>NC_138999.1:20403807-21117807 GCF_964374135.1 Grampus griseus
GTCCTACCCTGAGTATGTGGATTTGGGGAATCATCTTTGTGTAAATGCTAGTTGAAACCCTGGAATAAAGAAAAAGAAGAGAAGAGGGCTGAGTGTCCCACCCTGGGCAGGGTTGCAGTAGTGGGAGAGGAGCAGCAGAGTAAACAGCAGTTGGGAAGATGGGAAGAGGAATAGGATGTCACTTAAACTGAGGTAGGAGAGAATTTCAAAATCGAGGGAATTATCCATCAAACTCTAGTAGAAAAGCTGAGAAAAGGAGTTATTGTGCAGGTGGAGAATTCTTAGAGTTGATGGGTTTGGGTTTATGTAGGGAAATTGGGGAGAGGAGCCTTAAATACTTTAAGGAACCCCATTTATTGCCTTCTAAATTGGCTTGATTTCATGTATACTATGCCATTATGCTTAGAAAATTAGCTTATGTTTATCATTTTGTAATTACATTTTTAAAAGGGGAGAAAGAGTTATGGCTATAGGTGATTTTGATGGGGACAGAGCAGTGACAGCTTATTCAGAGCATGTACATTTTCCATTTTTTATAGTTGAAATTTTTTTTGTTTTTTGGTCCTTTTGTTTGAAGCACTTTGAGTAAATAACGTCAAACATGCTCTTTCCTGAAAATGAATAGAATATGTCTCAGAGTTGACAAGCTGAAAATCTGTTTTTTATATTAACATTAATTAAATGAGTTTCTCATGGATATTTCATTAAGGAGTATATATATGTATATAAATGCAAGTTTGGCATCTGAAAATAAGACATAAATAATCATAATTTACAGCCAACAAGTAGAGTCAGGGAAAAAAGATAAAGTGCTATAGAAATTCAGAGAGGGGAGAGATTATTTTCAGCTTTTTCTTGTGTGTCGGGGGAAGGGGACTTGGGGGAAGATCCAAGCAGAGATGATAGGGGAAAGGTGTTCTGGGTAGAAGAAACCCTGAGGCAAATATAGAGTTTGGATGTTATGTGGACATGGGGCATTTTTGTTTGGTTGAAGTGTGTTCATATGGTGGTCGGGCGAGGTGCTTGAAGGAGAGTTAGGGAAGATAATGAGAGAAAGATAGTTTGCAGCTGGAACTTAGAAGATGGCAGGAGTTTCAACTTTATTTGCAGGCAGCAGGGAGCCATTAAACATTTTTTGAACAGAGGCCTGATATCACCTGGCTGATGCTTTAGAAAAATGATTCTTGTTGTTGTTATTTGAAATTTTAGTAAGCAGCATGCGGCACTTATATCATCAGCAAAAAGTGATAAAAGTAAAAGAAAGATGCATCTAATAGAACCATTTAGGTTGGATTAGAAAGTGAGAAAGTAGAGATAAGGAAACCAGTGAGGGAGGAGGTTTATGTAATATTTGCAACATGAGTAAGCCCTAATCCCTGATGTGTGCTCTTTGAAGCAATGATTAGTACTAAGTAGTATATTATTTGATTGGGTTTTTTTGTTGTAAGTTTTTGGCTTAAGTAGAAAAGGAATCAGTAAGGTCATTGGGGTGGCTTGCAAAAACTCAAGGTAGACTGTAGCTGGACCTCAGAAAGGTCTAGAACCAGGAGCTAAAAAGCTATTATTGGTAAGCCTCCCTTCCCTGCTCCCTCTCCTCTATTTCTCAGGGCATTCACTGGATTCTTCTTCTTCTTCTTATTTTTTTTTTTTGCGGTATGCGGGGCTCTCACTGTTGTGGCCTCTCCCGTTGCGGAGCACAGGCTCCGGACGCGCAGGCTCAGCGGCCATGGCTCACGGGCCCAGCCGCTCCGCGGCATGTGGGATCTTCCCGGACCGGGGCACGAACCCGTGTCCCCTGCATCGGCAGGCGGACTCTCAACCACTGCGCCACCAGGGAAGCCCTCTTTTTATTATTTACTTGTAAACGTTATCTCACTAGTCTAAGCTGAAGTTGGAAAATGGCCTTCCTCACTTCGTATGTTCCAGCCGCCAGGAGAGGAGAGGGGAGAGACAGAGACAGAGAAAGATAGACTGAGTGACCTTTGCTCATGGTTTCGATTCTCGGAGATAGGACTTTGATTTTATTGTGCTCAAAGATGAACTTATTTTTACCGTTTTATAGTTAGTGCCAATCAACTATGGCCAGGAGAGTATAAATACACTGCAGGAATTTACTTCTCTAGATTGGGGGATTAGTTTTTTGTATTTTTTTTTTGTGTGTGGCTTATTTATTTATTAAAAAAATTTTTTTTTTTTTTTGGCTGCACCGGGGCTTCGTTGCTGCGTACGGGCTTTCTCTAGTTGTGGCGAGTGGGGGCTACTCTTCGTTGCTGTGCGTGGACTTCTCATTGTGGTGGCTTCTCTTGTTGCGGAGCACGGGCTCTAGGTGCATGGGATTCAGTAGTTGTGGCATGCGGCCCCAGTAGTTGTGGCCCACAAGCTCTAGAGCGTAGGCTCAGTAGTTGTGGCACACGGGCTTAGTTGCTCTGCGGCATGTGGGATCTTCCCGGACCAGGACTTGAACCTGTGTCCCCTGCATTGGCAGGCAGATTCTTAACCACTGCGCCACCAGGGAAGCCCGATTGGGGGATTAGTTAAGAGGTCATTGTAAGTTAGGCAGAAATCCCAAAGGGTGTTTACTGTAATTATGCACTTCGAATCTTTAACCATTGTTTAACGTACTGGTTGAAAAATAGCAAACTACATTAAATTCAGAGAAGCAATATGAAAATTGTGCAGGAATTTCCTCCCGATAAGCTACAGAGTATAAATTGAACCTTAATAAAGCCGGTTACCCTTGTGGGAGTGAGGAGTATACAGAGTGAGAGGAGACCAGAGTGCTGGGGTGCTGGAAATGTTCTCTGGCTTGATCTGGGTAGAGTAGTGATTACACAGATTTATGCATGTGTCAGAATGCATCAAGACGTTTGCAGTGTGTATGTATGTACGTATGTATGTATGATGTATGTAAGCAATATCTCAAAAAGTCGAGGCAAAGCTGACTTATTTGATTTATCCACCTTTCCTTGTCATATAGATGCCCATGTATCATTATGTTTTTGGCAATTTAATTTTAACTTTTCCCTTTTATTTCAGATAGACACATTTTTGATAGATGTTCATCTGTCACATAATTTTTGGTGTTTCAGAAATGTAAATAGTATGATGACATTTTTTAATACATATATTTAAAAAAGTAATACTTGGTTTACTTTTTCACCTAATTTAGGAGCTGTGACTGATGAGAATTAAAGGCCATGGATGAAGATGGACTTGAATTACAACCACAAGAGCCAAACTCATATTTTGATGCAACAGGTATAACTACTGGGGTTGTTCCACTTCCCACCTACCAGATTTGGAGTTGGTTGTCAAGTGGAAAAATTGCTAGACGCTGTCATTGATATTTACACTTAGGTATCTTGTTATCCTATCAAGCTTACAGATGTTAAAGTGAGTATATTATTATTCCCCTTCTTAAAATTTGGCTCCCTCATAACCAACACTCATATTCTTGTCAGTAACAGCAACATTATCAAAACCTTAGTGTTTACTTCAGTCCTGTTAAAGTTCTCCCTTCGAAAATATTCCTTGCTTACATCTCTTCATTCTACTTTCTTCCACATAGACCATTACCCGGCAGGTAAAGTATAAACCTAAGGCCCTCCATGTTCTGACCCCATCCTACTTTTAAAATCCTCTCTCTCGCAAGTTAGCAAAAGGAGTCTTACCTCACTCTCCAAACTGTACAAGGAGAATTAAATTTATGAAGTTCTAAAAATGGGAAAAAAGTATTCACAATTTTGGATTACTCATGGTTCCAGTTATGTAACATAATGAAGTGATTATGCTAGGTTTTGTAATATAAAATGGTTTTGTATCACACTAATTAGCTACCCTTATAAATAAAACGTTAATGAGTTTTCCATTGGACTTGAAATGACTGTATTGCATACTAAAGAAATAGCAATTAACTTTATCAGGAAATTAAATATTAGCGATTTTTAATTTTAACTCTTCTTTAATCTCTAAGTCTATTGGGGGTTTATGTATTTTTCTTAACAATTTGGGAGAGTCTTTTGACTCACATTTGGTAATTTCAGCTTGATAATGATAAATGCAAAGTTTTGATTCTTTCTTCTTTAGAACATGAAGTATAATTAATGTGCTTGAAAGAGAGACTAAACTCTTTGGAGAAAAAAGCACACCATTTACTAGCTTAATGTTGCCACAAGCAAGCCTGGATCCTGGGCTAAGGGGTAGATTGAAGGGCTGTTGCATTTTAGCCCTGATTGTTAACACTTATGGTGTTTGTTTATCTTTGAGCAAGTCACTTAATCTGCCAGGGCCTCCATTTTCATGTGTCCTAATAATAATGAAACCTTTCATTACAGTTTTTCAGAACACTTCCCATATATTCCCATTTGATCATCACAGCAGTCCTGTGAGGTATGCATGGCAGATACTACTGTCCTCATTCCACTGATGAGGAAACCGAAACTCAGAGGTTAAATGACTTGCCCAAGGTCACAAAACTAATAAGTGTCCAAATCCTGCTCTCTGATTTAGATTTTTCTAACCAGTACTCTTGCCACTAAATACTTTCATCTTCATGTCTGCAAAATGGAGATTACAGTGATCTGTTGCTTGATGTTAATATTGAGAATATTGAAAACAGTATAAAGCATTTTGTAGAAGTTCTGTGGGAATTAAAGCAAGCACTCTCTATTATTTCTAGGTGTAAATAAAATGGATATTAACTGGCTTTAAGATTTCTTACATTTTTAAAGGTTCTTTGGCCCTTGTTGATTATTTGTGTTTGTTTAAAAAAAAAAAGCCATGTGTCTCTCTGAGGGCCTGGCCATTGACACAGAGTCATTGAGTTAGGCAGCTGCTTGGACTCAGCCTGGTCTGAGTCACATCCAGAAGCACTAATCGACTGAATAGCTTTTTAGGTAAGACTTTTATAAAATATTGTTTGCTTTTCTCTGGATCAGGAGCCAAGGTACCAGATTTGTTTTATTTTATCTTGCATTATGTTTTTGGCAAGGATATCTGATTTCGATTCTCATTTGTGGCATTTATTCAGAGTAGTATTTACTGAGCACCATAACCTGTGCAAACTGTGTGATCTTGGTGAAGTCATTTAATCTCACTGGGCTTCAATTGATTCAACCCTCTACCTTCACTTGTTAACTGCAGAGTGGACTAGAGTAGGGTTTCTTATGTTCTGAGGAAGTGCCAGGGGGATTGGCATATGGGGGGATGGGAGGAAGGTGAATGGAGGTGGACTACCCTGGTGAGGTTGGGGCAGGCCCCACTCCAACTAACCTCACCTTCCATTGCTCCAGAGCAACTGCACTTTTATTCATTTTATCTGTCTACAGAGGCTCCTTAACCAGTTGTCTTTCTCTTTAACTGTGGCCTTCTAGCCCTCTTTTTATTTATGGCCCGATTCTTTTTATATTCTAGATTCGGAGGATAGTTTCTGAATTTCCATAATCATAAATGGAGGATATTGGTGGGATATTGTTCTAGAACAAAGGAGGAGAAAGGGGAAATGAAGGGAAGTAAAAGAAAACATGGGAGAGATGGACAGGAGAAAAAAATATGAGTTGAAAGAGAGATGGAGCAAGAAGGGAAAGAAGTGAAAAACATATAATGAAGGAAAATGGTATATTTGCCACCTGAAGTTGCTTTACTTATTAATTTTTATAATCATCCCTTAAGTACCTATGCATATGGGTTTAGTTTTAGTCAGCCTAGAATATTACTTTCATGAATATACTTTTGTGTGTGTGACTGCCTCATTTACTTTGTTTTTCTTTTATTTCCTTACCTGTTAATTGATTTGGGATGAGTATAAACGTTCTTGTATTAAGAATTTCTATTTCTGATATGATTCAAAAATAGATTATCTCTATTTCTTTAATCTATCTTAATGTTTGAGACAACTGAGGAGCTAGTTTGTTTTCCTGGTAGAAATTAAGTAACATTTATATTAATTGAGGTAGTCATGCTTGTCTACCTGAAATTTGTGATTTTAATTTTTTTTTTTAAGGAGCTGATGCTACACACATGGATGGTGATCAAATTGTTGTGGAAGTACAAGAAACTGTTTTTGTTTCAGATGTTGTGGATTCAGACATAACTGTGCATAACTTTGTTCCTGATGACCCAGACTCAGTTGTAATCCAAGATGTTATCGAGGACGTTGTTATAGAAGATGTTCAATGTCCAGATATCATGGAAGAAGCAGATGTATCTGAAACAGTCATCATTCCTGAGCAAGTGCTGGACTCAGATGTAACCGAAGAAGTTTCTTTAGCACATTGCACAGTCCCAGATGATGTTTTAGCTTCTGATATTACTTCAGCCTCAATGTCTATGCCAGAACACGTCTTGACGAGTGAATCCATACATGTGTCTGATGTTGGACATGTTGAACACATTGTTCATGATAGTGTCGTAGAGGCAGAGATCGTCACTGATCCTCTGACAGCTGACGTAGTGTCAGAAGAAGTATTGGTAGCAGATTGTGCCTCTGAAGCAGTCATAGATGCCAATGGGATTCCTGTGGACCAGCAAGATGATGACAAAAGCAACTGTGAGGACTACCTTATGATTTCTTGTAAGTCTTGGGGTACAGTGGTTGTCAAAGGTGTTTTTGAAGGCTGTCTAACTTATATCAGGGGTGAAATTTTCTTGACTTCTATAAAACTAAATCTCATGGACCTTCCTTCATTGTTGTTTCAGTTTGGAGCCTGTAAGATAACTCAAAATTAAGAAAAGTGGAATGGTACAGAGTAGAATCATTTCTCTGTAAGGACACAGTAGAAAGATGAGATTTCTTCAGTCTAGAGATCAGAGATTGAAAGGACTAGAACTGAACTTTGTGAAATCATGAAGGATGTGATTAGGCTGTTACCAGCCTTCATTAGAATTAGGAACCCTCTTGAAACTTAAAAGGAGTTCAACTTAGAGAAAAATATATACCCAAACTACGTATATTCTTGTATATGGATGTACAGTACTACTTATGTAATACTATGTACTATGTAAAATGCTCTTTATGTAACAGATAGCATGGAAAAGAGCTCTGGCATAGTATTTAAACAAATATTCCAAAACATGATTTCAAGTATGATGGACTCATACTAGGTTATTGAAGAAAGGTAAGGTGTTTTGGAACACACCTCTAACATCTGGGAGAACAGCTATGTCTTCTTACAATGTATTTCTTGGTACCACTTTCAGAGATCCTGAGGATCCTAATCCTCAGTTGGATAGACCACAGTTCTGACCCAGTATGGAAATTCTGATTATGCCTTTAGGAACTAAACTTCAGACAAATAAAGACTCACAGGCTATTTGCTTATATAAATGCACGAGACCATTTGCTTTGCTTAAATACCTGTTATAAAACAGGAATTTAATATAAAATATTGGAGCCCACCAGCATTTTAGGAAATACCTTTTTTTTTTTTGCGGTACGCGAGCCTCTCACTGTTGTGGCCTCTCCCGTTGCGGAGCACAAGGCTCCGGACGCGCAGGCTCAGCGGCCATGGCTCACGGGCCCAGCCGCTCCGCGGCATGTGGGATCCTCCCGGACCGGGGCACAAACTCGTGTCCCCTGCATCGGCAGGCGGACCCTCAACCACTGCGCCACCAGGGCAGCCCAGGAAATACCTTTTAAAAGTTCTTAAGATTTTGGAAATCAGAGAGTTCTTCGTGTAAAGAGGAGGAAAATGCCTTCATTCAACACGTGTTTACTGTGCCCCTACTATGTGTCAGACATTTTTGTAGATAGTACAAATATGGATATGTGCTAAATAAAAATTACACAGGGCTTCCCTGGTGGCGCAGTGGTTGAGAGTCCGCCTGCCGATGCAGGGGACATGGGTTCGTGTCCCGGTCCGGAAAGGTCCCACATGCCGCGGAGCAGCTGGGCCCGTGAGCCATGGCCGCTGAGCCTGCGCGTCCGGAGCCTGTGCTCCGCAACGGGAGAGGCCACAACAGTGAGAGGCCCGCGTAACGCAAAAAAAAAAAAAATAAAATAAAAATAAAAATAAACTTACACAAACCATTGTCCTTGGAGAGCTTACAGTGTACAGTGGGAGAGAAAGATAGCTTACACTGTGATGCAGAGGTGTGACTAAATTGCTGTGGAGACAGAATGGAGTTGCTGACCTTTGACCTCAAGGATGAGTTCCTAGTTTTGCAGGATGAAGAAGGACATGGATAGGAGGGAGCCATTCTAGGCAAATGGTATATAGTATGTCAAAAAGGTCTTGACTTCTGTTGGGAATAATGGGAACTTTAGGATGTACTCATATCTTTGTGCACTTTCTGTTTATTTACTTAAAATAAATTTCTAGAAATAATATTGCTGGATCAGAGAGTATACATATTTATAAGTCTGGTTATATTTGCCTCGGTATTTTGCCTAATATAATTCCTTCCACCAAGTTTATGAGAATGTCCCTTTCCCTACACTCTGACCAACATAGGGTATTGTTTTCCATTTTAACTTTTGCCACTCTGACAAGGAAAAATGTAATATCCTGTTTCAAGTTTGAATTTATTTTAGGAAGGTAATCCTGGTAGTAGAAGTTGGAATGGTTCCTACATGAGAGAAGTTGGAATGGTTCCTACATGAGATAAAGAAGATCCTAAGTACCTTCATAGTAATGGGAGTAGAGCAGGGGAACTGGATTTAAGAGAGATTAGGAAGTAAAATGAATGCGATTTGGTGATAGATAGAATAGGGGTAAGGATTTGAGGGAGAAAGAATTCAAGGAGGACACTAAGGTTTCTGCCATGGGAGATTGGGTGCCTGGTTATGCCATTACCTGGGAGGAGGAATAGATTTGTTGGAAAGAAAATGTTTCAGGACCTGTTAAAAGTTTAGGTTGCTTGCTGGGGACAATCTGGTGGATGTTTTCTGTAGGCAGTTGAAAATATGAATTTGGTGATTCTGAGAGAGTTTGTGACTAGAGGAAGAAATTTGGGACAACGGAATATAGGTAGTACCCTATGTGGAAATGGGTGGTGGTCCCCAGAGAGTGCTTGTCAAATAAGAGTGTCAAGTATGGATCCTTTGGGCATTTAAGAAGTAGGCAGAGAAGAGCCTATGAAAGTCAGGAGGTTTTAGGAAGAGGAAGAGGAGAAAAATCTTTAGAATGTTTTTAACACTGTCAAAGATAAGCAGAATTTCTAAGAGTGTTAGTTACTGAGGAGGGAGTGGGCTTTTTCGTTAGGCAGTTAGGAGGTCATTGATACCTTTTTTTTTTGAATTATCCTTTTTGTTTTATTTTTGTGGGAAGGCAACTTTATTTTTTTTAATTTTTAAATTTTTTATTATTATAACTATTGGGTGTAATATAGGCTCAAGGATGTATTGTACAACATGGGGAATATAGGCAGTATTTTGTAATAACTATAAATGGAAAGTAACCTTAAAAATTGTATAAAAAGTTATTGGTATCTTAATTAGAATAGTTTCAATAAAGCATGGGCCAGTGGAGAAGAGATAGAGGAGATAAGCTGTAATGGATTGAGAAGTTGGTGGAAGTGGTGGAGTAGGTGAAGCAGTTTGTATAAATAGCCGTTTTGGTCAGTGAAGGGACAGAAGCAGCAAGAGTACAGCTTTTGATGGTTGGTTGGATGGTGGAAGTGTGTTGAGCATATATGTAGGTTTACAGGTGCGGGACACAAACAGTTGAACAGAGACTGAAGATATAAGAAGGGCTAACAGTTGGAGCAGGTTCCAGAGCAGAGGAACGGAGTAGGGTCCAGGGCAGTGGTGGAAGGCTGGTAGGTGAGTCCTAGAGAGAAAGAGTCCCCTTCTCTGAGACAGGAAGGCAGTTAAGGATCAGGAAAATTGGAGAGCCTGGGCCTGGGACAGTAAGTTTAAAAGGAGTGTTTGAATGTTGGGAGCTATTTTCTCTGTGTAGCAAATTCACCTGCTAATATAGAAGGACTTGCAGAGGTTGGGTGGGAGTTGAAGGGTAGTGGCAAAGGGTTGAAAAGCCTATGTCGTATGGGGATGGGCCAGGGCAGGAAGCTAAGAACTTATAGATTGCTGAACGAACTGCAGGGGCCAGCTGAGATTGGGAGACCTAAGTTTGTATGTAAGATGCACTATTTAAATGGAAATGCTATTTTTAAATATAACTACCGGATTTTCTATCCCACGACTAGGCAACCCAGGGGCAAGGCTGGAGAAAGGAGGGAATTGGGTTCATTGTGCTTTATGAGGGGCGGAGGATCTGGTGAAATACTTGAGAAAGCACTCTCTGTTCTTGACTTCTCTTTCCCTTTTCTGTCCTTTCTGTCTTAAACTTGTTAGCTAAGGAGTAAAGTTCATGGCATTAGTTCGACCTTCAGCTGCATACTGTCTTTTACCTTTATTACTCTTTTACGAAGTCAACCCTCCAAGAAAGTCATCCAAAAAACCAGACGTTTCGTTAGTAATGGTTGACATAGTGTAGTAGATTCTTGTATTAGAGCTCAGACTTACAAAATTTTTACTAAAAATTTTATTTATAGTCATCTTTTTTTTTAGGCCCTGGGTTTGTGCTAATTGATATAGATTTTAATGTTCCTGAAAAAGTAAATACAGATAGACACAAACTGCTCTTGTACTGTATTTTAGTATATTTTATGTATGTACGTAAAATATGTATTTTAGGGCTTCCCTGGTGGCGCAGTGGTTGAGAGTCCGCCTGCCGATGCAGGGGACACGGGTTCGTGCCCCGGTCTGGGAAGATCCCACATGCCACGGAGCGGCTGGGCCCGTGAGCCATGGCCACTGAGCCTGCGCGTCCGGAGCCTGTCTGTGCTCCACAACGGGAGAGGCCACAACAGTGAGAGGCCCACGTACCGCAAAAAAAAAAAAAAAAAAGATGATAAAGTAGCAAGTAGTAGTGTCATGGGTAGTGTACATTGGCACAAACATTCTTTGTCACAGTATAGCTGCCTTTGAGGTCAGGATGACCTCTTCATCTAGTCTTTGCTCTCTAGATGTTGTGATCGCTTCTAAATTGATTGTATGTTTCTTGAGGACAGGAACTGTCTATTGCATCTTAGCTACTTGTGTATATTTCCCATCAAATCCTTTGGCATATTAGATGTGAAATATTTGTTGAATAAATGAATGCTATAGCTGAAAGTCTGTGGACATCACGCCTCATCCAAGGTATTAATGACACATTTCTTCCCTACCAGTAGCTGTGGCTGTTACTTGGTTCTGGTCGGGCTAGATATGGTGGCACTGCTTTATGGTACTTAGGAGTTTTCTGGCTCTCTGAAAGGTGGGGTGTTTGAATCATCCACTTGTTACTCAAATTGTTTCTTAGTTCTCCATGAATCTGAGATAGCTGCCAGGCATCCCTAATTTCTTTGCAGTGGTCTTCACCCTCCTACAGTTTCACTCTGCAGCTGCATAGTCAAGATGCTATTTTGTGAAACATCAGATTGTACAATAGGGAAAGTTGGAGAAGATCTGGTGATGATGAGTCAGGCACTGCCTTATAACAGCTGCAGGAAACAAAATATTTTTCGGGTGCCTCTGATATTAATATGATCAAGGAAATGTCACTCTAGGTCTTGTTGACATCTCTCATGTCTTTTAATTAGGACAGTTAGGTAGGAGATGAATGGAAGTTAGGTGTTCCTTTCTGATCCTAGATTCAATTTAAGTTTTGAAATAAACTTTTTTTTTTGGTAATAGCTTTTCATACACATAGCATACTGTTCACCCGTTTGAAGTGTGCAATTCAGTGGTTTTTGGTACATTCATAAACTTGTGCAATCATCCTCACGATCAATTTTAGAAATTTTTTCATCTCCCCAAGGAGAAACCCCATATCCTTTAACTATCACTCATATTATCCCTCTCCATCCTCTCCAACTCTAAGCAAGCCCTAATCTACTTTCTGTATTTGCCCACTCTGGACATTTCATATCAGTGATATCCTATAATATGTGGTCCTTTGTGTCTGGCTTCTTTCATCTAGCATAATGTTTTCAACATTCGTCTATGTTGTAGCATGTATCAGTACTTCATTCCTTTTTATTACTGAATAATATTCCATTGTATGGGTATACATTTTAGTCTGTTCATCAGTTAATAAACTTTTGGGTTGTTTCCACTTCTTGGCTGTTAGGACTTCAATCAACATTTGTGTACAAGTTTTTGTTGGATATATGTTTTCATCTCTTTTGAGTATATATGTAGGAGTGGAATTGCTGGGTCATATGGTAATTCTATGTTTAACCTTTTGAGGAACTGCCAGACTGTTTTCTAAAGCAGCTGCACCATTTTACATTCCCACTAGCAGTGAATGAAGATTCCATTTCCTCCACATTCTCTCCAGTACTTGTTAATACTTTTTGGTGATACCATCCTAGTGGATATGAAGTGTGGTATCCTCTTGTGGTTTTGATATACATTTCCCTGATGGTTAATGATGTTGAGCGTCTTTTCACGTGCTTATTGGCCGTTTGTATGTATTCTTTGGAGAAATGTCTGTTCAGATCTTTTGCCCTTTTTTAAAAAAAAATAAATTTATTTATTTATTTGGCTTTGTTGGGTCTTCGTTGCTGTGCGCGGGCTTTCTCTAGTTGCGGTGAGCGAGGGCTACTCTTCGTTGCGGTGTGCGGGCTTCTCCTTGCGGTGGCTTCTCTTGTTGCAGAGCACAGGCTCCAGGCATGCAGGCTCAGTAGTTGTGGTGCACAGGCTTAGTTGCTCCGCGGCATGTGGGATCTTCCCCGACCAGGGCTCGAACCCGTGTCCCCTGCATTGGCAGGTGGATTCTTAACCACTGTGCCACCAGGGACGCCCATTTTGCCCATTTTTAAATTGGGTTATTTGTCTTTTTTTACTGAGTTGAAAGAATTTTTGATATATTCTAGATGCAAATCCCTTATATGTGATTTGCAAATATTTTCTCCTGTTGGTTGTCTTCACTTTTTTGATAGCGTCCTTTGATGTATAAGTTTTAAGTTTTGATGAAATCCAGTTTATCTAAACAGGCATACCTTGGAGATATTGCGGGTTTGATTCCAAACCACTATAGTAAAGCAAATATCGCACTAAAGTGAGTCACATGAATTTTTTTGGTTTCCCAGTTATGTTAACACTATAGTGTAGTTTGTTACATGTGCTTTAGGTCTTAAAAAAATGTACGTATCTTAATTAAAAATATTTTATTGCTAAAAAACGCTGATCAGCGGCCATGGCTCACGGGCCTAGCCGCTCCGCGGCATGTGGGATCTTCCCGGACCGGGGCATGAACCCGTGTCCCCTGCATCGGCAGGCGGACTCTCAACCACTGCGCCACCAGGGAAGCCCGAATTGCTGTACTCTTAATTCTATTCCATTGATCTATATGTCTATCCTTATACTGTTTTCATGTTATCAGAAATGGGCAGTGAATTTGTAAAATTTACTACCCTGAATATTAAAGTCTGAATTTTAAAGGCCAGGCAAAAATCCATAAGTGAGTTTTTAAAGGTTTAGCAAAATTAACAAGTTATGGCAACATAGTGTGTACTTATGGAAAACCAGCATACTTGGGTATGTGTGCTTACTGTTGATAGTAACACCAAAGAAAACAACTAATATGCCTCTGGAGTATGGGGCTTCTCCTGCCAAAGCCCGATCACTTGGCAGAGAGTCTGTTCTAATGTAAACCTTTATGGTGCTTCATTTCTAATACACATTTTAATAAAATATGTGCTTTCAGTTATTTTAAGCAGTTTTAAAGAAGACAAACATTAACAAAAATTATAGCAAATAATTTAATCTTGGAACCTTTAAACTAGTTGGGTTAAGTGAAAGTTTATCAACATTTTTAACATGTTTATTGTAAACTTGGAAATTTTACTTGGTGCAGACCATAACTTTAATAAAACTTTTTGATGACAGTGAGTGTGGGGTAATAACATAGCTGTGTTCTCTCCATTTAGTTGTTTTTATATTCTAAGGTCAAAGACCTTTTCACTAAGATAAGATTATTCAAAACACCATGTTCTGCAGTATGCAACTGCTTTTATAAAAGCTGAATGTTGATATATCATTAGATTGGTTAGTTCTTAACTAATGCTTATTGAACTATTTTGGTGTAGTAGCATATATATATATATATGTGTGTGTGTATATATATATATATAAAATTTAAGTCCATTTGAATTAATATTTCAAGAAAGAGTTCAGGTACTAATGTGTGCAAAATGCTCTCAGACTCATCAGACCCATCTTCTAATGGCCCTTGAGTCAGTGGGCATTTCCATCAGAAGATATAATTAAGTTTGTTTGGTGAGGTTTGTTTTTAATAAAGTTCTCTTTTTGGGGAAAAATGTTTAGGATTGTGTTTATGGTTTGATTGTTATCAAGTCAATATGGACAGTTTTAAAAGAATTTTAAAACTTAAGCTTTTTTATCCCAAGAATTATTTAGCTGGAGATTTGTAACAAGTTGGTAACAATAAAAATAGGTAATAGTAAACCTTCAATAAATAATATCTTTGTGCCAGGACTTACTATATAATTTGTTAATTATAGCAACCTTATAACGTTGGTGTTACCACTGTTTTACAGATTGGGGAACTGAGCCTCTATTTAAGTAACTTGTCCAAAGTTACACATCCAGCTAGCATTAGGGTGAACATTTGAAATCAAGTGTGTTTTATTCCAAAATGTCTAGTCCCCACTCTCATATTGCCCTTCTTCATGTGTGTGTGTGTGTGTGTACAAAGTTAATACTACAGAGCAGTAGAGTTTGGGATAAATAGTGCTTATTGGTGGACAGAAGAGGCAAATAGAGTTCCAGTGATTTACTAAAATTTGCAGTATTACTGCATACCCAATTTCAAGGACATTAGGAAATAATTTAGAGGGGGCGTAAACATTTTCTTATTTAACCCATCATAGCAGAATCTACTCAGGCAGCCTCCAAACCCTTTTCCAGTGTTTTTCTACCTCAGAAATGTTATTTTTTTCAAATTTATGTTTACATGAGAAAAAGGAATTGTGTATAAACTATTATTTTTATACTCTTGCCCATGTTTACTTTTTCTTGTATCTTTATTCACAAACATTTATTGATAAGCCACGATAAGCTAGGAACTGTGCTAGCCGTTAGAGATAAACAGTGAAAGTCTCTGACTTTAAAAGTTCACAGTCCTGGAGAGAAGACAGACAGAAGCAGATAATTACAGTTTAGTGTGAAAACATATATAACTGGATGTACAAAGCATTTTGGAAGCACTAAGGGAAAAGATGTTGGGAAATTTGGGGTACACTTGGGTGAGCTAAATGCTATGAAAGTGTTACAAGCCAAAGTTCTGTGGAAGCTTGGTTGAAGACATAACTGAATTTATTTCATCTCTACTCCTGTGAATTTCCTTCCCTCTTACATTGTTTTGAAGCAAATTCTGCACGTCATTTCATTCATAAGTATTTCAGTATATAGTTCTGAAAGATAACGATTTAAAAAAAATAAACAGTAATACCATTATCACATCTTTAAAAAATAATGTGGGGTGAACTTAATTTGAAGGGGGAATGAAATGTTCAGTGGGCAGCCGAGGAGGGAGGAATGGCAGAGAGGAGAGCATGTTTATTTGGAGGGAGCTGGGAAAGATCTGTGAGTGTTCAGAGACTTCTTCTTTGGGGTGCAAATAATGTCTCTGATGGGGTGAATGGAGAAAATGATGAGAAGTGAGTGGCAAAATAGGGAAAGGCACAGTCATAAAGGCTCTTGAATATATTAAGAAGCCTGCTCTGCCTTTTTGATGTGGGGAGTTGTTAGAGGGCTGTAAGCAGATTAATAGTAACATGATTAGATTTACAGTTCAGAAAAGTAACCTTAACGGCGCTGTCGAGAGCAGACAAGGTAAGAGTAAAATCAGAAACCAAAAAGGCACGCTATGGGAGGAGGTTGTAGTAGTCCAGCTGAGGAACAGATGATGATGGTTTGAAATAAGGTTCTATCAGTAGAGTTTGACGGAAACTGCTTCATGACATACTTAGAAAGTAGGATTTGGATTAAATTTAGGGTTGAGGAAGAGGGAGGGTTTGAAGCTCCCTCTCAGGCTTCTGGCTTGTGCAGCTGGGCAGATGGTAAAACCATCACTAGAAGCAGAGCACATTAGACAAGCTGAGGGTCTGTATACATGGTTGCTGCCTGCCGCTGTCTACTGTACAGCTACAGTGTCAGCAGCACCCCGCGGATGCAGTGTGTGGTGGCCCTGGCCTTCTAGTTTAGGTGTTTTGACCAGTTGATCTGATGTTAGCTCCTAATTAAGCACAACTTTTGTCATAGTGTAGACATCCAATAAAAAGTTGTTCGGGGAATGAATGATAAATAAATCCAAATCTCTATATGTTTAATGCATAAACTCTGAGGATTAGTACAATCTAATGACTTGTTTATTGATTCTAGGGGCTATTAGTATAGGAGACATGGTTAAATATTTGTTTATTCCTTTGTTCTGTGGGCTGATTGTTGCATGTGTATGTGTCTTACCATTTTTTTAATATATGCACTCTATCAGTTTTCATCCTTAAACCATTTGATAAACCACAATAAAATTTTAGAATTTAAAAAATACATATCCACATGGGAATATTTCTGAAATGTGAGAGAAGTCTTATTTATTGAACTAAGACTATTTTAGAGAAGATGTCTAGCTTGTTCTGGTAAAATTCAAAAAGGTTTGTGTTAATCCATCTAAAATTATTGTCTTTACGCATTCTGAAATTTATTTAGAAATCAACACTAAAATTAGTGAATTAAGCTCTCAACTTAACGTCCAATCAGGATGTCAGATTTATACTAAGAATAAAGTGCTCAAATAAGGTAAAGATGTTGTAGTCCTTCCCTCTCCCCACAACAAGATTGTGTTAAAAAGTCTACATCTTGCAAGTCTTAGAAGCAGTTGGCGCTTCACATTGGCCTTGTGATTCATATTTACTGTTTATCTGCTTGAGGCCTAGATAAAAATTGTCTGATAGCTTTTGCCCTTGGAACAGATCTCTGATTACTTGGTGGGATAATGGAGTTGGTCAGTGGAGAGAGAGGAGGAGAGAGGAAAGAGGGAGAGAGAGAACATGGCTGTCCTTTCATAGGGATCCTAGAGAAGCAACATGGTGTATGGAAATAGCACCTGTAGCTTAGAGTCAGCCAGCCTTCAACTTGGATGCCATTCCTGCTTCTCAGCAAGTTACTGACTTCACTTTGGCCTTAGTTTCCTTATTTGTGCAAAGGCAGTAATACTACCTGACCTACAGAGTGGTTGTGAGAATTAGAGGACATGCGCACCAGGCATCCAGCACAAAGCATGCCTATCAGTAACTACTGGCCATTGGTGTTATCCACACAGAGTATCTCTGTTGGTGGCATCCACTGGGCTAGCAAGACTAACTCTGGACTGGCTTCATTCAAGACCTTCCTGTTGTCCCATCAGGGGATTTTGGGGTAAAGGCAGGCAGAGGGTGGGATTGTAATAGTCATTCCTTTTCCCCCTGAATTGGTTAAGAAGTCAGTTCTTGCTTAACTAGTTCTTAATTAACTAGGGGTCTTAGACCAATTCAGTGCAATTTGGCAAATATTTTTCATTAATTATATCTCTGACACCATGCTGGAGATCACTGTAACTTAGGCACTTGAATGTCTCTGTTGCATTAATCCCTGTCTACAGAATAAGACTAATTTCATTAAGCCTTTGAACCCCTCTAGGAAAGTTTCAAGAATTAAAGGAGATTAGATTATAACCA
Organism: Grampus griseus; assembly: GCF_964374135.1. Lineage (NCBI taxonomy): Eukaryota > Metazoa > Chordata > Mammalia > Artiodactyla > Delphinidae > Grampus > Grampus griseus. The sequence goes on from NC_138999.1 coordinate 20,421,532, forward strand.
ATTGTTTCAAATCTTTTATAGGCTATATAATAAAATTAAGATGAAATTTTAACCTCAGAAGGAGGGTTCTTGAGGAGGAAGGTAAGAGTGGGAGGTCTAAAAGTGATCTTTTTTGCTGTACGCAGGCCTCCCACTGTTGTGGCCTTATCCGTTGCGGAGCACAGGCTCCGGACGCGCAGGCTCCGACGCGCAGGCTCAGTGGCCATGGCTCACGGGCCCAGCCGCTCCGCAGCATGTGGGATCTTCCCGGACCGGGGCACGAGCCTGCGTCCCCTGCATTGGCAGGCGGACTCCCAACCACTGCGCCACCAGGGAAGCCCTAAAAGTGATCTTTTAAATGTGTTTATCTACTAGAGCACTTGCTGCCTTGGCAGAATGCTTCTTGCATGTTAGTCTTTTAGGTGCTCCGGTTTCACATCTGTAAAATGGAGATAAAACACTTAAGTCCTGGGGTTGTTGTCATTGATTTCATGATAAAATATAGCGAAACTACCCACCACAGTGTCTGGGACATAACAGATGATCGTGAGCTTAGGTATCCTTTTAGGAGGAACTACCCATCCATGGTGTCTTCACTCTCCAATACCACCCGCCCACACCGGAACCCTAAGGATGTCGAATACCAAGTTTTTTTGTTTGTTTGTTTGTTTTGTGGTGCATGGGCCTCTCACTGGTGTGGCCTCTCCCGTTGCGGAGCACAGGCTCTGGACGCACAGCCTCAGTGGCCATGGCTCACGGGCCCAGCCGCTCCGCGGCATGTGGGATCATCCCGGACTGGGGCATGAACCAGTGTGCCCTGCATTGGCAGGTGGACTCTCAACCACTGCACCACCAGGGAAGCCCGAATACCAAGTTTTTATTCCATAGTTTTTCTTTTGATTGGATTTTGGTTTAGAGGTTAAAAAAAAAATTGAAGTGATTAGGTAGTAAGATGACTGTTGGACTCATCAGAGTAAGTTAGAATAGGCTCTTGGTTCAGAGAACCAAATTCTCTCTTCAGCAGCAATACTGAGGTACGGTTTTATGAAAAGGCTTGGTTTCCCACCTAAACATCAATCCTAACATTTATAACCTGGCACTCTTGTTAAACCTTTAGAAAAGATACGTATATTCAGGCTGTCCCTTGAAGTAACTTATTTAGGAAGTAAAATCATCTTTATTTTTCTTTCAAATTAAGAAAATAATCTGTTTCAAGATCTATCAGGTAGCTTCCGGTTCTGAAATGCTGGGATTTACTGACTGATCCATGTCCTCCTTGTGGGTACTGGTCATATAAAGACTTCAAGCTTAATTAGACTTTGTCATTGAGACTGATTATGCCCTTATAGCACTGGTTTTCTTTCTTAATTGTTTGTGCCTTCTAAGAAATACACTATCAAGTTTGACTTACTTTTCTGTCCAGTTTTTTTTCTTTGACTTCTCCTTTTTCCAGTGACTCCCCTCTTGAAGCTTTCTGTCTTTCTGATCCATTCTGGATTAGTTGCGTTTTAGGCTTACTGTAATGCAGACAGTTTTCTAAAATTTTCCTTTCATCATTTCCTGAGACTAGTCCAGTGTTTTCTGGATCCCTGTGCCATGTTCTTCCTTGATTTACTCCCTTATTTTACTGGGCCACATATTGAAATAACTTCCTAAGGAGTCTAGATTTGTATACTAAAAGTATTTTTTCTTTTCTACCCTTTAAGTTGATTGATAACTTGGTTAGGTACGGAAGTCTAGGTTGAAGTGAATTTTCCCTGAGAATTTGTGATGGCATGTTTCACTGTCATCCAGCAATTGATTTAGAAGCCTGATGCCATTTTGATTCTCATTGCTTTGTAGATGTTTCTTTTTCTTCTGGAAGTTTTAAAGATCATCTCTTTATCCCTGTTGGTCTGAAATATCATAGGGTTTTGTTTAGTTAGGTGTGGGTCTTTTTTCTTTTCTTTTTTAAATATTTATTTATTTGGCTGCACCGGGTCTTAGTTGCAGCACATGGGATCTTCGTTGCGGCATGTGGGATCTAGTTCCCAGACCAGGGATCAAACCCAGGCCCCCTGCATTGGGAGCACGGAGTCTTACTCACTGGACCACCAGGGAAGTCCTGTGGGTCTTTTTTCATGTGTTGTGTTATCATGCATAGTGAGCCCTTTGAAGATTCATGTTCTTCAGCTCTCTGAAATATTATTTTATTTAATATCAATATATTGCAAGATGAATTAAATATATAGTTTCTAAATTGCGCCAACCACACTTCAAGTGCTCAGTAGTCACATGTGGCTAGTGCAGATATATGGAACATTTCCATCATCGCAGAAAGTTCTCTTGGTTAGCACTGACCTGAAGGCTCAGTGAAATTGCAAACATGATCTCTTAAAACTCAGAGAAGAGGGCTTCCTTGGTGGCGCAGTGGTTGAGAGTCTGCCTGCCGATGCAGGGTATGCGGGTTCATGCCCTGGTCCGGGAAGATCCCACATGCCGCTGAGCGGCTGGGCCCGGGAGCCATGGCCACTGAGCCTGCGCATCTGGAGCCCGTGCTCCGCAACGGGAGAGGCCACAACAGTGAGAGGCCCGTGTACCGCAAAAAAAAAAAACTCAGAGAAGAGATACAAAGGTTCAAAAAATGTATTACAAGACAATAGAGGCAGAAAACAAACTGACAGAATTCAGAAATAAATTGAAAAGTAAAAATATGATCAAGATAAAAGCTACCACAGAAACAACTATAAGCATAAATATGCCTCAGTATATATAACCGGGGGCAGAGGGACACCTGGCTTTAGAAAATCACAAAAATGAAATGGTTAAAATAAGATATAAATGATTATGGAGAAGATGGATAGATATGGGAGACAGATAAAGGAGACAAATGCACATAAGTGAAATTCCAGAAGGGAATAACTGATGAATTAGAAAAATATTTATAATGGAAGAAATTTTTCTGAAATAAAGATTGGACTCTTCAAGGAACTTTCCTGAAATAAAGATTGAATATTTCTTTCAAGAAGTTGACAGAATGATAAAACCACTAAGTCATAATCACAGTGATGTTTAGTGAACTTTGGGGATAAAGTATTATAGGGACATCCACACAGAAATACTCAGTGCTAGAAGACAGTGGAACAATCTCTACAAAGTTCTGAGACAATGTAACTTAAGATTTTGGTACGCCTGTATTTTGCTATAGTTTTGCTATTGCTAATGAGATCGTTGATAAGCCAAATTTTTTTCAGCTTTCAAGTTTAAAATACCAGATGAGATGTAAAGATGATTATTACATAAGGCTTGAGGAAACTGTGATGCCAATTTTCGTTTTTTAAATAGAAAAAACTGGGAAGAAAATTTACTACCTAATGATGCAATATCTGGTTAGTGAGACTATTGGTGATTTTTTTAATACTAAATTTTATACAGTGAACATATATTTCTTCAAAAATCAAAAGATGAAAATAAAGGTCTGAGTTCTAAAGACAGGTACCTCTTCACTCTCTCTCCCACCCCTCACTTATTTACTTACTGACTGGGCAAATCACGTATCATCTCAGAGCTTTCCTTTCTTTATCTGGAAAAGGTAAGAATCAAATGAAATAAAAGTACATAGAAATGCTAAGGAAATTGAAAAGTACATAGAAATGCTAAGGAAATTGCAAAATGCTATGCAAATGGTAGTCATTATTAGAGGTGGCCTTAATTTCCAGAAATTATGCTCTTCTATTTTGGAGAGGCCTTATTCTGAAGCTTTAGTTCTTCATTACAGCATTAGAAAAAGGCACTTATGCAGAAATCGTACGTATGATGACTCAGTTTTATCAAAGCCTTCTTTGTCTGTTTTTAGAAATTCATTTTTAATGGTAACTTTAAAATCACAGTGAAATTTTTAGTACTTAACAGGACCACCAAAATGTTTTTTTTTAAAAAAACAAATCACTTCTGTAATATTTCATATTCAGAATAATTTCATAGGTTGAGTTAGTGGGACACATTCTCAAGGTGAAAATCTGAAGGTGAATTCTACTTTTGTCTAATAATAGAATAGCTTTGCTAGGCTTTGGTAAGTCTGTATATTTCAGATGTGTTTCCCACACATGTATGAAAGCAAACAAATGTCTTACTCTAAGTTACAGGTAAATGCGTGACATTTTGCAAGCTCCACAATGATTGGATTTTGGTCATCAGAGATTTTATCTTATGAGTACCAACAAACTCAACATATGCAAAAACAGCTAGCCTGACTTTGTTCTTTGTAAACACAAGGACATTTGATTTTCCAGTACATGTTAGAATCAGTTTTGACAAACCTTGCCAAAAGAGGCCAAGCTTCATCAACAATACCAAACTATTCAGAGATGAGTTCTCTGAAGACGTACAGATTTATTCAGGACTCTCCTGCTAGTTTGGTGAGATCTTCAGCCTTCTAATGGCATCTCAGTTTGAAGTTCCAAAGCCACCTTTAAGAAAATAACAGTGGCCCTGTCAGCTGGGTATGTCATAGAAATATTTAGCTTTGAAAAAGCGTAAGTACACATCAGGCCAGAAATAAGGACATAATGTCGATTCTTTCCCTGTACAAGTCATTTTTATAAAGCATAGTCAAGATACTTGAATTTAGGTAGTTATATTCAGTTCAGGGAACCTCTCTTAGTTCTTAAAAACCACAGAGAATTTAACCAGCTGGTCTCTCTGAACCTTCATATCGGTAAGCTTGTCCTGGATCAGCTCATTTTCTCTAGCTTCTCAAGCTCTTAACCCATCTGCCATTCTCTTACTGGTGACCAAGGCCCTTACCTCCTGTTTCATATCCACAGTTGAAGCCACCAGCCATGAATTCTTCCAACTTTGTGCATTACAGTCTTCCTTTCCCTTCTCTAAACACAACATAAGCTTCATTCTCATCCATGTTTAACTTCTCAGGTCTCAGAAGGATAGCGTATTTCTCCTCCTATTTAAGGAAAATTCCTTCATCTTTATGCCTTGTTTCATCTTCTCCCTGTTCTTCTGAGACCTTGATCCCAAAATTTCACCAGGTTCTCTGGCTTCAGCCTCTCACTTTTTATTGTATTTTCTCTCACAGACTGAGCATGCTTGAGTATTTTTAATCAATTAAACAGAAAAGTCCTTGATCCTGCAATGCATTCTAGTTTCTACCCTTTGTTCTCCATTTTTAAATTGGACTTTTTGAAGAAATTCACACCTTCCATTGAATCCTCAACCCCTCTAATCTGACCCTATATAGCCTTCACTACACTGCTCTTCAGCAGGAACACCAGTGACTTCCAGGTTACTGTTGTCAGTGCAGACATTCCCCTTTGACTTGGGTGCATGCTGCATTATTGCCATGGGCCTTACTAGGATTCTTGGAACTTCTAACTCCCTAGCTTCCTTTATGACCTTCCACCAACCTGTCCAGCTTTCCCTTCTCAGGTTCCTTTGTGAACTCTTCTTCTTGTCCCTCCCTTAAACCATGACATTCCCTAGGATATCCTTAGCCCACTCTTTCCTCACACTGCAGGTTCTCATTGTGATCCCAAGGCTTAGTTAACATGGAACCGATGGCTCCCAAATCTGTGGGTCAGCCTTCAGCTTTCAGATTTGAGTATCGAGCAGCTGACTTCACATCTCAGCCATTCCTTGAATCATTGATTCATCAGTATTCTGAGTGTCTGCTATCACCAGACTCTGTCTTAAAAGACTGAATAATTAAAATACAGATTCTGCTCTATCAGTGGGAAAGACGGAGGCAACACACCCCTAGTGACAACACAGTGAATCGTATACTCTGCGAGAAACAAGCAAAAAGTTCTGTGATCACAGAGGGATAGGGACAGGTACTGGCTCTTAGAGCTTTTAGGGATGTTACCCTTGGACCTTAAGTTAATTAATTAAACATGCAGAAGAGAGATACTTTCTCTAATTTCCTTCCATTTCTTCCTCCAGTCATTCAGTCACCCATATCAGAAACCCCATGGTTATCCTTGGCTCCTTTTGTCATGTTCAGTTTTCAGTTGGGTACCAGGTTCTGCGATTTCAGTCCTAAGATACGACTCAAGTGTAGCCCTCTTCCCCATCCATACTACCTCTGTCCTAATTTTTGAGGCCTTGTCACCTGTTACCTGCATTATTGCAGTAGACTCAAAACTGATATCTCTGCTTTATGTTTTGATCCCTTTGAATCCACCTTTCTCAAGGCCAGCATGGTGTAGCAGAAATGGTGATCTGACCTTGTCACTGCTCTGCCTAAGAGTCTCCCACCACCTACAGCAGAAGTTCTGAAACTGCTGATCAGAATCCCTGGGGCAGGGTTCCTTTAAATCTGTCTATCAGGCCCCACCCCTGCTAATTCTGATTCTGTAGAACTGCTTGGCGAGGGCCTGTGTTTTTAAGTTCCCTGAGAGGTTGTGACACCTGACTAGACTAAAAAACCTCCTGCCTACCAGGGTCAAGCATGAGCCCCTCTGCCTGGTTGTACAAAGCCCTCTGTGACCTGGCTTTAGCTTAGCAGTCAGCCACATTTCTCACCATGTGCTGCGTGTGTACTTGTTTAGGTAAAATCATCCAATTTTATGTGAATCAAGTTAGAGATTATATTTGTAAAAAGGGCTTTTGAAAATGGTAACTTTTATTTAAATATCTGCTATTATTATTTGTCATGTATTTCCTGCCTTTTTAGTGGATGATGCTGGCAAAATAGAACACGATGGTTCCTCTGGGATGACCATGGATGCAGAGTCGGAAATCGATCCTTGTAAAGTGGATGGCACTTGCCCTGAAGTCATCAAGGTGTACATTTTTAAAGCTGACCCTGGAGAGGATGACTTAGGTAAGAGGAAACCTTCAGCATAGTATACCTCCTGATCAAACACTTCAACCTAATTATTTTTTGGTGGTTTAGACTGAGAATATTTGTAATCTTTTCTGAAGATAACATTTTAAGCAAGGGTTCCAATATAGCAGTAGAAAAGTATGTAAAATGTAGTAAGTGAAACAGGTGGAAATGAAGTCTTCACATAAATTCTTGGAGCCTTCATCTTGTCTGATAGGTGGCACTGTAGACATTGTGGAGAGTGAGCCTGAGAATGATCATGGAGTTGAACTACTTGATCAAAATAGCAGTATTCGTGTGCCAAGGGAAAAGATGGTTTATATGACTGTCAACGACTCTCAGCAAGAAGATGAAGATTTAAGTAAGTAGGTGGCCTTTTTGTGGGAGAGAATTTTATGTTCCTGTAGCTCTATTTTTTTTTCTTTTTTAAAAAAATATGGCCAGTATCTGAAGGAAACAAGTAGGATTATTGTAGAGATTATTATTCTGCTGTATTTCAAGGGAAACATCAATGACTTATTATGTGTGCTTAGAATGTTGCTTTAAAAACAAATTAAGGAACTATATTCAGTATCCTATAATAAACCATAATGGAAAAGAATATGGAAAATAAGATTATTAAAAAAGCACATTATGGGAAAAGCCAAGAAATGTAAGATTCATTCAGTAAATATTTATTGAGTGCTTACTACGTGAAAGCTATGTTCTAGGTATATAACATGTGAACCTTCTTTCTACTTGTCTGTTAACTGAATTCAAGTGAAAATATCTTTTCCTGTGATCTCTGTAAACCTGGTCACACAAGTTTCTATAATTTTCTACTCAGATGTTGCAGAAATTGCAGACGAAGTTTATATGGAAGTGATTGTAGGAGAGGAGGATGCTGCTGCCGCAGCGGCAGCCGCTGCTGCACATGAACAGCAAATCGATGACAATGAAATCAAAACTTTCATGCCAATAGCATGGGCAGCAGCTTACGGTAAGTCGCGTTGCAGCTCTTGGGATTGAATTGGTTCTTGAACATGAATTCATGATTGAAAACGGTTTCTGTGGTCTTAGGTTTCAGAAATCTGAAATACCAGTACCCTGTAAGGGTTATTTGATTTGCATAAGAGTAGAGGAAGATTATAAAGTCTACTTTTTGTCTTTATTTTTAACAGGAATTTCCTTCATGTGTATATTACGTAGAAGGAAGTACTGCAAGAAGTACACAGGCTTTCAAGCTGAAACTTTTCATCTTGATTATATGTGGCCCATGACTTTACAATTTTGGGAGACAACAAGGGAGTCCATGGCCATGGGGCAAAATGCTGACATGTGTTTTTTAGATTTGGAAGCTAGGCATTTCCTATGGTCTTGCTATAATAAATGTGGTCATAAAACCCATTACCTAGAATGGGGAATTTCTGTCATTCATGAGTATCATGGCTAACTTTCGTTGTTATAGTTAATAAAGAGTCCCTAATTCTTTATAATTTATAATACTGTATAATTTTGTTTTTTAATGCGCATTGTTAGGTAATAATTCTGATGGAATTGAAAACCGGAATGGCACTGCAAGTGCCCTCTTGCACATAGATGAGTCTGCTGGGCTTGGCAGACTGGCTAAACAAAAACCAAAGAAAAGGAGAAGACCTGATTCCAGGCAGTACCAAACAGGTGAGGGCACATGAGTTCCACAGCGCAGCGTGCTTTGCGAGCTCTCAGATGAAACTCTAGTGTGTATCCCCAAAGGTGTTGTGATGACATTTTAGCTGCTAGACCACATAGAGCTTTTGTGTATTGAATTTGAAAATATAATTTTAAGAATTCAGTGATATTCATGAATGATTTCCTTGGATTAAAAAAAGAAAAAAGGGGGAGCGGGTAAAACATGGATGAAAAAATTCAAAACTCGGGTGATTTTTATGTGGATATGAGAAGAAATCCCTCAAAGATGTTGGAAGCGTTAACTTTTTTTAAAAACCAAATATATTTAAAGAATCTGATTATGTCAGCATAAAGCAGGAATACTTTACAGAGCAGCAAGGCAAGTACTTCAGTTCTTGTGACATATTCTTGTCTATTCTTGTATGCTGATTTGCATATTAAAATTCTGTAGACATATTTAAATTGACATAAGTTATATTGTTAGAATAACCAAAGCAGAAACTGTGATTATGAAACTTTGTTTTTATCAATAATTTCCCACCAATTTCTCAGTTGATACAGCTGCAGTCACTAGTTGGTAGAAGTTACATATATATTCATTTATTTTTTTTTAAACTGGAGGGAGTGAGGTTGGTACAGTCATACTGAATGGAGTTTCCAGACCAGGTTCTCTTTTTGATGAGGCTGCTGTATCTCTTATGTTGAAAAATTGTAAAAGGAATGATGCTAAGTATCAAATAGCCTAACATAGGAGTACTTGCCCAATAATGTTCAGAACACATGCTTTAAATTCTTGAAGAAACCAAAACAGAACTTGGTTTGATCACTCATGCTCCTTTCTTTTCCTTCCTTAGCAATAATTATTGGCCCTGATGGACATCCCTTGACTGTCTATCCTTGCATGATTTGTGGGAAAAAGTTTAAGTCGAGAGGTTTTTTGAAAAGGCACATGAAAAACCATCCTGAACACCTTACCAAGAAGAAGTACCGCTGTACCGACTGTGATTACACTACCAACAAGAAGATAAGTTTACACAACCACCTGGAGAGCCACAAGCTGACCAGCAAGGCAGAGAAGGCCATCGAATGCGACGAATGTGGGAAGCATTTCTCTCACGCTGGGGCTTTGTTTACTCACAAAATGGTGCATAAGGAAAAAGGAGCCAACAAAATGCACAAGTGTAAATTCTGTGAATATGAGACAGCTGAACAAGGGTTGTTGAATCGCCACCTTTTGGCGGTCCACAGCAAGAACTTTCCTCATATATGTGTGGAGTGCGGTAAAGGTTTTCGTCACCCATCAGAGCTCAAAAAGCACATGCGAATCCATACTGGGGAGAAGCCGTACCAATGCCAGTACTGCGAATATAGGTCTGCAGACTCTTCTAACTTGAAAACGCATGTAAAAACTAAGCATAGTAAAGAGATGCCATTCAAGTGTGACATTTGTCTTCTGACTTTCTCAGATACCAAAGAGGTGCAGCAACATGCTCTTATCCACCAAGAAAGCAAAACACACCAGTGTTTGCACTGCGACCACAAGAGTTCGAACTCAAGCGATTTGAAACGACACATAATTTCAGTTCACACAAAGGACTACCCCCATAAGTGTGATATGTGTGATAAAGGCTTTCACAGGCCTTCAGAACTGAAGAAACATGTGGCTGCCCACAAGGGTAAAAAAATGCACCAGTGTAGACATTGTGACTTTAAGATTGCAGATCCATTCGTTCTAAGTCGCCATATTCTCTCAGTTCACACAAAAGATCTTCCGTTTAGGTGTAAGAGATGTAGAAAGGGATTTAGGCAACAGAATGAGCTTAAAAAGCATATGAAGACGCACAGTGGTAGAAAAGTATATCAGTGTGAGTACTGTGAGTATAGCACTACAGATGCCTCAGGCTTTAAACGGCACGTTATCTCCATTCATACGAAAGACTATCCCCACCGTTGTGAGTACTGCAAGAAAGGGTTCCGAAGACCTTCAGAAAAGAACCAGCACATAATGCGACATCATAAAGAAGTTGGCCTGCCCTAACAATACTTCTACAGACTTTTGTAGAGATGTTGGCCTTGAAGCAGAAAATTCATTTTAAAGCCACAGTCTCGTTCACATACAATACTGTATATTGATTTATGCTGTGTACAAATAGAATTATTGCTTCTAGTTGACTTTTTTTTTTTTTTACCATTTGTTCAGTAGTGTGTTCTGAATTCTATTCAGTTTGTTTAATAAATGGGGAAAAGCAGCAGCAAGCAAGTTGCAGCAACAAGCAAGTTGCAGCAACAAGCAAGTTGCAGCAGCAAGCTTTTAATAAAGTAATCCCTGATTCTATACTGAGTTTTTCTATCTTAGAAGTTTTATATTTATTTAAATATTTACCTTGCTTACCTTGATGGTACTCTTCTAAGACCATTTAACTTAAGGTAATTTTAGATTGGTAACTCTGAAAGTACTCATGTTGACTTATTTTTTTTTCCCATAAATTTCTCACAATAAAATCGTCAGAGACATCTACTAATATAAATGGGAGATTTTATGGTCAGGTCTAATTATCCTAACATGGGAGTCATTTACTCATCTTGTTTTAATATTTTCAGACCACATGACAATGAAAGTTTCCATTTGAGCTTTTGTGTCCCTGGCATCGCTGAGTAAAGAGCAGTGGCTGGGTTTGTGTTTACCTTTCGTTTTGTTCAGACAAAATATACTTTTGGGGGTGCTTTCTTTGGAGTATTTACATCTTTTGTCAGCATAGCAAACTTTTAGAAAACTTTATTGAAAAATTTTGCTTGATCCTGTTGTATTTTGTCTTTGCTGCTTTGTGTTGGAATGGTTGTGTGCTACAGATGAGACTTAATGAGGACTGCATTTGGAATCTCCTAGAGGTAATTCGTGGCTTGTAGGATCTTTTGCAACTTTATATATGTAAATGTACCCTGACTTATGTATATGCACATATATATAACATGTATCTGTGTGTATTGCTTATTTTACATATTTATACACACAACCCCAAGTAGTAGTTGTTGAAAATCTATAATGAAAAGTATTAAATTTACAATAACATGAAAGATGCAGGGATGCATGAGAGAGCATTTGGTAAATCATGCTCTTTGGAGAGACTACTCAGGTGAAGAATTAGAAGGAAAATAAGGACACTAGTATTTTTAAAGAGTAAAGGTATTTTCTTTTAAATATCTTTGGTAACTGAAAAATAGAAGTTAAGATGTTTCTAGATAGAATGTTTTCATATAACTTCAGCTCCATGCCTTTATATTTTTCAGAAAAGCTAATGAGAATCCAGACATAATTCCCTCAGTTCTCTCTGAGAAGCCCATGAAGGGATTCTGTGTCCCCAAGTGAGGGGACTAAGGAAGTAGTTGCTCCATGTACCACAGAATGGGTGCTAATTACGACTTACACTGGGCAAGTTCAGCCTGCTCTGTTACTTCTTCGTTACAGCTGGCAACCTTTCAAAACCTTAACACTCAAGCTGGCTTTGATTAGAAGATAAAGGTGTGTGTTTTAAGTGCATGAGGAAAATCTGAGGCCTTATTTGGAACGTCACCAAGTCTTTCACAGTTTCGTTTTTCTTTGAAAGTTAACACTTTTTAACAGAGAGTTCTGAATCAGAGTCATAAATTCATAAAGTGAACTTGGTTAGTTAGAATTTGGTTATGTTAAGATGAATCTTGGAGAACTGAAAACAGGTTTTGGGATCCCTTAAATTGGCTATCGGCACATGAGTATCTGGTACATCATGGGAGATTTTGGAGTTTTCTCCCCACTTGTGCTGCCTTGCCAGTTCATCATGGTGTTCCATCCCCTTTGTGCTGTTAGGTTTTTAGCTTTCATCTTTCTCTTTGCTGTTGATATTTGTATGCAAGAGTTATATTTATAGGGTGAGAAATCTAATATTTGGTGTGTGGCAAGCCTCTGAAGTGCTAGGTTGCTTTAGTCCAGTTCTGAATCAAGTGCTTTAGGCTGGTATAACTCCATCCTGAATACCAGTCAAAGCCAAGGCATAGGGAATGCCTGTGTCCTCTTGGCCCCCATAATGTGCTTTTTTTTTTTTTTAGAGTAACTTAACCATCGTGTGATTCATTGCCCTGCAGTACTATTGAAAGCTCTGTCTGTTTTTTTGTGAGAACCTTTAAAATCTCCCTTAATTTTTATTTTTCCCAGAAATAATGTAAAAGATAACAAACGAAATTGGAAATTTATTGATTTTAAAACATCCGTAAAAATTAATACAGAAAATATCAATTGGTCATGTATATTTTTTTAAATAAACTGAAAGATAAAGAACACAACAATTTACACACTTTATATTTCTCTTACATGGTCTGGAATCATACACAGTTCTTTTCTTTAAAGCACAATATTGAAACCTTTAAAAGGTATTTAAGGGTTTGGTCAAGTGAATATGGTAAGGTGTATTTGTCTGTATAAAGAGAAAAAAAACAGTAGTCATTGTTATGAACTGACATTAGTTACAACCTAGTTTTAATTCTTAAAACAATTTTGATTAGCAAAGCTAAAAAAAAAAGGTTGTTTCAGTTAAATGTTTTAAAGAGGTACAGATTTTTACAAGGACATAATATAAGTTATTGTTCTGTAGAAATATCCTTAAATATTGTATGTCCCTCCCTCTGTACACTTTGTAAAAAAGGTAAAATACATAAAAAGAAAATCATATAGGGATGTGTGACATTATTGTAATTGTGTACTTGAGAATAACGTGCAAAAATAAAAATCAGAATATTTTCCTGTTAATGTTTAGTCTATTTGATACCAGTACTAAGTTAATGCTTTTTCTTAAGAAAAAAATATGTACAGTTTTTGTAAACCTAATAAACATCAAAAGCAGTGGATTATTTTCATTTCCCCATTTCTTAATTCCTTATATGCAGCAGTGGAATGCGAAATGCTTGATCGCTTTGAATTTTGTGACTTGGATTTAAATACTAATAATATTTCAGTGCTGCGAATTTGCAAGTAACATTTCAGAGAAGTTAAGAGGTGATTGGTGAGTCCTTTGATGAGCATGTCCTTGAAATTCATTTTTTCTTTTATCTTCATAAAGGATTTGTTTTATTAGCATCTCTACTTCCCCTGAGATAAATTTTCCCATGCATAAAGTGGTTTTTGAGAGCACTTATTTCAGCATCAGTCCACAGCCCAGCCCCACAGCAGAAGCCCTGCCCTAGAGTTACCCCTTTGTGCCCAGTTTGGAGGGCTTTAGTAGACGCTAACATACTAGAGAATGATCATTGTTATAATAAAAATTGGAAGTTAGGTAAAAGTTATCAGGACTCAGAAGAAAATAAGGAAATAGATTTGAGTCATCTTTGATTTTTAAAGATGAGATCCTACAGTTATTTAACTGTTGGAACAAGTGTTTCCCTAATAGTTGAAACACTAAATAATCAAAATTTGAGGTAAACGATCAGGAAAACATGGTGAATGTCACTGTCCAGAGCCATAAAGAAGGCAAAACCACACCATGCTGAAAAACTTAATTGTAGTAAAACACCTGACAGATAACATCTTGCTGGTCTGTGATGCCAACCAGTCAGATAGTGTACTGCTCAGTACTCTGGGAATCTCGGTATTAACAATTTCCTTTATTTCTCACAAATTCTAGGATTCATGGAAGGAAAAGCTTGACCAGTTGAAATCTTGAAAGGGCGATAGTTCAGGGCAGTGGTTTTCAAAGCCTGGCAGCAGCGGCAGCATTATAATCACCTGGACTTTGTTAAAGATGCAAATTCTCAGCCCCACCTCAGACTCACTGAATCAGAAACTGGGTGTGAGACCCAGTGATCTGTGTCTTTACACCTCCTCCAAGTGACTCTGATGCATGCTCAAGTTTGGGAAGCGCTGTTTTAGAGCACTTGAGGAACTTAAAAAATTACTGGTGCATTCATTTTGTGTAGTAGACAAGACACACATACACACACACACACGCACCCAAACCCCCGAAGGAAGCAGTGATGGTGAAATGGGACTCAGTTTATACCTTCACTTTCATATCACTTTAGTCCTTTTGAAATGTGAGCCTGTCAGCCAATACATATATCTTTTAGTACACATGTAAATAGCCTGTATGTATTTCATAAATCTTGTATGACCTCCCCAAAGTTACATTCCCCAAAGGTAAATAGAATTCGGAGGAAGATTCACCAAGTAAAAAAGAAGGACTGAAAAGTGTGTGTTGAATTGGCCCAACATTACTTAAGTAATTCATATCTGAAAAACTATTTTGCCACATTCTGCAGCTGTTTAGATAAGGTCAAAATTAAGTTTGCCCTTTTGGATTTTGTTTTATCTTTTGTGTATGTATTGTTTGCCTTTTTCATAAAACAATTCTTGGATTTGTTATATATTGTTCCTGTTATTTTTGACATCTTTGCTATTGTAAATAAATTCCTATTTTGTTTTAAGTTACCCTAGTGGAGTGTTGGCTATAGACAAGGCATACACACACACACACATACATGGACATGAGGCTTAAATCACACAGTTAATAAATCCCCAACACGGTATAAGCTGGAAGTGATGTGACCACTTCAGTAGTTCAGCACTTCTAGCACCAATGAAAGTATCACTGTTGCACGTAGATATAGCATCTGCACCTGCTTGGACTTTAAAATCATTTTAATGGCCCCTGAGATGGAAATTCTTAGTCAACCAAGTTTGAAGTCAAAGTAAAAAATCAAGAATTATTTTCCTTTACTTGGTTTTTCCTATTCTCTTGGTCTCTTGTGTTACTTGTGTTGCTGATATTGGTGAACACAAGGGATTTGGCGTTGTAGTGACGTGCTGGTGTTGTAAAGCCACTAGGATAGTTGGCTACAGAAAACCTGCATAGGACTTTTAGATGGCGTTTATTCATTCATGATGTGAACGACCACAGAAATATCTAAACACATTGATGAAAACGGAATAGTTAACTAGACCTATATTATTTTACTTTTCAAGAGAGGCCAATTTCTGCTTTTCCTTCATGCTTGTGTTTGGCTTTAAATGCAGAGCCCATTTCCGTTTGCCTGAACTTTGAAATAAGGGGAGGTATTCCAAAGCCATCTGATGGGGTTTGGAAGGTTCTAATCACATCCGTCCTCCTCTCTGGTTTCTAACCACATTGAAAATAGACATAAGAAGAAACCACCCACTGGGTGTGTGACTTCATATAGTAAAGCTGGATTGAGAGACCCAGAGGCCGAATTTCCCTAGGAGGGAAATGGATTTCCAGTCTAGGCCCTGACTGATGCAGCCAGTCACAAAGGTGTGGGGCCCACCTTACCCTCTGTGAGCTATAGAGAGACTGCTTGGTCTCCTACCAGAGAAGTGGAGCAAACGGGATCGAAGGGTTGCAGCATCCTCCCCAGCCCTCCCGGGGGAGGCAGAGGAGAGGTCCCTTATGCCGTTCTCATTAAAAAAAAAAAAAAAAAAAAAAAAAAGGGTTAGTCCAATTCTGGGTTACCCTCTGGCATTGGCCCACTAGCAGAGGTCTTTACCTTTGGCCTTGCATATCCGTGTCTGTTTTCCTCCTCTCGAGGTGGTGGTTGTGACAGACTTTCAAAGGTGTAGTTCCTGTTTCTCCCAGGGTAGTATGCTTCAGTTTTTCTTCAGAAAAAGCAACTTCTAAAGGGCAAATTTATTTAACTATACAAAGATGGAAATCTTGCAAGTTATTTTTATTGCATATTTTCATAACAAAATTTGGAAAAATGATGATCCGCGATGCCACTTTGCTTTATTAAGGGGCTTGTTCATCTCTGTTCTCTCCCAATCTTAGTCCATACACATAAATCTTCTATGTGTCTTGTAACCACAGCATTGATTCTATTCTATGTTCAGCAATTTTCAAACATCAAGTATTTCTGAAACTTGTTTGACTTAAAATTTTTTTTAATTCACATTCTTTTTGGAGAGAATATGGAAAGTTCAGGATGATACAGAGAAGAAAGTAAAATGCCTTCCCCTCTTATCCCATTACCCAGAACATTATTATCCTTTAAAAAATATCTTGACTGAGTTTTATTAGATTTTTCAGTTGTAAAATACGTTATTGTAACATGCTGTACAATACAAAATAAGTATAAAGACAACTTAATGATCTCATCCCTACACTTCCTTCAAGCTGACTTCCTTGAGGTAATCATAGTTAACAGACTGTATGCCTTCCCTTCATGCTCATACAAAACTGTACAAAGATAGATACGTAAAGAGAGCAAGAGGACGTTTGGAGGAATGTAAATTTTTTTGACAAAAATGAGATTATGCATCTTTGCAAGTCACTTAATATATCGTATCCATCCCTTTGGGAAAGTAGACCAAGCTCTATCTCTTTAATAGGTGAAAAACTTGGCCAGAGATTGTACCCATCATAATATAGTCAACCTAGATACTGTTAGAGAAGAGAAAAATCTATTGATCTTTATATACTTTTCATGGACCCAGCTACTTTACCACGTAATCTTCCCAATTCTAATTCGCTTTAGTAGTCTTTTGAATTTCTGTGTGTGCAGTCATATTGCAAAAAGATGTCAATTATTTCTATTTTCTATTTTAGGTTAGCTAGAACTTCTAAAACAATGCTGAATAGTATATATTATAGCAGGCATTTCTGTTACTCCTGCTTTTTTTCCCTTTTTAAAATTTTTAAATTAAGATAATTGACATATTACATTGTATTAGTTTTAACTCCTGCTTTTAATGGCAATATTTCAGCACTTAACCGCTTAGTATAATGTTGGTTTTGGAAAAGTAGTGTTTACCAAGGTTAGTTTCCTTCCACTATTATTTTACTTAGAGATTTTATTAGGAATGGCTAATTAATGTTATCAAATGTCTTTTAGCGACCTATTGATATAATTACTTGATTTTGTTGATGTAATGAAGTATACTGAATTACATGGATGGGTTTTCTAAAGTTAAACCATATTTGCATTTCCAGGATAAAATCATGCTACTTAGGTAATTTTTATTGTTCTTTAAATATATATATATGTATGTGTGTGTATATATATATATATATATATATATATAAATTTATTTATTTGGCTGTGCCAGGTCTTGGTTGTGGCATGTAGGATCTAGTTCCCTGACCAGAGATCGAACCTGGGCCCCCTGCACTGGGAGCACGGAGTCTTATCCACTGGACCACCAGGGAAATCCCAGTTCTTTAAATATATTGTTGCTTAAATAGACTAATATTTTATTTAGAATTTTTGTATCTATGTTCATAATTCTGGTGTTCTCTTGTTTTGTACAAGGTTTGACTATCAATGTAAAGCTAAGTCCATAAGATAAACTTGGAAACTTTTCCATAATCTGGAATGGTTTAAAAACCAGGGGCATTAAAAAAAAAAGAATTAAAAAAAAACCAGAGGCATTATCTGACTTTTGAGGATTAGATAGAACTCAGTTGTGAAAGCGTTCGGGTCTGATGCCTCTTTGTAAATGGTAAGTTTTTACTTTAACGACCTCTTCTACACTAATTGGTCCACCAGCTTTCCTTCTTAAATAAATTTTCGTATCTATATTTCCCTTGGAAATCATCCATTTCTTCTAGTCAAACATTAATGTGCATTCACGTCACCTAGGGGAGGTTGTGAAAATGCTAATTCTGATTCCGTGGGCTTGATGTGGGGTCCAAGATACTGCATTTCTTGCAAGCTCCCTGGAGATGGTGATGCTGGTTCATGGACCATATGGTCCAAGCCCTCTAAGAATTCAGTGGTTTTCAATTTTGATCGAACATCAGAATCACGTGAGGCAGCCTTTGACCTACCCAGTACCCAGGCCACACCCCAGACCAACTAAATTAGAATCTCTGGGAGGGACTTAGGCATCAGTAATTTTCCAAGTTGCCCAAGTGATGACAATGTGTGGCCAAGGTTGAGAACCACTTTTCTAGATTTTCTATTTATTGCCATAAAGATGCACAAAATGTTCTCATAATTATTTTATTCTCTTGCATTTCTGGTGATACCTCCTTTCTCATCTTGAATGTTGTATATTCTTTCTCTCAGTTTTCTTTAAACAGGCTTCCATAGGTTTGGCTGTTTCATAGATGATATCAAAGAAACAGCTCTTAATTTTATTTATTCTTTATATTTTTTGGTTTTGTATTTAATCAATTTCCTCTTGCATTGTTATTAATTTTTTCCTATTTTCTTGTTTATTTTGTTATCTAGTTAAAATATCTTAATGTTTCATACTTCATTTATTGTCATTTCTTTTCAAACGAACTCCTTGAAAGCTGCATTTCCTCTGGTGTACAATCTTAGCTATGTCCATTACATATGAATTTTTCTTTTTCATAGCTTTCTAGATAGTTCTACATATCACTTTTTATTTCTTCTTTACAATAGTGTTTAACTTCCGAGTAGTAAAAGTTTTTTTATTAATCTCTTTAGTGTTGATCTCTAGTTTTATTGGTTTGGGTTCATAGTATAGCCTGTATATCCTCTACAATTTTTGGAATTTTATAGTTTTCTTTTTAGACAAGGCATAATAAGATTTTTGGGGGGGGGGAATAGAATACAGGCATATTAGTATAATGTATATTTTTCCATTACTGATATAAATTTATAGATAAAATTGAGCTTATAGATTATATTTTCAAATCTATATTCTTGCTACTTTTTGACTACCTGATTTTTATTATTTATTTTGAATTTTATTTTATTCATTTGTTTTTTATACAGCAGGTTCTTATTAGTTACCTATTTTATACATACTAGTGTATACATGTCAATCCCAATCTCCCAATTCATCCCACCACCACCCCTGCTGCTTCCCCCCCTTGGTGTCCATGCATTTGTTCTCTACATCTGTATCTCTGTTGCTGCCTTGCAAACCAGTTCAACTGTACCATTTTTCTAGATTCCACGTATGTGCATTAATATATGATATTTGTTTTTCTCTTTCTGACTTCACTCTGTATGACAGTCACTAGGTCTATCCACGTCTCTACAAATGACCCAGTTTCATTCCTTTTTATGGCTGAGTAATATTCCATTGTATATATGCGCCACATCTTCTTTATCCATTCATCCGTCAGTGGGCATTTAGGTTGCTTCCATGACATGGCTACTGTAAATAGTGCTGCAGTGAACATTGGGGTGCATGTGTCTTTGTGAGTTATGGTTTTCTCTGGGTATATGCCCAGTAGTGGGATTGCTGGGTCATGTGGTAATTCTCTTTTTAGTTTTTTAAGGAACCTACATACTGTTCTCCATAGTGGCTGTATCAATCTACATTCCCACCGACAGTGCCGAGAGGGTTCCCTTTTCTCCACACCCTCTCCAGCATTTGTTGCTTGTAGATTTTCTGATGATGCCCATTCTAACTGGTGTGAGGTGATACCTCATTGTAGTTTTGATTTGCATTTCTCTAATAATTAGTGATGTTGAGCAGCTTTTCATGTGCCTCTTGGCCATCAGTATATCTTCTTTGGATTTTTCTTTCAGTGACCTGCTTATTTATATCCTTTTTAAATTTCTGAAAAAATATTAAAATCTCCCATCATATTGGTGTTTTATTCAGTTTCCTTGTATTTCAAATTTTGCATTACGTATTTGGCATCTGTAGATTTTTGTTACATAGATACATGACATTTCTTCATGACTGTACAGAGCATCAATTTTTGTCCTCTTTAACGTTTGATCTTGAATTCTGTTTTGTCTGATACGTGTTTCCTATTTCAAAAATCCTTTTTTATCGCTTATATTACAAATCCTCAGTCACGCTATCATAATCTATTTATATGTAAGTGTACATTGCAGGATTCATTGCTACTGTTGTTTCTTATTCATCTTTCCCCATTTGACATCTCTGTGCTGAATAAATTGTCATTTGATTGACACATACCAAATGTTTGTTCCCTCGTGTCTGGTATGTGGGTGTATTATATTCTTTCTGAGGCCTTGACTACCCCAAAATATCTACTTTTTCCTTCCCAACTAAGACAAATGCTATCTTAGTTGGGAGGTATAAACTTTTGGTCACAGTCCCTTAGTTGGGAGGTATAAACTTTTCACAGTTAATAGATGTTGTTTCACTGGTTCTCTTTTGTGTATGTTGCCTCTTCCTTTGTTTCCTAAAGTTTATATGGTTTTTTAAAAATCTGTGGAATTCAGAAATGTCATTACAATATATATATCTATATCTATATATATATAGTTGTGTGTGTGTGTGTGTGTGTGTGTGGTGTTTTAATCATGTCTGGAAGTTATTTATTGAGCCTTTTCTTGCTGATGGGTCAAGTCTTTCTTTAGCTGAAGGAAATTTCCATATATTATGTGTATAATTATTACTTCTCTGACTGGCATTTTGCTTCTGTGAGTATTCGTATCTTTCACATATAAGATCTTCTGGATTTGTCTTATGGTCATAAAATGGCGCCTAGAAGAAAGAATCTCTTTAATTCCACATCCCACCATGTGATTATTATTGTACTGAAAACTTTAAATGTTTGAAACCTATGTCTCTTGAAGAAAGAAGCTAGAGAGTGGCAATGTTTGTAAACGTGTAGCTTGTCCTCATGGACTAACAGTGCTTCTGAGTTATTTTTATCTAGTAGGAGGAACTTCAGTCAGAAGTTTCCTGCCATAAAATACCAGCAGTCTGGGTACACCTTTTGCCTCAACTTTAAATAAAGAAGCATGTGAAAAGATCTTAATTAGATGCTTAGCACATAGTGCTGGATAAGAGTTCCCCATATCCTTTCTCAGTATGTTATAAATCTTGTTAAGCTAGCAAGAATGAGAGCATTTAATTGTCACAGACATTGCCATTATTTCTGAATATTTTTTCTCACATTATTCAAATTTAACATACAGTGCCAAGCTTTGTTTCAAAATGAACCCATTTACACTCTCACCAGTAAAATAAGAAAATATTAAGTTTTGGTGACAATGTGTATGAGAAGTCCCATTGCTACACTTTCTCACCAAAGCATATTTTCAGACTTTTAAGTCTTGCCAACTTTGTGTGTGTAAAAAAAATTACATTGAGGCTTTAACATATCCCTAAATATGAATAATGTTGAGCATCTTTTCACATGCTTATTGATCATTCATGTTACCTCTTCTGTGAAAGCCGGTATGGATTTTTTTTTGCCCATTTTTCTGTTGGATTGTTTGCCTTTTCCTTGTCGATCCATACACATTCTTTATATATTCTTGATATTAGTCCTTTGTCAGCTATGTGTCATTTAGCAATCCCTGCAAATATCTTCTCTTGCTCTGTGGCTTGCCATTTTACTCTTTCTATTGTTTTGTTTAATGAACATAGGTCTTCATCTTAAAGAACTAAAACTGAAATATTTTCATTTTGTTTAGTGCTTCATGTGTCTTAGGAAAGCCTTCCCTTTCCTACAGTAATGAAGATACTCTCTGACGTTACTTTGAAAAGCTTTAAAGTTTGACTCATCACAACTAAGTCTTTAATCCACAGAATCAGTTTTAGGATATGTATGAGTTAGGCATCCAATTTAAGTTTTTTCAATTTCGAATTGATACAAGTTCAGCTCTTTATTGAAAACCAATACTGTCTCCACTGATTTTCAGAGCCAACTCTGTAATATGGAAAATATTCCTACATATGTGGGTCTGCTTCTGGGTTCTCTGTTTTGTTCCATTTGTCATTTGTCTTTTTCTGCAACTCTACCACACTGTTTGAATTACTATAGTTTTAAAAAACATCTTAAGATATAATTCACGTACTATAAAATCCAGCCATTTAAAATATACAATACCATGCTTTTAGTATAATCAAAGAGTTGTGCAACCATCACCATGATCTAAGTTTAGAATATTTCATCACCCCAAAAGGAGTCTTGTACCCACTAGCAGTTATTCTCTGGTCCCCCTCTCCTCCCAGCCTCTGGCAACCAGTGGTCCATTTTCAGTGTCTGTAGATTTGCTATTCTGGTCATTTCAAATAAATGGAATCATATGACATGTGCTCTTTTTGGCTGGCTTCTTTCATTTAGCATAATGTTTTCAAGGGTCATCCGTATTGTGGCATGTGTCAGTAATTCATTCTTTTTTTATGACAGAATAATATTCCATTGTATGGATATACAACATTCTGTTTATCCATTAATCAGTTAATGGACATTTGAGTTGTTCCACTTTGGGGCTATTATTTTTTTAATTTTATTGAAGTATAGTTGATTTACAATGTGTTAATTTCTGCTGTACAGCAAAGTGATTCAGTTATGCATATATATACATTCTTTTTCATATTCTTTTCCATTATAGTTTATCACAGGATACTGAATATAGTTCCCTGTGCTATACAGTAGGACCTTGTTGTTTATCCATTCTATATATAAGTTTGCATCTGTTAATCCCAAACTTGCAATCCATCCCCTCCACCCTCCCTCCCCCTTGGCAACCACAAGTCTGTTCTCTATGTCTGTGAGTCTGTTTTGTTCATTTATGTTATAGTTTAGATTCCACATATAAGTGATATCATATGGTATTTGTCTTTCTCTTTCTGACTTACTACATTTTGGCTATTATGAATAATGCTGTTATAAGCATTTGTGTACAAGTTTTTGCATGTATGTGTATTTTCATTTCTCTTGGGTATATATACTTAGGAGTGGAATTGCTGGGTCATATGATAATTCTATGTTTAACATTGTGAGCAACTGCCAGACTATTTTCCAAAGCAGCTGCAAGAGTTCACATTCCCATCAGTAGCATATGAGGGTGCCAATTTCTCTATATTCTTGCCAACACTTGTTATTGACTGTCTTTTTGATTATAGTCATCCTAATGGATGTGAAATTTTATCTCATTGTGGTTTTGATTTGCGTTTCCCTAATGACTAAGGATGTTGAACATTTTTTCATATGCTTGCTTTCCATTTGTATATCTTCTTTGGAGAAATGTCTATTAAATCCTTCACCCATTTTAAATTGGGTTATCTGTCTTTTTGTTATTGAGTTGAAAGAGTTCTTTATGTATTCTGGATACCAGTCCCATGACTTATATAGTTTAAGAATAATTCTTATATTTCTTAGGGCAAGTCTACCCATTTTATTCTTCTTCAAGTGTGTCTTGGCTTTCTTGGTTCTTTGCAATGCCCATATACTATAAAGTTTGGGGGCTTATTATGTGCTTACAAATGTATCATTCTTAACATTTTCCTTTTTAAAAAATATTTTTACTTATAAACTTATGGTGTCCTCATGTTTTAAAATTAATCTCTTGTAAGCAGTATATAAGCAAATTTTTTAAAATTCTTGTTAACTGTAATTGTTTTAATGTAATCAGTGATATATATTTGATACTTGTCTAACCTGCTGTATATTTTCTTCATTTTTATTATAAAAAATTTCAAGCGTAAACAAAAGCAGTCAGAATAGGATAATAGCCCCCCACTTACGCATTATCCAGATTCAATAATTATCACTATCTTGCCAGTCTCCTTTCATCTATACCTCCCATCCCATTTTATGCTGTATTGTTTTAAAGCAAATCCTAGATATCATGTAGTTTCACTGATAAATACCCAAGTATGCTTCTCAAACAGATGGCATTAAAATAATATAACTACTACACCATCATCAGATGTAGAAACATTTACAATAATTGCTTATCATATATTATCCAATCCATATCCAAATTTCCCTAATTGACTCTTATTCAAATAACAGAAGTTTGCTGAGTACTGCCGTATCTCCTAACTAGTTTGGGACATTAGCCAAGTTAAAATCAATAAGTGCTATAAACCACTTTATGTTGTTCTTGTCAGATTTCACCACCAGGGTCATAGATGATCTGTGTGTGGAATGTATACACAGCTTGTGTAGAAAGGTTTGAATTAGCTTACAGCTTAAACCAACCCAAGCAAGCCAAGTGGAGACTGAGTCCAGGTATGGACTCAGGAAGAGTGGATACCTTCATGCTTCGAGAGTCACAGATTACTATCTACAACTTGACCCTGAACTTGTGGTAAGCATTCCTGGCAGCAAATGCAAAAACAACAAATGTTGTATACAGCCATTAAAAAAAAAAAAAGTTCTTCACCCACTCACCCACCCGATTTTATGGAATTAATTTTTCAGAGAAATCAGGTCGTTTGTTATATGGAATGTCTCACAGACTACATTTGGCTGGTTGCTTCCTCTGGATGTCATTTAACTTGTTCTTCTGTTGCTCTTATTTCTTGTAAATGGGTAGTTAGATCTGAAGCCTTGATTAGATTCATATTAATAGGTGGTGCTGTGTGCTTCACATTGCGTCACATTCTTGGGCACATAAGATCTGGTTTTCCCACTTTTAGTGATTATTGAGTAAATTTAGATGCATATTTACCTTTCATCTATTTAATTGCTTTAATTTGGATTTGTTGTGTTTTACTACTCCACTTTTCCCCTTCTGTTGGTCTGCCAATAAAAGAAATTTCTTTTACTGTTTTAATAATGGTTACCCTGGACATTACAATGTGGTTTCTTAACTTATCAAAGTCAAATGTTAATTGGTACTTTTATATTCTCTGAGAAAATGTAAGGACTATAGATTAGTCTCCCCAACTTAAATGCTACTGTTGTCATATATTTTAATTCTCTGCCTGTTTTAAACCCTACATATAGACTACTAGGTTGGCAGTTATTTTCATTATATTGTTTTCTGGATTCCATTGTTCCCATTGAGAAGTCAGCTGTTGACCTAACTATTGCTCCTTGGAAGGTAATCAGTTTTCTTCCCTTCTGTGTGCTTTCCCCACCCCTGTAATTCTGCTGCGATATGTCTGGGTGTGAATTTCTTTTCATTTATACTGCTTAGGATTTGTTGGGCTTCTTGAAACCAGAGATGAATGACTTTTGTGATCTCTTCAAATGTTGCTTCTTCTCCATTCTCTCTCTCCTCTCTTTCTGGGAGTCCAATGAGATATATTTTAGGTCTCTATATTGTATCCCCTGTGTCTCATTCTTTCTAAAATATATCTTCCATCCTTTAAGTCTCTCCATACTTCATTCTGGATAGTTTCTTTGGACCTACCAGTAATTCTATCATTGGCTGCATGTAATCTGCTCTTAACCCTACTATTCTTTTTCATTTCTTTTCTGTCTTTCTTTTTCTTTTCTTTTCTTTTTTTTTTGGTCATGTTTCTTTCACTCAGCATGATTGTTTTGAGTTTCATCCATATTGCAGCATATACCAATAGTTCATTCCTTTTAATTGCTGAGTGTTATTCCATTGTATGGATATACCACTATCTTTTTATACACTCACCTGTTGGTGGACATTTGGATTGTTTACAGTTTTAGGCTATTACAAATAAAACTGCCATGAACATTTATGTATTTGTGCAGACATATGTTTTCATTTCTTTTGGGTAAATGGAGTGATTGGTTTGTATGGTCTATGTTTAACATTTTAGACACAGCCAAACTTTTTTCCCAATGTAGTTGGACCATTTTCCAATTCCACTAGCCGTGTTGAGAGTTCTGGTTGGTCCACATCCTCACCAATGCTTGTTGTGGTCATTCTCTTAGAAATTGTAGCCATTTTAGTGGTTATGTATTGACATTAAATTCTTTTTTAATTTTACTTTATTTTATTTTTTATTTTATTTTTATTTATTTATTTTTTTGCAGTACACGGGCCTCTCACCATCACAGCCTCTCCCGTTGCGGAGCACAGTCTCTGGATGCGCAGGCTCAGTGGCCATGGCTCACGGGCCCAACCACTCCGCCGCATGTGGGATCTTCCCGGACCGGGACACGAACCTGTGTCCCCTGCATCGGCAGGCGGACTCTCAACCACTGCGCCACCAGGGAAGCCCCTATTTTACTTTATTTTAAAATAACACAGTACAATTGACTTTTTGGTGTAAAAGTCTAAGAGCTTTTTAGATATTAACGTGTAATAAGAATGATTCTTTTTTGTTTTGGTGTACAGTTCCATGAGCTTTAACAAATGTATATATTTGTGTAACCCCTGCCACAAACTGGATGCAGAAAGATTCCATCATCCTAAAAATCTCTCTCAGCCTGCCCCTTTGTAATCCTACCCTCATCCCACCCCTAATCCCTGGCAGCCAATAATCTTCTCTATCACTATAGTTTTCCCTTTTACAGAATTTCATATAAATGGAAGCATGCAATATATAACCTTTGAAAGTGGCTTCTTTCACTCAGTGTAGTGCCTTTGGAACTCATCCATGTAATAGTTTGTTCCTTCTTATTGCTCAGTAGTATTCCATTGTAAGGCTGTACCACAATTGTTTATTCATTCACCCATTAAAGGCCATTTGGGTTGCAATTATGATTTGAGTTGCTGTAGACATTGATGTTTTTGTGAACATAAGTTTTCATTTATGTAAGGTAATTACCTAGGAGTGAGATTCCTGGGTAATGTGGTAAGTAAGTGTATGTTTATTTATAAGAAACTGTCAAAACATTTCCTGGAGTAGCTGTACCATTTTGTATTACCATCAATGTATGAGACTTCCAGTTGTTCTGCATGCTTGTCAGCACTTGGTATTGTAACTTTTATTTTTTTAGCCATTCTATTAGGTGTGTAATGCCATGTCATTGAGGTTTTAATGTGTATTTCCCTAATGACTAGTAACTTTGGCCATTTTTTAATATGCTCATTTACCATCCATGTATCCTCTTTGTTTCAGTGTCTGTTAATGCATTAAAATTTTTTTAACTTCTTTTCTAATTTTTAAAAATTGAAGTATACTTGATTTACAATATTGTGTTAGTTTCTGGTGTACAGTAAAGTGATTCAGTTATACATACATATATATATATATATATATATATCTTGTTTTTCAGATTCTTTTCCATTATAGTTTATTACAAGATATTGAATATGGTTCCATGTGCTATACAGTAGGACCTTGTTGTTTAGCTATTTTATATATAGTATTTTGTATCTGCTAATTCCAAACTCCTTATTATAAACTCCCTCTCCCCCTTTCCCCTTTGATAACCGTAAGTTTGATTTCTATGTCTGTGAGCCTGTTCCTGTTTTGTAAATAAGTTCATTTGTATCATATTTTAGGTTCCACATATAAGTGATATATGATATTTGTCTTTGTCTGACTTACTTCACTTAGTATGATAATCTCTAGGTTTATCCATGTTGCTGCAAATGGCATTCCTTTTTTATGGCTGAGTAATATTCCATTGTATATATGTACCACATCTTCTTTATCCATTCCACTGTTGATGGACATTTAAGTTACTTCCACATCCTGGCTATTGTAAATAGTGCTGCTATGAACATAGGGTTGCATGTATCTTTTTGAATTATAGTTTTCATCTTTTCCAGATATATGCCCAGGAGTGGGATTGCTGGACTATATGGTAGCTCTATTTTTAGTCACCATGCTGTACATTAGCTCTCCAGAGCTTATTCATCCTGCATAACTGAAACTTTGTACGCTTTGACTAACATCTCTCTATTTCCCCTACCCTTATCTCTTGGTAACCACCATTCTACTTTCTGCTTTCATGAGTTTGACTTTTTTAGATTCTACGTATAAGTGAGATCATGCAGTATTTATTTTTGTGTGTCTGGCTTATTTCACTTAGCATAATGTCCTCCAGGTTCATCCATGTTGTTGCAAATGGCAGGATTTCCTTCTTTTTAAAGTCTGAATAATATTCCATTATATATACACATATCACATTTTCTTTATCCATTCATCCATTACGGACACTTAAATTGTTTCCATATCTTGGCTATTGTGAATAATGCTGCAATGAACATGGGAATGCCGATATCTCTTCGAGATACTTATTTTGTTTCCTCTAGATCTATACACAGAAGTGGGATTGCTGGGTTGTATGATAGTTCTATCTTTAATTTTTTGAGAAACCTCTATACTGTTTTCCATAATGGCTACACCAATTTACATTCCCACCACGAATGTACAAAGGTTCCCTTTTCTCTACATCCTTGCCAACACTTGTTATATTTTGTCTTTTTGGTGATAGCCATCCTAACGTGTGGGGTGATATTTCACTGTGGTTTTGGTTTGCATTTCCCCGATGATTTGTGATGTTGAGCACCTTTTCATGAACCCATTGTTCATTTGTATGTCTTCTTTGGAAAAATGTCTATTCAGATTTTTGTCCATTTTTAAATTGGGTTATTGGTTATTTTGCTATTGAGTTGTATGGGTTCCTTATATATACTGGATATTAACCCTTATCAGGTATATGGTTTGGAAATATTTTCTCCTCTTCCATAGGTAGCAACATTTTGTTGATGGTATTCTTTACTGTACAGAAGCTTTTTAGTTTGATGTAGTCTCACTTGTCTCACTTTTGTTCTTTCTGCCTGTGCTTGTGGTGTTGTATCCAAAAAATCATTGCCAAGACCAGTGAGAAACGGATTTTCCCCTATGTTTTCTTCTCAGAGTTTTATGGTTTCAGGCCTTACGTTTAAATCTTTAATACATTTCAAGTTACTTTTTGTGTATGGTGTAAGATACAGGTCCAATTTCATTCTTTTGCATGTGGATATTCAGTTTTCCCAATACCATTTGTTGAAAAGACTATCCTTTCTGCATTGTGTGATGACTTCTTTCAGCTTTTGTAAGTCTGAAGAAGTCTTTATTTCCCTTCATTGAAACAAAAATATTTTATTTTTAAATTGTTTTATTGGAGTATAATTTCTTTACAATGTTGTATTAGTTTCTGCTCTACAATGAAGTGAATCAGCTATAAGTATACATTATGTCCCCTCCCTCGTAGATCTCCCTCCCATCCCACACTTATCCTGCCCATCTAGGTCATCACAGAGCACTGAGCTGAGTTCCCTGTGCTATACAGCAGGTTCCCCGTAGCTATCTATTTTACACATGGTAGTGTATTTATGTCAAACCTAATCTCCCAATTCATCCCACCCTCCTCTTCCTGCCCCACCACCCCTGCCCCTGTGTCCACACGTCCGTTCTCTATGTCTGCGTCTCTATTCCTGCCCTGGAAATAGGTTCATCTGTGCCATTTTTCTAGATTCCACATATATGCGTTAATATACGATATTTGTTTTTCTCTTTCTGACTTCACTCTGTATGACAGACTCTGGGTCCATCCATGTCTCTGCAAATGACCCCATTTCGTTCCTTTTTATGGCTGAGTAATATTCCATTTCATTCATTTTTGAAAGACGTTTTCACTTGGTATAGAATTCTAGGTTGACTTTTTTTCTTTTAATACTCTAAAGATGTTTCTTCACTGCTTGCATTGTTCCAAAGAGAAATATGATGTTCATCTGTTATGTAAACATGTTTTTGTTTTTTTACAATTGTCTGGCTGCTTTTAAGATTTTCTCTTTATCACTGATTTTGAGCAATATGATTTATGATGTGCCTTGGTACAGTTTTCTTCATGCTTCTTGTGCTTGGGATTCACTGAGCTTCTTGGATCTGTGAGTATATAGTTTTAATTATATTTGGAAAATTTTTGGCTATTACTGATCTGCTACTAATCCTATCCAGTGTAATTTCATCTCAGACATTGTAATTTTTATCTCTTGAATCTCGATTTGAGTCTTTTTTTTAAAAAAACAAGTCTTCCACGTCTTAACTTCTGAGGGCATGAAATACTGTTATAACCCTTTTTAGTGTTCTTGTCTATGAATTCTAACACCTGTGTCATTTTGGGTTGGTTTCATTGATTGATTTCCCCCCCCCTCCTTTTGGGCTGTATTTTCCTGCTTCTTTGCATGCCTAGTAATTTTTTTAATTGGACACCAGGCATTGTGCATTTTACCTTGCTGAGCTTTATTCTGTGACACGGTTCCTTGGAAACAATTTGATCCTTTCAGGTCTTGTTTTTAA
Source organism: Grampus griseus (assembly GCF_964374135.1). Taxonomy (NCBI): domain Eukaryota; kingdom Metazoa; phylum Chordata; class Mammalia; order Artiodactyla; family Delphinidae; genus Grampus; species Grampus griseus. Next base: position 20,451,825 of record NC_138999.1, read on the forward strand.
GATTTGTTAGACAGGATCAGAACAGTGTTTAGCCTAGGGTTAATTATCCCCTCAACTGACCTCAGATTCCTCAGAGTACGTTGCCAAATTCCTTGTGAATTCTGAGGTTGTCCAGTCCGGTTAGTGGGAACAGGCAGTATTCTTGGCCCCGTGTTAACTCTGAGTACTGTTCCCTCTAATCTCTTCATTTGATTCTTTCCCTGGCCTTGGGCAGTTTCCCGACGTGCCTGTGCTGATTAGCACTCTGCTGAATACTCAAGTGAGGCCCTGTGCAGAGAGCTGGAGTTCTCTCTCTTTTTGCAGTTCTCTCCTCTCTGGAATTCATTCCTGAAGATTCTAGCCATTTTGATCTCCCCAGATTTTCAGCTCTGTCTCTTCAACTCGGGGAGGTCACTGGGCTATCTCTGAGTTCCCCTTCCCTGCTCCATGACGTGGGCACCAAAGACAGTAATGTGGGGTGCTCCTAGGGCTCACCTTGTTTGTTTTCCAGCTCTCCCCATCACTGTCATTTGTTGCCTAATGTCCAGTGTCTTGTAACCCAGTGTTTCATATATTTTTTCATCTTTTGGTTGTTTCAGATGGGAGGGTAAATTCAATCTTCTTACTCCATTTGGCCAGAATCCTCCTAATAATTTTTGATGGAATGTTTGACATATATATGAAAAATTATAGAGATAATTTGAGTCTCTGTAAAGTGTTATTTTCTTATAGAATTGTTTTACTTTAGCTTTAGGCTGGCAGCTGAAAAAGAGGCAGCTCTCCTTAATATAATCAGGGATTAAACTGATTTGAAGCGGAGAGTAAGTCTTTTTGAGCGTTTATTCATTTCTGATTCATCCTTATTCCTAAGATATGGCCCTTCAGAGACTCCAGCTAAAAACACAGAGTATTTATCAGGGTCCCTGTTCCTTGGTGGACCCTAAACTCTTAATTTCCCCCCATCCCTTTGGGACTATTGGAAGCACTGCTCAGCTCCTCAGACCATGAGTCATTGCTTCTGCTAAGCTTCTCAGCTTTTCAGCTGCTGTTTTTAAAATCAGTAAATGCCTTGAAGGGAAAAGCAGCCAGCAATGAATGCTGGTCTCATCTTTGTGTGTTTCTCATCTTTTATCTTGCTCTCAAGACCTCATTGCATTCGCTCTGATACCTTCAAACAGATTTTTTAAAATATCTTACCTAGTTTTTCCGGTTGTACTTGGTTAGAGAGTTGGTATGCAACAAGTTAGTCCACTGTTGCCAGAAATAGAAAACCTACCTATCACTTTTTTGTTGGTTACTTTACTTCATCAAGGTGTTTGAAATTTGCATTGTATTGTATAATTACAATTCCCACTTGTTTCGTGTTAGTTCAAATTTACATACGTATGATGTTCATCACCAGTCGTTTCATCATTGCAGTGCCATTTTTGAGCTCTTTATTTTGATTCAGCATTAGGTTGTTTGGATTCTATTCCCAAAAGTTTTTCTCTGGAAGCCTCCTTTCCCTGTTTCAACTGGCTTGGTTTCTTTCCACGTCTGTTTGTACAGCTGCTATCCTCGAATTATTTCTACTTACTGTTTTCCTGGCTATATGTACTCTTTCTTTAATATTATGTCTTTCTCTTTCTAGGCTTAAAAATTACACAGTCACATGTTCTAAATTCCTGAAAAGGGTTTGGGAAGGTAAACTTTGAGTCCTTGCATGTCTGAATATGTCTTCATTCTGTTCTCAATTTTGATAGTTGAAGCTGTATTATTTCCTTTCATATAGCACTTAGAGGCAGTGATGAGAATTCTGAGAATAATATTATTCTAGTTGCTTTGAAGGCAATATATTTTTCCTCTTTGGGAATTTAAAGAATCTTTTTCTTTATTCTTGGTGTTCTGAGATTTCACTGCAATAAGTCCAGATAAATATTTAAAAATTTACTGTACTTAGCATTTGACTGGCTCTTTAAATATGAAAACTGTGTCTTTTTTTCACCTCTGGGGAATTTTCATCTCGCTTATTTTATTATAGTTTCCCCTCTGTTGTCTTCAGCTGTGCTGGAACTTTTATTTAATCATAGCTGATACTTCTGGATCTGTCCTTGTTCTTTTAACTTTTCTTTAACATTTTAATCTCTTTTGTTCCCCATTTGCACTGTGTTCTAAGAAAATCACTCAGAAAAACTTGTTCTTCAGCTAGAGAGTATTTTCCAGTCTTTAAATGGTTTGTTTTTTAACAGCCAGTTCTTGTTTTATGAATGTGATAGCCTCTCATCTTTCTCCAGATATTAATCATTAATTTAAAGTTATTTTGTGTATGCTGCATCTACTGTTAATAATTTTAAGTCAGGGCCTTATGTGATCCATTTATTGCAAGGCATCCATCCAAAGAAATCTAGGTCAGCAGCCAACATTCATGATGAGTAATTTACAGCTTTACTTGGTCTTTTGAGAAAAACCAAAGAGGAAATGCATTTTTAATGCCTACCTAACATCTTTTTTTTAAAAAAATTATTTTTTAATTTGTTTTTGGCTGTGTTGGGTCTTCGTTGCTGCTTGCGTGCTTTCTCTAGTTGCAGCGAGCTGGGGCTACTCTTCGTCGCGGTGCGTGGGCTTCTCATTGCGGTGGCTTCTCTTTTTGCGGAGCCTGGGCTCTGGGCGCACAGGCTTCAGTAGTTGTGGCACGTGGGCTCAGTAGTTGTGGCTCGCGGCCTCTAGAGTGCAGGCTCAGTAGTTATGGCACACGGACTTAGTTGCTCCACAGCATGTGAGATCATCCCGGACCAGTGCTTGAACCCATGTCCCCTGCATTGGCAGGCGGATTCTTAACCACTGCACCACCAGGGAAGTCCTTACCTAACATCTTAAATATGCCTTTTCCCCACTGCTGCTTCCCGAATACACTTTATAGACTGCTGGTAAGAGAGCTCTGAACATCACCTTCCAACCTTCTCAAATCCCCTCCAATATCTAGTCCATACAACTTCTTTTTTGTTCCCCCTCCTTGCTCTTCTTCTTCCAACTGGGAATCTCTATGTTCTCTACTTAAAAAAAAAAAAATCTCCTTATGCATTACCTGTGGATTCTCCACAACAAATGAAAACCCAAGAGTTGCAACATGCAGAGGAATCTTTCTCCATTAGAAACTTAACATAGTGAGGTAAAATTGTTCATACTCATACTCTAAGGGAATTCCCCGGTGGTCCAGTGGTTAGGACTCTGTGCTTTCACTGCCGAGGGCACGGGTTCAATGCCTGATTGGGGAACTAAGATCCCACAAGCTGTGCGATGCAGCCAAAAAAAAGAAAGAAAAGAAGAAAATAAAATTGTTGTTCCTGCGACAGTTTTCCCGAGGAAGTATTTCAAAGTCTCTGTGAAGAGAATCCTGGTATTTAATAGTGGCACTCAGAGACTACTTCTCTTCCAGTTCAGTCTCCGTCCTTCTCCGGGTGGTGTTAGTTTAATTAGTTTTTTGGCTTCCGGGAGACCATGCCAGGCTGAGCCTGATTGAGTACACCATGATTCCTTCTTACAAACCTTAGAGCCAGGGAATGGCACACTCCACGGTGTAATGTGAAAAGGAGGAGACACTCACCAAGTAGATGATGTTCACGTTTGCAGGCTGTTGTTGGATGGCCATCCTCCTTAACAACTTGAAACAAACCCAAGCCATATAGTGGTAGAATCTCCCCATGTTTAGAGGTAGCACTTTCAACTTCATTTCCATTTGTTTCCATTTCCAAAATGCCACGGTATGGATGGTCCAAAACTCACTGCCATCCCTCTTCTGACTCATCTTTTCAACCTAAAGCAAATTAGTGGGTGTAGTCTCCCAACTGAACTCTAGGGAGGGAGCCCTACTCGTGTTTCAGACTCTGCTTTATCCAAACCACTGGGATTTTGCTTATCTTGGGTACAATTTCTTTTGCTTTTAATCTTTATTGGGGTATAATTGATTTACAATATTGTGTCAGTTTTAGGCGTACAGCAAGGTGAATCAGTTACACATATACATATATACACTCTTTTTTAGATTCTTTTCCCACATAGGCCATTACAGAGTATTAAGTTCCCTGTGCTATACAGTAGGTCCTTATTAGTGATCTATTTTATATATCAGTTTCTTTTTTTTTTTTGGCCACACCACGCGTCTTGCGGGATCTTAGTTCCCTGACCAGGGATTGAACCCAGGCCCTCAGCAGTGAAAGCACGGAGGCCTGACCACTGGACCACCAGGGAATTCCCACAGTTTCATATTTTTGAATCACTTCTCTCCCCTAGATCTACACTAGAATCTTTAGCCTGAGCTTTATTGTTAAATCTTGCTTTTGGTGAACATGGACGGTAACCTTTTTCTCTTCCTCAGATTGGCTTCACCAACAATGAGAATTCTGAAGTTTAATGAAATCTAAGATGGCTTAATAAATCTTGACTATAATTTAGGATTACAAGCCCTTAATTCGGGTCAGAGGTTCTCAACCCTAGTTGCATATTAGACTCACCTGGGATCGTTTAACGAGTTCCCCTGCACAGGACTCAGGCCAGGCCAATTGAGCGGTGTACCTCTGGGGGAGGGGCCAAGGCATCAGGATTTTTACAAAGCTCCCAGGTGACTCCACGTGCTGCTACGGTTGAGAACCTCTGTTCCTGGTGCTTCTGGCCCTTCTAGCCTTGCTGTCTGCCAGGAGACGCCTGCTGTAAGAGGTGTTCCAGTCTGAAGAAGTAAGTAGTGCCTTTCCCCCTTCTCACTAACGTGTGCTAATAGATTGGGCCTATGAATTGAGGCCGTTTTCCATTCTGCTGCTCTCTCTAGGGTTGTGACGCAGCTCTCAAACACAAACAAGCAGACAAACAAACGATTTGGTGACCTAGGGTCCATGAACAACCCTAACGTGAGAGTCATTTCACTGATGCTCTGTTCTTGCAGCCTCTGCCTGTGTTCCATTTCATCAGCATCTCTAGTCACAGATCAGTCTTTTGATCTGGTACCTTAAGAGGTACTTCTCACCAGCTGATGATGTTTCTGGTAGCAAGTACTCCATCCATATCAGTGATGTCAAAGCCTACATCATGACCAGCCTCAGAGTCTGCTAAGTCCCAGGGGCTGATGGTGTGGGTGGAACCTAGGAGGGCCCTGAGCGAATACACTGCAAACGTGTCAGTCACAAGGCCCCTGCCCCCATCCAGGAACAACTTCCATTTTGTAAGAAACTGGACATCTGTGGAGGTTATGTTTTAAATGACATGTCATTTACAACTTCAGACTTTCTCCATTTGGTAGACTTACATAATGCTGCATATGTTTGGGTTTTCGTTCCAGTATATACACTTCTAACAGCATATTCTCCCCCAGATTTGCCACTCTGACTTCAGACCTCACCCTGGCCCTCTTTTGGGCCATCTGGAGTCAATGTCAGGTCTATCATGGCCTTGGTCTGGGTGACTCTGTTCTTTACCATCCTTGATCTGATGGTCTAATGTTCATGGTGAAAATATTCTCTTGTTCAGGTTTAACACAAAAGTTTCAATCTGAAGTCCAGCTGGATATCACACCTTAAAACTCAAAGATGACTGATAGCACCCCAAATGTAGTTCAGTCCCTGTATCCCCTGCTATGCTGGGGAAGGGACAGGACGGTCAATAACTACCTCATGCATAACCCTTCCCTCTCTTTGTCTTCTCCTTGGGAGAAAGTGAAGTTTTGTAAGTGATCGGAGAGGTGAAAGAGGTAGTATACACACACCCTCGGCCAAGCAAACACATGGAATTGGTTCTTTACTTCATAATCCAAGACATCTGGAGTGTAAAGGAGAACTTGGCTCCTTGTCCTCATCCATTCAACTCATCTCGTGCACCTGTGTCCTGCTGCCGGTAGAGAGCAATCTCCTTGAACCATTTCCAACATCTTCGCCCCTTCCCCATATTCCTTGATCTTTTTAGTATCTCTGTCATGGGTTGTCACGCAGTTCCTCTTTTGAATGGGGGCGGGAAAGAAAACTTGAGGTCCTGAGGGTGGAAGTGGACAGCGGAAGAGTTCATTGTGCTGCTGTGATCTGTAGGAGAAATAGTTCCAAAGCAATCAGATGCTTCTGTGGAGGATAACTTCCTGTTGGTGTATGTTTTGAACCGAATTATGCTGAAAGAGTTCATGGCTCCTTCTCAGCTTTTAATTACTTTTTTTTTGCTGTGCCATGCGGCATGTGGGATCTTAGTTCCCTGACCAGGGATCGAACCGTGCCCCCTGTATTGGAAGCGCAGAGTCTTAACCACTGGGCCACCAGGGAAGTCCTTTAATTACATTTTTTAAAAGCCTCCTCCTATTACCTCAGCCTTGAGATATTTCAGGCTTCTCAAGGTGGAATGGAAATGAAAAAACACATACACACACACGCAACTATTCCTCCATGAATACCAGAGGCAACTCTGGTATTTCTTGTGTTGGTTGAGCTTGGTGCCTGTTTTTTATGGCCATGACTTTCCTCAGATGTTCTGTGATTTTTGCGTGCTCATGTTTTCGTCTGAGAGATCCTGTTTGTATGGCTGTGATGCTGGCTGTGATCATGGAGCTTGTTTCGAGTGTTATAGGGCCTCAGTGGAGTAGGGGATGTTTGGCTGTGTCTCTCTCTGTTGGGGATTGCCGGCTTCCCGGGGCAGTTTTAAGGAGAGACTACATGTTGCTGCTGTCCGCTGCTCAGCACAAGCCCTTGGAGAACACAGGATGAGAGAGAGAGAGACAGAGAGAGGAGAAAAACTCCATATGTGCACATGTAGTTTTCAGATTAGCCACCCAGAAGATTGTTCAGCCCCATGGCAATGTCCCATCTGATCCACTAATAATTCACATACTATAGGCTGAAAAACACTGATAGATGACCCTTAATTTTTACAACAACCAGAGATTTTAATCTTCATGAAGAAAGGTTGAAAAGTCAAGTGATACATCATGATTGGCGTGGCCATTTTTCTGGGAGTCTAATATCTTGTTAGGTACAAATGGTCACATGTTGTTGAATTTATCAGTTGTGATGCTCACTTGAGGTGCTCTTAGCTTAAAATGACTGCTCTCTTAGTAATACTCAGATCCTGGCTTACATGCAAAAACTTTACATGTCGTTATGATATAATTGGCCACCATATGTGTCAAAATCTGCAACAAAATTTTAAAAAGAAAATCACAGAAATCACTTAGAGTTGTCGAATTGTACTATTTTTGTTGAAAATTAATAATCAATATTGTATATGTGATAATTCCCTATTAACAATATTCAATTGACTTAAATCTCTTTATTCTCAGGACAGGTTGTGTCAGGTGCTGTTCTCAGGGGAATGGGTATCAGCTCACAGGGAAGTGTGCCATGTACTGGAGTTGCTAATATGCCCTCTAACACCACCAGGAATTCTTTTTCAGTACTCTTTGGGATACTAATATTTCCTCCATTTCTGGGCACTCCCTCCTTCCCCACCAGCAGCCCCATTTTTACACAGCATAAACAGAGCACGGAGTTCCCATGCGGCCGTGTAGCAGCTTCTGAACTGAGTCCTAATGATGCTTGTCTCTCTTTGAGTGTGCGCTGCACTAGTCACTTGCTTCTAATGAATAGAATATGACAAAGGGGTTGGGAAAGCCCTTCTCAAATTAAGTTACAAAAGAGTGTGACCTCTGTCTTGGTCACAAACTGTCTCTCTCTGGTGCCTCTTGCTTGTCATTCTGATGAAGACAGCTGCCACGTGTGAGCTACCTTATGGAGAGGTCCACATGGCAAGGAACCGAGGGCGGCCTCTGGCCAACAACCAGTGAGAAACTGAGGCCCTCAGTGGAACTGAGACCCTTAGTCCAACAGCTTGTGAGAAACACAATCCTGCCAACAATCATGTGAGTGAGCTCAGAAGCAGATCCTTCCTCCACGGAACCTTCAAATGAGGCTGCAGCCCCAGTCACCATCTTGATTGCAACACTGTGAGAGACCCTGGTTCCTGACCCACAGAAACTGTGGCAAAACAAATGTTTTGAACCATTAAGTTTGGGGATGATTTGTTATGCAGCAGTAGATAACTAATTCAAGGGCCGATACTGACTCAGTAATTTTGATGGATTTTCAAAAGCTTCAGAAAGTTCTTGTTAGAATTGGCTTAATAAGTCTCATAAAGACCCGCTCCTGTGCCTGGCTGGTTAGCCTGTTAGACCTTGCGTCTCCAGAGGAGTACTTCTGGAACTTCTGGGGTCACTCAGTCTGTAGTCCTACAAAGAGGATGTCACAAAAGACAGGTCTTTATCATACACCAGGTGAGTGAGCATTTTAAGGTAAGTATACTTTCCAGTGTAACATGTGTTGTTTTTATCATTAATCTTCAGTTGTGAGAATAAAACACGAACACATTCTCCTGGTGAAAATAAGTATGTTACAGATAAACTCCTCTTCGACAGTAATCTGATCTAGGTCCCTCTCCTCCCTACCTCTCCACTCTTTATTGTGAGTTTGGAGTAAATCTTTCTAGAACTTAAAAAAATTGTATAGACATGCATGTGCTTGCTTTTACAAAAAATAACACTCTCTTGCAATATCATTCACTTTTTTCACTCCTCCTTGCTTTTTTTTTCCACTCAGCCATCTCAACCAGTTTTGAAATCCCTGTTGATATATGTGGATCTAGTTCATTCTTAGCTATGAAATGGAAAACACCACATTTTACTTATCTATCTCGTACTGATGACCTTAAGTTGTTTCCAGATTTTCACTGTTATACACAATGCTGCAGTGAACATTTCCTACCTGTCTATGCCAGAGTGTGTTTTTCTGGGCCAGACACCTATGAGGGGAAGAGCTGGGTCATATAATATGCACATCTTTAGTCTTAGCGACATTGCCAAATTGCCCAACAAAATGGCTGTGTTAATTTACACTTCCTGTAGTAACGAATGTGCCTGTTTGCTCTAAATCTTGCCAGAATGCCATATTTCCCAGTCTGGTGAGAGAAAAACAACTTCACGTTGTTTTAGTTCGCATTCCCCTAGTTATTAATGAGGTTGAAAATCTTTTCATATACTTATTGGCAGGTTTTCTCCATTTTTATAGGGTTCCTATGAGAGCAGTTGTGTGTGTGTGTGTGTGTGTGTGTGTGTGTGTGTGTGTGTGTGTGTAGCAGGGGTTGGGGGAAGGGTGTGAATTTGAGCTTGGATGCCAACGACCCAGGGGAGTTTCATTCCTGTTTTGAGAACACCAGCTGCCCACTGCTGATAGCACTGGGAGAGCTTGTGAGAAATTGAGATCATGTGCAGCCTCCCCCTTTGGGGTGAGATAGAGCCACTGGTTTCAGCTAGGACGTTAATCTAGACAGCCCTGGGGGTTATCTGGTACTAAAACTGCTCGTCTCTTCCCAGCACTGCTGTGTGAATGCAAACACAAGGGGGTTATGATGTTGGCTTAATTAATTGCTTCTGATCAATGCAAAATAGTTTGCTGCCACACTATGGGGGCAAGGCAGAGGATGAATGGAACTCAGGAAGCTCCCCTCCGTAAAAGTTAAAGACTACCGGATGCCTAAACAGGCAAAACTGACAAGGGCAAAGATGCTCAGGAATTCAAGTTTGGGACGCCTCACACCTGCAAGGCAAGAGCAGTTAGGATTGTGTGATGGAGGAGGGATACCTCACAACTAGTGGCAAAAACAAAGCCTATTGCTGATCCTCAAGTTTGCCAAATATGTGTATTTATATATTTTAAAGAATTTCTCAAATCTTTGACTGACTTCTCTCTCAATATAAATGAAGATGGATAAACTTGTGCTATTTAGACCATAGGTTCCAGAATTGTGTTGGAATTAGAAGAGGAACAGATCTGATCCAAAGATCTTTATCTTGCAGCTGGATGCAGAAACTGAGGAGACCTTGGTTTCTCTTTGGGAAGTGTGAGTTCATTTTATGTTGTAAGGGGAAACAATCACGTTATTTTAAACAACAGAATTTTTGGAAGGGTATATATGGGAAGATGGGTTATGTGAATAATTAGTGACCAAAGGGATGGGGTGTTTCATGAGGAGGGGGTACCACCCAACATTCATTCAACCCTCCCAACAGCAATCATGATTATTTCTGGGCAATTCCCTAGGTGTGTACAATCTTGGTGGAATGATAAATCGAGGATCTGGCAGAACTCCTGCTACAGAGGCCCCTGAATGCTCCATCTGCCAGATTCTTCCTCTAATTTCTGCAATAGAGCCAAAGTGTCAGCATGTTGCCCAAAGTATGTGAGGGTGACTCAGTCTTCTGGAACTTTTAATCCTTTAATCCTCAACAGAGTGAAGCAAATCAATTCATTCATTCCAGTGACTGTGCTGGGAAAGGTTGTCAACCTACTCCAGTTACAGAGACTCTCTGGAACTCCCTGGTTCTGTTTTGCTCCGTTGCCTGAATATACTTCAATTTATATACCCTTTCTCTATCAACATCTGGAGGTGTCTCAAATATTGCCGCTGTGAGGATCCCTTTTTTGTCCCCCATTAATTTTACTTCAGTAGCTTCAATTTTCTATCCCTAGCTAATGAATGGATAGATTTTTGTCACAAGTGTTTTATTTATAATACATTTAAATACATATGTTTTAATTTCTTTTTATTGCTCTTACTAGATACATATATTTCTAGGAAGAGACAAAGTAAGCTTATACCCCCCAAAAGAGAAAATATATCTATAGTTTAAGTAAAATAGAAAAAATACCAAGCTGTAAAAAATGCAAAGTTGGGAAAAATTTCTAATAATCATATCCAACTCCCAAATTGTCTTTCATTGCCAAACACTGCACCTAACTAAAACATTTAAAATTTAGTAATAGCACGATTACTTGATTAGTTTTATTTTGTTTCTATAATTAATAATCTTAATATTATGAAAAAGACAAAATTTGTATAAAGACAAAAATTGCAATGAAAATACACAAAGCAGGACTTCCCTGGTGGCACAGTGGTTAAGAATCTGCCTGCCAATGCAGGGGACACAGGTTCGAGCCCTGGTCCAGGAAGATCCCACATGCCACGGAGCAACGAAGCCCGTGCACCGCAACTACTGAGCCTGCGCTCTAGAGCCCACGAGCCACAACTACTGAGCCCACAAGCCACAACTACTGAAGCCCACGTGCCTAGAGCCCGTGCTCCACAACAGGAGAGGCCACCGCAATGAGAAGCCCGTGAACCGCAATGAAGAGTAGCCCCCGCTCGCTGCAGCTAGAGAAAGCCCGCACGCAGCAACAAAGACCCAATGCAGCCAAAAATAATAAATAAATAAATTTTTTTTTAAAAAGGAAGAAAATACACAAAGCAATGTTGGAGTTAGTTTCATAGCTTGTGATAGCATCATAGACAAAAAAAAGAATCAATGTCCTTTGTTTTGTTTAGCGACTCAAAAACTGGGCCAAATGCATTGCCTTTGGAAATGTCTAAACTGTGTCTTTTCTATCTCTTTGCCTGTTAGTTCAGGGTAAACTTAATCAGTATGTTTCTGATTTATTGTCACATAGGTCACTGAAAAGTTGTTTCTAAAATGTTAGTTCATAACAAATGAGCTTTTTGAACCATTTAAAAATACTTTCATGATCTTGTATTAGACACCAAAAAAGTCATGTTTCTCTAGATGTCATTGGACTGAAATCCCAGTGAGGAGAAGTTTAACTTTAGAATTCTAAAAGTCAGAATAGATTTTCAACTTGAAAAAGCACATCTTCTACCACTATTCTCCAGTGTTATCCAAGCTTCTCTCCCGTTCCATGGATCTGATATTTAAGAAATTGAACTTTGACTTCAATTTAAAGGCCATCCGAGTGCTTCTCTTTTTTAAAATTGAAGTACAGTTGATTTACAATATGGTGTTAGTTTCAAGTGTACAGCATAGTGATTCAGTTTTTTTTGCAGATTATATTCTAATGTAGGGTATTATAAGAAAACGCTGTGAAGATTCTTGTGCTTCGTTTTTGGTGTACATGTTCACACATTTCTCTTGGGTATACATCCAGGAGTAAAATTGCTGGGTGGTACTTGTAATAGAGGTAAAACATGTATCTTTAATAAGTAAAAGTCTAATGTTAAATGGTAATTTTGCTTGCTCCCAGGACCATGCAGGGACCGTAGAATGCCCCATTATACCCCCTCCTGGCCTATATGCCATTGTAGTTGTGTCTCTTAGCCTTTCAAAACATTATTATTATTGTATTGTACAGTCAATATTTTTTTGCCTTCTTTTATTTAATTTATTTTTATCTATTTATTGAAGTATATTTACAATGTTGTGTTAGTTTCTGGTGTACAGCAAAGTGATTCAGTTATACATATACATATTCTTTTCCATTATATTTTATTGTAAGATATTGAATATAGTTCCCTGTGTTATACAGTAGGACCTTATTGTTTATCTATTTTATACGAAGTAGTTTGTATTTGCTAATCCCAAACTCCTAATTTATCCCTCCCCCACTTTCCCCTTTGGTAACTATAAATTTGTTTTCTATGTCTGTGAGTTTGTTTCTGTTTTGTAAATAAGCTCATTTGTATCATATTTTAGACTCCACATATAAGTGATATCATGATATTTGTCTTTGTCTTAGTATGATCATCTCTAGGTCCATCCATGTTGCTGCAAATGGCATTATTTCATTCTTTTTTATGGCTGGGTAATATTCCACTGTGTATATGTACCACATCTTCTTTATCCACTCCTCTGTTGATGGACATTTAGGCTGCTTCCATGTCTTGGCTATTGTAAATACATTTCATATTTATTCTTGAAGGATACTTTCACTGAGTATAGCTTGTTAGGTTGGCTGTTATTCTCTTTCAGCTCACAGAAATTAACTTCCTATTTTCTTTAGGCCTCTGCTATTTTTGTTGAAAAGTCCACTGTCAGTCTGTTTCTCCTTTGTAGGAAATGTATCTTTCTGCAATTTCACTGGCAATGTTGACCTTGATCACCTGGTTGACATAGTGCTTGCTAGGTTTCTCCACTATAAAGTTACTTTCCCCCCTTTTGATACAGTACTCTTTAGAAGCAAGACTAAGCACAGCCCACACTTAAGGGGTGAGGAGTTAAGCATCACCTCCTTGAGGGGGAGTATCTACATAAATTATTTGTAATTCTTCAGTATAGGAGATTTGTCTATTCTCCCCCATCAACTTTTTTTTCAGTTGTTTATATCAGTATGGACTCATGGATATTTTTTATAAGTATAACTTTAGGTTGTAGTTCAGTATTACATGATTTGTCTTGTTTCTCTTGCCCAAATTGTTCCAGCTTTGACAATTGGTAGCTCATTCAGGTGTTCTCCTGTATTCCACTGACATACTCCCATCCCTTTTTTTTTTTTTTTGAGCACTTCCTTACTTTCTGGTACTTCAAGATGCTCCAGGCTCATCTTGTATTTTTCATGCTCCCGTTTTTTGTTTTTTTGCAGATATTTTCAATAATGTATTTTATTTCTTTAAATAATATAAGCATTTTTTTTCAATTAATCTCTGAAGTTTTGGTAAGTCTGATTCTGCAGTCTGTTGTTTCAACTGGTTCCCACTCATGGTGACTTGTTCTCTTATATGTTTGGTTAGTTTGACTTTATACTGATTACTGTACTTGAAATTTTATTTTGAAGATTCACTGAAGCTAGAATGAAGCTGCTTTTCTCCAAAAGGAAGTTCTCCATTTGCCTTTTCTTCATGGGGTAGTCCCAATCTGGAACCACTTTAAATCAGGTACACAGCTCTAATTTCCCAGAACTACTCAGGCACTGTGAACCTAAGCTATAAGTTCATGGTCACAACTTCACAGGAAAGGAATTTTTTTCCTGCTCTAAATATCACCAAGCCAGTGGGGTCCCAGCTTAACATAGGAAAGGCCTCCTATTACTTTCTCTACCTTGGGCTGTTTTGCGTCCAAATTTCCCCATTAAGCTGCTAAAACTGCAGCACAAGTGTTCCTTATTAGCAAATCTCTTGGGGGTAAAAGTGATCCTGGGCTTTGAAACTTTGTTTCTTTCTATAGACTCCTGCTTTCTCTTGGTTTTTGGCCTGGTATTTCCTTGCTTTTTCATTAGCTTTTAAATGCTCTTAAGGTTTAAAAAAATCTATTCATGTGTTTAGTTGTTTGTTAGTTATCCATATTTTTAAAAATCTATTCATGTGTTCAGTTGTTAGTTATTCATATTTTTAGTTGATTGGTACAAATAATACAGCCCATCTTTCCTAGAAATCACTTTTTCAATCTAGGGACTCTGTCTTTCTTCAGTTCTCTAAAATTCTCAGACATTATCTCCTTAAATATTGCCCCTTTCTGATTTTTTCTAGTTTTACTCTCTGGAACTTTCATTAAATAAGTCCTGGTGCCTCTCAACCTACTCTCTTAGTTCTTAATTATGTCCTCATATTTTAAATCTTTTTATCACTGTGCAGCCTCTGATGAGTGATTCCCTCAGCTGTCCTCTAAGTCACAAATTCACTTTTTCCACCCATTATTTTGTTTATCTCAGCATGTTGGGCATTCGTCAGTTAGTTCTCAGATTCATTCCCCATCCTGTTCCCTGATGCTCTGTTCCCTCCGTATTGCAAGGACCTTCATATCCCATGATCCCTTCTATGTAAGTTTGCATATTTCTCTCCCTCTGTCTCGGCTTTGGGTAACGTCTCTGGAAGTGACTGTGTCTCGTCTTTGCCTCCATCTCCCGCCAGACAGCCTCACCTTTCAGGGCCGCAGCACCTGCTGTGCTTCTAGTTCCCATCAGCGGGCTGTAAATGCTGGGTTCTGCCAACACAACCTCCTTCTGTTGTCCCTTCAATCATACGGGCGGTAGCAGCTTCCTGCTGCTTTTTGTTTGTTTGTTTGTTTGTTTGCGGTACTTGGGCCTCTTACTGTCGTGGCCTCTTCCGTTGCGGAGCACAGGCTCCGGACGCGCAGGCTCAGCGGCCATGGCTCACGGGCCCAGCTGCTCCGCGGCATGTGGGATCTTCCCGGACCGGGGCACGAACCCGTGTCCCCTGCATCGGCAGGCGGACTCTCAACCACTGCGCCACCAGGGAAGCCCCTTCCTGCTGTTTTTAATCTCTGGGATGCCTCACCATCCCTCCTTGGCTTCTCCGTTCCACCATCACCTGTGTCATAAATTCCTTGTATAAAGTTCCCTCTGTTGAGGGATTTTTCTTTTCCTGACTGGACCTTGACTAATAACTCCATCTAAAAATTATTTGTGTGTTGTTTTTATTTTTTAATATGTATTTATTTATTTATTTTTGCTGCAAAAAGCTTTGTTGTTTCCATTTGGTCCAAGGCTTGGGAGAGGGCTCCAGGGTGGTTAAAAGCTGCCTAGTGGGACTTCCCTGGTGGCGCAGTGGTTAAGAATCCACCTGCCAATGCAGGGGACACAGGTTCGAGCCTTAGTCTGGGATAGATCCCACAGGTGGCGGAGCAACTAAGCCCGTGTGCCACAACTACTGAGCCTGCGCTCTAGAGCCCGCAAGCCACAACTACTGAAGCCCACGTGCCACACTACTGAGCCTGAGCTCTAGAGCCCACGTGCCACAACTACTGAGCCCACATGCCACAACTACTGAAGCCTGCACGCCTAGAGCCCGTGCTCCGCAACAAGAGAAGCCACCGCAACGAAGAGTAGCGCCCCCGCTCGCCGCAACTAGAGAAAGCCCGCGCGCAGCAACGAAGACCCAATGCAGCCAAAAATAAAAAAATAAAATAAATAAATATATTATTAAAAAAAAACTGTCTAGTACAACTTCAGGCCAAAGCCCTGACACCACAGGGGCTCCTCAAAGGCCGCTGGGCTCCGGACGCTCCTACTCGTGCTGGAGGGCGAGCCTTTCGACGAGGGCCTCGCCCAGCCCCACCTGGGGACCAGCCGGCCTGCGGAGGTTGGTCAGGTGGGCGTGCATCTTCTGGATGAGTTTCACCTGCTCATCTAGGAGGCAGCTCTCCAGGAAGTCACAGAGGCGGGGGTCTGCGCGGGCAGAGCCCGGGGCGTGCAGGTCTACAAGGGCCTGGTTCAGGTCCTCCGCGAGCATGACGGCTTCCACAGCGTCCTGGGTTTCACCCCACTCATCCTGAGACGCTTCTGCACGTCCTGGAAGAGGGCGCGGCTGCCGCGCTGCTTTTGCATTTTCAAGAGGCGCTGGGCGTCCTCACGCTTCCCCTCGGGCACTTCGCGGAAAAAGTGGCCCAGGCCCTCCAGAGCCGCGTAGTGGCGGTGGAAATAGGAGCGCAGAGAGAGGTAGGTGCGGGAGGCCGGCAGATGCCTGTTGACCAGGCGGTTGACGGCGGCCTCCACCTCGGCGGAATCATTCTGACGAATCTGGGAGCTCGTGGTGGATCGGTAATACAGAGTTAAGCTCAAAATATGGTGTTGGCGGTCCCGGTGGCTGAGGACAGCTGAGCGGCTGGTTCCGAAGGTTGCGAGTGGAACACAGGTTGGAGGTGGTCAGAGGCGGGAGCGAGGGGCGCCCCTGGGTCTGTTCTGTCCAAACACTGTTGTAGCAGGAGACGGAGCCGCGGGAGTGCCCAGTGCACTGCCTGTGTGTTGTTTTTTATCAGGAATTCCATCTGTTCTTGATTCGTAGCACATGCTTTTGTTTGTTGATTTTAAATACACTTATTTTAAAATCCTTTCCAAATTGTTCTATTATTTCGACTTTCTTTTATATGACTCCTCTTAGATGTTGGCTTCCTTGTGCGGGTGTTGGGTTTCATTGTGGCCTTTGTAGGTTTTTTTGGAACGCTCATCTTCATGGAGGCTTTTTTTCTCTCCCATTCACTGTCCCTGGAAAGTGGTTTTACGATGGGCTTCAGCCCAACGTCTTGAGGACCAAAGTCAGTGGCTCAGGGCTTTTGCTCTGTGGGCACATCACGCTTCCAAAGCAGGAGCTCACACAAAATGCATACCTGGTGGCTGACTGTGCAGTCTCTCTGCTTTCTTGCTCTATCAGGGGCAGTTTGTTTCCAGTGGATAGGTGGGCCTTGTTCACCTTCACATATAGCCGGGGGACCATGAGCAGTGTCCCCACTGGAAATGGGGGTGTGTGGGTGTTCCTTACTCCTTGGTTGGATTTCAAATTCCAGACTTGTGGTCAAAAGGTACCAACTTACAGTTATAAGATAAATAAGTACCAGGGAGGTAATGTACACCATCATGACCGTAGTTAACACTGCTGTGTGGTATATTTGAATGTTGATAAGAGAGTAGGTCCTAAAAGTTCTCATGACAAGGAGAAGCACATTTTTCTTCTCTTTTTGTATCTATATGAGCTGATGGATGTTAACTTATTGTAATCATTTCACAATTATGTAGGTCAAGCCATTATGCTGTATACCTTAAACTTATACAGTGCTGTATGTTAATTATATCTCAATAAAACTGAAAAATGAAAATTAAAAAATAGAATAAAATAAAGCAAAAAAAGAAATTCCAGACTTCACTATCTGGGTCAGGTTCTTCCGGGACTCTATGGGCCCACATTGTTAAACTTGTCCTTACTGCTGTGGGTTTCCACTTCCCTTCCGGTCCACGATTTTAAAAATCATGTCCCTGAGTATTTTTTTAAACACTGTATCTATCGTTTTTACGTTTTTGAAACCGAGTGAGGGAAGTTTAGCATACATTCACCCTGAGTCAACACAGTTTTTAACCACAATGTAGTTTAAAGCCTTGCTGCTCAAAGTGCCTTCTGTGGAGTGTGGCTTTTAATTTAATTTAATTTCACTATTTTATTTTATTTTTATAAAATTTTAAAGATTACTTTCCATTTACAGTTATTCCAGAACATTGGCTGTATTCCCCGTGTTGTACAATACATCCTTGAGCCTATTTTATACCCAATAGTTTGTACCTCTCACTCCCCCACCCCATATTGCCCCTCCCCCTGCCCCACTGGTAACCACTAATTTGTTCTCTATATCTGTGAGTCTGCTTCTTTTATGTTATAGTCACTAGGTTGTTGTATTTTTTAGAGTCTGTGGAGTGTATTTTATTTTTCTGTTTTTTTTAAATTGAAGTGTAGTTCAATTACAATTTTGTGTTAATTACTGCTGTACAGCAAAGTGATTCAGTTATACATATATATACATTATTTTTCCTATTCTTTTCCATTATAGTTTATCACAGGATATTGAATATAGTTCTCTGTGCTATACAGGAGGACCTTGTTGTTTATCCATTCTATATATACCAGTTTGCATCTTCTAATCCCAAATCCCCAATCCATCCCTCTCCCACCCACCTCCCCCTTGGCCACCATCAGTCTATTCTCTATGTCAGTGATTCTGTTTCATAGGTAGGTTCATTTGTATCATATTTTAGATTCCACATATAAGTGATATCATATGGTATTTGTCTTTCTCTGTCTGACTTCACTTAGTATGATAATCTCTAGGTCCATCCATGTTGCTGCAAATGGCATTCTTTCTTTCTTTTTTATGGCTGAGTAGTAGTCCATTGTATATGTGTACCACACCTTTTTTTATCCATTCATCTGTCAGTGGACATTTAGGTTGTTTCCATGTCTTGGCTGTTGCGAATAGTGATGCTGTGAACATAGGGGTGCATGTATCTTTTTGAATTATAGTTTTGTCTGGATATATGCCCAGGAGTGGGATTGCTGGATGATATTGTAGCTCTATTTTTAGTTTTCTGAGGAAACTCCACACTGTTTTCCACAGTGGCTGTACCAACTTACATTCCCACCAACAGTGTAGGGGCTTCTCTTTTCTGTGGAGTGTATTTTAAGTGCAGAATCTCAGGCTCACCTGAGACCTGCTGAATCAGAAATGGCTCTTTAACAAAATGCCCGGATAAGTCATATACACATTCAAGTTCGAGGAGCGCTCCTCTAAGGGTCAGTTAGTTTCTGTATAACCAACCTGGACAAAATGAGACCTTTAGAAACTTTTATTTCCCTAAATTTCACCTCTTTCTTCCTGTCCCACCAATTTCATGTTGATATATCTTGAATTTTCGTTACAGTTTGCTGTTAAGGGACATAATTTTTATAAGCAGTAATAGCTTAAGTTGAGCACATATTTTCCTTATTTCTTTGCTCTCCATTGCTTCTTGTATCCTATCACTTTTTTTTTCTTTGGCGCCACCACGCAGCTTGCGGGATCTTAGTTCCCTGACCAGGGATTGAACCCGGGCCCTCGGCAGTGAAAGCACAGAGTCCTAACCACTGGACCACCAGGGAATTCCCCCATCACTTCTTTTAGTTTCATTTTTCTCCTTGGTGAAGTTCTCTTGGAGCTTCTGGTATGACGGCATTTTTGAGTCCTTGTAATCTGAAAATGGTCTTTATTTTGCCTTCATTCTTCGACAAAATGAATAGATATAGAATTCAAGGTTCAAAGATATTTTCCCTCGGCACTTTGCCGGTATTACTCTATTGTCTTCTTGCATCCATAAAGAAAAGAAAAACAGAGAAGAAACATTTTTATCATAAAAAATAATTTTACAGAAAAGTAGAGGGAATAATGTACTGAACTCCCATGTATTTATCACTTGACTTCAGCGATTAACAATATTTTTGCATCTGTTTTGCTGACAGGAAATCTCACGTCAACCGCATTCTCATTTTTTTCAGATCTTTTTGTTCTGGTAGCTTTTAGGGAACTCTTCATCCTTCTAGTTCTGAAAATTTGCTACAGTGTCTAGATGTGTTTTTTTTTTTTGCGGTACAAGGGCCTCTCACTGTTGTGGCCTCTCCCATTGCGGAGCACAGGCTCCGGACGCGCAGGCCCAGCGGCCACGGCTCACTGGCCCAGCCGCTCCGTGGCATGTGGGAACCTCCCGGACCGGGGCACGAACCCGTGTCTCTTGCATCGGCAGGCGGACTCCCAACCACTGCGCCACCAGGTAAGCCCTAGGTGTGCTTTTTATCATTATTACTGATTGCACTCAGAGGTCTGTCTCAATCTGACTTGTGTTTGGGTTCAATCCTGGGAATTTCTTGACTTGTATCTTTTGGATGTTGCTTCGATTATCTCCTTTTGGAAATAACTTTTAGAGAACTCTTCTTAGCTACTGAATGTTTCTTCCATCTGTCTTTACAGTCCTCTTCATTCTTTTCATCCCTTTATTTCTGTGTGCTGTGTTCTGGGAAAATTTCTCAATGTAACCTTTCGGCTTCCTAATTTATCCTTCAGCTGTGCGCAAGCAGCTCTCCACTGGTGTAATCAACAGCTACAGTTTTTGGTGCGTCAGCTTTTAATATTTTAGGGTTACCATGCTTGGTTGTGGAATTCTGTCCTATAGGAAAATTCTCCTGGGTGCATCCTGAGTGGAGATGGTTTTCCAGTGGGCCTAATTGGCAGAGGGGCTGGCCACACAGGAGCATATGGTGGCTGTAGTGTGACCCTGGCCTTCCAGTGCTGAGGGCCACCATCCTTCTTAGGTGAGGAGGGTCTTAGTTGTAACTGACAGAATCCAAGAGCTACTTTAAACAGAAAAGGGCTTTTATTTCTACTTTTTGTTGGGAACTGAAATAAATTATTAAAGGGCGCTAATATACTCTATACCTTGATTAATTTTTACAGAGGTATACACTTGTATAACCACCACCCAGACCAAAATATAGATTATCCCCAGCCTTCCATAAGTTCTTTGTGTCTCTTCCCAGTGAGTATTCATACCGTCCTCCCACCAGAGGTAGCCATTTCCTGTTTCCATTACCACTGATTAGTTTTTCCTGTTTTTGAACATTACAGAAATGGAATTACACTATGTGTACATGTCCGACCTCCTTCGCTGAGCATAATGCCTATGAAATTCAAATTCATATATTGTTGTATTTAAAGTTGTTAGTCCTTTTATATTGCACTGTAACATTCTATTGAATGAAGAGATCACAATTTATATATCCATCCTCCTATTGCTAGACATTTGGTTTTTCTCCCGTTTCTAATTCTGCTGAATAAAGCTTCTATGAACATTCTCCTTTGTGTCTTTGGTGAACATATGCATTTATTTCCTTTGGGTTACAAACCCAGGAAAGAGATTGTTGGGTCATAGGCTGGGCATACGTTTAGCTTTAGTCAATGCAAGCAGTTTTTTTCAGAGTTGGTTGTGCCAGTTTACATGCCCATCGGCAACGTATGAGAGTTCTAGTTCCCCCACAACCTTCCCAGTACCTGGCATTGTGAGTCTTTTTCTTTTTAGCCATCCTGGTGGGTATGCTGTGGTGTCTCATTGTGCTTCTAATTTGCATCTCTCTGGTGAGTAATGATGTTGAGCACTGTAACAGATAAGATTTTCCAAAGTTTCCACAACTCCCATCCCACGTGATCTTACAATGGCACCGTGACCCTCTCCCCATCAGAGGCAGAGTCCGTGTACTCTCCTCTTGAATCCTGTGACTATGGTGGAAATGGTAACATGTAACTTCTGAGGGTAGTTCATAAAGGCATTACGGGTGTACCTCTTTTTATTGCACTTTGGAAAAAAAATTTTTTTTAACAAATGGAAGGTTTGTGGCAACTCCGCATGGTCAGATGATGGTTAGCATTTTTTATCAATAAAGTATTTTTTAAAATTAATTACTTAATTTATTGGCTGCGTTGGGTCTTCATTGCTGCGCGCAGGCTTTCTCTAGTTGCGGCGAGCGGGGGCTACTCTTCGTTGCAGTGCACGGGCTTCTCATTGTGGTGGCTTCTCGTTGTGGAGCATGGGCTCTAGGCGCACAGGCTTCAGTAGTTGTGGCACGTGGGCTCAGTAGTTGTGGCACGTGGGCTCAGTAGTTGTGGCACATGGGCTTAGTTGCTCTGCGGCATGTGGGATCTTCCTGGACCAGGGCTCAAACCCGTGTCTCCTGCGTTGGCAGGCGGATTCTTAACCACTGTGCTATCAGGGAAGCCTTAAAGTATTTTTGTGTGTGTGTGTGTGGTACACGGGCCTCTCACTGTTGTGGCCTCTCACGTTGTGGAGCACAGGCTCCAGATGTGCAGGCTCAGCGGCCTTGGCCCACGGGCCCAGCCTTTCCGCAGCATGTGGGATCTTCCTGGACCGGGGCACGAACCCATGTCCCCTGCATCGGCAGGCGGACCCTCAACCACTGAGCCACCAGGGAAGCCCCCTAAAGTATTTTTCAATTAAGGTATGCACATTGTTTTTCTAGACATAATGCTATTGCACACTTAATAGACTACACTATAGTGTAAACCTAACTTTTATATGCCCTGGGAAATCAAAAAATTTGTGTGACTCGCTTTATTGTGCTCTTTGCTTTATTGTGATCTTTGCTTTATTGTGGTGGTCTGGAACGGAACCCCCAGTATCTCTAGGTGTGCCTGTGCCCGGTTCTTTGGGACACCCTCTTGGAGCCCTGAGCTTCCACATAAGCAGTTCAACTAACCTGAGGTCACCATGTTGTGAAAGAAGCCCAAACTAGTCCATACAAAGAGACCATGTGGAGAGGTCCTGAGAGTACATGAGAAAGATCCCCAGCCAGCCCCCAGCTCTAACCACCATTTGGCTGCAACCGCATGAGACACCCCAAGCCAGAAGCTCCCAGTCAAGATATTCTCCAATATTTGATTGTTGTTCCCAACTGGGGGAGGTTTTGCCCCCAAGGGACATTTGGCAATGTCTGGAGACATTATTTTTGGTTGTCACAACTAGGGGCGGGGGCTGTTCCTGGCATCTAGTGGGTAGAGACCAGATGCTGCTTAACATCCTACAGGACACAGGACAGGCCCCCTCCCAAAGAATTATGTGGCCCAAATGTCAACTGTGCTGAGGTTGAGAAACCCTACTTTAAGCCATGGAATCCACTAAGTTTTAAGATGTTTTGTTCTACTGCAAAAGGACTGGAACAAGCACACAAGCAGAAAGGGAATTTATTAAAGAAACTTAGATAGTTCACAGATCTCTGACAGGGCCAGAGAGATGGGCTTAAAGGTTATTCAGCCAGCAGTAATGGTCAAACCACACCACCAGGTGAAGACCCCTGGACATGGACCCAGAGTTCGCAACCATGATGCTGAGGACCGGATACCAGGACCTCTGAACGCTGGAAGCCAGTGCCACCCTCACCAGAAAGTGGATTCCGTATGTTTCCTGCTTCTTCTCGTTGCTCACTTTTGAATCAAAGTCTTACCTTGGTATGTCTGATGGAAGAATCCTAGGTCACGTGTAAATCTGTCTGCAAGAGAAGCTGACAAAGCAAGTTTTCTGGCTTCTACAATGCAGGCAGGACCAACACAGGAAAGGTGTTCCAAAGATGCTGGGAAGCCACAACCTTGACAAAATCCCCTGCTAATTTGTTGTTTTAAGCTTGTGGTAAACATGATTGATGATGGCTGTAGAATAGTACGTGATGACTCTACCGTAAGTTACACATTTGGACTATTTCTAGTTTTTTTGTTAACTTTAAATAATGCTGTGATATTATCAGACATTTGGGCTGGAAATTTTACTTTAGAGATTTCTTTTAATCCCAAAGAAATAACTTAAAAAACCCCAGTTTATTGTACAAAGGTACTTACGGCTTTATTATTTATAACTACTGAAAACTGGAAAGGGCTCAAGCATCTAAAACCATGGAACAATGGACTAATTTGTGATATGATAACAAACTTCTATGATTTCCTGGGATGGTGTTAATTCCAAATATTAGGCCACGTTGTCTCCATCGGTTTGTTTATACTCTGTCAGACCCTGTGTCCAGTTTACTTTGAAAAATGTAGTCACCGTGACTATGTAATTTTGTTATAGTGGAATTTTACAATAAAAATAATGACTTTATAAGTTCTATTGGACTAATACGTAGAAAGTGGGTACAAAATGTTTTATGGAAAAACCAAGATATAGGCGTCTCGATATATTCGTTACAGCCACGTAAAATTAGTGTTTGCATAATGTGAAGGGTCCTAAGAAGGTTGCCTTTTGTTTTGGGTTTGTAAAGTTAAGTACAGAAAGATAAAAGGAAATTCCCCAGTGTTTGTATTAATCTCTCAGCATCTGAAGAGCTTGCCCAATAGGTGGCACTACTGGATAAGAGCAGATAGAAACTTTTCCAGGCTGCCTGTAAGCTGCGTTTCTCAAACTTCCGTTGGCATGAGAATGACCTGGTTAAAACACAGCTTGCTGGCCCCTTCCCTCAGAGGCTGTGATGTAGAGGTCTCAGACATAGCCTAAGAATTCGATTTCTAACAATTTCCCAGGTAAAATGATGCTGCTGGTCTGGGGACCGTGGTTGAGAAACGCTGCCTTCACGTGGAGCTCTTTGGAGTGTAGAACAGTTAGAACGGGCTTCTTCCCTCTTTCCTCATAGCAGTCCCCTGGCTCACCTCACTGCCGCGGTCACCCCATGTCAACAGAGGAGTAGGGTGGCCACTCAGACGTGTGGGGGGGCCCTGCTTGACCCTCTACATCCCATCTTCCATTTGAAGGGAGCAAATGGGCAAGGTGGAGGGAGGGCTCTTCGTCTCTTGCTTTCTGGAGGCACCGACAGGCCTCACACTGGGGTCCAACACCAGCCAACGCAGCAAATTACTAGTAGCCTCAGTTGCTACCCGGTGAACAGGATGGGGTACCTCCTGTCCTGCAGCAGGCATCTCGGGATCTTTTGCACCCTCCTCTTCCCCGACTTCTGTGAACACTAATCTTACCAAGAACCTAAGCTTTGGGTTAGCTCATTGCAGGCTTTGTGTGTCTTGTGCTCTAACTACCGAGTAAAGAACTTGTCCCCCAACTCATAAGCAAAATTCAGCACTGTATTTTTGAAGAACTCCTCAAATTTTCAACCTCTCCTCCCCCTAGTTTCACTCTCTCAGCTGAGCTTGACCTTGCTTCCTACTTCACTAAGAACATGGAAAGAATTAGAACTTCCACGAGTTCGCAGCACCATAGCTACCCAGCCCCCTGCATCTGGCCCCATTTACTCTGCTTCCTCCTCGGTAAGATAGATGACTTGTTGATGCTCCCGGCCAACAGCAGTCCCTCCACCTGTGCACTAGATTCCATTCCCTCTCAAGGTCATGGCTGCTGCCGTCCTCCTCTCTCTACTGCATCACCCAATTTATCCCTATTTACTGGACCGTTCTCACCAGCATACACATGTACTGTTATTTCTTCTGTACTAAATAATAGAGTTGCTTCTGTTCACTGTCTCCAATTTCTCTGCTACTTTTCTCCCATGAGCCCACCCAGTCAGGTTGTGTCCCCATCTCTCTACCAAAACTGCCCTAGTCACAAATGACCCCCACTCGGGTGAGTCCAATGGTCACTTCTCAGTCCTCGGCAGCAGCACTTGACAATATGGTCACTTTCTCGAAACCCTTTCTTCCTCGGCTCCCACAATACCCCACTCACCCCTTTGTCTTCTTTTTTTTTTTTTAAACAACTTTTTATTGAAGTATAGTTGATTTACAATGTTATGTTAGTTTCTGGTGTACAGCGCAGTGATTCGGTTTTATATATATAACATATATTCTTTTTCAGATTCTTTTTTATTATAGCTTATTACAAGATATTGAATATAGTCTCCTGTGCTATATCGTAGGTCCTTGTTGTTTATCTATTTTATACATAGTAGAGTGTACCTGCTAATCCCAAACTCCTAATTTATCCCTCCCCCACTTTGGTAACCATAAGTTTGTTTTCTATGTCTGTGAGCCTATTTCTGTTTTGTAAAGAAGTTCATTTGTGTCATATTTTAGATTCCACATATAAATGATATATGGTATTTGTCTTTCTCTTTCTGACTTACTTCACTTAGTATGATAATCTCTAGGTCCGTCCATGTTGCTGCAAATGGCATTATTTCATTCTTTTGTATGGCTGAGTAGTATTCCATTGTATATGTGTACCACATCTTTATCCATTCATCTGTCGATGGACACTTATTGTCTCGTCTTTTCGATCACTCTTTCTCATTCTGTTTGCTGGTTTCTCTTTATCTTCCCAACTTCCCAGTGCTGAAGTGCCTAGCAGTTCAATCCTTGGACCTCTTTCGTATCCACTCTCACTTTCTGAGTGATCTCATTTAATGTCTCAGGGCCTTAAATACCATCTATATGCTGATAGCTCTCCAATTTCTAGCTCCAGCCTGGACCTCACTCCCAAACTCCAGACCTGTATGTCCAGCTGCCCACATGATATCTCCACTTCAATATGTGTTAGGCACCCCCATTATCTCTCCCAAATAGAGTCTTTGATATACACTGACCTTACTCCAAGATACTCCTGCAAACTTCACCACCCCAGAGGCAGCTCTGCTAGTTCATAGCCCAAAACCTCAGTGTCATCCTTGATTCCTTTCTTTTTCTCACAACCCACATCCAGTCTGTCAGCAAATCTTCTTGGCTCCGTCTTCAAACTATATCCAGAATTCAGCTGCTTCTCCTTGACCTTTGTCCCTGCCTCTAACTGCTACCATGCTGATCCCAGCCCCCAGCATCTCTCACCTGGATTATTGAAATAGCCTCACAACTGGCCTCCTAGCTTCCGTCCTTGCCCACCTGCATTCTCAACACAGCAGCCAGTAATCGTGAAAACCCAAGTCAGATCAGGTCATTGCTTTGTTGAAACCCTCCCCTGCATGTTATTCAGAATAACACCCAAGTCCTTAGGAAGACCTACTAGGGCCCTACATGGTCTGCCCCCTGGAATTCTGATCTCTTCTCCATTACTCCTCCCCTTGTTCACTCCAGCAGCGTGCCTGCCGTACTTCACTTCAAGGCCTTTGAACTTGCTTCTCACTCTACCTGGATTTCTCTTTCCTGGATATTTATTTGCATGGCACTCTCTCTCTCTCTCTCTGTCTCTCTCTCTCTCTCTGTCTCTCTCTCTCTGTCTCTCTCTCACACACACACACACACACACACATTCTGAAAAAATTTCCCCCAAACCCCCTTCTCAGTAGACTTTGAACAAAGCAGATTACCCCCCATAATGTGGGTGTGTTGGTTCACAAACTGGCCCCTGTACACTGAAGAAAGAGGCAGCCCCTCCAGGTTAGTAGGTGGCACGTTTAATGAGCAAGGGAACTTACCCACGAGGCTTGTCTTGGGTGCCACCAGATGAGCAGGTCTCTGCACCTGCCTACCAGAATCTTAAAAGTCGACATAGAGGGCTTCCCTGGTGGCGCAGTGGTTGAGAGTCCGCCTGCCGATGCAGGGGACACGGGTTTGTGCCCGGGTCCGGGAAGATCCCACATGCCGCGGAGCGGCTGGGCCCGTGAGCCATGGCCGCTGAGCCTGCGCGTCCGGAGCCTGTGCTCCGCAACGGGAGAGGCCATAACAGTGAGAGGCCCGCGTACCGCAAAAAAAAAAAAAAAGAAAAGAAAAAAAAAGTCGACATAGAGGCTGCAGCCTTGAAACCAGCTCCTAGTATTAGAATGGTGGGCAGAAGGCACACTCCAAGGACAAGGAGCGGGGTGAGGAGACTCTGACTGCGCAGGTCCAGCTCTGTGGCTCAAACGGTGGTCACGTTCTCTCCATGACCTCCTCCAACAAGGTGGGCCTCATTTAACCAATTAAGGCCTTAAGTGAAAAAGACTGAGTTTCCCGGGAAGCAATCTGACTCAAGACTGCAACATCAACTCTTCCCTGCGTCTCCAGCCTGCTGGCCTGCCCTGCACATTTCAGACTTGCCAGCCCCCATAATCATGTGAGTCAAATTCCTTACACTCTCTTTCTCTCTCATTCTTTCTCTCTCCATCCTGTCGGTTCTTTCTCTGAAGAACCTCGACTAATACAGATTTTGGGTCCTTGGCCAGCTTATCTAGAATTTTAATATCCATCCCCAACATTTCATCCCCCCTTCCCTGCTTTATTTTTTCTTCTTAGCATATATCACTATCTAAAACTACTACATATTTCATTCGTCTATTATCTGTAAATGACTAGGGTGTAAACTATTAGGAAATGTATCCATTTGGGGTTATGTCTACCACATAGCTGGTGCTAAATAAGTATTTGTTAAACAAATGAATGAATAAGTGAATAAATCAGTGTATAAATGGTGGATTGATTGGATGAGTGAATGGCTGATAGTGAAGTGGTCCCCTGAAGTGACCCGCACCGAAGCCTACAAAACTTTTGAGAATCTGGGGGCGTGAGAAAATTCCCAATTCCGTTGCTGGACTGAGGATTTGCTGCCGTTGGGTGAAGCATGACATGACCTGTTGTGACTCTAAAGGCCCATCCTGAAGATGGAGGGGAATGTTGGCAGAAAAAACAGTTGCTAAATACGTATTTCCTCCTCTTGGGGGGCGATTTTAGGATCTGCTTTTTATCTATTCAGGTTCAACTGAGGGGAGTGAGGAACGCCCATGGTGCCGGTGGACTGGTTACCTGGTATGGGCAGGGCCGGGGTAACCCTAAACTTGTAATCTTAACAGGCTGCACTTAACCATCATGCACCCATGTTCCAGGAACGGTCCTAAGCACGTGTTAACTCACTTAATCCCCATAACAACCCTAAGTGATAAGAACTGGTTTCATCCTCATCAGCCCCAATTCACAGGCAGGAAGCAAGAGGCTAGGAGCTTGCCTGAGGTCACACAGCCAATACTGACACAGAGGACTGAACCAAGGCAACCCCAGGCCCCTGCTCTTAACCATGACTTTACAGGGCAAAGTGTCATCAGTGTGTCACTGCCTGAGGAAATAGGTCTATGAGGGTCAGGGTGGGCAGAGATGGTGAGGATCTTGATTTTTTTTTTTTTTTTTTTTTGCATGGGAGTTGACTAGAGAATAGTAAATTTGCCATCTAGGCAATTAACAAATATTTTCTGAGTGCCACTATGTGTTTGAGAAAAAGGAATAAGCGTTCATTTAAAGCAGTTTACTAGCCCCTTCTGTGCACTACACACCGCTGAGAATCAAAAGCGAGTGAAACGAGGCCCCTGACCTCAAGGAGCTTCCACTCTAGTTTGAAAGACAGAATCTACACAACGACCCAGATAATTAACAGTACAAGGCAGCAGTAACATTGGAGACAGCCCGACAAAGTGTAGCATCCACTTGTCTGTGACATGGTGAGTTCAGAAGCGATTGGCGTGGCAGGTAGAGGTGGCAGGATCGGGTCAGGGTGCATATGATCTGGGTGGGCCTGGGCCAGTCTTAGTCTGGGGCAGCTGAAGAGGCCGGCTGCATGGAGAGAGGTTTTCTTTGAGCCAGTGTCCTAGACTAAAGCAAGAAAAGGCAGCTGGGGCCAAACTGAAGTTATTTCAGAATACAGCTCTGGACCATGATCATTCCTTTCAGGCCAGAGCCAGGAAAATTCCGAAGTTTTGGGTGGCCTATGTATTCTTTTTTTTCGAAAAGCATCACGGTGTTGTAGGAGGCCCACTGAACTAAGGGTCAGAATAACTGACGTCAGAGCTTCAGCACTTATTAATTAAGTGATACTGGGCAGTTCATTTGGATTCACTAAGTCTCAGTTTCTTCATCTGATAAATGGGGAGAATAATGTCAACCACCTACCTTCTCGCAGGACTTTTGTGAGGGCCATACGGGATGATGCTTGTGAAAAACATCATAAATTCAAAGTTCCGTACAGCTTCTAGGGCTTACTATGCTCACTGTAAACAGCATGAACTTCTCCACAAACTTCAGGGTATAAGCATGCCCCATCTCTTTCGTTTTTCCAAATTCAGTTAAGAGAGGTTCAGGACCACATGTGCCAGGTGGGCCGGAAGTCCAACATCAACCTCTCAGGCTCCTCCACGGCCCTCCAGGCGGTCTGAGAACACTGCGCCTCACACAGTCCAAACGGAAGATCCCAGCTGCCTGTTGCCTGGGGCTGGCCTTATCGTGGTGGGACTCGCTGCCACCTCTCATCACAGGGAACGCCAGTCTTCCTTGGCTGCTGGCCTGTGCTGCCCCTACCCCCGAGGCCAGCGTGCTACACTCCCTTGGTGACTAGCTCAACCGGGTGTGCTCAGCTCCGGGCCTAGGCTTCCATTGGTCATAGTTCTTAGTGTCCCATCCCACCAGCCACACACGTGGGTCCTCTCCAGTGCTCGGATGCCCTAGACGTGCTGGACCCGGGCTGGCCCAGGTGTTCGTGTTTAGTGCAACTCAAAATTCTTGCTCTCTTTGCAGTCCTGAGGATCGCCATGGTGCCAGAGGGCTCCTCCTGTGTCCCCAGAGACAATGGAGGGGCCATACCCTCTGTCAACACCTTCACATTGTCTTCTGCACTCCCCCAGCCCCACGCCACCAGGCAGTTTCACTCCTTTGACCCTTAAACGCAAGAGACTGATTACCCCCTTTTCTCGACACCGGCAGTTAGCTTCCTCCAACAAGACTCAGCCTCCCCCTTCCTGTTTTGAGAATTATCTTCCTGAAGGTGGCTAAGGGAACTAGATGACTGAGTGCAAAGCCCAGGCTTATCCTCTTATAGGACATTGTGAGACATACACACACACACACACACACACAAATATTATATATAATATAGAAGTATATAAATTTTTTTCACAACTCTTCTCTCTCCTCCCTCCCTTGCTGCTTCCTCTGACATTCTGTGCTCTCCCACAGATTTTGCGGCAGCCTTTCTTACTGTAACAAAAGCAGACCCACTAAGAACCTGGGGTGAATTAACCTCATTTGTTACCTCTTCTTCAAGACCAGTGAAGTTTCAAAATTTGTCTCCAAAGGGAAAATCTATTTTCCACAGGGTTAAAGCATAGGCTTTAAGCATTTGTGTATCGTACACTTAAAAAAATGACAGCTTTATTGAGATATAATTCACACAGCATACAATTCACCCATTCAAAGTGTATACAATTCAGTGTTTTCTTAGTATATTCACAGATATGTGCAACCATCACTACAGTCAATTTTAGAACATTTGAATCACCTCAAAAAGAAACCCCAGGGACTTCCCTGGTGGCGCAGTGGCTGAGAATCCGCCTGCCAATGCAGGGGACACGGGTTCGAGCCCTGGTCTGGGAAGATCCCACATGCCGTGGAGCAACTAAGCCCATGCGCCACAGCTACTGAGCCTGCGCTCTAGAGCCCACGAGCCACAACTACTGAGCCTGCAAGCCACAACTACTGAAGCCGGGTGCCTAGAGCCCGTGCTCCGCAACAAGAGAAGCCACCACGATGAGAAGCCCGCGCACCGCAACGAAGAGTAGCCCCCGCTCGCCGCAACTAGAGAAAGCCGGCGTGCAGCAATGAAGACCCAACGCAGCCAAAAATAAGTAAAATAAATTAAAAAAAAAAAAAAGGAATCCTGTGTCCTTTAGTTATCACCCCCCGCACCGTCCTTCCCAGCCCCAAGCAACTAATATTTCTGTCTCAATAGATTGGCCTAGTCTGGATATTTCATGTAAATGGAATCATACAACATATAGTCCTCTGTGGCCGTTTGTTTTTTTTTTTTTACTTAGCATAATATTTTGCAGGTTCATCCACATTGTGGCATGCCTCATGGCTTCCTTCCTTTTTATGGCCAAATAATATTCCATTGTATGGATAGATCACGTTCACCTGGTGATGGCCATTGGCCTGTGTCCACCTCCAGGCTGTTCTGAATGGTGCTGCTGTGAGGATTCACGTACAAGTTTTTGTGTGGACGTACGTTTTCATCATACGGCGTACATTTTAACCCTTTAAATGAAGAGCTTCCTAACACATACTCTGCCCAGCTCCGTGTTCACAAACAGTGTGACAACTTGCTTGCTCTCTGCTTCACGGCTTGGAATCTCTGCTCTTCAACAGTGGATGTTGTTTCCTTTTGTTGTCAGGTTGTGAGGAAATATCTCACACTTCTCGATCCGTATCTCTGCCTTCTGCAGTCCTCTTCCAGCTCACATTCTGCTGTTTTCTGTGAAACTGGATAACAAAATTTGTCAGAATTTTGTCTACAAAAGCATTAATAAGCTTTTAGCTCAATATATCTTTGTTAAATAAGTGAAAGAATAAATGAACGGTCTCTTCGGTGATCTCTCAGGTCCTTTCATAGTGCATGAAACGTGGTGACAACAGTTTCAGTGGCTCTGGGGCCTCTTTTGCCACTGCCAGGGACAGTTGTGTTCCAGAAAGTTGAGTTTGCCAGGAGACTGGCTTTCAGAAAAACACAGCATTGCAGTATCCATTGTTTTGCAAAAGGAAGAAGATTTGTAAAAAAATTAAAAAGACTGTTTTGGACTGTGAATCAGAGACAGGGATTCTCTAGACCGGCCAAGAGCTATCAGTGTGACCTGGGGAAGTCAACCACCTCTCTGGGCCTCCGTTTTCTGGTTTTCAGTAAAGTAAGATGGAATGAATGGTTCTTAACTATTTTTTGGTTTGCAAACTCCTTTGAAATTCTAATGAAAGAAATGAACTCTCTCTCCTTAGTAATAAACAACTACACAGAAATCTGTGTATGGTTTCATGGTCTCTTTGTAACCCATCCCCAGATACCAAAACCAAGACCCTAATATCATGACTCAGATGATCACCGTAGCCACTTCTAATTTTGAGTGATGGAAACTTCAGAAATTGTAATGCCTGATTTAGGGAAAATTTGAAGACTGTAAAATCATTCCCAGAACGCTTAAATTGTATGGCCTCAAGAAACTATTCAGAAACCCTGTCCTAAATATGTTTTAAGTTTAAAATGGGAAGTATGTTTCCCTACCGTGAGCCCAGTTACAACTGTTGATTGTTTGAGGTAATTTTTACATGATAAAGAGGCATGTACAGTGTATTTTAAAATGGTGATTCTAGAATAATCTAGTTTACTTATTGTGCTTAAAAGAAAAACCGAATGATTAATTTACTTCTAAGGGGGTATGTTTCAGAACCGAGACAACTGAACAGGAGACTGTGAAGGTGACTCTGCGTGGCCCTCAATCCCACAGGCTTCTCGGTTCCTCGCCCATCCCTCCCAACCCCTGTCACCATCCCTCTCACTGTCCCCAGTGCTCCAAACTCAACTGTAACCCACTTACGAGCGCCTCTCCAGGTTCACAGATCTAGTACTGCCTGAGATTTTACGCTGCCCACACCCACTGGGCCCCTAAACCAATCAAGTTTGACTAATGGCAGCACTCAAGCAGCCTTGACCTCAACTCACATGGCACCTTCAGCTCTGGGAACAGTCCTTCTTGAAAGCTAGTGAGAGTCATTTCCACGGGCTACCAGGAGAATCCGACTTATTTAAGGCAGAATAAAGAACGGCGGTAGATACATCTAGCACGTACACTTCCAGACTGCAACAAGCAAATGGAAGCCACA
Source organism: Grampus griseus (assembly GCF_964374135.1). Lineage (NCBI taxonomy): Eukaryota > Metazoa > Chordata > Mammalia > Artiodactyla > Delphinidae > Grampus > Grampus griseus. The sequence continues at coordinate 20,484,985 of NC_138999.1, forward strand.
GCTCCTGTCTTTGGCCCATTGCAATGAAGACAAGAAAACAGAGTAACTGCAGAGAAGAAAGTACCTGTGACTGGAGCAATTCCTTGGTATAGGTGTTAATCAGGGTGACGTTAGAAAGGAATAATGTGGAATTCAATAGAAATGTACATTACATCTATTGGGAGCCAGATAACTTCATCACAGCTAACATTATTACAGCGAATATAAAAGGAATTAATGATTCACCATTGAGTTACTTTCCTCCCTTCCCCCAGCACCTTTTCTTCGGCTTTAACAAAGTGGTCTGGAGCCAACTGCGACATCAGTTTAGTAACGAATTAAGCACCATTTACGTTGCTATCATGGCAATTTAAATTGTCACTTTCTATTAAAAGGTCTACCTCAGAATGGTTTTAAGTGAAAGCGTTCCACACTGACAGTGCAATTAAACAAGAAAAAAACCTTTCTTGGGATGTCAGTGCAAACGCATTTTAAATAGCGGTTCAGCAGTGCCTTGCTAATTTAAACTACAGTATTGCTTTCTGTTAAAGAATAGAAACTGATTTAGGCTTTTCTTCCCTCCCCGTACTCTGTGACAGTTTGAACTGGCACGGTGTCCCAGGCAAAGTCATGATGTGCCAATGGGGTCCCTGAACCTTAAGTGTTCCCCTCCTAAGGCAGGCATTGAACAGAAATAATTTCCCCGTGCGATGGGGAAGCACCACCTTTCACAGCACTGGCTTTTAAAATTGCCCTTTTCTGATCCAACGTGCCTTTTTGAAACTGTGGTCCACTTGCTCATCAGGGAGAGAATTTTGAGTTAGCGGGCTGTGGGAGGGTCGGGTGGGGAGGACAGCTTTATCAAGATGACAACTTCCTGATTCACAAATGGACCATTAACTCTAGAGAAATTTTAGTGTGGGAAATAATTCCGAGCACAGGTGTGTGATGCTTTCTCTCTCTCGCTCTCAGATTTCTGAGTTGAGATCTCGAGGTGGTTTATGCATTTCCCCAACCTCTTCTTCAATTCAGCTGAGGAAGGACACTTCAGGCACTTTCATTTTTGAATACGTTTCAACACAAACGGTAACGGGGCTCAAATGTTGAACGTGCCAGCACAAAAAAGACACATTTTATCCACCTCATTTGTCTTCTGGTAGCCCCAGTAGTCCAGAATTCCTAAGCATTTGGCTTAGATAGATTCCAGCTATCAGAGAGAATAACACAATTACATTCGTATGTGCTGGTGCCTTAAAGGAGAAGTTGAAGAATATTTGAACAGCAGGAACGACTGGCATTTTATTTTAATGGTCTTGAAGCGTTTCCAGCCTCTCTGCGAGTACCTTCTGTCATGAGCAATAGTCTTGGTCTGGAGCACATTAGCCTTCCCAGAAGTAAACGAGCCATAACATTTAAGTTGCTTCTCTTACATTCTCAATTGATATCGTTATTGCTCTGAAGGACACCGAAATAGCATCTTGAGAAAAGTGTCCCAATGATGGTTATAGAGATGTAATTTTCTACGTCTACACAATTACATTTCTAACTTCACCACGTTCCACACTTGACTGCCATGGAAAAGATGATCGATGTAAACCCTGTCCTTACAAGAATAATACATAAGCTACTGGGATCGAAACTCATTTTTATTTTACAAATTAGGCAAACTTTCTTTCAGTTCTATTTTCTTCCTGTTAATGTAACAGACATTTGTATTTAACCCTGGGGCAGCTGGAAACAGAAGAAATGGCCTGCTGATTCGGGGGCTGAGGTGGGGGGAGGAAAGAGTCACCTCAAAAAGAAGTATTATTGAAAGATGGAGAAAGAAGAAAAGATAGCCAGAGAAACTTTCTTTGGAACAATGTACAGAGAGAAAGTGGCGAAATCATTGAAGACCCAGAGAGGGACATAGGGAACACGGGGGAGTTTGGGAGGCATTTGAAGTCACAAATCTTAGGTGCACCAGTTCTTCCTGCTTCACTCACCACTCACACTGTCATCAACAAGATCCAAAGATTCTCGAGAGCAGATTCTGGGTCTTTGGATCACAGACAGCCCCCAGCCCTGGACCAGGCATGTGGCAGTATGCAAGATCAAAACAGCAGCTCTCAGTTGCCTTTCCTCTCTCTGTAAACACGAGCTTCTGCCCCCTCTTCTTTGCAGGATGAAGTGGAGTTGGACTATTTAGATTCTGTGGGACATAGAAATAAAAATACAAGTTTAAATAACAGTCTGGTGATAATATATGTCCCAAGTTTTCGTATCCTGTTGTGACACTGTAGGGATAATTTCATGGAAAGTTTTACAACAGGGCCTCGAATGGCTTGCCAAAGTTGACCTGCAAAGAGAACGCTTACATGCAAATTTAGGCTTAAGGAAAGGGAAGAGAAAACAGTGGGGTTACTCCAGCCAGTGATGACAGGGGACTCAAAATTGAGCTAAGCCAAGATACAGGGTGATGTCCTGGCTGTATACCGAGGAACTCATTGCATTCCGAATGAGGGGGCTTCCAGAGGCTGGGCAGAGAGCATGCACTTTGACAACAGTGACTGTCAGTTCTCCCCGGTTCCCTTGGTCAGCTGCATCTCCTCCTCCCGTGGAGAATTGGAGGGAGGGTGCTGGAGGGAGGACCTGAAAGTCTTATTTTCTTCTTTCCCAGCAAAGGATTCCTTTAAGCTTTCCATCAGCATTTATAGGATGACATGCACAGGTTCTTTCAGGACCCTGGAAATGTAATTTGTTGAAGGTTAGAGGCCTAAACTTATTTAGAACGGCAGAGTTTCATTTGCTCATTTTCCTTTTTTCTTTTTTGTAAATTTTATTGAAGTATAGTTGATTTACAAGGTTGTGTTAATTTCTTCTGTACAGCAAAGTGACTCAGACATACATACATATATATATACACACACACACACATATTCTTTTCCATTATGGTTTGTCACACGATATTGAATATAGTTCCCTGTGTTATACAGTAGGACCTTGTTGTTTATCCATCCTATATATAATAGTTTGCCTCTGCTAATCCCAAACTCCCATTCCTTCCCTTCCCTCCCCCTCCTACCCCTTGGCAACCACAAGTCTGTTCCCTGCATCTGTGAGTCTGTTTTTGTTTTGTAGATATGTTGATTTGTGTCATATTTTAGATTCCACATATAAGTGATATCATATGGTACTTGTCTGACTTACTTCACTTAGTATGATAATCTCCAGGTCCATCCATGTTGCTGCAAATGGCATTATTTCATTCTTTTTGATGGCTGCATTTGCTCATTTTCTTTGCACAACTCTCACCACGGTCAATCTGAGAACATTGTCGTCCCCCTCCCCCCGAAAAGGAACCCCGTACCCATTGGCAGTAATTCCCCAGTCCCCCCTCTCACAGTTCTAAGCGATCACTAATCTACTTTCCGTCTCTATAGATTTACCTATTCTGGACATTTCGTCTAAATGGAACAATACAATATGTGACTTTTTACATCTGGCTTCTCTCACTTAGCAGAATGTTTTGAGGTTCACCCACATTGTAGCATGTGTCAGTAGTTCATCCCTTTTTATTGCTGAATAATATTCCATAATATGGTTATATCGCATTTTATTTAGCCATTCATCATTTGATGAATCTTGTGAGTTGAATTGTGTTCCCCCCCAAAAAGATATGTTGAAGTCCTAGCCCCCAGTACCTCAGAATGTGACCTTATTTGGAAATAGGATCGTGGCAGGTATAATTGCTTAAGATGGGGTTGTGTTGGAGTAGGTGGGCCCTTAAACGGTGTCCTTATAAGAGGAGAAGAGACGCAGAGAACGCTGGGAGAAGGCCTTGTGATGACAGAGGCAGAGATTGGAGTGATGTAGCTGAAAGCCAGGGAATGCCGAGGCTTGCCAGCCACCCCCAGAAGTTGGAGGAGGCAAGGAACAATTCTCCCCTGGAGACTTCAGAGGGAGCCTGGCCCTGCCGACACCTCGATTTCAGACTTCTAGAACCGGGAGAGACTGTATCCTTGTGTTTTAGGCCGCACAGTTTGTGGTATTCGTCACAGCAGCCCTAGGAAAGCAATGCAATGGGCCTGTGGGTTTCTTCCACTTGACTTTCAGTTTTAGTATTGCGTATGTAATATGTATAAAATAACGCTTTCAGCCCATGTGGGCTCATTGTCTCAGTTAATCCACACAACAAACTTGTGAGGCAGGTTGAACCCTTCCCATTTTTTGGATAAAGAAACTGAGGCTCAGAGAAGATGGGAAGGGACCAAACCAGGATTTAAACCCAAGTCTTCTCATTCCAGGCTCAGCGATCAATTAACCAGGGTGCCGAGTAAGTAACTTCCAGCAGGAGAGACAGCTATGTCAAATAGGATATCTTTCCCTAAGAAAGCTATCACAGCAGTGACAACGGCTAGCATTTACTGAGTATTTACTAAGGGCCAGGCACTGTGCTCTCATGTGACAGACACTGCTAGCTGCCTACACAGTCTCTTCTTCCTCACTAAAAGAAACCTAATCTACGCAGGGTTGCAATGATATCGGCTGAAAATGACATTTCCCAGCCTTTACTGCAGGCAGGGATGATCAGGTGCCATGGTTATACACGATAAAATTTCTGGAGAAGTCGCTGTGGATCTCCAATGTGACAGAGACAGCTGTATCCCCAAAGATTCATGCTCCCTTTCCATGACATAGAGGTGTTGCCGGGAGGAACTGTCCATTCAGGGACTATATTTTCTTGCTCCCCTTACATCTATGTGGACCCACTTGACTGAATTCTGGCCAATAAACTGTGAATAAAAATATAGTCCCTCGATTCTCAACCTGCTCCATAAACCTTCCTACGTAATTCCCCATATTCTCTTTTCCCTTGCCTGCTGGTGGGATATTCATGCCCAGTTTAAGCCTGGAAGCCCTTGCACCCCACCCTGTCCCCACAACCCTTACCCTTTGCTATCAGTTGACCCTGGCAAGAGTGAGAAGTAAAGTATTGTGCTAATCTGCTGATGAGTGGGGCTTGTTTCTTACAGCTCTTAGCCTGCCCTGACTTCAACATCTGGGAAAGGTTTTGCTCTCTTGATTCAGTCATCACCCCTCCCTCCTTTCTGCTATTAGGAATATGGACGTGAGGGCTGAGGCTGCAGCAGCCATCTTGGGCCCATGAGAGAAAGGTCATGGGAACTGCAAAGACCTCGGCTCTGAAACCTTTGAGCCCCTTTAACCAAGGCCAGTGAGTGACTACCTACCTCTGGGTTTCTTGGTGAGTGAGAAAAACGAATCCCCTGGTTTGTTGAAGGTACTGTTTAGTCAGGGGTTCTGTTGTTTGCAGTCTAGCAAAATCCCTAACTGATACAATCCATTATTTCAAGTATACCTCACCCAAATGCTATCACTACTCCTATTTTATGATAAGAAATTAAATATTTTGTTGACGATCACACAGCTAGTAAAGAGGCAGAAACCGGGGTTTGAATCACTAGGCCACAAAGCTAGAATATTGACCAGTATACCATATGGCCTTTGAGGAGGCCTTTTTCCTAAATATGTCTGTTGTTCTATCTTGCGTGACATTGTTCCTTAAAAACTTAAAATCCTACACCCAAATTCAACCACTTATTTTTTTTTAATTTTTAATATTTATTTTATTTATTTATTTTGGCTGCATCGGGTCTTAGTTGCGGCACACAGGGTCTTTTTTTTTTTTTTTTTTTGCAGTACGCGGGCCTCTCACTGTTGTGGCCTCTCCCGTTGCGGAGCACAGGCTCCGGACGCGCAGGCCCAGCGGCCATGGCTCACGTGCCCAGCCGCTCCGCGGCATGTGGGATCTTCCCGGACCGGGGCACGAACCCGTGTCCCCTGCATCGGCAGGTGGACTCTCAACCACTGTGCCACCAGGGAAGCCCGGAACTCAAATTCTAGGAAAGCTGGGGCTCGATCTCTCTCTCCCCACTCCCCAACCCTGTTTTTCTCTGCACAACTATTTCTTTCTTCTTTCTCTGCAGATCAACTTTCTGCACACTTGCCACTCACAGTTTCTGAACTTTTACATCTCTGCTGTCCTAGAACCTAGATGGAACTCAAGTCTCACAGAACTGAACCTCCAAATTTCCTGAGAAAGCCATTCTGATTGCCCTAGGTAAGGTGTTTAACCTCGGACAGTAACATGCAGCCAATGACGCGGGAAGACATGTACAAACACTCCCTCCAAGGGGATCCCATTGAAAAATGGGAGCAAGGGTAAGGGAATTTGGAGGGACAATTCCTGATGACATGAGGAATCACTGGTTTTTGGCTAGGTAGACACCTCAAAATATATCCACTAGAAAATTCAAGTTAGCTGCTGGGACACGCTCATCCTCACCCCCTCCTGGCTGTCTCTTCTGTTTGCTCCCTATGACTAGTTTACCTCTTGAGGATCCAGGCTTTGGGCTGATTTTTTTAGTTCCTGGAGGCTTCCAGGTGTTGAATTGGGCCTGTATGGGAGAGAAAGAAGAGAAAAAGAGAATTAACTTTACGCCATAGAAAGAGGAGAATTAGATCAAGGAAAGAATAAGTATATTTTATGCATCAAGGCATGACAAATGATTTCTAAGAGGAGAATTGGATTAAGCAAAGAATAAGTACATATAAAGCGTGAAAGCTTGATGGATTCTTTTAAGTTGTTGCCTTTGAGTCATTTTTTTTCAAACCAAGTGACTCAGCCACCAAGAGATTCTTTTGTTATACGATCCATCTTACTTCACTGCTAACAGTGCAAGTTCAAATGATGAGGTATTCCTGATTAAATACTGCACTGATGAAGCAGCCTGTGTCTCTGTCCCTTATGAAGCATCATCTTCCAACACTGATGATTGAGTCTATAAAAACAGATCCATCAATATATTTGAATAAAAAAGTAAGTGGTTGGGCTTCCCTGGCGGCGCAGTGGTTGAGAGTCCGCCTGCTGATGCAGGGGACACGGGTTCGTGCCCCGGTCCGGGAAGATCCCACATGCCGCGGAGCGGCTGGGCCCGTGAGCCATGGCCGCTGAGCCTGCGCGTCCGGAGCCTGTGCACCGCAATGGGAGAGGCCACAACAGTGAGAGGCCCATGTACCACAAAAAAAAAAAGAATTTGAGTTCGTTGATTTTAGTCCCTTTCCAATCTCCACTTAGGTTCCATGAGGCAGGCCAGCAGCCTTATAGTTGATTCTTGTTTTGGTTCAGTCGGCTTTGGTTGGTTTCTGTGCTTGTAACCAGAGCCCTCCTTGATGCACGCTACCAGAATGTCTTGGGTGATAAACGTGTCAACAACCGCTAACGGCCATAGTGGGCACGTTAAGTAAAAGCTGCCTTTCCTTTTCTCAGAAGCTGCAGTCAACCCTTCATCACGCAGAGGTGCGTGGCCTCAGGTTATCCAGTTACTCCTCCTGCTTCTCTTCCCAGTTATTCATTCATTGATTCCACAAAGAGTTGATGTGATCCTACTACGTGCCAGGTGTACTGTTAGGTGCTGGGGACACAGCTGTGAATAAGAGAAACTCCTTTTCCCATGAAGCTTCAATTCCAATGGGGGGAGACAGAAAACAGGTAAATTAAATACTTACCAGAAAGGAAAGAAATAGAGCGCTATGACAGAGTTGAAATCGTCAAGGAGGGCCTTTTTGAAGAGGGACGCTCAAAAGGAGACAGCAGGGTAAGGGAGCCAGCCAGGCAAGTCACCAAAGGCAGCACCTGTTTTGCTCCAGGAATAGGCAGAAACCAGTGTGAGTGGATCCTGCTGAGGGAGTTGGGGGGAGGGGGGAGGGGGAGGGAAAGGGGAATGGGGGAGGGGCACAAGTCTGGGTGAGACACAGCACAGCCGCCAGATCCTGGAGGCCAAGGTGAGGAGTTTGGATTTTCCTCCACTTGAAATGAGCAACTATTGAAAGGCTTTCAGCAGGAAAGTAGCGTATACGTCGCCACATGAAAGATTTTTCTGGCTGCTGGGCTCAGAGTGGCTTGAATGGGGTGAAAGCACAAGGAGGCGGGAGGCATTTGCAGTCAGGGTGGGAGGTGTTAATAGTTGGAGCAGGCAGGTGGCCCCAGGAGGTGGTGAGAAGTGGGTGAATGTGAGTTATGTTTGGAGGTTGAGGTGATTGAATGTGACGGGCTGCAAGGGATTAGATGTGAAGGCTGAGGGAAAGGAAAGGATCAAGGTTGAGTCCAACTTATTGTCTTAATAAAAGGGTGGGTTTGGGGGCCACTTCCTGAAATGGAAGATGCTGGACAAAGACCAGTTTGGCGTATTGGGATATTAAGAGTTTCCTTGTAGGGCTCACCTTTTGGTGACCTGAACTGGCCTCAGAGGTGTTTGGTCTCTGAAAGATGGTGTGGAATGAAAATTAGGCTGAAAAGGGGAGAGAGAGAGAGAGAGAGAAAGAACAGAAGTGAGTGTGAGGTTTGCCAAAGATTACTTGTCACAGGCTAATTTATCTCTGATTGAAGGCGAACAAATTCTACTTCAAAGACAGGTCATTACATACCAAGCTGACTTACTGCAAAGTGCGCAATCACAATTACACAACATACAGGTTTCAAAGGTTGTTTGCAGTTGTGATTTGCAGAAAGCAGTGGCTCCAGTCAGCTGCATGTTAGCATCTCCTGGAGAGCACTTTATTTATTTATTTAGATTTTGCTTTTATTGGAGTATAGTTGATTTGCAATGTTGTGTTAGTTTCAGGTGTACAGCAAAATGATTCAGTTACACATATACATATATTCATTCTGTTTTAGATTCTTTTCTTATTTAGGTTATCACAGAATATTGAGTAGAGTTCCCTGTGCTATACAGTAGGTCCTTGTTGGTTATCTGTCTTATATATGGTAGTGTGTGTGTGTTCATCCCAAGCTCCTGATTTATCCGTCCCCACCACCTCTCCCCCCTTGACAACCATAAGTTTGTTTTCCAAGTCTGTAAGTCTGTTTCTGTTTTGTGAATAAATTCATTTGTATCATTTTAAAAAATCAGATTCCACATATGAGTGATATCATATGATATTTGTCTTTCTCTGTCTGACTTACTTCACTTAGTATGATAATCTCTAGGTCCACACATGTTGCTGCAAATGGCATTATTTCATTCTTTTTTATGGCTGAGTAATATTCCATTGTATATATGTACCACATCTTCTTTATCCATTCCTCTGTTGATGGACACTTAGGTTGCTTCCATGTCCTGGCTATTGTAAATAGTGCTGCAGTGAACATTGGGGTGCATGTATCTTTTCAGATTATGGTTTTCTTCGGATATATGCCCAGGAGTGGGATTGCTGGGTCATATGATAGTTCTATTTTCAGTTTTTTAAGGAACCTCCATACTGTTCTCCATAGCGGCTGTATCAATGTACATTCCCACCAACAGTGCAAGAGGGTTTAAAAAGAGAGCGCTTTAAAAAGACCAGTGCCTAGGTTTCACTCGAGATCAATGAATTACAGTCTTTGGGGGCAGGGTCAGTTACCAGTATTTTTTTGGAAAGCTGTCTTCAGCAACAGGGTGAAGAACCATTAGTAAAAAGCAATTTAAACATGGCTGATGACATTTAAAAATGACCATTTTGGTAAGTAATGATTCTAAACTAAGCAGTCTCTTGCACCCAGATAAGGCACAATTCGTCTTGATTTTCCTGAGTGCTTTTTCATACCTCAGGGTATTGTGTATCCATCATTCAGTGGCCTGTTTTCAGAAGGAAATGTCCCTAAAGTAAAACCCACCAGTCAGTTTGTGTCCAAAGTACCAGATGATGGACGACTTAATGTATTACTTTTCAGCTGATTGATTCTATTAGAGATGGAACCATCGCTACCCATGAAAAATTGACGAGCTTTCCTCACCACTGTGTCAAATGGAAGCTTCTGGTCGGCCTCAGTTTGGAACAGTCAGAGGCTTGCAGAGCAAGCTGTTTTCATGGTCGAGTATTTCACACAGCTTGGTTCAGGTCAGAGCCACGTTCATGGGAACACTGCCGCTGCCAAACTATGAAATTTCCTGATTAAGGAAATGAGAGGAAATAAGTCATTAACTAGCACCTACACACAGCACACCGACTCAGGGAGTTCTTTTTTTTTTTTTTTTCCTTTTTCTTCAGGGGAATTAAAAACAGAAGATGCTGCCGTTACAATTCCCTGAAGTAAGATGACAAAAACCAAGGATGAACATTAAACAGCTGTTTTGGAACTGATTCTGGGAATAAACAAAATGCTGCCTATGGTTTCGCCACAGTTAAGAACACAGATTCTCTGTGATTCATCTGAGGTCTATAGCATACAAGCTGAGCCAAAGAAATGATGCCAAGAAAAGACAATGACAAAGGGAGAGGCTTAATCATCATGACGGTTGCAATTATAATTAAATGTAAACTTGAGAAGAGGATTGCTTCACTCTGGTAAGAAGGCCAAGATTTGGGGGAAGTCTACAGCAAATGGACGAGAGGATGTGGTTCAGTTTCTCTCCCTACTCAGAGAACTTCCCACATTAAGTTATTATTAATATTTATAAAATACAAGAAGAGAAAATAATATTATTTTAATAGCTGGTATGAGAACTCTTGGAAGGTCGCAGTTCTTTCTTCCTTTTTCTTTTCTTTTTCCCCTTTCTTTCTTCCTTTCCTTTTTTCCTCCCTCCTTCCCTTCCCTCCCTCCTTTCTTTCTTCCCTCCCCCTCCTTCCTTTTTTTTTTTTTTTTTGCAGTACGCGGGCCTTTCACTCTCATGGCCTCTCCCGTTGCAGAGCACAGGCTCTGGACACGCAGGCTCAGCGGCCATGGCTCATGGGTCCAGCCGCTGTGCGGCATGTGGGATCTTCCCGGACCAGGGCACGAACCTGTGTCCCCTGCATTGGCAGGCGGACTCTCAACCACTGTGCCACCAGGGAAGCACTCTTCCTTTCTTTCTTTTTCTTCCTTCCTTTCTTTCTTTCTTCCTTTCTCTCTTTCTTTCTTTCCTCCCTCCTCCCTCTCTTTCTTCCTTCCTTCTTTCTTCCTTCCTTCCTTTCTCTCTCTCTTTCTTTCCTTTCTTTCTTTCTTTCTCGCTTTCTCTCTCTCTTTCTTTCTTTACTCCCTCCTCCCTCTCTTTCTTCCTTCCTTCCTTCCTTTCTTCCTTCCTTCCTTCCTTCGTTCCTTTCTTTCTTTCTTCTCACGCTCCTCCCCCTCTGTTTCTCCTTTTCTTTTCTCTTCTCTTGCCTGCCTACCTCCCTTAAGTTTTAAACATAAGCCTGTTTACAGTAGAGGCTGAGATGGCAAAAGGGCCAGAAGTGTAAACAGCACTATAGAATGGCCTGGGATAAGACAAGGAAAGGAATTTGTGTTTTGAACCAGAGAGGGAGAGGAAAGGGAAAAGTGAAACGCGGAGAAAGTGGAGTGAGGCAATGGCTGAAGGCTGGGGGAATGTACTGTGTACCCCCCGAATCTTTGTAAAGTTCTAAACTTATGAAATGCTTGTGGTGGGAGGCGAGTTGGGAATCTTGTGCAGCATCTGGTAAAGGGTCTGACCTTTGGCAAGGAAAGGAATCAAGAACACACACAGGAACAACAAATCAGGACCATGAAGTAGAGAGCTGAGAATCTGCAGAAACTGTGGGGAGGGACTCTCATTGTGCAACTTAGTGTCTCAGCCAAGTTTACCTTAATCTCCCAAGGCCAGACAGCCTTCATCTGGGATCTATTTGCAAGGACTGGGGGAAGTTTTTTATGTAAGCTACGTGGCTGTGAAGCCATGAGTGGTTTTTCATTGAGTTCTGTGCACTGTATTTTAAGGTCCTACCTGGAGCAATTATGAAGTTTCTATGGGGGATGTGAATCCCTAATGCACACTTCCCAATTCTGACTGCATCAGGTGTCCATCCAACAGCTTAGACACTATCCATCATCTGACCAACCGTCAGTCCATCCACCTATTAACTCAGTAGGCATATAGAACGCTTTCTATGTTTGTTTGTTTGTTTGTTTCTTTGCTGCACCGTGCGGCTTGTGGGATCTTAGTTCCCCAGCCAGGGATTGAACCTGGGTCCCAGCAGTGAAAGTGCCGAGTCCTAACCACTGGAACGCCAGGGAATTCCTGAGCCCTTTCTATGTTTAAGGCACTGTACTAGGCACTTGGGCGTAAACAAATATGAACAAGACATAGATCCTGATCTCAAGGAGCTTAGTCTAGTAGTGACAGCTGTGGTGGGTTGAATTGTGTTCCCCGACCCCATCGGGTGGGCGCTTTTTCAATGACAGTGTCCTTAAAAGAGACAGAGAAGGAAAAGACACAGAAAAGATGTCCGTGTGAAGATGGAGGTAGAGAGAGATTACACTCATGCTCCCACAAGGCAAGGAATGCCAAGGGTTGTCGGCAGCCACCAGAGGCTAGAAGAGAGGCAGGGGATGGCTCCTCCCTCAGAGCCTTTAGAGGGAACCAGCCCTGCCGATACCTTGATTTTGGATTTCTGACCTCCAGAACTATGAGAGAATAAGTTTCTGTCGTTTTAAGCCACTCAGTTTGTGGTTATTGGTCACAGAAGGCGTAGGAAACCAATACAGCAACATGTACTAAAATAGCAAAGCACCATTATCAAAAGAACAGAAAAGAACATGTATCGATGAGGATGCAGAGAGTTGGAACCTTTGTGCACTGTTGATGGGAATGTAAAATGGTGCAGCTGTTATGGAAAATAGTAAGAAGGATCCTGAAAAAAATAAAAACTACCATGTGACCCAGCAACCCCACTTTCTGGTACCTATCCAAAAGGGTTCAAAGCAGGATCTTGCAGAGATAGTTGCACACCCATGTTCATCATAGCATTATTCACAGTAGCAAAGAGGTGGAAATAATCCACCCCCGTGTTCGCTAACAGATAAATGGATAAAGAAAATGTGTTATATACATACATATATATGTGTGTGTGTGTGTGTGTGTGTATATACACACACATGTATTATGCAGCCTTAAAGAAGAAGGAAGTCCTGTCACTTGCTATAACATGGATACACCTCGAGGACGTTGTACTAAGCAAAAGAAGCCAGCCACAAGTGGACAGTTATTGTATGATTCCATGTATATGAGGTATCTAAAGTAGTCAAATCATAGAAACAGAAGGTAGAAATGTGATTACCAAGGACTGGAGGAATTGGTGTTTAATGCATATAAAGGTTCAGTTTTAATTTTTTTAGTTTTTTTTAAATTGGAGTACAGTTTATTTACAATGTTGTGTTAGTTTCTGGTGTGCAGCAAAGTGATTCATTTATACACACATATATATATTCTTTTTCATATTCTTTCCCAGTATGGTTTATTATAGGATATTGAATATAGTTCCCTATGCAATACGGTAGGATTTTGTTGTTTATCTTTTTTTTTTTTTTTTTTGCGGTACGCGGGCCTCTCACTGTTGTGGCCTCTCCCGTTGCGGAGCACAGGCTCTGGACGCGCAGGCTCAGCGGCCATGGCTCACGGGCCCAGCCGCTCCGTGGCATGTGGGATCTTCCCAGACCGGGGCACGAGCCCGTGTCCCCTGCATCGGCAGGCAGACTGCCAACCACTGCGCCACCAGGGAAGCCCTGTTTATCTATTTTATACAGAGTAGTTTGTATCTGCGAATCCCAAGCTCCTAATTTATTCCTTCCCTACTTTCCCCTTTAGTAACCATAAGTTTGTTTTCTACGCCTGTGAGTCTGTTTCTATGTTGTAAGTAAGTTCATTTGTATCCTATTTTAGGTCCCACATATAAGTGATATCATATGATATTTGTCTTTCTCTGTCTGACTGACTTCACTTAGTATGATAATTTCGAGGTCCATCCATGTTGGTGCAAATGGCATTATTTCATTCTTTTTTATGTCTGAGTAGTATTCCGTTGTGTATATATACCACATCTTCTTTATCCATTCCTCTGTCAATGGACACTTAACTTGCTTCCATGTCTTGGCTATTGTAAATAGTGCTGCTGTGAACATTGGGGTGCATGTATCTTTTTGAATTAGAGTTGTGTCTGGATATATGCCCAGGAGTGGGATTGCTGGGTCATATGGCAACTCTATTTTTAGTTGTTTAAGGAACCCCCATACTGTTTTCCATAGTGGCTGCATCAGTTTACATTCCCATAAAGATTCAGTTTTGCAAGATAAAAAAATTCTAGAGATCTGTTGCACGACAATGTGAATATACTTAACACTGCTGAACTGTACACTTAAAACGATTAGGATGGTAAATTTAATGTTATGTTTTTTACCACAAAAAAATAGCTGAGTACCAGGCAGAAAGGGGTAAATGCCACAGTAAGTATAATAAGATGCTTTGAAAATTTAGCTGGAGAAGAGTTGACTGAAAAGTTGGTGGGGGGCTTCCCTGGTGGCGCAGTGGTTGAGAGTCCGCCTGCCGATACAGGGGACGCGGGTGCCCCGGTCCGGGAGGATCCCACATGCTGCGGAGTGGCTGGGCCCGTGAGCCATGACCGCTGAGCTTGCACGTCCGGAGCCTGTGCTCTGCAGCGGGAGAGGCCACAGCAGTGAGAGGCCCGCGTACCGCCAAAAAAAAAAAAAAAAAAAAAAATTGGTGGGAGTGCAGGAGAGGAAGCAGTTCAGAGGTTTTATGGCAGTGGCAACATTTGTGATGGGTCTTCAGGAAGAAAGATGAAGATGGAGTAGGGAAAAGCACCTAGTGCCAATGACGAAGTTGAGTACGTGAGATGAGCGTGGTGCCCTGGGTCGCTGCGGGCCATTTTGGCGCCTTTGTGCACAGTAGAAAAAGATGCTGCTTTCTCCTGAGGGCCTGGCATGGCAAGCAGAGTGTGACTGGGTTTTAACTGGGCTCCCTTTTGCAGTTCAAGTTCTGCAGAATGGAATTGGCTGTCTTAGGCCCACAAAGAGGTAAGAACTCAGCTGGGGAGAAAGATGATGAACTCAGTTTGGGGCATAGTGAGTTCCGTAGGTCAGCAGAACGTCCAGGCGGAAATAAGAAACATAAAACTAAAAATGTAGGACCAGTGTTTGGAGGAAAGTTTAGGATTCAAAGTGTAGACTTAGGAGTCACTTTCATGGTGTTAAAACTTTAATAAATTGTTCATATGGTACCGCTTAACTCCACTTAATTATAGAACATTGGAGTGGCCATCAAGGAGTCAGACAGCGCCCTCTGGTGGAAATACGAAAACACTCCTTATCACTACCATCCACAAAATAATTTTGAGCAAATACTGTTCAAGAGCATTCTTTTTTTTTTAAATTAATTAATTTTTATTTTTGGCTGCGTTGGGTCTTCGTTGCTGCGCGCGGGTTTTCTCTAGTTGCGGCGAGCAGGGGCTACTCTTCGTTGTGGTGCGCGGGCTTCTCATTGCGGTGGCTTCTCTTGTGGTGGAGCATGGGCTCTAGGTGCGCAGGCTTCAGTAGTTGTGGCACGTGGGCTCAATAGTTGTGGCTCACGGGCTCTAGAGCGCAGGCTCAGTAGTTGTGGTGCAGGGGCTTAGTTGTTCCGCGGCATGTGGGATCTTCCTGGACCAGGGCTCGAACCCGTGTCCCATGCATTGGCAGGCGGATTCTTAACCACTGCGCCACCAGGGAAGCCCCAAGAGCATTCTTTTGCTGCCTGGAGTGCCATATGGGTCTGTTTAGCCCTGGCTGTGCCAGACACTGGGACTCCCTTCTCCTCCCTGAAACTGTAATTCCTGCTGAGCATCTGGGTCCAGTAAGAAATCATGTACACTGTTCACACTTTCCTCCACACTAACATGCTGAGGGCGGCTGGACCAAGCAGAAACCCCGAGAAGCCCTGTTACTCTGCCCCTTACAGCCTAGAGGCCAGCCAAGCTCAGGGAGGCAGTGACCTAGCTGCCTTGTTCCTGGGTCTCACCTGGTCCCTCCAAGGCACAGAGCCCCTCCCAAGAAGAAACTTCATCCACTCCATCTGACTATCCCAAGGGGAGATGGGGAGAGAATCCACTTACAGAGAGAGAAGAGAGAGAACTCTGATCCCTCCACTCCCTCGCCAGATGTTCTACATTCTACTTGCTGCGGGTAGAGGGTGAGCGAGGGACCCCATGGGGTCAGTTTTGCCCCGAATCCTGCCAGAGACCCTCCCTGACACTGAGGGCAGCAGGTAAGAGCAGAGGCTTAAAGACTGCATGGTGCCACTGCTTTACATTTAATATCCAACCCGGTCCTCACGAACAATTCTACAGAAGTATTATTGTTTCCCACTTTATAGTTGGGGAGACTGAAGTTCCTAGAGGTTACATAACTTTTCAAAGGTCACACGCTAGTAAGAAATGGACCCAAGCAGAACTGTTTTTTTTTTTAAATTGAGGTTTAACTCACATACCATGAAATTCATAAAATTCAGTGGTTTTTACTATATTCACAAAGTTGCGCAACTATCACCGCAATCTAATTCCAAAACATTGTCATTACCCTAAAGAGGAACTCTCTTCCAATTAGCAGTGACTCCGCATTCCCCGCTCTGCCAGTCTGCTTTCTGTCTCTGCAGACTTGCCTATTCTGAACACTTCACACCAATGAAATCATACAATATGTGGTCCTTTGTGACTGGCTTCTTTTACTTAGCACAGTATTTTCAAGGGTCATCCCTGTTGTAGCGTGAATCAGTACCTCATTCTTTTTTTTAATGGAAGGATAATATTCCATTGTATAGAGAGACCACATTTTGTTTATCCATTCATCAGTTGATGGACCTTTGAGTTGTTTTCACTTTGGGGTTATTATGAATAATGCTGCTCTGAACATTGATGTACATGTTTTTGTGTGAACGTATGTTTTTATTTGTCTTGGGACTATACCTAGGAGGGGGATTGCTGGCTCATGTGGGAGCTCTCTGTTGAAGTTTTTGAGGCCCTGCCAGACTGTTTTCCAGAGTAGGTGCACCATCTTCCTCTCTCACTGGCGATGTGTCAGAGTGCCAATTTCTCCACGTTCTCACAAGCAAAACAGATTTTCAAGTTCATTTTCTTCCTCCCTCACTTTCTCCCTTAAATATGTATTTATTGCTTATTGTGTACCCGGGACCATGCCCAGCACTGGGGATTCAAAGATGAATGTGTCTCCACACTTGAGGAGTCCTCAGCCCAGGGCAGACACTGCATATTTATCTTTGCACGGGGTCCCTGCCTTGTACACTTTGCACGGATGTCCCAGCCTCAGGTGTCACTTCTTCAAAAATATAAAGATGAATTGCAAAGTTTATGCTAATTTAAAAAAATTGTTAAACTTAGAATGACAGTAAATAGCAAATAAAAAACACCATAACAAAAAAAAAGAAAAAAACACACCATTACATGTTGAGAGAGAGGCTGTGGAAGAAAGGAAAAGCTGTATATTTTAGTAGCTCTAACAGCACTCATTTGCTGCTTTTTGAATAAGGCTGTCCCACATTTTCATGTTGCACTGGACCCTAAAAATCCAGGCTCTGCACCTGGCTGAGTGCTTCAGCAGGAAGGCACTACCAAATTACATGGCAAAGGATGTGGACATGGGGAGGGGTGAGAAACTGGGCCCTCATGTGATTTACTACACCATGCATTCGATGACCTGGGAAATTTTTTATTTCGTGAGGACAGGAGGGAGTGGAGGGTCTCAAAATGCTCAGATCTTTAACGTTTTTTCTCAAGAGCGATAAAGGATGACGTTGGATTTAGTAGGAACCGTTGACCCTAAGCAGATTCCATTTTAAATTTATAAGTGAGATAGAATTTGGAGCCAGTTGCTCGTTTATCTCTCAACTTCAAACACAGGAAAGCCTTAGCTGGCCTTGCTCACTGCTGACACCCTAGAGAGGGTTGTTCTGCTAAGGAGATGGTGAATTACTCTGATTAGATAGTCCCTTGAGCAGCAGGGAAGGCTAGATAGAAGTGATGGTAGAGAAATGAACCAGAGAGAGTATGTAACTTCTTCCCTATCACATTGATATTCTTCCTTTATGTGAAACTTCTTATCCAATTTGTATCATTTTTGTTATAAATGGACTCACAAATTTGGTGGAAAATGCAGACATGTGCCCAAGGTCACTTAGCTAGTAACCAGAACATCCAAGGTTAGACTCCATATCTCTGTACTTTTCCTTTTATTTGGGAAGAGAGTTGCTCTGTGTTTTTATAGACTCTCAAGTCATTTTTGTAAATATCATTTTGGGGTAACATATTTTTAATATTTTTGTCTTTTTTTCACTTTAATTACTGAGATACAGACGTCTCTCTGGCCTCCCAAAGTTTAGTTTGCACAAAAGCATTGTCATGGATCATGTTTAAGACTTTGAAAAAGTTCTTCATTGGCAATTCTATTAACCATCAGACAAGAAACGAGAGAAACAAACCCACTGTCTGCTTAGTTCAGCTCTTCAAAAGAGTTTCACTTAGGAATATGTGTTTCCATCCCAGAAATGATTAGTGGATGGTTAAATTACACGAGGAGGGAGAATTAACATTTTGAATGAAAGGGTATATAATGAGAGGGTTTGAAGTAGAAGAAAATTGCTCGCAAATAGAATAGGATTTTGAACAAGAGACAAACGGGTCCAGCTATTTATGTACATTACCCGTCTCAGTCGTTACGTTTTGGGTTCCTTTTCAGTTCTGGCAAGTCTTTCTTAACCTGCTGAAGGCTTAAACTTTACTGTCCAGAGTTACACTGCTAAAATTAGAGGTACGTTGTCCTGAGGAGGTGTGTGGCCAGTTTAATGGCACAGGAGCAGGATAAAGCTAGTCTGTCTGTCTTCTCTCTTTTGTCCGTCTTCTCATTACTGGGCCTAGAGAGGTCTGGTCTGTGGGGAGATGCATGAGCTGAGGGGTTTCACCCGCAAGGACAGAAACAACCGTTCAGGTTCTGTGGCCCGGGAGAGGCAGGCAGAACTCTGGCTAATGACTCGTAGAAGTTTGGAACTTGATCCTGCTAACATGGTGGTCATAGAAATCACTGAAGGGGACTTCCCTGGCGGTCCAGTGGTTAAGACTCCGCACTTGCAATGCAGGGATGCAGGGGGCGTGGGTGTGATCCCTGGTCGGGGAACTAAGATCCCACATGCCGCACGGTGTAGCCAAAAAAAAAAAAAAAAGAAATCACTGAAAACTCTTAGCGGCAAAATGCCAGAACATTTTTTTCACTGGTCTATTCATCTCTCACATATCGAAGAAATGTTTCACGTCTGCCAGCCAGGGGACACCTATGGGGGCCGCTCAGTTACTCTGGCAGGTTCACATACCTGGAAGGGTGAGGGACTCAGGGCTGACCCTTGGCTATGAGGATGGACCGGTGGGTCGAGAATTGCTTCTTCTGGGTCTGATGAAGATCTGATGAATGTGAAGATCTCAGGCGGATCTTCTATAGACCCTCAGCTGGGCCCAGTGTGGATGAGCCACCCTTGCTAAAAGGGAGCACTTTCCACAGTGAACTACCTGTACACGTGCTGTCACCTCGGGATCTGCGCTTGGTAGTAGCTGAAGCTAAGACCCAGCATTTGCATCTGTTCTGTTCCGAAAAACAGATGAGGGAGAAGGCATAACTGAAATGCAGGCAGTATCAAAGGACGCTGGCAGACAGAAAGCAGAAACAGCCTGTCAGAAACACATGGGAGTAGACGCCCAGGATCTCCTGGGGCCTCCATGAAAGACCAGATTTATTCCCTTGATGACTGATCCAGCTGTTCAAGGGCAGAATGTCCTGACTTGTGTGGATCTGCGCTGCACAGATTAGCATCCTGCGAGCTGCACTTGTCTGCCCTTAGCCAAAGGAGGGACTGTGAAAATGAAAAATAGCCCTGCTGGCAGCTAGCCTGTGATGTTCCCAACCGAAGATAAATAGTGCATGTGGAAGATAAGTAATGTCCAGAGAAGGCCACTCTGACCATGTTTGGAAGTAGAGAGAGCCAAGGCCACTCCTCAACTGGGAAGATAATCGATTAACAGTCCATCGCCTCCCTTGACTAACAGGACTCACTGTAGCTCCTTTACCAGTGACAATTCTAGCCCCTTGTTAATCTTCCCACCTCTCAAAGAAAAGTGAAGATGCCCACTTATTGTACTGCTGCGGTTGTTGCTGCGCGCAGGCTTTCTCTCTGGTTGCAGCGAGCGGGGGCTACTCTCCATTGCGGTGCCCGGGCTTCTCATTGCGGTGGCTTCTCTTGTTGTGGAGCACGGGCTCTAGGCGCACAGGCTTCTGTAGTTGTGGCACATGGGCTCCGTAGTTGTGGCTCGTGGGCTCTGGAGTGCAGGCTCAGTAGTTGCGGCGCACGGGCTTAGTTGCTCCGCGGCACATGGGATCTTCCCGGGCCAGGGCTCAAACTCGTGTCCCCTGCACTGGCAGGTGGACTCCCAACCACTGTGCCACCAGGGAAGTCCCCGCTAATTGGGTTTTGACTACAGGTATGTTAGTGCCGATCTTCTGTTGGTAGACATCTGCCCTGGCCTCTTTGCTGGCCGCCATCCGATTAGCATTGGAAGAGATGCTAAGGGAAAGAAAACAAATGCAACCATTTTCAAATGTCTTCCATTTCTTCTTCTCTCCTCTTTCTCCTGTCTTTGCCTTTGTTAGCTGGAACCGATCTGTTAGTGACTTCTTTTGTATACGTGTGAAATACCGTGTTAACAGCTCCCTATATAGTGTGTCTCTGAGTCAGCTCGTACTGTGGGAGATGTTTTCTGAAGATGTGGCAGTAATAGCAGGGTCTCCATTGTGCATTCATCTAGTTGATACCTTAAAGGGAAAACGTCTCCCACAGTGCGAACTGACTCAGAGACACACTCAGTTCCTTTGTAGATCTACGGGCTCATTAATGAATGAGAAAGGGGAACTAAGGGAATTCCCTGGTGGTCCAGTGGTTAGGACTCAGTGCTTTCACTGCTGAGGGCCTGGGTTCAGTTTCTGGTCAGGGAACTAAGATCCCACAAGCTGCGTGGCGCAGCGTAAGGGAAGGAAGGAAAGGGAGGAAGGGAGGGAGGGAGGGAGGAAGGAAGCTGATTATCCAGTATTTGGAGAATAGTTAAGTATAGTGCATCAGACTAGTGGACTATCTTGCGGCTGTTAAAAGAGGCAACCGAGGCAACCTAGAAACAAGGAAAATTGTTTATGAAACAATTGTTTATGAAAATTAAATATAATATAGTGAATAATGTGATTACAACTGGGTGGCAATCATCACTGTGTAGCTCAGGGCCTAAGCTGGGTACCGGGAGGGATTTACAGGTATGGCTTGATGGCACGAGCGGTCAGCCCATCAAGGATCTATCTGAATGAGGGATGGAGGAACCTGATAGAAAGGATCAGGGCTTGGGAATAGGGTGAAGTCAGCAAGGCACCTGCGTGAAATTTAACAGAGTGCCAAGCAAAGAAACCAACAAAAAATCTTCGATAATCAAGGTAAAAATATTTTAATGCAATATTTTAAAAAATCAGAAAAAAAATCCATGATGGGACACAGTAGCAAACATTTTTTTTTCAGTATCAAAATTTTAAGTTAATGTTCAATCCTGCCCTTGCCCAACTCAGAGAGAGAACACTTCACTTGCCTCACCCTAGTCCAGCCCCGGTAAGGACAGTGACTAGCTGTGTGGGACCACCAGCTCTCTCCTCCCTCTAGGACTGAACCCCACTGAAAATAAGGGCCACTCCTTATTAACCCCAAAGGAGGGAGAGTCTGAATGCACACACTTGATTAGGGAATGGTTGATCAGAGGGAAGATGTTTCCATGTAGTCAAATGTCAAGTAGATCTTCCAGGGCCTTGGGCTGGGACAAGGAGAAACAGCATGTCTAGGAGTCACAAGCAGCAAAGGACATCCCTAAAACAACCTGGGTCCCTGGGGCACCACTGTCCTTGTAGGAGCAGAGGCTGAAGAACCACATTATGTTTGTGCAAAAAATATATATGGGACAAAGCAGAAGCGCCCCCAAGGAGCAGGAAGGCAGGCACTTGACAATATTTCTGTATATTCTGAAGGTTGGGGTGGGGGCTGATCTCATTGAGATTCAGTTTTGTAATTGTTGTAAACCTATTGGACAGCCAGGCTGGGGTGGCCTGTGTAAGATCAGATTCTATATGCAAATGTGCAAGGACTAGAGAGTAGTGGCTCTGAACAAAGATGACTGTGTCAGAGACATAGTGTGAAATAGTGTGATGGTTGTGTGAAATCTTTTCAAGTTTTTCTTAGTGTTTTCATGTGATCTTTTCAACTAATAACAAGGGAAATGAAGAACCTATCATATCTATGAAATGACCTATGTAGAGCCTGGCACCATAGCTTGGAGTCCAGCAAACTTAAATTGTTGTCCTACCCAAGTTCGTGTGCCTGATGCACAGGGAGGCCAAACAAACCAAAATGCTGGAGTTCGGAGCAGAGAAAGGTTTATTGCAGGACCAAACAAGGAGAACGGGTGGCTCATGCTCAAAAGGCCCGATTTCCCCATTGGTTTCAGGGAAGAGTTTTTATTGTTTTTTGTATTTTAACCTATATTTCAGTCTTAAAAAATTTTTATCTTATATTGGAGTATAATTGATTAACAATGTGTTAGTTTCAGGCATACAGCAAAGTGATTCAGTTATACATATACATGCATCTATTCTTTTTCAAATTATTTTCCCATTTAGGTTATTACAGAGTATTGAGCAGAGTTCCCTGTGCTATACAGTAGGTTGCCGGTTCAGGGAAGAGTTTTTATATGCAAAATTTGGGGGGAGATATGCAGGTATATGACCTTCCTCTGATTGTTGGTGGTGAGATAACAGGGTGGTGTTCCAGGAATCTCAGTCATCAGCCTTCTGGTTCCATCCAGTCTGGGGTCCACGTGCTTGTGCTCAGCCTGAAGTTACCATCCTCCACCTGGGTGGGGGCCTTAGTTCCTGCAGAAGAACTCAGAGATATATTGCTATGTATATCCCTTGAGGAGGAACCAGGACCCTGCTTTAATTACTGCACTGTTGTTTCTTGACTGCTCCTCCTTTGTTTCTGTATTCCTTCCTTTCCCTAATTAGTAACTGTTTGAATCTGCCCTTTGGAACTCAAGGAAGGTCTAGGGGGTGAAGCCTTTTCCCTACAAACAGGAAATGGGGGATGCAGAAAGGCTTTTGTCCCTGGGAGGGCCCCATGAGCTCCTGCTTTGTTTCAAAATGACAGTATTGCACATGATTATCTGAGTATAAATATGTGAGGTTTTATTGAGATCAAGAGCTTAGTTTCCTAATGGTGTCCTTACTAGAAAACAGTAAGTCAAGTTTCTATGAAGATAAAGTGCCTATAGGAGGAGGCCTAAAATAAGCATTCTGTGTTAAAACAAACTAACGACAACAACAAAACCGTGGCCAGTGATTCTAACATATAGCCAAGATTGAGAACTAATGAACCCAATGCTGCCCTACAGAACTTTCTACAATGATGCAAGTGTTATACATGCACTGTCCAGTAGAGTAGCCACTAGCCACATGTAGCTCTTGAGCACTGAAATGTGGTTAGTGTGAGTGAATTTTTAATTTTGTTCAATTAAATCTAAACGTAGATGTAAACAGCCACAGGTGGCTAATGGCTACTGTGTCGAATAGCACGGCTCTCGTGCAGTGATGCTCAGACTTCGGCTGGTAACAGAGTCCCCTGAGCAACTTGGTAAACATACAAAGGCCCAGGCTGCAACCCACTTCAACAAGCCTGGGTCTCTCTTCTTTATTAGCTCGACGGGAAATTTTTCCATAGCAGCACTTTGCAAACTTTTGGGGGATCTTTACAAAATGCAGATTCTGATTCAGTAGGTCTGGGATAGGGTCCAGAGACTGCATTTCTAACAGGCTCCCCTGGAATGCCAATGCTGCTGTCCAGGGGCCCACACTTTGGGTAACGTGGCTCTAGATTTTGGTTGTGTCTGTTTCTTTTTAAGGTAAATTCCTGAGCGGATGCTGTTAGCTATTTTCAAATGTTCTACTCAGTGGAAGTTTTTTAAAAATTTATTTTAAAATTTGAGTTATAATTGACATATAACATGTTTAAGTTTAAGGTGTATCACACATTGATTTGACGCACTTATATATTGCAATATAATTACCGTAGAGTTAGCTCACACCTCTATCACGTCATATAATTAGATTTCTTTTTTGTGGTGAGAACGTTTAAGATCTAGTCTCTTAGCAACTTTGAAGTATATAATACAGTACTGTTGTCTGTAATCACTCTGCTATGCATTAGATCTCCAGGACTTATTTATCTACTAGTTACAAGTTTATACCCTTTAATAGTAGCTCCCCAATCCCCCGACCAGGGGAAGAAGTGTTTGGGACATCAGCTGCTCTTTCACTTCCCTTTCCCTGTTCAAATCAGGCCAGCTGCAGTTTATCCTCCTGCCCCAATTCCCTACACATTGAAAATGCCAACATCACCCTGAAGGCTAGGAAGAGGTAGAAATCCCAGGCAAGTGGCATCCTGATCGTATCTGTATTTTGTGCAGTGTGTTATTTTTCTTTCATAATTTACTGCCTGTTCCAGAAAAAAAGAGAGCCTGTGTATGTGTGTTGAGAAGGGCGGTCAATGTGCATAATGAGAGTGTTTTGAAAATTTATTGGTTGCCACAAATTCTCATCACTGAAAAATGAAAGCTCTGCGTAGCTTATGGCACAGAAATGGGACCTGTATTTGCCAGTATTAAACAGTTGTATTTCCTATAGATATTAGAAAAAAATTCCCTAAAACTATTGCTAAAACTTGACAGTAAATATAGACTCCTGGTTAGTCGACAGAAGAGAAAAGGGGATTTTTAGTGGGTCAGAAACAGTACATTGTCTTAACATGGACTGACTTTTTAAGTCTCAGGAAGTTAAATGGATCTTTTAATGGGAAATAATGGGCACCCTCTTTTTATTTCCACCACTGCTGTGTTCCACAATGTCACCCATACATTGGGCAGCTGCTCCTTTCTTAACAACACCCCAAGCCTACAGAACTCCCATTTAGATAAAAGAACCTAATTCTGCACTGTGCATCTCTGTTACAGTCTGCTACAAATTGCAGATGTGGGAGAATGGAGGGTTGTGTGAAAAGGCCTGGGTCTCTTTCAGGCTGCCTGCAGGGAAGGGAATGTTGTCCTCCAGGTTCTGTCTTCTCTGACCCTGGAGCTGGTGCTGGGTGGAGAGGCTGTCTGACCACTGTGGCTGGGGTTGCCTTTACCTGTATGTAGGTTGAGACCTCAAGAAATTACATCACCCGCCTTCCTGCTCTTCCTCTCCTTTCTTGCTCACTCCTTCTCAGCCTCCCATTCCAGCTTATTCTTTTTATTTATTTAAAAATTTTTTTGGCTGCACCATGCAGCATGTGGGATCTTAGTTCCCTGACCAGGGATCGAACCCATGCCCCTTGCAGTGGAAGCGTGGAGTCTTACCCACTGGACCGCCAGGGAAGTCCCCAGCTTACTCTTTTCCTAATCTGTAAATGTGGGTATCTTTTGATACTCAATCCTAGGCTTTCTTCTTTATGTATTTAGCGGCTATGTTGCTTGGAACATACAAGTTTTTGACACTTGCTTCTTAAACTGTGCCTTCTGTTGTTCCAGTGTCCCTCTTCAGTCTCTCGCAGATTCTTTCATCTTCAGCTCCTCCTTTCCTGATCATAATGTTGCCATTTCTGTTTTTTATGGCATTGGCCTTGCTACCTCTCTCTCTCTCTCTCTCTCTCTCTCTCTCTTTTTCTTATAACTTATCTTATAGCTGGGTTTGGTTTCTTTTTTAAACTCATTTTGACATGTTCAGTCTTTTCATAGAATTAAGTCCGTTTGCATTTACTGAAACGACTGGTATACTTGGTTTTATTCCTTCTGTGATGCATTTATGCTATAACATTTGACTTTGATAGTTTTTTTTCTTTTTATTTGTTTATTTATTTATTTTGCGGTACGCGGGCCTCTCACTGTTGTGGCCTCTCCCGCCGCGGAGCACAGGCTCCGGACGCGCAGGCTCAGCAGCCATGGCTCACGGGCCCAGCCGCTCTGCGGCATGTGGGATCTTCCCGGACCGGGGCACGAACCCGTGTCCCCTGCATCGGCAGGCGGACTCTCAACCACTGCACCACCAGCGAAGCCCTGATAGTTCTTCTTTTTACTATTTTTCTTTCCTTTCCAGTTTTATTAAGTTGCTCTCCATTCTATTTTTTGCCCTCGTTAATTTGGACATTCCATTGTACCTTTCCGTTCTTTTAATGGCAACTTGTTATTCTCTAGTGTTCTTAATCAATTACCTATTTTGTTACCATTACTTGAAAACAAGACCCCTCAACTATTTTTCTCACCAAGGCAGTCTATTTTTCGCTGACTCCCCTACCCCAATAAGATGATAGTTAGGCTATTTTAATTTCTCTTCCCCTTCCTGCTCTGAGAAATTTCAAATGCTCTTTTTTCACTCTACCTCCATGCTCACCACATCCAACGTCTAGGTTTTTCTGAAATAGTTTAGTTCTAAATTATTATTAAAATTGCCTTTGCAGCAACCTCTTTCATTTTAAGAATCCTTATCTAATACTCACATTACATATTCCAAGACATTTGTTTATGACTGGTTTAGATTAAACTACATATTACTTATTTTTAGAAATCCAATTATTATCCATTTAATTTAAACTTTAGTATCTGAAGCCTCTGTTTTTGTTCATTTGTTGTTTGGTTAGAATGATTTCTTTTTTTTTTAATTGAAGTATAGTTGAGTTACAATGTTTCAGGTGTACAGCAAAGTGGTTCAGATATGTATACACACACACTCACACACACACACACACACACACACACACACACACACACCCCTTCTTTTTCAGATTCTTTGCCCTCATAGGTTATTACAAGATATTGAATATAGTTCCCTGTGGTGTTTATCTATTTATTGTTTATCTGTTTATCTATCCTTATTGTTTATCTATTTATTATTTATCTGTTTATCTATCCTTGTTGTTTATCTATTTTATATATAGTAGTTTGTATCTGCTAGTCCCAAATTCCTAATTTATTCCTCCCCCACCCCCTTTCCCCTTTGGTAACCATAAGTTTGTTTTCTATGTCTGTGAGCCTGTTTCTGTTTTGTAAATAAGTTCATTTATACCATTTTTTATTTTTTATTATTTATTTATTTTTGGCCGCACCACGCGGCATGCCAGCTCTTAGTACCCCCTGCAGTGGAAGCATGGAGTCTTAGCCACTGGACCACCAGGGAAGTCCCTCTTTATTTTAGATTCCACATATAAGTGATATCATATGATATTTGTCTGTCTCTGTCTGACTTACTTCACTCAGTATAATCTCCAGGTCCATTCATCTTGCTGCAAATGGCATTATTTCATTCTTTTTTATGGTTGAGTAGTTAGAATGATTTTTCTCGAATAGAGCATGTGGTTGTTCCATTTTTTTAATGCATAAAAATTTTTTTAAAAAAAGCTTTTTACCAGGATGGATGAATGAAATACTGGCTGGGTATGGGATTCTTGGGTTGTAGTCCTTTACTTTCAGTAGTCTCCTAGTTGTTTTTTCAACATCTTCTAGCTTCCAGGACTTCCAGTGTTGTATAAGAAAAGCCTAATACTTATCTTACTTTTTATTTGTAGACAACTTATTCTTTCTGACTAGAAACTTAAGATTTATGTTTAATTATTGAGATTTATAATTTTACCAGGATATGCCTAAGTAAAATTAGGCCTATCAGCTATTGCCACAGTAAGGCTGTGTAACAAAGGACCCCAAAAAGTTCATTGGCATTAAACAATAAGCATTTATTGGTCACTCACACATCTACAAATCTATGCTGGGCTTGACTCTAAGGTCCAAGTTGGGTCCAGGTCTGCTTGATGTATTTCTCATCCTCCTTGCATCAAGAGCCTCCCAAAGCATGCTCTTCTCAGGGCAGAAAGCAGAAGCACATGATGGTGAACCCACTACGCAGGTATATTTCAAGTTTCTTCTTGTATCATATCCATTAATAGTCCATTGGCCAAAGTGAGTCACATGATAAAACTCAAAGTCAAGAGTTAGGGAAGTACGGGGCTTCCCTGGTGGTGCAGTGGTTAACAATCTGCCCGCCAATGCAGGGGAGACACAGGTTTGAGCCCTGGTCTGGAAGGATCCCACATGCTGCGGAGCGACTGAGCCTGTGCGCCACAGCTACTGAGCCTGAGCTCTAGAGTCCACGAGCCACAACTACTGAGCCCACGAGCCACAACTACTGAGCCCACGTGCCACAACTACTGAAGCCCGCGCACCTAGAGCCTGTGCTCCGCAACAAGAGAAGCCACTGCAATGAGAAGCCCATGCACCGCAACGAAGAATGGCCCCCCTCACTACAACTAGAGAAAGCCTGCGCACAGCAACGAAGACCCAATGCAGCCAAAAAATAATTAATTAATTTAATTAATTTATAAAAAAAAAAGTTAGGGAAGTGCAATTTGCTCCATGTTAAAGGGGAGGGAATCAGTACTTGTTGAACAATAATTTAACCTACTATAATGGGTAGATTATCTACTCCGACTCTCATGGCACCTACTGGGAAGTTGGTGTACTTTTTGAGTCTGTAAACTCGGGCCTTTGTTTTGTTCAGGGAAAATTGCATTTATTACTTGCTTAATCATACTTTACCTCCATCGGTTCCTTGTTCTCCTATTTTTGCTTGTTACGTCTCCTAGATCTATCCTCCAAGTCTCTTATCTTTTTTTTTTCTATAAGTTCCATCTTTTTATATTTTTGAGACATCATGCCTTGAGATTTTTCTTCCCCTTCACCCAGGTTACTAACTCTGGCCACAACAGTAGGTATCCTCTCCCTTAATTCAACTAATGTTTTTTTTTTTTTAATTGGGGTATAGTTGTTTTACAATGTTGTGTTAGTTTCTGCTGTACAGCAAAGTGATTCAGCCCTATGTACGCATATATCCCCTCTTTTTTGGATTTCCTTTCCATTTAGGTCATCACAGAGCACTGAGCCCCTGTGCTATACAGCAGGTTCTCATTAATTGCCTATTTGATACATATTAGTGTATATATATCAGTCCCAATCTCGCAATTCATCCCACCCCTCCTTCCCCCCTTGGTGTCCATACATTTTTTCTCTATGTCTGTGTCTCTATTTCTGCCTTGCAAACAGGTTCATCTGTACCATTTTTCTAGATTCCACATATATGTGTTAATATACGATATTTTCAACTAATGTATTTATTTAATTTTTTTGGCTGTGTCAGATCTTAGTTGAGGCATGCGGGATCTTTTGTTGCGGTGTAGGCTCTTCATTGTGGCACGTGGGCTTCTCTATAGTTGTGGCACATGGGCTCTCTAGTTGAGACATGCGAGCTCAGTAGTTGTGGCATGCAGGTTTAGTTGCCCCACGGCATGTGAGATCTTAGTTCCCCGACCAGGGATCAAATCCACGTCCCCTGCATTGGACGGCAGATTCTTTACCACTGGACCACCAGGGAAGTCCCCAACTAATGTATTTTTAAGTTTAAAGCCATAGCATCCATTTACAGAAAGTTTGTGATTTTTTTTTAAAGGATCCCTGGGGGATCCCCTTCTTCTTGTTTTTTTTTTAAATATAAATTTATTTATTTTATGTATTTATTTCTGGCTGTGTTGGGTCTTCGTTGCTGCACACGAGCTTTCTCTAGTTGCGGAGAGTGGGGGGTACTCTTCGTTGTGGTGAGGGCTTCTCAATGCAGTGGCTTCTCGTTGCAGAGCACAGGATCTAGGCGCGTGGGCTTCAGTAGTTGTGGCACATGAGCTCAGTAGTGGTGGCTCGCGGGCTCTAGAGCGCAGGCTCAGTAGTTGTGGCGCACAGGCTTAGTCGCTCCGTGGCATGTGGGATCTTCCCAGACCAGGACTTGAACCCGTGTCCCCTGCAATGGCAGGCAGATTCTTAACCACTGCGCTACCAGGGAAGCCCTGTGATTTTTAAAAAAGTTGTCATCTGTCCTCCTCTAGCAATTCTGTTTTGCTGGGTGCCTGTTCTGTTTTATGTTCCTCCTTCTGGCTGCTGGGAACTCTTAGTTGTCTGTTACTTTTCTTTATCTATGTACTGAGACCATTTGGGTATCACATGTTATGCAGTAGGGCCTGGAATGAATTGAGTCATCAGCTTTATTGGGGGAAAGGAAAACTTAGAAGGGCAGGGTAGCAAGAGAAGAGAAGGCACAGGTGCCCTTCCTCCCATCATTCATTAGAGAAGAGTGCCAGTGCCACCACACGCCCCTGGATACCTAGTGTGGGTTCGCATTCTGGTAGAGGGACCTGCACCCGTATTGTTCTCCTTTCATAGAATGAGCATGAGAAAACAACTTTATCGATGAAGGGACACACAAACTGCTTGAGTGTTGCCATCTGGAGTTGGACACTAGCTATTTAAAGGAGTTGTCTGGGAATTCCAGTTGCCAGCACCTGAAGTCTGGTGGGGGACAGTTCTCCATGTTTCCCTTGTTTCTGCATGTCTTGTGAGCAGAGACACTGATAACCTTTATTCTGGACTAACTTTCCAGGAAGTTTGTATGGTAAACAGCCTGAGGAAATAGAGATAGTATCTCCCTAATGGAGCCAAAGACAAATTTGTTTCTTGACTGTCATAACAAAGATAATGTCTTTCTCCAGAGCAAAAATTAGGCAGGTTTGTTTGCAGCCCCTTTAAACATATTGTTATTTCCTAAGCTTGGGTTCTTCCCTTGTGACAGACATCTACTGCATGTGCGGCATTCACTCGGGCCCACCTCTCTGTTGTCCCCATGGGACTTGGGTGGCAAGGGAACCAATGCACACATGAAATGCATGCTGCCTTGTTGTGCTATGAGTAATAAAGTCCTTTGTCTCCGGCCTCTCCCGAGCACAGGCTCTGGACGCACAGGCTCAGCGGCCATGGCTCACGGGCCCAGCTGCTCCGCGGCATGTGGGATCCTCCCAGACCGGGGCACGAACCCGTGTCCCCTGCATCGGCAGGCGGACTCTCAACCACTGCGCCACCAGGGAAGCCCTGACCCAGTATTCTTGTCTTCTGCCAGCATCCATGAAATTAAGGCTAACTTGTTAGTTTTCAAGCAGCATAGAGTCTCAGACCTTTCAGAGTTCTCGACAGAGCTCATTAGAAGTGACGTGCCCTCCCATCGGGAAGCTGAATTCAGTGGAAGCCCCGCTCTCCACTCTGCTCCAGCCCCAGACGATTTGTGGTCCAGGCGGCCAAAATAAGGTCACTTTGGGATAATGCTTATTCGATACAGTGGATAACTGGCAACTACAGGGTGTTCAGTAATTCCCGATCTCTATACGGAAGAAGCCCTAGTCTACAGAAGGGTTGTCTTCCAATGATTTATTTAAACTTTTTTCTAGGAAAAGAACTTTATAAATGGCAGTTATACTTAGCCCCAGGTATTCTTAGACTAGCCCTCTAAACTTACTGAGCAGGTTCAGTTTAGTGGTTAAGACTGTGGGTTCTGGAGCCAGACTGCCTAGATTCAAATGCTTACCCCTCCTCAGATGTGCGAACTTCGACAAATTACATTAACCTCAATTTCCTCACTTGAAAATGGAGTTAACAACATTAACTACCAATAGGGTCATTCCGAGGATTAAATGAATAATGTACACCTTGTAAGCAACTCCTTTCCAAGCTGCTGTGATAACCATTCAGTAATCGGGCCACTATGTACAGTGGGAGCAGACTTGATCACCGGCGGGCTTGTTCATATAGCATACACTGCCGGAGATGACGCTTATTACCTATTTCTTTTGCTGGGGGAGGACCTTCCGTTAGAGCAAGTATTCTTAACCTGGGGCTCATGGACACTTTTAGGGGATCCATGAACTTAATGAGAAAAGAAAATGCTTTATATATTTACATTCTCTGATCTCTAAGTGAAATATATTATTTCCTACAAATGAATATAGAGAACAAACCACAGTAGTATTAACAGTGTCTATGAAGTTGTATTGAATAGAAATCACAGATGTTTTCACATATTCCACTTATTGCAGGTACCTCAAAGTATCATTCATGCTCAGCACTGCTTTGAAATTATAGTAATTATTAGTTCCTCTGCTACATCTTATTATTTAATGCATTAACCAAGAAGCATATTTATTATTTATCATAACTTTATACTTTCAGGGTTGTATTTTAGCGTAACGGGCTTCCTTTGTAATGCCGTATCTTTTACTTTATGCACATCAAAATGTCATTCTGAGAAAGGATCCGTAGCCTTCACCAAATGCCATAGGCCCATTGTCCAGGGATTAAGAAGCTCTTCAGTAAAGTAAAATTGGCCTTGCTCTGCCCACTCAATTTCCCCTGTAAGAGAGCCAGACCCACAGGGAGGGCTCTGTAGTTCTCTAGCCCTGCCTGTGAGCGAGTGGAAGAATCTCCCTAATACGGGGAGCAGTATTAGAAAACCCGCTTGGCCCAGATCTAAATTGTGTCCTTGAATATATGAGCAGAACGTATAAAGAGAATATATTGACGTTCAGCTGAGTCCTGAATCTATCTCTGTCAAATGGTTCCAAACTGTGGCAAAGATGTCAGTTATTAGCTCCTCTCAAACACCAAGATGTGGCTAAGTGATAGATTGTGATCTGTCATTTCATCCACACATCTTGAGGTCTTTCCAATCATATGATGAGTCCACTGGGGACAGGTCTATGTCTTGCCCTCAGTGAGGCAGTGGAGAGGGTAGTGTGGTAAAGGACATAGTCTCTGACCCCAGGAGGCTTGGATCCGAATCTGGGCTCTGATACTTCATAGCTGGGTGACTTTGAGCAAATTATTTAACTGCCCAATGCCTTGTTTCCTCATCTATAACTGTACCTTCCTTCCATGGTCCTTGCAAGGACTGAGTGAATTAAAACATGCAAAAACAGAATAGTGCCCAGCAGGAAGTGAGAACAGAGGGAAAAATCCTGTATTTTAGAGCCTAAGTGTTTTTCAAAATGCAATTAAAGCAGCTAAGCTTTACATTTTCCCTGCAGATCAAATACTGAAGTACTTGAGATGAAGGGTTATTTTATTAGACTTTATGGGAAAAGACATTTAACTATCTAAAACACTAGTAACACCCTGTCAAGGTTGTCCTCTCCCTTGCCAGAAAGAATGAACTCAGCTTTCTCTAAGGAACAGGTGGTCGTGGTGCTATTTCAGGAAGCAACACACAACAAAAACCAAAGACAATATCGGTATCTGTTGAGAGGCGGCAGAAGTAAGAACAGGATGTTGGAGATGGTCTAGCAAGGAACCTAACATGTTTCTGTCACTTTAAAGAAATAAACAAACATTGCTTAGGAGTATTTTCCCCAAGATTTTCTCAAAATAGCAATCTAGAATGGAATGATAGATTTTTTAACTTATCATTTATAAACAAGTACAAATTCTCTGTGCAGGTACACATACCTGGACTTCATGAGCTGGGCAATATTTTCTCTCTGGAGTCCTGTTTCCACCATCTCCTTGGTCTGTGTCCTAACCTCTGACTTGTGGCAGGGTGGTAAGCCACTGAAATCTTGAGTCTTCTGCTATTTCCTATTCTGTTGTGTACTCATCTTCAGATATGTAACATTCATTATTCTGAGACTTTCTCCTACAGGGAATTTACCTTAAATTGCTGAAGGATAAAATGACGTGAATTTTGAATGAGATCTACATTCTGAAGAGGTACTTTACTTTTCCTTGCTATCTGTATTCTCTGCATCCCACCTAAGCCCTCACACAGTACAAGGCATGTGGGAAGTCCTCCCTTTACAGGTGTTTGAATGAATACAGACTCTGGGATTGTATTTCCAGGGGTACACTCTTTCTTCTTCATCAGTGAGGCAATTGCTTCAATTATAAACCTTGGTGAGGATTAGTAGGAGAAAATAAAGACCACCAAATGTTAATCTGAAACAAAGCTGCATTTATTTGCTTGCCTGGGAAGGAAGCACAACGTCAGCTGGTCTCTCCGTGTAGTAGTATCTGAAAGGATGAGAGTGAGGACAAAAAGGGAGAAGGTACACAAAATCTAGTGAGATTCAGAGTTCACTTGTCTGGTCGGCTCCCAAGGCTGAGTATAAACTCCTCTTTGCAATTGGTCATTGCACTGGTCTTCTTTGCAATTGGTCACTTCTTCAAAGTGCAGGCACCGTTCCTAAAGATGTCCAGGGTGGGCTACATAAAGCTCCAATGGGCTCAGTGTCACTCCGCTGGCATATCTGCCACGTTGGCTTTCCTTAACAGGATCGGTAGCACGTTAGTGCAGCCGGGTTAATGCAGTAAGAATCACCGGTTACCTGCCTCTTCACTCACCTCTTTTGGAACTGCCGAACTTCCTTTTTTTGGTTAGGGCAAAAGGCAGGGAAACATACATGTGTACTTGGGAAAAATACTTTTATATACACAGGTTGTCCTTCAAAGTTGTAAGAACGAAATACGAGAGGCCTCCAGATACTTGTACACAACTGTTCATAGCCCCACTATACACAATGGCAAAAGGTGGGAACAACTCAAATGTACATCAACAGATGATGGATAAACAAGATGTGGCGCACACAAACCAGGGAATGTTCCTCAGCCCCGAAAAGGAATGAAGCGCCGACGCGTGTGACGATGTGGACGAGCCTCGGAAACATTACGCCAAGCGAAAGGGGCCACACAGAAGAGGTCACGTCGTCTCTGGTTCCATTTTGAGGAAAAATCGAGATGGGGGAGTCTGTAGAGACAGAACGCAAATCGGTGGTTTCCTGGGCTGGGGGAGAGGAAGCTGGGAAGTGAGTGCTGAATGGGTACAGAGATTTCTCTCGGGCGATGAAAATGTTTTGGAAGCAGACAGAGGCTGTGGTCGCACCACATTCTAAATGCAGTAAATGCCAATGAATTGTACGCTTTAAAATGGTTGATCCTTATGTCAATTATACCACAGTAAGAAACGGAAACAGAAAACTTCAGGGGTCTTCTGAGCCCCACTGAAACGAGAAAGAAGGTAAAAAGAGATGAGGAAGCAGGGACAGCTGACCAGTTGGTGACCACTCAGGGGAGAGGGACTCCACTTCAGAATGTACCAAAGTTGAAAACACTTGAAAGACAAACCCATTTCCAGATGTTTAGATATTTACCTTCTGCAAATAACCCTGGGTTCTCAAAAATGTAAACGGTTTTATAAAGAGAGAAGACAACATCCCCCTTTCACAGCCAGCGACTGCAGCCTAGAGGAGAACAGCTGGGCTCTGGGGGTGGGGGGCACCTTCTAAAGGGCTGGGGACATCCACGCAAGCAAGGGCCCCTAAAGCATGCTGCGCACTGGGAGGTATCCCATGGCCTCAATAGCAAGATGACAAGCATCAAGTTTTGGTAGCGTTAGCTTGTTTTTGTTTTTTTCCCAAACCAAATGTATAAAAATTGCATTTCAGACACTGGTGCAAAAAGCTTTTAAACTAAATAAACAAATAGGAAAGTGCACTCTCTTCCGAAGGACGTTTCTAATCCTTCGTAGGCCGCGGCAGTATATCGTAGGTACACTGAAAGCACCTGTAAACAGCTACAACCTTCCTGTGGCACGCTAACATGGATGGACCTCGAGGACAGGACACTAAGTGAAATGAGCCCGTCACGAAAGACAAATCCTGTACGATCCCACTTCTACGAAGTATCTAAAGCAGTCACACTCAGAGACACAGAAAATAGAGGGGTGGGGGCCAGGGCTGGGGCGAGGGAAACAGGGAGCTGGTGCTCACGGGGATAAAGCTTCACTTTTGCCCGAAGAAAACAACCCTAGAGATCTGCTGTACAGCAACGACAGAAGTCCACTTAACACTACCGAGCTGTACACGTAGAAGGGTGACGCTGCTACAGTTATGCGTTAGTAGCATCTCGTTAGAATAATACTAATTTTGACTTGACTGGTGTTGCAGTTTTATTGCTTGAGAGAAATGACAGGCTTCAGGAGTTTAAACTGACCCTAGTTTGGATGTGGATACACTTGAGAACATCGCAATAAAAACAACTGTCAACAGCCACCGCCCAAGCGATGGCTTCGGCGAAACCCTGCCAGTTTAGTAAAGCACTTCCCCGTCTCTATGTAAAAATCATGGGCTTGTGCCTCTGCAGAAAGTTTGTACGTCTAACAACGTAAAAGAGCGACACATTAAAACAAAACCCAAATGCGGGTGAAACTCGAAATGCACTCGGTCGCTGCTCTTGTGTTTTCTAAAGGAGAGAAAATCAGCCAGGCCTCAGGGCTTGGGAACGGCTGGCTGGCCTCTATCCGCGGTGCCCGCGGCCTGGCTGCTGGGCTGCGGGCCCCGAGGGCAAGGCGCGGCGGCGCGGCGGCGCACGTGCACGCTGAACTGCAACTGCGGCCGCGGGGCCGCCAAGGCCCAGCCCGTCTGCTGCGGGGGACTCAGCACGGGGCTGCTCAGGCCAGAGCCCGGCGGGGACAACACGAGCACCTGGGGCGGCTGGAAGCCGTCCTCTGCACCGAGGTGAACAACCACGGCTTCCTCGGCACGCACGACCGTGTTGGGAACGGCGGCGCCCTGTGAACCTGAAGCCTGTGCCCCCGGATCCTGTACCCCCAGACCCTGTGCCCCCGGAACCTGTGCCTCCGGACCCTGTGCCCCCGGAACCTGTGCCCCCGGATCCTGTACCCCCGGAACCTGTGCCCCCGGACCCTGTGCCCCCGGAACCTGTGCCTCCGGACCCTGTGCCCTCGGACCCCGTGCCCCCAGTCCTTGGGACGCCGGCAGCCGAGGAGGCGGGGCGCAGGGCCACTGCAGGGGAAGCAGCTGGGGGAGGCGCGGCTGCGGGGCCGGCTGCTGGCTGCTGCACAGGAGCGAACCGCGGGGCAGCTGCACCACAGGAAAGGGTCTGAGATCCGAAGCGTTTTTCTCTGGAGGAGGAGGAGGCTGCGGCGGCGGCGGCGGCGGCGGAAGAGCTCCTGCGGGCAGGTGGCCCGGCGGGATTCCCCTGGGAGCTGGGGCTCTGGTGGCACAGCTTCTCCCCGAGGCCTGGCCTCCACGTCTGGGGCCCACTTCTCTGATGACCATCAGACCAACGGAGATGACCGTGACCCGGGAGACCGAGGTCGTCTGTGATGAGCCCGCAGTGGACAGGGCGGTGGCAGGAAGCGTGCTAACTGGGCTCTGCTCCACAGAGGATTCCTGGGAAAGAGCTGGTGGCTTAGGAGCAGGGCCAGGAGATGCACATGCCTGAGAGCTGCCTGCCTGCTGTGAAGTGAGACTCTCACCCCAGGAGCTCCTTCCTGAGTGCCAAGGAAGTCGCATGGGTGCAGGTGGATGTGTGGCTCCGCTGTCGGGCACTGAAGACTGAACCCACCCAGTCTTAGGCTGTTCTGGTTCTTTCCCTGGAGAAGGTTGCCTGAGACCGGCTGAGCCACTGGAGCTGTGTGACATCTGCACTGGACACTGGGTGCTCTCCTGGACCGACTCCTCGGGCCGACTGACCACTCTCCCAGCATCAGACTCTGCCCCGGGCGGGAAACTGTAGGGATGGTCATCTGCGAAGGAGTGGGGGGGAGACAGCTGTCTCTCCCACGTGGCTTCTGTACCGAACCCTTTTCCAGAGGCAAGTGAATTATCAGTCAGCTGCCTGACGGTCAGCCTTGTTGCCTGGGCCTGATAGCCAGCGTCACCTCCAAATGCAAGATCACCTTGTACCTCATGCACTGGCCAGACTGTCGGTTGTGAGTCATCACATCCGACAGACTTCTTCCTTTTAGCATATTTCTCCACGTCCACTTGAGAAGGTACGGCCAAGTCACAGCGTCTCTGTTCCCACATATCTACACAACTTCCTGCTTTAAAAGTTTTGAGGCCGTAATTCCCAGCTGTTTTACTTTCTCTTATTCTTTTGCAGGAAGTCAGGGCTCTTAGCTCAGGAGAAGGGGGACGAGACAGCTCCTGCTGCCGATTCAGAGAGGCCATAGAGTACCTCTTGAAGTTCCTTTTCATGGGAAGAGTGTTCATCTTTTGTTTGTTATAGAGCAGTCTGTTTGCAGTGCACGCTACTGATACAGAAGGGTCTAGACACAGTGGTTCAGCCGTAGCTAAGATCAGTTGGCTCTCAAGCAAAAGTTTGTCCTCCTGGGTCCAATTCTGGTTATCGCTGGCTATGGCCTCTACATCCCAGGCTAAAGTCTGCATCGTGGGACGTAAGAGAATATGCCTGCTTTGGTAATGGGGAGCTTCCCTGTCGCTGGACTGCCTGTAGTCCCGTATTTCTGCTATCACACACCCGTGATGAAAAACGTTAACCTGAGACTTTTCCAGGAGACCCACTAAAACAGGAGGTAATTCTTCTGCATCCAAGTATTCGAGCAATTCCCCTTCTTCATAGGGCAGTCGGATGATCTCCGAAGATGATCCATTTTCCCCCTTGAGCATCAGCGAATAGCCCTCCTTTCCTGGGTACAGGTTGACCACCAAACACGGCAACGACTCTCTCCTAAGAAGCTTCTCTAACAGGTTCACGTTGCTTGTTAATTCCTCCGTAACCTCAGGCTCTTTTTCACATTCTTCAACATAAATGTCATAAAGTTTTTCATAGAGAGACTTCTCCCCATTAGATGGGTATTTCCTTTCCGGAGGTCTCTGTCGGGCACTTGCAATGATATACTCCGCACGATCCAAAGCTCGTTCTAGAGCCTGCTCCATTGCGGTACAAAATGGGGGCCCTAATGGAAGAGAAAATGTAAGTGAGCGGATGAACCGGGTGAAAACCCTGTCTGCAGTATCGACGAGCATTCTTGCAAACGCGGCCACTCCACAGTGGCGCGACCAGCCTCACCTCCAAAAGGACACCAAGACACCCGCCCCCGAAGAAGCAGCGCGCAAAATACCTGCGATTTAGGGAAAGACCTAAAGGCGTGCAAGCGGCCACCGCGCTGGATCTCGCTCGCCTCGCGTGGCAGCAGATGACCCGGATGTGAATGTAAGCGATTCTCCGCCCCCCACGCCCCCCACCCCCGCACATCCCCCCGAAGGCGCGCGCATCCGTGCGTCCGCCTGCGCAGATCGTAGGCTCAGGCCTCATCCTTCTATTGCCTCTTGGGCGCAGGCCCGCCCCCTTCACTTCTGGTTTTGGGGTCTGCACTTCCACCAAGGGCTGGGCTTCGCCACATCTTCTTTTCTTATAACCTTGAAAAGCACAAGCAGCCAACAAAATAAAAATCTATCATTTTTCGGTGCGGCTTTAATACGCACCAATTTGCGTGGTACTGCAGTTGCCGGGAAGGTCATGAAAGGTGGTCATTTCTTGGCGATCACTTCACCAAGCATTATTCACTGTTTTGGGAATGTCTTGTTTGTTCCCAGTGGCAGGACTGCTCCTGGTGTCCATCGCCAATTTCACACACCCAAAGAGTCCCCATATAGGGCTTCCCTGGTGGCGCAGTGGTTGGGGGTCTGCCTGCCGATGCAGGGGACACGGGTTTCGTGCCCCGGTCCGGGAAGATCCCACGTGCCGCGGAGCGGCTGGGCCCGTGAGCCATGGCCGCTGGGCCTGCGCGTCCGGAGCCTGTGCTCCATAACGGGAGAGGCCACAACAGTGAGAGGCCCGCGTACCGCAAAACAGAACAAAACAAAACAAAACAGAGTCCCCATACATAGCTCTTGCCTACATGCAGGCTCGCTGTATTTGGTGCATCAGAATTCTTCATTGATTCTTCCAGTGATCTCCTGCCTAATGGTGTTCATAGAGATGTGCACGTAACATGACATTCTTTTACAGAAGTACTTACCTTTTATTTCTCTAGGTATTTCAGAAAGGGTTTTATAGTCTTTTTCAAAGTGTGTGGTAGGTACCTCATATCGTCTAAGAATTCCATTCAGGATTGTTTGTTTTAAAAGGTGGTTTGCATCTGATAGGGTTGAGAACTGTTGTTCCAGGTGACGGCAGTACAGTTTAAATGGTTACTCTAACTGTAGACCATAGCTACAGTCCTAGTGGTGGTTTGGAGTGGTTTGATTGAGTCCTAGGTAATTTATGGGCCATTGTTTTCCATTAATATTGTTGCCTTGCAATCTGCCAGCCTTTTTGGACAGGTTTTCTCTGTTTTCTGTTTTCAAGAATCTCTTGATGTTTAGGTGTAGACATAATGATAATACAATATTCATAGTGAAGTCACAAATGAGAAGAATCCAAGATAAACTGGTGAAATTCCTGAATTACAGACTACTATAAAATAAATGTGTTTTTCTAACCAATAGCAATTATGATAATTACATATTACAGTAGATACAGTCTACTGAAATAGGATTAAAAACTCCTTGACTAAGAGTTCCTTAAACATGTCCCTCGTTCAGCAATAGACAAGAATAATTTTCTCCTGGCATATCAGTTGTCTTTGGGCAAATGTATACAGTCGTCCCTCGGTATCAGCGGGTGATTGGTTCCAGGACACCCGCCCGCCCCCCCAAGGATGCTAAAATCCTCAGATGCTCAAGTCCTTACAGTAGGCCCTCCATGTCCCCATCCCTGGTTCTCCCTCTGCAGATCTGATTATATTTGATCCGTGGTGGGTTGAAACCGCAAATGCGGAACCCGCGGATATGAAAGGCCAATGTGAATACTTGTGGATGCCTCGGGGGGGCTTGAAATCGGTTTAGTTTCTTAGCTCCTTAAAAGCATCCTTCCCTGTCTCTCTCTTTTCCCCTCCACATGCCCACCTTTAGGCTAAGCGTAAGACTGGATAGTTAAACCATAGTTTGCTATCCAGTCATCCAAATAGCCAACTTTAATCAAGCCCAACTGAATGAGGTGAACAGGAGCTCTGACCCTCACTCAAAGCACTGCCTATCCTTCCAACTTGAACAGATGAACTTAGCTGCCTGCCGGCCTCTTGCAGGCTTCTCACCAACCATGATCCCCTTCACCTTCTGTCCTCAGGAATTTGCTGTGTGTTGGGTCTGGAGAAGTACCAGTCTGGGACAGTATTCCGTTTAGGTGGAGAGGCTAATTAGAAAGGGAAAGCTCTGCTTTCTTGGGGATCTGAGGTAGATTCTGTTGGAGGGGAAGTGGCACAGTGGACCTGTGTTGGAGTCAGGTTATCCTTCTAAAAAGTAAAGTCCAGGATTTCTGGGGGCTGCTCCCAGCCTGCAGACCAGGCCTGGTAGCTTCTCAGCATGACAGAGGAGGAGGGCTGGGGCTAGGGTGAGGCAAGCAGGAGCCCAGGGTGTAGGGTGCAAGGAGACAGCCACCCTCGGCTTGTGCAGGTCCCAACAGGGCCGGCGCCCTGGGTGCCTGGCTTGCTCACCTTGCCCCAGCCCTGCAGACAAGGCCTCTCACCACCTGGCGCCTGTCTGCTCCCCACCTCTTTCCTCTCCTCTCTTTCCTTTGCTTTCTGTGCTCTGAGCATAGTCACTGGGCACCGACAGGCCCACCCCTTCAGGGCTCTGTGCCCTCTCTGCTTAGTCACCTGCCAATCTCCACCCATCACCTCAAATATCCCTTCCTGACTTCCAAGGAGCTCGCCTCCTCGTCTCTGCTGTTCTGCCAAAGCACACGTACCACACGCCGTATCAGAGCCAGGCTTCGCATCGGAAGGGAATCGAGCGTGTGTTTGCACCGTTCTCCACACCCAGCCTCTGGATTCTCTGAGGGCAGACACGATGCCTTTTCCGTCTTTGTCTGGTCACCAACTTGGTCATCACTTGGCACAAAGTTGGCACAAGAACGAAGAAACGATTGACCCCCTGCTCTAGTTACTTTACTTCAAGACTCGTGTGAAGAAACATTTCGTCCCCTCTTTAGCGGTGAGAAAGGCGTCCCGAGCCGGGTCTTCTGAGTGTAGTGCGCCAGGGTGTCTGAGCCTCGGCACTAGCGACATTTGTGAGGGGGCGTGTTCCTGTGCACCGTAGGGTGTTTAGCAGCACCCCTGGCCTTCCCCACTAGACGCCAACAGCACTCATCCCCCGTTGTGGTAACCCAGAACGGCTCTAGATATTGCCCAAGAGGCCTTGCGGGGGCAAAATCATACCCCTGGTGAGGAACCCCTTCACTACCCTGCTCTGTAAGCCATGAGCTTGATCCAAATGCAGCCCCTAAGCTGACATCCCCGGGCACCCCTCTCTCAGTAGAGAGGTGCATCTGCCCACTCTGTCATGGGATGGGCGAGATGCTCAGTTGTGGTCCTGACTGTGTCTTCAGTTGGGTTCCCCAGAAGCAAACCCTGACAAGAGGATTCGAGTGCAAGGAGTTTATTTGGGAGCTCATCCCGAGAGACACTGGTCAGGGAAAGGGCAGCTCAGTCAGGGATGGGGAAGAAGGTGATCAAAGGCA
The DNA here is from genome assembly GCF_964374135.1 of Grampus griseus. NCBI lineage: Eukaryota > Metazoa > Chordata > Mammalia > Artiodactyla > Delphinidae > Grampus > Grampus griseus. Next base: position 20,527,168 of record NC_138999.1, read on the forward strand.
GAGTCATGAGCAGAAGGCCGCTGTGGACAACCGGTCCCTGCTGGGGCCCTTTGGGAGACAGTACGGAGCAAGCTCAGGTTGTTCTAGCCTAGAGGCAAGGAAGCTGGGCTGTTTCTCCATCCACTCCTCTCTCTCATTTGACTGACGACAGTCCTGAGGGCATTATTTCCCATCACTCTGGGTTGCCACATGTGAGAGCCACCCATGCTCCTGTGGCCTGGGTGCCCTCAGAGAGAGCGTCAGGAGTGCTTGCAGTAATACTCAGTCCTCGTGTACAGGATGGCAAGTACCTCGGGGAGATGGGCAGGGCCCCGGCAGCATGGGCTACACCTGTGGCTGAAGAGCCATGGAAGAATGCGGCCATTCACTCTTGGTGATGGAGACAGTGTGCTCTGTAATATAGGTGGGCGTGTGGAGACGTGAAATTGTACTCCATCCAAGTGGACGGGGCGATTTCACGTGAGGTTTTTGTCAGCTACTACAGCCCACGATGCCAACAGTGGAGAGTGTGGCCCACGCCTTACTCTTCCCCGGGAGGACCCCCAAGGCAGTCTGGCCACACGTGCGCTGGGTGAGGCTCTGTCCCTGGCTGTGCGTGTATTCCGGTGAGCTTTAGCTGGCCAGACAGTGCTTACCATGGCTCAGCACCCCTGCACTTGAGCTCCCTAATTGCCTGCTCTTTCCACAGCATGAGGTTTCTTGAAAATGTTCTCAGTGCACACCATCTTTGGAGCCTTCTGAGCACATCAACGAGCACACTGGCTGGTTCTAAGGAGTCCAACTGCTGCCGTCCCCTACGGCAGCTCGACAGAGATGCACATGCTGAGAAAACCCATGGCCAGAAAAGACATGCTAGAGGAGGCAGAGAACTGAATTAATTACAAGATAATTAACCTAATTTACAGTAGTCAACTGGTTCATTCTCTACCCGCTGAGGTGTAGTTCTAGGTTTTTGCCGCCTCTCTCGCTGTGGGTAATTAGAGGGACCAGCCGCAACCTTGGAACTGCCGGGATCAAAGATTGGGGAAGGTAAAGAATCATTGCTTGTTGGTCTCCTCTCGGGTTAACCCTCCATCACTGGCATTGAGACTTAATGCGTTACTCCTGTGATCAGGTCCCAGATTCAGTAAAGCAAATCCCAGGGAACGTTGTAGGTCTGTGAGATTATGTGAGCGAAGATCACTCCCACAGCCTGTTACGTCATTCTGTGCTGCCACCTCTACTAGTTGTTTATTGAATCTAAGAACTTCTCAGAGCCCGTAATTGTTGCACTGCATATTTATTTTCCTCTTTTCCCCTTTTCTTGAATTGTGTCTCCCCTCCACCTTCTTCCACTTGTGCACCTTTTTTATCATTTTACTGAAAAATAAATGAAGTTGGATGTTTTCCTGGCGTTATTGCTCTGTTATAAACTCCCTGAGGTAAATAGCCGTAGCCTGAGTCAGGGTTTTTCAGCCTCTGCTTGTTGACGTTGTTGTGGGCGCTGTCCTGTGCAATGTAGGGTGTTCAGTAGCATCCCTGGCCTCTACCCACTAGAGGCCAATAGCAGCCCCATCCCAGTTAAGACAACCAAACATGTCTATGGATACGGCTAAGTGTTCCCTGTGGGGAGCAGAGTTATCCCCAGCTAAGAATCACAACACCATGGTATCACAAAATAGCTGGGTTTAGAGAAAGGAAGCAGCAACCTACAAACCACAAAACACTTTGCACCTTAATTTCTAGGACAGTTCCAATGATTAGGTGTGACTTTTACATTTTTTGTTTGTTTTTTGCTGCAATTACTGCTAAGGTTGGCCCTGAGTTATCTTGCTAATGCTCTAAAATTTCCATTGGACCTGATTAATAAATAGAGTCTCTGGCCAGTAGGAGAGATGCAAACAAAAATATCATTAAGTCTTTAGAAGGTAGATTTTCAAAAATATACTAGCAGAGATTTTCTTTTTTAATTCATCTGCCTGATAAGAGTCACTAACGATTTCCAGATTTTCCACGTTTCTTCAACAATTGAGAATTTTTGCTCATTTCAATAATTTTTCTTTAATCTTCATTCAATATTTGCTCTTTCAATGTATGTTCTCTGCACTTTATTTTGCTTTGTTAATGTCAGACTGTCCCTGGACTTACTCCTTCTCCCACTTTTCTCTATTTACAGTCAATCCTTCAATGACTTCATCTAGTCTCATGGCTTTAGGTACCATCAATACATAGATGGTTCTTCAATTTATATCTCCAGCCTGGACCTCTCCCATGAACTACTCATAACATCAAACTTCCTATTCAAAATCTCTACCTGGGGACTTCCCTGGTGGTGCACTGGTTAAGACTCCGTGCTCCCAATGCAGGGGGCCCGGGTTTGATCCCTGGTCAGGGAACTAGATCCCACATGCATGCTGCAACTGAGTTCGCATGCCACAACTAAGGAGCCTGCCTGCCACAACTAAGACCCGGTGCAGCCAAAAAAAGGTAATAAATAAATAAAATAAAATGCTATGATGAATGTGGATAACAGAGAGCTATCAACTATCTGTAAAAAAAAAAAAATCAGGACTTCCCTGGTGGCACAGCGGTTAAGAATCTGCCTGCCAGTGCAGGGGACATGGGTTCGATCCCTGGTCCAGGAAGATCCCACATGCCTCGGAGCAACTAAGTCCGTGCGCCACAGCTACTGAGCCCGCGTGCCACAACTACTGAAGCCTGTGCGCTTAGAGCCTGTGCTCCACAATGAGAAGCCACTGCAATGAGAAGCCCACACACCACAACGAAGAGTAGCCCCTGCTCACCGCAACTAGAGAAAGCCTGCTCACAGTAACGAAGACCCAACTCAGCCAAAAAAAAAATCTAGTTTTTAACTAGGAGACCCATGGATGGGTTTCAGAAGGTCTTTGAACTTTCTAAAGCAGTAGATGAATTTCAGATCATTCCTGAGGACCTGTATGGTGTTTTTGTGTTTTTTTTGTTTTGAGGGAGGAGAGAAAGCATAGGGTGGCTGAGGGAGGTGAGAAAAAGACCAGAGACTGGTGGGGCCAGGAAGCCATATTTCACCTACCGTACAACTTTCTCATGAAGTGGAGGAAAAGTCACCACCCAGGAAGAGACCACTGTGTGTGTGCCACGTGGGTGGGTGGGAAAAGCTAAGCCAGCCTGTGAGACTCATGGGCTGTGGCCTAAAACATTACCCCTGGGAAACTGCACAATAAAACCACCAAGGGAGTTAAAACACTCAAACCAGCTGTTCAAGAACGGCCTTTTCCTTCCTAAACCCTATAGGCCAGATGCCACTTCCCAGCTGTTTCCTTTCATAGTTTCTCTGCTTTTGTGGATCCCTCAAGGGCCTGTTGATGAGTAAAGAATGTGGAGATCAAATGATAGCCCAGCCCATTCGAAAAGGGTAATTCAAGAAGAGCACAGGTCCCCATTGCTGCTGCTTCTGTCTGTCCAACCTACCAATCACCAGGTGAGTTTTCTTTGGAAAGCCACAGACCTAACAATAAGGGCCGATGAAAACCATCCTGGAATTCATTTTAGAAAGAACCACTTTCTCTGAGTGATCTCTTCAGTGAGTTTCCCCAATCCCTGCACATGTGTCCCCTCATCACAAAAATGTTCACTGGCCCTTCCTATTCTGGATGGTGATGTCAGCATTGGCAGTGAGTTTGTTTTGAACTTCTTTCATTAAGCTGTGAGTTTTCTTCCTGAATTATAGCAGATTATTTAATGTAGACAAAGACCTTAGAATCATCATCATAGACACTCCATCAACAGGGGCTATGCGCCACGTAAAATAGGTGATATGCTTCCCAGTTTCCAGGCAAGGAAATAGGTGTCTGGAGACTAACCAGAATCATCCTGGCTGACGACAGTCAGCCTTTAGAGCAGAGGTTTGTACCCGTGGCTATCCATTAAAGTCACCTAGGGAGATTTCAAAACTAGCAACACATGGAACCACCCCCAGAGATTCTGTTTCATTGGTCTGGGTGGTGTCTGGGCACCCTTCACTTTCAGAAGCTTCCCAGAGGATTCTAATGTGTAACCAGGATTGAGAACCAATACTTTAAAACTTCACTCTAGTCTACAAGCTCGATTTGCCTCTTGCAGACAGCATTTGGTCCAATGGCACAGTTTTACAGATGAGAACACTGAGGTCCAGGGAAGATGAATGATTTTCTTAAGGCATCGGAACTGGAACTAACCATTAAAAAAATCACAATTTATAACCCTTCTTTGCCTCTGCGTCATCTAAACGCAAACTTGGTTGAGCATAAGAATCACCTGATTGCTTGTCAAAAATAAAAACTCCCAGGTTCCTCCCCTGGATATTATTATTAAGTAGGTCTGCGGTAGGGTCCAGCTGTCTATAATTTAATAAGTATCCCCGTGGTGAATATAATCTGGCCAATTTGTCGGTTCTGTATCATTTTTGTTTAAGATTCCACATATAAGTGATATTATGTGATATTTGTCTTTGTCTGTCTGGCTTACTTCACTTAGTTTGATGATCTCTAGGTCCATCCATGTTGCTGCAAGTGGCATATTTCATTATTTTTTAAAACATTTTATTTATTTTTGGCTGTGTTGGGTCTTCGTTGCTGTGCGCGGGCTTTCTCTAGTTGCAATGAGCGGGGCTACTCTTCGTTGCGGTGCGCAGGCTCCTCATTGCGGTGGCTTCTCTTGTGGCGGAGCATGGGCTCTAGGCGCATGGGCTTCAGTTGTGGCTCACGGGCTCTAGAGCGCAGGCTCAGTAGTTGTGGCTCGTGGGCTCTAGAGCGCAGGCTCAGTAGTGGTGGTGCACGGGCTTAGTTGCTCCGCGGCATGTGGCATCTTCCTGGGCCAGGGATCGAATCCGTGTCCCCTGCATTGGCAGACAGATTCTTATTCACTGCGGCAACAGGGAAGTCCCTATTTCATTCTCTTTTTATGGCTGAGTAATATTCCATTGTGTATATACACCACATGTTCTTTATACATTCATCTGTCGATGGACATCTATGTCGATTCTGAGCTAATGAGATTGTTGGTATTTTCTTTCTTGCTTCCTTCCTTCCTTTCTTTTTTCTTTTTCTTTTTTTTTTGCTGCAAAAAGCTTTATTGTTTCCATTTGGTCCAAGGCTTGGGAGAGAGCTCCAGGGTGGTTAAAAGCTGCCTAGTGGCTGCAGAGCAGGGCTTCAGGCAGAAGCCCTGACGCCAGAGGGGCTCCTCAAAGGCCGCTGGGCTCCGGACGCTCCTACTCGTGCTGGAGGGCGAGCCTTTCGACGAGGGGCTCGCCCAGCCCCCCCTGGGGACCAGCCGGCCTGCGGAGGTTGGTCAGGTGGGCGCGCATCTTCTGGATGAGTTTCACCTGCTCATCTAGGAGGCGGCTCTCCGGGAAGTCACAGAGGCGGGGGTCTGTGCGGGCAGAGCCCAGGGCGTGCAGGTCTACAAGGGCCTGGTTCAGGTTCTCCGCGAGCACGACGGCTTCCACAGCGTCCTGGGTTTCACCCCACTCATCCTGAGATGCTTCTGCACGTCCTGGAAGAGGGCGCGGCTGCCGCGCTGCTTTTGCATTTTCAAGAGGCGCTGGGCGCCCTCACGCTTCCCCTCGGGCACTTCGCGGAAAAAGTGGCCCAGGCCCTCCAGAGTCGCGTCGTGGTGGTGGATATAGGAGCCCAGAGAGAGGTAGGTGCGGGAGGCCGGCAGATGCATGTTGACTAGTAGGTTGACGGCGGCCTCCACCTCGGCGGAATCATTCTGACGAATCTGGGAGCTCGTGGTGGATCGGTAATACGGAGTTAAGCTCAAAATATGGTGTTGGCGGTCCCGGCGGCCAGGACAGCTGAGCGGCTGGTTCCGAAGGTTGCGAGTGGAACACAGGCTGGAGGTGGTCGGAGGCGGGAGCGAGGGGCGCCCCTGGGTCTGTGCCGTCTACACACCGTTGTAGCAGGAGACGGAGCCGCGGGAGTGCCCAGCGCACTGCCTGTTGATATTTTCTAAGCTAAAGAAAATTTTAGATCTTTCACGGTGGTACAAAAAAGAACTTAAATATCATTTTAATGATTTCCTCTGTGTGAAGACATTAAGAAAATGTAACAGCCCTGCTTTATCAAACTCTAGGCTTTAGTTACAATTCCGTAATTCTTATTTTGTTTGGTTGTTGTTGTTGAAGTGTGTGGTTCTTTACTCAGAAGAACATGGATATTCATTTCAATTTGTAAGAAGTTGTGAGCTGAACTCAAATGGTTATAGCTTCCGGAACAGAGAATAAACTGGCTACTACTGTGACCAATTATAATGACACATGCCAGTCTGTTCTCTGCTCCAAGTTTGGTGGTTTCCAGTCAGGAAGGGTGAAGCAGCCGTAGTCTTAGGTGGCCAAGCGAAGAGTGTAGCTCGGCAAGCATTTGTCGTAGGACCCCTGATGAACATGTGACTCCACAGGAATGCCCTTAAACTCCACTCTTCGAGGCAGCTTTACTAAGAGGTGCAGTGCAAAGAGCCCTGGAATCCAACTCTGAAAACCTAGTTCTGAAATATTGTTCTCCCACCTACTTGCTCTAGAACTATGCTCAAATCATTTGACTTCTAGGAAGCTCATTTCCACATCTGTAAAGAGAGGGTAATGATATCCGTTCTACCTGTCTAGTGAGGGATATTGGAGTATTATATTAGCTAACATATTCGTTAGCATTTGCCTTGTAACAATCACAAGCCTCTGTGGTATATGACAATAAATATTTGTTTTTCATAGATCTACACGTTTTAGCTAATCTAGGCTGGGCTTCCTGGGCAACTCTGCCAATGTTGCCTGGATTCACATGGCTGGAACGTTGACCGATCGATCCCCCCAGGGCTGGACAAGCGTGATTAACCCAGATATATCCTCATGGAAATGGCAGGAGTGCAAGATCGCAAGAGAACAAGCCCCATTGTGGAAGCACTTTTACAAGCCTGTCCTGTGTCATATCTATCATTGGTCAAAGCAAGCCACGTGGCTGAACTGAAAATTAAGGAGTGGGCTTGTATACCTGGCCTTTTGATGGAAAGATGTGTAAAGTCACACAGTAAATGGTACGGATACTGGGAAAGATGAAGAAATTGGGTTAATGCAGTCGAACACAGCTGATGCTTATAAAGTGCTATGCAAACTATATTAATGTAATGAAACTTCTGTGATGCGGAATATGTAAATGAACCATATATGAACTAACTTGTGAGTAACTTTTATGGATAGAAGAGAGTATAAGTCAGTTTATATTCCAAATATTTTCCATTTTGGTGGGTTTATAGGTAGCATTATATATAGTGCTTTCGTCAGTTATTGTGCTTCTTAATTGGTAGTATGGGACACAAGTTTAAATGACTTGGTTGTCCGAGAGAATTTTTTCTTTTCTCCTGAATTGAGATCTTGAAGAAAGCCAGTTGTGTATGTCAGAGTTTCATTTCACACTTTAAAACTATGTTTCTCTGGCTGATTCCAGGGAAGTAGCAAGATCGATTCAAGAGGAGCATGGAATATCCTGATATGTCAGGAAGTAAGGAAGTGATCAGAAAAATGTTAGGGACATGCCACAAGTACAGAGGAGCCAGCCTGAAGGGGCTTCTGCAGGCTGAATCTTAGACAATTTGAGCACCAAAATAATTAATTACAGTACTGAATTATAAACCAATGGAAAAACAGGTATATACATGGATAAATGGGGGAGAAGGGTGGTGGGCTTTTGCTTACAAGGACAATGCCAAGGGTCAATGTGGAGGGAGTCCTAGAGTTGGAAGATTATCATTTTGCAACCATCATAATAAAGCCTCAGTCGGGCAAGAATCATCAATAGATACTAAATGTAGGGGAAGTTTTGATGGGCAGGATATTTCCATGGTTGTTAAGTGTCTCCCCAGAGGTTGCTCATTAGCAGCAAGGGAAGGAAAAAAATAGTAAGTATACAATGGAAAAATTGGACAACACCTAGTCCGGGTGACCAAAATTAACATCACCAGTGAAGGAGAGATGGCTATCATGTAGCTCCAGAGGTGATACCCTGAAAAGGATACATGTCACCTATGTAGTATTTTGACTGAGAATGTATAATCTGAATCTGATCCTGAGGAAATACCAGCTGGACACAGAACAAGGAAAAGGAGGTGGGACAGTATTCTTTCAATGTCAGTGTCATAAAAGACAAAGGCCGTGGAGATGTTTGAGATTAAAGGAGTCTGAAAAGACATGACAGCTAAATGGCAACACCTGAGCCTAAACTGAACCGTATACTGCAGGGGAGGTGAAAATACCATAAAGGACATTATTAGGTCAACTGACAAAATTGAAATATGGACAGTAGATTAGGCAAAAACATTGTTCTGACCACGATGAAGTAACAGGGGCCAGATGTACCCTCCTACCTTAAACAACTAAAGAAGCAGAGAAAATGTACGAAACGATGGTTCGCAGACATTAGACGATAGGCAGCACAGGACAGAGATCCCTAAGAGAAGAGACACAAACAAGGTGAACCCTATGATTGCCCCTGTTTACTGCCTGGAGCCAGTTTGCAAACCTCAGTGCAGGGACGGGAAACGCAAACAGAACCCCCAGGTTTCCTGAGTTGCGGAGACATAGTTGAGAATTTGGAGAGGCCACGGTGGCTAGGATTCGCAGGGCGGGGGACCAGAGAGGAGAGTGCTGCCTGGAGACTGAACTCTGGAGGTCTGCAGAGGGGCTCCCTTGAATCGTCCGCTTAGTGCTGATCTGTACATGAGGTTTTTTTTTTTTTTTTGTACATGAGTTTTTAAGGAAACTAGCTGAGGCCAGGGAAATAATCTCCCAAAAGTATCAAGTGGAAAACTTCTTGGCGATCACACAAGTTTGGGAGTAGTTCATCTTCCCTTTTGCTAGACTGGAGAACCCTTGTACTATGTGGGCATTAGGTAGAGTATTTAGAAAGGTGTTATCTCAATAGTGGGATCGAGCTAGGCCTAGACTAAAGGCTGCTCTGGTCTGATTCAGCGTAACAGAGCTGAAAAGCAAGATTTGAAAGAATCAAATTGTTTCCAAGTAACTTAACTGCATCCCAGAGGAAAGCTCAAAATTATTTACCAAGAATTACAGAATATTACAAAAATTACTTCTAAAAAACCCAGCAGCTAACAATGAACCCAATGTCTGGCATCCATTTAGTCTGTAACTGTACTGTGGTTATGGAAGAGACTAGCTCTACTCTTAGGAAGTACACACAGAAATATTTAGGGATCAAGGGCCATGACGTATGAAATTTGCAAAGAGAGAGGGGTGGAGAATAGGTGAATCTGGGTAAAGGATATACAGGGTTCTTTGTACAATGTTTATTTTTACAGCTTGTGAATTTGAAATTATTTCCAAGTAAGTTAATTCAAAAAAGAAATATAAAAACGATGTTTCTTGTACCTCAGAAACCAGCAGAATCCTATTTGGATCATGCTATGATGGTGCTCAATCTATCCACAAGAATGTGTATAACTTTCAATTATCAACTGCTACAGAGAATTCAAAATAGCATTTAGAGGGGATCCTGCAAAGGCAGCAAATTGGGGAAAAAAGAAGAGAAATATAACAGATAGCTATTTGTTACCATGATGGGCATTTGGAAATTCTTTAAGTGTTGGCTTTTTCCCCTCATCAGCCAATTCCTATATTTTGCTGAAGTGAGGGATTTTCCAATTTGCTTTTCTCCGACCTGTCCTGACATTGCTATCTATCGCGTTCTGGATGAATGGAATCTAGAGCCTTTCTGATGCAGGTGCTGAGGCAATCTGACTTACTGCGCAAGGAAGGAACAGCTTCTAGTGTGAGGCAACCAACGACAGGGAGACCAGTTCCTGGTCTCAGTGGAACACAGCAGTTCCAGGTGGAGACAACAGTTTTCTGCAGCACTTGATGCTACAGTGTTTCCACATGTCCAGTCAAAGGTGGGGGCATGTGAACATTCTGATGGGAACTGGATTTGTCAGAACAATAGGAAATAGACTTAACCAGAGAATTCTGGTTCCTTCTCTTCCTGGATAACCCTCCTGCAATGTGGGTCTAATGTTCTGTTGAGGTCTTCACTGTTCTTATCCTGTGACCAGTTGGAATTATTTTTCTACATCGTGTGATCCTCAGCTGCAAGAAGAAAATCCCTAAGTTTATGCTGCATCAAGGTGATGAATGTCAATTCCCTGATCAGTCTGGGTTTTGTGGCATCTGTAATATCCTAGCATTGGGGCCTGAGAGAGAGGAGGAAGTGTCACAGGTTTTGAAGCCAATGGAATAGTCCCTATTTCTGCTATTTGGGAATAAATTAGACCGAAGGAAATAGGTTATTAGTGGGGGGTGTGTGTGTGTGTATATGTATGTGTGACAGTTCCTGTCTTTAATAGCCCAGGAACTTACCCCTCTAAGATGCCCAGAGAGGTGTTCATTGAACATTTTTCTGTCTCATGGTCTATTGATTTGCTTTAATATGAAACTTCTATTCCCATGTTGGGTCTTTCCTAATCAGAAACATTAAGCAAGCATAAAGTATTAAGTAATTTTCTTTTGGGAAACCATGCAATTTCGTCTCATCTGTAGCTAATGAAAATTTATGATTCAGACAATGTCGAAAAGTTCCAAAAACCATACACAAAAATCACTGACTAAGAACAAAATGGTCAGCCTGGCAGATAAAGAGGTTGTTGAACGGCATTTATAAGATTCTATGCTGCGTGAAGCCCAGGGAGATCTCAACTCTGGCTGCACATTAGAATCATTTGGGGAGCTTTAAAAAATTCAATGACCAGGAAGCCAAACACTGGATTGATTAAATCAGAATCTCTGGAGGTGGCTTGGGTATTAGGAGCTTTTAAAGCTCCCCAGTTATATGTGGAACTTAAAAAATAAAACAGAAGAAATTAATGGGGCTTCCCTGGTGGCGCAGTGGTTGAGAGTCTGCCTGCCGATGCAGGGGACACGGGTTCGTGCCCCGGTCCTGGAAGATCCCACATGCCGCGGAGCGGCTGGGCCCGTGAGCCATGGCCGCTGAGCCTGCGCGTCCGGAGCCTGTGCTCCGCAACGGGAGAGGCCACAACAGTGAGAGGCCCGTGTACCACAAAAAAAAAAAAAAAAAAAAGAAGAAGAAGAAGTCATTACAGCTCAGTCACTTTATCTGAGGACTGGGAATATTATCTACCTCACTGGTTTGTTGTTATACCTACATGAGTCTTTTTGTGTGAAAATACTTCTTAAACCATAACAAGCTATGTCCATGTACTGTATTATTGCTGTTATCAGTGAGTGTCTGCAGTCCTTTCTGTTTGGGTGTTCATTTGTGGCCTGTGCCGAGGTTGGTGGCTCTGGACTCTGAGTGCAAAGCCTCTTAGTGGTTAATGCTCTGGGTCGGCATCATGGCGTCCTGGAAGACAGGAATCCTTTGTTTTGAAAACCTAACCTGGATCCTGGATCTACTCTTATAACACCACATTTTTCATTATATTTCTTCTCACAGTGTGCAGTTATATATTTGTATAGAAACAGTAACAGTTAACATCACTGAGCATTTACTACATGCTAAGTACTCTTCTGTGCACTTGAAATGTAATATCCCATTTAATCCTTCCAACAACCCAATGAGCTCATTATTTTTCCTTTTTAATAATAGATTTTAATGATTACAGAAATAAAGTTGTAGTATGTGTTCAAAATGCTATGTTCTGTTTTGGTCAATTAGTAATTGTGAGAATTTTTCTGTTACAGTCACCATGGTTATCTTTTAAAAAGCTGTTGGACTTTTAGGCTGTCTCTAATTTTTCATAGGGATAAATAAAACTATAAAGGACATGTTTGTGCATAAAAATTGTCTTTTACCTAAATATGTCTTTTTTTTACATAAATGTATTTATTTATTTTTGGCTGCATTGGGTCTTCGTCGCTGCACGCGGGCTTTCTCTAGTTGCGGCGAGCGGGGGCTACTCTTCGTTGTGGTGCGCAGGCTTCTCATCGCGGTGGCTTCTCTTGTTGCGGAGCACGGGCTCTAGGCGCACGGGCTTCAGCAGTTGTGGCACGCGGGCTCAGTAGTTGTGGCTCGCGGGCTCTAGAGCACAGGCTCAGTAATTGTGGTGCACGGGCTTAGTTGCTCTGAGGCATGTGAGATCCTCCCAGACCAGGGCTCGAACCCGTGTCCCCTGCATTGGCAGGCAGATTCTTAACCACTGCGCCACCAGGGAAGCCCTAAATCTGTCTTTTAGCTTTGTTCCTATAGTTATTTCCCAACTTTTTATGGAACTGTTATGTACATGTAGAAGAGTTCACATGAATGTTCAGCCCAGTGAATTTTCACAAAGTGAGCACATTCGTGTAACCAGCAGACAAAGAAGAAACACAGTATTACCTGAACCCCGGAGTCCCCCTCATGTCTCCTTCAGGTAGCCACTATCCTGACTTTTGACCCCATAGATTTCATTTTCCCTCTTTTTGAACTTTACGTAAATGGAGTCATACAGTGTGTACCCTTGTGTTTGGCTTCTTTCATTCAACATTCACCCACGTTGTGTGCAGTTACAGTTGGTTCATCTCAAAGAGGGTCGGTATTATTATTAATCCTACTTAATAGATGAGAAAACTGAGTCCCAGAGAGGTTAAGTGAACTTGCTCAGAATAGCAAGTGGCAGAGCTGGAATTTGAACCCGAGTAGTTTGAAGTCACTCTACTAACCATTACGTTATACTGCGCCTATTTATTTCATGTCCGCCTCCTCCACTATACTGTAAGCTGCAGTTTTTACTCAGCACCTAGCATTTAGCACATACCACATAATCAATATTTCCTGAGTGGATGAATACGGATGAATGAATGAATGAATATCAGATAGGGCTGCTTCTGCAATTCAGTGTTTTTGCCTAGGTTGCTAGAAGTGCGTGAGGAGGTTCTGTATCTTCCTTTCGTTCACCTTGATTATGGACTTCTCAGAGTCACTCCCACCACCTGTGGTCTCGGCCCCCTGTTATCCATTCTGCAGCAGACCCCTGTTGAAGAGAGATTTGCTTCTGTGTCTAGAGCTTGGAGAGTTCCTGGGCCTCATCTTGTCTTCCCACATGAGGGAGACTCAAGGGTAGTACCACTTGAGAGCTGCTCTGGGTGTTGGAATGACCCCTCTACAAATTCCTGCCTCTACAAGTCCCAGCGCAGTTAGAAATGATTATTGCCCTTTTTTTTTTTTTTTCCCCCCAGTACGTGGGCCTCTCACTGTCGTGGCCTCTCCCGTTGCGGAGCACAGGCTCCGGGCGCACAGGCTCAGCGGCCATGGCTCATGGGCCCAGCCGCTCCGCGGCATGTGGGATCTTCCAGGACCGGGGCACGAACCCGTGTCCCCTGCATCGGCAGGCGGACTCTCAACCACTGCGCCACCAGGGAAGCCCGATTATTGCACTTTTAACCCTAAACTTCCTGTGCAGAATTTCGACGTCCATGGACAGCTGGTCTCCTGAAATTCACAATAACTGTTTTGGTCTGGTTTTCTCTTTCTTTGTCTATTAGTAAATCTTGTCCGTATAATATCCTTGAGGCGGGGACATTTAGAAACTGCTTTCAGCTCTATTCCATCCAAAACAATGTGAGGTTGACCGTAGGGTTTGTACATCCCAAGCTTGATCAGGATGAGTGGTAAGACTTCAAGGAACAGCCTACCCTCTCCTCTGAAAATTGCCTTCAGAGAAATTATTTTAAACCAACTGTCTTAAAGCCCATAAATGATCACTAGGGAATTTCCAAAACCAAGAGAAGGGGTCACTTTCTCCAATATCAGATTTCTTCCAGCACTCTGAAGCCTGGTGCTATAAAATAATAATAAAAAAATAAATATAGCAACAATTCTTTGTATTATTGGAGAACACTTTTTCTTAGAACATTTTAGCCATTATTGTGACAATTCTGTGTACTGGGCAGAAGTAAACTACTTAGATGGAGAAAACCATCCCAAGAGTTAATGCCCATCTAGTGGTCTTATTCTCAATGTTTTCTCCTTATTAGACGAACACTATATTCAAAACAGGAAATACATATTTTGAAGAACATACTTGGGAGTATTAAAAGAAAGCTGATTATTTGCACTTCTTATGGTCTAGGATGGGAGTTAGCAAACTTCCTCTCTGAAGGACCAGATAGTAAATATTTTAGGCTTTGAGGCCCATACAATCTCTGTCACAACTATCCTAGCCTGCCCTTCTAGTATAAAAGCAGCTGTAAACAATATATAAATGGATGGGCATGGCTGCGTTCCAATAAAACTTTATTTACAAAAGCAAGGGCAAGCTGTATTTAGCGCACAGGCCATAATTTGCTGATCCCTTGTCTGGGAGATCTGACAGAAAAAATTAATCCAGGGAGCAAAATCTTTGTAAAACTTAAGTGAAGAAGTAGATATCTTCCTTAAGATTGATAAATCTTTTATAGAAATATTTATGTTGTCCATGGTGCCCTAAATAAAACAGTTGAACGCGATAAAGAATGATTTCAAATGAGGATATGTGCGGAAAAGAGTTCACATAGCAGGCCTGACTGCAGTCCTTTGGAAAGCCTGCTTAGGTTGCCTGCTAAAGGCCTGCTTAGGCTGGCTGTTGAATGGCATCTGGAAACTTCGATTGTGGAGAGAGTTCCCACTCTTAGCTGATAAGACTAGCTCACTGTGCCTGCACTGTACGAACAATATGGTTTATGCTGAACACCTGCTTTCCTTCCGAGAATCGAGAATTTTTATACCTGCTAGGCAGAGGCTGCCTGTGTGACCAGCCTCCAGTTAAAAAACCAGCTTCAATTAAAAAAAAGTTCTGTGAGTTCTAGTGAATAATCAAACCTAGGGGTGGTCTTGGGTACCTCCCAACACAGATACATTCTTTTCTACCTTGTCCACTTAATATATTCTCCCTTCAGATATGAATCATTGTTAAAGAAAAGTATATTCCAGACCCTCAGGATAGGTATAGGGCCCACTGGAGGAGAGAGATTGGATTCCACTCCACATATGGCATGGGCAAGTGGGAATTTATAGCCAAGGAGCAGGGTGGAAGGTCAGTGGATAGAAAATTACTAAGAGAAAACATCAGGGGTAAGGGTGGGGGGGTTCTAGCTCAACTGACCTAATAGGATTCTTTACTGAAAACAAGGCAGGGTGGTCAGACATTACCTGGGGGATGGTGGAGGATGAGGAACCTGATCATATATTGAGGGTGATCAGATATCCAGGGGAGGGAGTTCTGGTTAAACTGATTGAGCAGGGTTCTTGCCAAAAATAGGTTCTACAAGAAAGTGTGCAGATGGGCCTAGGAGAAGGTTCAAGAGCCTGACTGAAGTTTGGTCAAGCGAAGAATGTCTGTCACCATCAACTTTTAATTATGGAGATGTTCCTGGTCACAGTGACAAACCCTGGGTTTAGCAAAGTAGGAGGTTTGCAGAATCCTGAGCCACGAGGGTATGAGAACTTGCAAGGCAGTGCGTGGTCAGGGCCCCACTAAAAGGAACTGAGCAGCCACTTACTGGAAAACTGGTCCAAATCAGCAGAAAAATGGCTTCATGATGCAACTGTGACTTTTTGCAGCCTATGTATAACTCAACTGCATATCTGGGGTCAACATAACAGACTTGATGGGTAAACACAGTTCCTAAAAACCACAACCAGACTTGGGGTTCCGTAAATGGCCTGTGCCCGGCTTCATTACAATGAACCAATCTTGAACTGACAAACTTGGTCTTGTTCAACCAGTCATCCTTTATGAAACTTCCTCGGTTTGATTTTTATAAGTCCCACCCTTGCTTTTGGTCTGAGAGGGTCTCCGTGGGAGCTGTACTCCCTTGTGTAGTCCCTAAATATAAGTAAATCCTCAATACTTTAATTGTCTCTGAATTATTATTTGATAGTTAGTTTGAAGACTCCATCCCATAGGACTTAGTCCTGCTGTGTTCGATCAGGTTTCCCCTCTCTTGTTCAGAAGTAAATTCACCTTAATACTATGTCTCAGAACTTCCCTGGCGATCTAGCGGTTAAGACTCCACACTTCCAGTGCAGGGGGCGCGGGTCCAATCCCTGGTCGGGGAACTAAGATCCCACATGCCGCATGGTGTGGCAAAAAAAAACTATGTCTCAAAGTCTTTATATTTCCTTTATCATCAATTACGTCAAAGGTTGGGTACAGGGAAGCCTGGGATGATCTGAATCATGCAGATATCACTGACTGGAAAAATCAAGGAAACCACCAAGATGAACACATACAACAAAAGAGAGGAAGACAAAATCCAAAACTTGTGAAAAAAAACTAAAGTTGTTCTTTTCCACATCTTAAGATAAAAACTGTTTCTCTAGGACCCAAGAAAATATTGCAGGGAGAGAGAAACTTTTCCTATATGCTTTTATGTTCAGTAGCTGGGGCCTGCTAATTAAACTGACAATAGACATTGACAGGAGAAAAGGTTTATTACATATGCACATGAGGGCCTCACAGAAAAGGAAGTAAAGACCCCAACAGGCACTTAGATCCAGGGGCTTATATTCCATTTTAACAAGGGGTGATAAGTTTGTGGAGAAGTGATAAGACAAAGAACAAGGGGTTTGGGATTCCAGGGGCAGTAAATTGTGGGCAGGTAAAATATATGGGAGAAACAAGTGGAAGATAAAAGCTGTTTAGTAAGGTTTGTTATGCGGACCCATCTTGGGACTGAGGTTCTGTGTCAGGTGATAATGGTGGTTTTCCTCTTCCTGGTGTGGGAGAGGGGAGTGGGAACACTTTTACAAGGAGAAATTTGTGCTCTGCTTCTAGGCAGATAGGAAGAGGGCAGAGAGTTCTTTCTGCATTTGTTGCTTCTTAACTGCCTTTAGCTCAAAATAATCCTTATGTCAAGGTGGCATATTTAGGGGTGGCATTTTCTTTTTATTTTTAATATTTATTTATTTGGCTGTGCCAGGTCTTAGTTGTGGCACGCGGGATTTTTAGTTGCAGAATGCGAACTCTTAGTTGCGGCCTGTGGGATCTAGTTCCCTGACCAGGGATGGAACCTGGGCCCCCTGCATTGGGAGCGCAGAGTCTTAGCCGCTGGGCCACCAAGGAAGTCCCACAGATGTGGCATTTTCTGATCCCCTTCTGCTTATGAATTAGTTGTAGGTCTTCACTCCTGGAAGGCGATTTAAATTGTAGTTTTACGTTTATGCCTCTTAAAATAAATGGTCCTTAACTTAAAACCCCCTTTCTAAAAAACCAGATGACATTCCCCATCTCCCCCTCCGCAACGTATTTGCTTGGCAAAGGTCTCGAGCACCCCACCCAAACCCACTTTTCTTCATGTTTGCTCTGCTCCCCCTTTTATACTCAGTCTTCAGATTTCACATCCCTCCCCTCAAAACTTGCTGTCCTCCAAATGGTTGGAGCTTCACAAAGGGTTTGAGAGCCCAGGAAATAGCATAAATTCCTTACAGTAAAACAGTAGATTTTAATGGAAAAAAATGTTATTTTCTGGGGTCTGAAAAGCAACCACAGGCCTCTCCTTTGTGAGGCAAAAGCAATTTAAGATTACAATTAAAGACCTTTCTAGTCCATGAACAGATGCATGGATAAAGAAGTTGTGGTATATATATGCACAATGGGATATTATTCAGCCGTGAACAAGAATGAAATCCTGCCATTTGCGACAACATGGACGGAACTGGAGGGTATTATGCTAGGTGAAATAAGCCAGCCAGAGAAAGACAAATACTGTATGATTTCACTTATATGTGGTATCTAAAACAAACAACAAACAAACAACCCTAAACTCATAGAAAAAGATATCAAATATGTGGTTACCAGAGTGGGGGATGAGGGGAGGGGGAGTTGGAGGAAGGTGGTCAAGAGGTACAAACTTGCGGTTATAAGGTAGATAAGTACTAGGGATGTAAGGTACAACCTGATGGCTATAGTTAACACTGCTGTGTGGTATATAGGAAAGTTGTTAAGAGTGAACCCTAAGGGTTCTTAACATAAAGTAAAAAACCTTTTTTTCCTTTTTCTTTTTTTCTTTTGTACCTATTTGAGATGATGGATGTTAACTAAAATTATTGTCGTATGGACCCTGTTCAGGCCCTATCCTGGGTCAAGGCTCTCTGCTTCGGCAGGGGAGGGTTCTTTTTCCGCTCAGGTTAGAGCAGCCGAGTAATAACAAAACTGAGCTGAGATCGACTCAGCACAAGCTTTATTCAGTGGCCAAAGAATGGAGAAGGGGAACTAAGTTCACAGGTCATCTTCTTGCCCACCTGGTGAGAGGGATTTAATTTTAAAGAGTGAAGACACAGGGAGGAGGAGTGAGGCCAGTGGTGGGGAGGCATATGCATTAGTCTACTGGGGAAGGGGCAGGGCTTTTTCCGAGGGAGTGGGTGCCACTCCCTTTGTATCCTTTTTTCATCCTTAATGTCTGGTCATGGCCACCAGTAGGCATATCATTTAAATATGCTAATGTAGTAAAATCAGCAAATAATGAGACTCAGGGTCTGTTGGAGGTCAGATTCGTTGCTGTCTTGGTCCCAGCTGGTTCCATCTCGTTGTGTTTTTTGTTTGTTTGTTTTTGTAGCTTCCTTTCTTATCTCTGGACCCTTTAATTTAAAGATTATGTTAACTCCTGCTAAAGGCAGTGGTTGGTGGGTTTTGAGCAAAGACCTGGACAGCTCTGGCAATAATTTCACAATATATGTGAATCAAATCACTGTGCTATATACCTTAAACATATACAGTGCTGTATGTTGATTATATCTCGATAGAACTGGGTAGGGGAGGAAAGAGTTTACACTCTGCAAGCACCAAAAACAAAAAACAAAAAAGGACCTTTCCTTTGTAAAATGTTTCCACTGTTGTCACCCTACCCTACCACTTTACCACAAAGTACTTCTGGGTCTACCTGGATTTTGTTTAGAGCTACCTTGAGTCACTTATGTAAATGGAAGAACCTAACCCTCAATCCTAATCCCAGGGCTTTCCTCTAGTTAGGAATTGACTACATTATTTTGATGCCTCGTTTCTTTTTACTTATTCAACATGTAAGAAATGTTTATTGATCACCTAACTGTGGTACAGTCATTAGAGATGCAGAGGTGAACAAGAAATAGTCCCTGTCTTTGAGATGCTTCCAATATAGGGACAAAAGAAAGCAAGCAATTTTGACAGTATGTACACTAATGGGGTAATTCAGTCACGTTATAAGAACACACTAGAGGAGCGCTCATCTCAATATTAGGCACTGCTAAACAGTCTGAAGCAGAGAAACTTGCTTTGTTTCCGTTTTTCAAAATCACTGTCATGAAGACCTCTATATTTGGCTGACCTGATCCATTGTATTCTAGTACATCATAGATGACTTCTTCCATGACTCCTAGACCAGTGAATAATGGTGGATGCAGTAGTTCACGGAGGCTTCTTTGTTCTCAGAGTTCCCCTCATTCTACTCATCCTTTCTCCTTGCCATAGATGATTGCATCGAGGATTGAAACTCCTTAGTAACAGCCAATCCTACTTTCTCTCCTGAGAATTTGAAAAAATGTTTACAGAGATTAAAGACAGAAGATGCCTGACTTGACCGAAGCAGTGGTTCTCAGCTTCGAGCATGCCTCAGAATTCCTGGAGGGCTTCCAACCCCAGAGCTTCTGATTCACTAGGTGTCAGGCGGGGGTCAGAGCATTTGTGCTTCTAACCAGTTCCCAGATGCTGCTGCTGGTGGTCCTGGCACCATAGTTTGAGAATCACTGGACCAGAGAAAAGAGACGTTTTTTGTCAAAGCCCCTGTGGAGTCGTTGTATTACTAAAAATGGCTCTCAGCGTAGATGGCTTGTTCTTTCACAACAGCGCGCGGTGGACTCACTTCCTATGTATGGTTGGCAACCGGGCAGGAGGTAGAAGAAGGGAAGAGAATCAGCTTGGCCAATTACAGAATCTGATTTTGGGTAGAGCACCTCTTTGCAAGTTGTATTGCTTTGGGGAAAGTTTGTCCTCTTTAATTGGATTTAACTTTGTTGCTGAGAATGATTTTTTTGTCCTTGGGACAGATGTTTATTTTGCCCAGCATTTACCCACTGGGGACTGGAGCGGTAAAGTGGCGCAGTTTCATCCCACACTGTTGGGGAGAGAACTCAAAAGGATTTGACTTATCACACCGGAGACCCTGGGCTGTCCTGCTGCACTTTGGGAATGTACTGCCTGAGAATTATGGAGCCTTTGACTACACTTAAAAATGGGTAGAAAGGTGCTGCTTTAGGTTGGTTCCCGAGAAGAAGACCCTGAGGTGAGGATTCGTATGAGAGTGATTTTTTTAAAGTAAGTGCTTCCAGGGAGACCTTTAAAGGGGTGAGAGAAGCGGGGGACTGGGAAGGGGAGGAACCCTGAGGGTGTGATCTCAGGTGAAGAGCCAGCCTCAGCCAGACCCTGCTGGGGAGCTCTGGAGTATGTCACGCCTCTGAGTTTGTCCCAACTTCAGGCCAGGGAGCGGGGCTTTCACATTCCTGTGCCTGCCTGTCCCTGGCTCTTTAAAGCAGATCAAAGAGTCTCAACTTTAGACCATTAGAAGCAAAAGCACACGGAAGCCTGGAGAGGAGCCTGGATGGGGCCCAAAGAGTGCCCACCACAGAAGATGATCAACCCAGCACAGTGCTAACCCCTGAGGAGAGTGAGTGGAGTTTTCCTGTAATGGAGTGAAAACTGTACACTGAACACATTTGAAGAAGGGGGCTCCTTCTCTCTCTCTGGAAGGGTCAGAGGAGAGTGGGCCTGGCAGCAAGGCCGAGAACTGGGATGTCCCGTCACAAGGACCCCACCCTCCTCAATGAAGTGTTTAATGTCCTTTGTTCTTTTCCTTTGCACTATGAGAGAATTCATATTTAGCATCCAGTTAAAAAGTACTTTCTACCCTGTAATACCAATAAGTTATCCCCAACTGGTCAGTGAAGTCTTAAACACATTCTCACCTGCCGTCGTGGGGGAATGGAGGGCAGGCCACCATAGAGCATGTGGCCCACCCTCCGTGCTCCATGACAGCATCGTTACAGGGGAGGGAAAGGCTGCCTGGGGTGGCCCCGAGCAGGAGCTCGCAAAGCAGAAAAGGAGGTGCCGACTGAATGACTCTGGAGCAGTCAGATGACAAACCCCTTTTTCTCCAAACGTAATAGAAAAGAACATCACATTTGAAGAGAGTAGGGAGGAGCTAAGGCTTGGGTTACACTTAGAGTTTAAGTGTCACACCGGATGTGAGAGGTTCTTACAAGAGACGATACCGTCATACCTTGGCCTTGTAGACACTAGATTGTTATCAAAATGGCGATGGCACAAGGCATTGACTCTCTGAGACAGATGAACAGATAGCGAACGATATTTCCAGAAAAATGTAGGCCGGGAGTCGTATCTAGCTTTTATATATGACAAAACTAAAATTATAGTTGGGGTTATCATCTTTTCTTAGTAATGCATTTCAACTGTAATTTAGTGTTAGACAGTGTTATATATTTAGTAACATTAGTCAGCCATATTAAAATGGATCTGATGACAATTTTTTTTCTTTTAAAAATATATTAAGTTTTTACTCTTTTCAAAATGTAGGAAGACTAAGTCGGAGGTACTTTGTCTATAGGGACTTCTTTGGGTAAGGTAAGGTGGTG
This sequence comes from Grampus griseus, assembly GCF_964374135.1. Taxonomy (NCBI): domain Eukaryota; kingdom Metazoa; phylum Chordata; class Mammalia; order Artiodactyla; family Delphinidae; genus Grampus; species Grampus griseus. Next base: position 20,548,782 of record NC_138999.1, read on the forward strand.
ACCTTGAATATACACATAATTTTAATATATACATGTATTATATAAATATTAACATTATATATACCAAAACCTGTTACCAACAATTAACATTATATATATACCAAAACCTATTAAATAGCATTAAATATGCTATTTAAATAATATTTAAATATGGAGTTTTAGCATTTATAAAATTGTAAAATATATACACATATATATATATATATATATATATATACAAATATATTTTTATTTTTCTGAGCACCAAGCAAACTTTCCATTTTCTGAGCTATATTTGGTAATTCTTGTAAAAACATGCAATCTATGGACTGGCTTAGGGATTAGAGCGTTGTGGATAATGAAAAAGGTTTTTTTTTTTAATTAATTTTTTATTGGAGTCTAGTTGATTTACAATGTTGTATTAGTCTCTGCTCTACAGCAGTGTGAGTCAGTCACACACGTACATCTATACACTCTTTTTTAGATTCTATTCCCATATAGGTCATTACAGAGTATTGAACAGAGTTCCCCATGCTATACAGTAGGTTCCCATGAGAAAGGTTTTGGTTTTAGCCCTTGTCCTTGGAAAGGCTTCCAAGTGGTAGCAGGAGCCCACTTTCTGACCTCAGCAGGTATGGTATAGTGGATGTAACTGAGTTTTTTTGGGGGGAGAGGGGTTTTTTGCGGTACGCGGGCCTCTCACTGCTGTGGCCTCTCCCGTTGCAGAGCACAGGCTCCGGACGCGCAGGCTCAGTGGCCATGGCTCACGGGCCCAGCCGCTCCGCGGCATGTGGAATCTTCCCGGACTGGGGCACGAACCCGTGTCCCCTGCCTCGGCAGGCGGACTCTCAGCCACTGCGCCACCAGGGAAGCCCTGTAACTGAGTTTTTGTATGATGATGCCGATCTTGCTTTGCTTCCAGATCCTGATCCTGAATGTTGTTTTCATTATAAGTCTCCTGGGAATGAATACATTTTGGATCTGCTCATTTTCTTGTGATGTTCCCCTTTCCAGTGTCTTGAAGTTCTGCTAATTGAGGCTCTGATGGACTGTAAGCCTCACCTGAATAAATGCTTCACCTTGGGAAGAATTAGAAATAGGGAAAAAAAATAGATGCTATGATTCCTAAAGTCCTTGCTAGATAGAGTATCTGCCATTTTCCATATAAATGTTAGGAAGCCCAAAGGCTTCTAGGCAGCACATTTTAATTTCAGGGGAAAGATAAAGTTTGTCTTCTAGGAAAAACCATATATATTCCTGGATTTGCTCTAATTATTTGAGCTTTGACGAGTTTTAAAACCTTCTGGGTCTCTATTTCCTCATCTGTAAAACTGAGACTATAGTAGGCTTTGAGAGATTAAGGCATGCAGACACTCCGTACACGGCAACTGTTAGCCATTGTAATTCTATAAAGCTAAACAGAGCTAAAGAACAGGTGATCTCTGTTTACATTAAAAACTCAGTTTACATAATCTAGGTTTACGTCATGGGGTTATCCCTGTCTCTGGTTACACCCAGGGCAGGGAGCTGGATTTGTTGAGTGTAAACTGTGAACTGAGGTCAGAAAGGGGTTGGCAGTGTATGTGCTGAGAAAGTGACCAGGCCAAAAGGCCTGCAGAAATGGAACATTCCCCTGCAGTCCTCTGAGAGGAAAATGGGGAGCTGGTGGCCTCTTCCTCCACGATGCAATCAGCAGTGGCCTGGGAGAAGCACTTGGAAACAGCCCCGTTAGCAAAATATGCCTCTTGGTTTTGGTTTTTCCTGGTTTCAGAGCCTAAGTTCCTACCACTATATTGTTCTGGTTGGGTTCGTTCTGCGTTCCCCAAAGACGCTAAGCCTCTTACTTGTTTCTGACATTTGGGATCTTGGAAACAAAGCATTTTATAAAATTAAAGGATGACAGTAGATGTTCTGGGAAAGGCTGCATGCATCTTTTTCGTACATCTTTTTCCCCCCTCGATTTTAATCAGATATTAGACAACCAGGTGGTACTCCTGTTAGAGAGGAATGAGGTTCTACAAACCTGGATTCAGTAAACTACAGGCAGCAGTATACAGGTCTTCACGATTTTTCAACACTATCACATAAAACATATATTCATTTTCTAGTGCTGCTATAATAAATTACCACAAATGTAGTGGCTTAAAACAACACAAATGTATAATCTTATATTTCTGGAATGCAGAAGTCTGAAATCGATCTCACTAAGAAAAAATTAAGGTGTTGACAAAGCTGCATTCCTTTTTGGAGACTCTAGGGAGGATTTGTTTCCTGGCCTTTTCCAGCTCCTAGAGGCCATCTGCATTCCTTGGCTTATAGCTCTTTCTTCCATCTTCAAGGCCAGCAGCGAAGCGTCTTTCAATCTCCTCTCTCTCTCTCTCTCTCTCTCTGACTTTCCTCCCTCCCTCCTTCCCCTAGAAGGACCCATGTGATTATATTGGGCCCACCCAGAGGGTCAAGGATACTATCCTCATCTCAGGCTCCATAGCTTAATCATACCCTCAAAGTCTCTTTTGCACTGGAAGGTAACATAGTCACTGGTTCCAAAGAGTAGGATTGGACATCTCTGGGGGGGCGCATTATTCTGTCTACTGTGAGTACCTAGCAAGGCATTGTAGCTATGCCGTAGGTAAGCAGAAGTGAGCAAAAATAGCAGTCCCTGCTCTTGTGGCAGTTTACAGTCTAAAGAAGGCCACCATTCCCCAACTTGCTACAGTCTTGACCCCCCCCAAAAGATTGTGAATTATATGTGATACCATATAAGTTGCCACAAGCCACTCAATCTCTTAAAGCTAGCGATTCTGAGTCAAATTCAACTTTCCTTGTTTTCAACTCCTATAACCAATTACTTATCAAGCCCTGCTCAATCTACCTGAGAAGTGATTCAAGTATTTCCTTCACATCTTCACTAACATTGACCTCATCAGTTGCCACTGGGATATTGCAGTCACTTCCAAACCTGTTTTTCCTGCCATCAGTCTCACCCTATTCCAGTCCATTGTCCTCACCATGGGGCCCCACTGTCTTAAAGAAATAAAAGAAAAGGCAATCGGAAGGGTGGTGGTGAGGCAAAAAATGGCTAACCGTTAATGAGTTCTCACTATGTCCCAGGCATTTTTCTACGGATATGGTGTATATGGGTTATGTCACTTAAACTTCAAAACAATTAAACGAAGTAGCCATCATCATCATCAACAACCCAATTTATAAATGAAGAAACAGGGGCACAAGAGAATCAAGTAACTTGCTCAAGGGAACACAGATAATTAGTGGAACTACAGTTTAGACCTGACAATCTGTAGAAATTGGCAAGATGATTCTAAAATGTATGAAAAGACAAAAGGACTAGGATTGCCAAAATTACTGTGCAAAAGAAGAACAAAGTTGGAGCTTTATCACTACCTGGTGTCAAAATTTATTATAAAGCTACCGTAATTAAGACACAGTGGTATTGGCACAGAGATAGACAAATAGATCAGTGGGCCAGAATTGACAGTTCAGAAATAGGGCTTCACATATATGGTCAATTGATTTTTTGCAAAGGTGGGAAGGCAGTTCAACGGTGAAAGGACAATCTCTTCAACAAATGATACTGGGACACTTGGACATCCATATGTAAAAAATGAACCTTGACTTATACCTGACACCTTATACAAAAATGAACTCAAAGTGGATAATAAACCTAAATATAAAGCTTACTGCTATAAAATATCTAGAAGAAAATACGAGAATACCCTTTTTAAAAAATAAAATATTTATTTGGTTGCCTGGGGTCTTAGGTGTGGCAGGCGAGCTCCTTAGTTGTGGCATGCGAACTCAAGTTGCAGTATGCACGTGGGATCTAGTTCCCTGACCAGGGATCAAACCTGGGCCCCCTGTATTAGGAGCACAGAGTCTTATCCACTGCACCACCAGGGAAGTCCCAGGAGAATAGCTTTGTGACCTTGGGTTAGGCAAAGATTACTTAGATCTGATACAAAAAGCATAACCTAGAAAAGAAAAAAGTGATCAATTGGACTTCGTAAAAATTAAGAAATTCTGCTCTTCAAAAGGCACTGTTAGGAGAATGAAAAGACAAGCTACAGACTGGGAGAAAATGTTTGCAAAACACGTATCTCCTAAACGACTTGTATCCAGATCGTATAAGGACTCTCAAACCTCAATGATAAGAAAACAACCCAATAAAGAATAGGCAAACTATTTGAAGAAACACATCAACAAACATATAAATGGAAATAAGCTCAGGAAATGGTACTCAGTATCACTAGTCATTAGGGAAATGGAAGCTAAAACCACAATGAAATACACTAGACACCTATTAGAATGCTTTTAAACAAAACGAACCTGTCAATACCAAGTGCTGGCAAGGATGTGGCCGAGACTCTAAACATTGCTGTTGGGGACACAAAATGGTACAACCACTTTAAAAAACAGTTTGACTGTTTCTTATAAAGTTAAATGCACACTTATCACGTGACCCAACATTGCCATGCCTGGATATTTACGCAAGTGAAATGAAAACTTATGTTCACAGGAAATCTTATTTGCAAATGTTTACACTGACTTTGTTCATAATCACCCCAAAGTGGAAACGACCAGAATATCTTTTAACTGTTAAATGGGTAAGCAAACGCTGGTACCACCACACGATGGAATACTATGCAGCAATAAGAAGGAACAAACTAATAATAAAAGAAACAACATGGATGAGCCTTAAATGTAGGTATGTTAAGGAAGCCGGTTCCCAAAGCTATATGACTTATGACTCTATTTATGTGACATTCTGGAAAAGGTGATATATAGGCACAAAAACATTGATGGTTGCTAGGAACTCTGGGTGAGGGAGGAATTGACTCCAAATATGGACGAGGGAATTTTTTTGCATGACGGAACAGTTGCATGACAGCTGCATGGTTGACAAAATTTTTCAAAACTCCCGGAACTGTACACTGAAAATGGTAACTGTTACTCTATGTATATTATAACTAAAACGAATTTCATGCTCCACTCAGTGAATGTGTAACAAACCAGTTGACTACTGTAAATTAGGTTAATTATCTTGTAATTAATTCAGTTCTCTGCCTCCTCTAGCATGTCTTTTCTGGCCATGGGTTTTCTCAGCATGTGCATCTCTGTCGAGCTGCCGTAGGGGACGGCAGCAGTTGGACTCCTTAGAACCAGCCAGTGTGCTCGTTGATGTGCTCAGAAGGCTCCAAAGATGGTGTGCACTGAGAACATTTTCAAAAAACCTCGTGCTGTGGAAAGAGCAGGCAATTAGGGAGCTCAAGTGCAGGGGGTGCTGAGCCATGGTAAGCACTGTCTGGCCAGCTAAAGCTCACCGGAATACACGCACAGCCAGGGACAGAGCCTCACCCAGCGCACGTGTGGCCAGACTGCCTTGGGGGTCCTCCCGGGGAAGAGTAAGGCGTGGGCCACACTCTCCACTGTTGGCATCGTGGGCTGTAGTAGCTGACAAAAACCTCACGTGAAATCGCCCCGTCCACTTGGATGGAGTACAATTTCACGTCTCCACACGCCCACCTATATTACAGAGCACACTGTCTCCATCACCAAGAGTGAATGGCCGCATTCTTCCATGGCTCTTCAGCCACAGGTGTAGCCCATGCTGCCGGGGCCCTGCCCATCTCCCCGAGGTACTTGCCATCCTGTACACGAGGACTGAGTATTACTGCAAGCACTCCTGACGCTCTCTCTGAGGGCACCCAGGCCACAGGAGCATGGGTGGCTCTCACATGTGGCAACCCAGAGTGATGGGAAATAATGCCCTCAGGACTGTCGTCAGTCAAATGAGAGAGAGGAGTGGATGGAGAAACAGCCCAGCTTCCTTGCCTCTAGGCTAGAACAACCTGAGCTTGCTCCGTACTGTCTCCCAAAGGGCCCCAGCAGGGACCGGTTGTCCACAGCGGCCTTCTGCTCATGACTCTGCCTTTGATCACCTTCTTCCCCATCCCTGACTGAGCTGCCCTTCCCCTGACCAGTGTCTCTCGGGATGAGCTCCCAAATAAACTCCTTGCACGCGAATCCTCTTGTCAGGGTTTGCTTCTGGGGAGCCCAACCGAAGACACAGTCAGGACCACAACTGAGCATCTCGCCCATCCCATGACAGAGTGGGCAGATGCACCTCTCTACTGAGAGAGGGGTGCCCGGGGATGTCAGCTTAGGGGCTGCATTTGGATCAAGCTCATGGCTTACAGAGCAGGGTAGTGGAGGGGTTCCTCACCAGGGGGATGATTTTGCCCCCGCAAGGCCTCTTGGGCAATATCTAGAGCCGTTCTGGGTTACCACAACGGGGGATGAGTGCTGTTGGCGTCTAGTGGGGAAGGCCAGGGGTGCTGCTAAACACCCTACGGTGCACAGGAACACGCCCCCTCACAAATGTCGCTAGTGCCGAGGCTCAGACACCCTGGCGCACTACAGCACGACACTCAGAAGACCCGGCTCGGGACGCCTTTCTCACCGCTAAAGAGGGGACGAAATGTTTCTTCACACGAGTCTTGAAGTAAAGTAACTAGAGCAGGGGGTCAATCGTTTCTTCGTTCTTGTGCCAACTTTGTGCCAAGTGATGACCAAGTTGGTGACCAGACAAAGACGGAAAAGGCATCGTGTCTGCCCTCAGAGAATCCAGAGGCTGGGTGTGGAGAACGGTGCAAACACACGCTCGATTCCCTTCCGATGCGAAGCCTGGCTCTGATACGGCGTGTGGTACGTGTGCTTTGGCAGAACAGCAGAGACGAGGAGGCGAGCTCCTTGGAAGTCAGGAAGGGATATTTGAGGTGATGGGTGGAGATTGGCAGGTGACTAAGCAGAGACGGCACAGAGCCCTGAAGGGGTGGGCCTGTCGGTGCCCAGTGACTATGCTCAGAGCACAGAAAGCAAAGGAAAGAGAGGAGAGGAAAGAGGTGGGGAGCAGACAGGCGCCAGGTGGTGAGAGACCTTGTCTGCAGGGCTGGGGCAAGGTGAGCAAGCCAGGCACCCAGGGCGCCGGCCCTGTTGGGACCTGCACAAGCCGAGGGTGGCTGTCTCCTTGCACCCTACACCCTGGGCTCCTGCTTGCCTCACCCTAGCCCCAGCCCTCCTCCTCTGTCATGCTGAGAAGCTACCAGGCCTGGTCTGCAGGCTGGGAGCAGCCCCCAGAAATCCTGGACTTTACTTTTTAGAAGGATAACCTGACTCCAACACAGGTCCACTGTGCCACTTCCCCTCCAACAGAATCTACCTCAGATCCCCAAGAAAGCAGAGCTTTCCCTTTCTAATTAGCCTCTCCACCTAAACGGAATACTGTCCCAGACTGGTACTTCTCCAGACCCAACACACAGCAAATTCCTGAGGACAGAAGGTGAAGGGGATCATGGTTGGTGAGAAGCCTGCAAGAGGCCGGCAGGCAGCTAAGTTCATCTGTTCAAGTTGGAAGGATAGGCAGTGCTTTGAGTGAGGGTCAGAGCTCCTGTTCACCTCATTCAGTTGGGCTTGATTAAAGTTGGCTATTTGGATGACTGGATAGCAAACTATGGTTTAACTATCCAGTCTTACGCTTAGCCTAAAGGTGGGCATGTGGAGGGGAAAAGAGAGAGACAGGGAAGGATGCTTTTAAGGAGCTAAGAAACTAAACCGATTTCAAGCCCCCCCGAGGCATCCACAAGTATTCACATTGGCCTTTCATATCCGCGGGTTCCGCATTTGCGGTTTCAACCCACCACGGATCAAATATAATCAGATCTGCAGAGGGAGAACCAGGGATGGGGACATGGAGGGCCTACTGTAAGGACTTGAGCATCTGAGGATTTTAGCATCCTTGCGGGGGCGGGCGGGTGTCCTGGAACCAATCACCCGCTGATACCGAGGGACGACTGTATACATTTGCCCAAAGACAACTGATATGCCAGGAGAAAATTATTCTTGTCTATTGCTGAACGAGGGACATGTTTAAGGAACTCTTAGTCAAGGAGTTTTTAATCCTATTTCAGTAGACTGTATCTACTGTAATATGTAATTATCATAATTGCTATTGGTTAGAAAAACATTTATTTTATAGTAGTCTGTAATTCAGGAATTTCACCAGTTTATCTTGGATTCTTCTCATTTGTGACTTCACTATGAATATTGTATTATCATTATGTCTACACCTAAACATCAAGAGATTCTTGAAAACAGAAAACAGAGAAAACCTGTCCAAAAAGGCTGGCAGATTGCAAGGCAACAATATTAATGGAAAACAATGGCCCATAAATTACCTAGGACTCAATCATACCACTCCAAACCACCACTAGGACTGTAGCTATGGTCTACAGTTAGAGTAACCATTTAAATTGTACTGCCGTCACCTGGAACAACAGTTCGCAACCCTATCAGATGCAAACCACCTTTTAAAACAAACAATCCTGAATGGAATTCTTAGACGATATGAGGTACCTACCACACACTTTGAAAAAGACTATAAAACCCTTTCTGAAATACCTAGAGAAATAAAAGGTAAGTACTTCTGTAAAAGAATGTCATGTTACGTGCACATCTCTATGAACACCATTAGGCAGGAGATCACTGGAAGAATCAATGAAGAATTCTGATGCACCAAATACAGCGAGCCTGCATGTAGGCAAGAGCTATGTATGGGGACTCTGTTTTGTTTTGTTTTGTTCTGTTTTGCGGTACGCGGGCCTCTCACTGTTGTGGCCTCTCCCGTTATGGAGCACAGGCTCCGGACGCGCAGGCCCAGCGGCCATGGCTCACGGGCCCAGCCGCTCCGCGGCACGTGGGATCTTCCCAGACCGGGGCACGAAACCCGTGTCCCCTGCATCGGCAGGCAGACCCCCAACCACTGCGCCACCAGGGAAGCCCTATATGGGGACTCTTTGGGTGTGTGAAATTGGCGATGGACACCAGGAGCAGTCCTGCCACTGGGAACAAACAAGACATTCCCAAAACAGTGAATAATGCTTGGTGAAGTGATCGCCAAGAAATGACCACCTTTCATGACCTTCCCGGCAACTGCAGTACCACGCAAATTGGTGCGTATTAAAGCCGCACCGAAAAATTATAGATTTTTATTTTGTTGGCTGCTTGTGCTTTTCAAGGTTATAAGAAAAGAAGATGTGGCGAAGCCCAGCCCTTGGTGGAAGTGCAGACCCCAAAACCAGAAGTGAAGGGGGCGGGCCTGCGCCCAAGAGGCAATAGAAGGATGAGGCCTGAGCCTACGATCTGCGCAGGCGGACGCACGGATGCGCGCGCCTTCGGGGGGATGTGCGGGGGTGGGGGGCGTGGGGGGCGGAGAATCGCTTACATTCACATCCGGGTCATCTGCTGCCACGCGAGGCGAGCGAGATCCAGCGCGGTGGCCGCTTGCACGCCTTTAGGTCTTTCCCTAAATCGCAGGTATTTTGCGCGCTGCTTCTTCGGGGGCGGGTGTCTTGGTGTCCTTTTGGAGGTGAGGCTGGTCGCGCCACTGTGGAGTGGCCGCGTTTGCAAGAATGCTCGTCGATACTGCAGACAGGGTTTTCACCCGGTTCATCCGCTCACTTACATTTTCTCTTCCATTAGGGCCCCCATTTTGTACCGCAATGGAGCAGGCTCTAGAACGAGCTTTGGATCGTGCGGAGTATATCATTGCAAGTGCCCGACAGAGACCTCCGGAAAGGAAATACCCATCTAATGGGGAGAAGTCTCTCTATGAAAAACTTTATGACATTTATGTTGAAGAATGTGAAAAAGAGCCTGAGGTTACGGAGGAATTAACAAGCAACGTGAACCTGTTAGAGAAGCTTCTTAGGAGAGAGTCGTTGCCGTGTTTGGTGGTCAACCTGTACCCAGGAAAGGAGGGCTATTCGCTGATGCTCAAGGGGGAAAATGGATCATCTTCGGAGATCATCCGACTGCCCTATGAAGAAGGGGAATTGCTCGAATACTTGGATGCAGAAGAATTACCTCCTGTTTTAGTGGGTCTCCTGGAAAAGTCTCAGGTTAACGTTTTTCATCACGGGTGTGTGATAGCAGAAATACGGGACTACAGGCAGTCCAGCGACAGGGAAGCTCCCCATTACCAAAGCAGGCATATTCTCTTACGTCCCACGATGCAGACTTTAGCCTGGGATGTAGAGGCCATAGCCAGCGATAACCAGAATTGGACCCAGGAGGACAAACTTTTGCTTGAGAGCCAACTGATCTTAGCTACGGCTGAACCACTGTGTCTAGACCCTTCTGTATCAGTAGCGTGCACTGCAAACAGACTGCTCTATAACAAACAAAAGATGAACACTCTTCCCATGAAAAGGAACTTCAAGAGGTACTCTATGGCCTCTCTGAATCGGCAGCAGGAGCTGTCTCGTCCACCTTCTCCTGAGCTAAGAGCCCTGACTTCCTGCAAAAGAATAAGAGAAAGTAAAACAGCTGGGAATTACGGCCTCAAAACTTTTAAAGCAGGAAGTTGTGTAGATATGTGGGAACAGAGACGCTGTGACTTGGCCGTACCTTCTCAAGTGGACGTGGAGAAATATGCTAAAAGGAAGAAGTCTGTCGGATGTGATGACTCACAACCGACAGTCTGGCCAGTGCATGAGGTACAAGGTGATCTTGCATTTGGAGGTGACGCTGGCTATCAGGCCCAGGCAACAAGGCTGACCGTCAGGCAGCTGACTGATAATTCACTTGCCTCTGGAAAAGGGTCTGGTACAGAAGCCACGTGGGAGAGACAGCTGTCTCCCCCCCACTCCTTCGCAGATGACCATCCCTACAGTTTCCCGCCCGGGGCAGAGTCTGATGCTGGGAGAGTGGTCAGTCGGCCCGAGGAGTCGGTCCAGGAGAGCACCCAGTGTCCAGTGCAGATGTCACACAGCTCCAGTGGCTCAGCCGGTCTCAGGCAACCTTCTCCAGGGAAAGAACCAGAACAGCCTAAGACTGGGTGGGTTCAGTCTTCAGTGCCCGACAGCGGAGCCACACATCCACCTGCACCCATGCGACTTCCTTGGCACTCAGGAAGGAGCTCCTGGGGTGAGAGTCTCACTTCACAGCAGGCAGGCAGCTCTCAGGCATGTGCATCTCCTGGCCCTGCTCCTAAGCCACCAGCTCTTTCCCAGGAATCCTCTGTGGAGCAGAGCCCAGTTAGCACGCTTCCTGCCACCGCCCTGTCCACTGCGGGCTCATCACAGACGACCTCGGTCTCCCGGGTCACGGTCATCTCCGTTGGTCTGAAGGTCATCAGAGAAGTGGGCCCCAGACGTGGAGGCCAGGCCTCGGGGAGAAGCTGTGCCACCAGAGCCCCAGCTCCCAGGGGAATCCAGCCGGGCCACCTGCCCGCAGGAGCTCTTCCGCCGCCGCCGCCGCCGCCGCCGCAGCCTCCTCCTCCTCCAGAGAAAAACGCTTCGGATCTCAGACCCTTTCCTGTGGTGCAGCTGCCCCGCGGTTCGCTCCTGTGCAGCAGCCAGCAGCCGGCCCCGCAGCCGCGCCTCCCCCAGCTGCTTCCCCTGCAGTGGCCCTGCGCCCCGCCTCCTCGGCTGCCGGCGTCCCAAGGACTGGGGGCACGGGGTCCGAGCGCACAGGGTCCGGAGGCACAGGTTCCGGGGGCACAGGGTCCGGGGGCACAGGGTCCGGGGGTACAGGATCCGGGGGCACAGGTTCCGGGGGCACAGGGTCCGGAGGCACAGGGTCCGGGGGCACAGGGTCTGGGGGTACAGGATCCGGGGGCACAGGCTTCAGGTTCACAGGGCGCCGCCGTTCCCAACACGGTCGTGCGTGCCGAGGAAGCCGTGGTTATTCACCTCGGTGCAGAGGACGGCTTCCAGCCGCCCCAGGTGCTCGTGTTGTCCCCGCCGGGCTCTGGCCTGAGCAGCCCCGTGCTGAGTCCCCCGCAGCAGACGGGCTGGGCCTTGGCGGCCCCGCGGCCGCAGTTGCAGTTCAGCGTGCACGTGCGCCGCCGCGCCGCCGCGCCTTGCCCTCGGGGCCCGCAGCCCAGCAGCCAGGCCGCGGGCACCGCGGATAGAGGCCCGCCAGCCGTTCCCAAGCCCTGAGGCCTGGCTGATTTTCTCTCCTTTAGAAAACACAAGAGCAGCGACCGAGTGCATTTCGAGTTTCACCCGCATTTGGGTTTTGTTTTAATGTGTCGCTCTTTTACGTTGTTAGACGTACAAACTTTCTGCAGAGGCACAAGCCCATGATTTTTACATAGAGACGGGGAAGTGCTTTACTAAACTGGCAGGGTTTCGCCGAAGCCATCGCTTGGGCGGTGGCTGTTGACAGTTGTTTTTATTGCGATGTTCTCAAGTGTATCCACATCCAAACTAGGGTCAGTTTAAACTCCTGAAGCCTGTAATTTCTCTCAAGCAATAAAACTGCAACACCAGTCAAGTCAAAATTAGTATTATTCTAACGAGGTGCTACTAACGCATAACTGTAGCAGCGTCACCCTTCTACGTGTACAGCTCGGTAGTGTTAAGTGGACTTCTGTCGTTGCTGTACAGCAGATCTCTAGGGTTGTTTTCTTCGGGCAAAAGTGAAGCTTTATCCCCGTGAGCACCAGCTCCCTGTTTCCCTCGCCCCAGCCCTGGCCCCCACCCCTCTATTTTCTGTGTCTCTGAGTGTGACTGCTTTAGATACTTCGTAGAAGTGGGATCGTACAGGATTTGTCTTTCGTGACGGGCTCATTTCACTTAGTGTCCTGTCCTCGAGGTCCATCCATGTTAGCGTGCCACAGGAAGGTTGTAGCTGTTTACAGGTGCTTTGAGTGTACCTACGATATACTGCCGCGGCCTACGAAGGATTAGAAACGTCCTTTGGAAGAGAGTGCACTTCCCTATTTGTTTATTTAGTTTAAAAGCTTTTTGCACCAGTGTCTGAAATGCAATTTTTATACATTTGGTTTGGGAAAAAAACAAAAACAAGCTAACGCTACCAAAACTTGATGCTTGTCATCTTGCTATTGAGGCCATGGGATACCTCCCAGTGCGCAGCATGCTTTAGGGGCCCTTGCTTGCGTGGATGTCCCCAGCCCTTTAGAAGGTGCCCCCCACCCCCAGAGCCCAGCTGTTCTCCTCTAGGCTGCAGTCGCTGGCTGTGAAAGGGGGATGTTGTCTTCTCTCTTTATAAAACCGTTTACATTTTTGAGAACCCAGGGTTATTTGCAGAAGGTAAATATCTAAACATCTGGAAATGGGTTTGTCTTTCAAGTGTTTTCAACTTTGGTACATTCTGAAGTGGAGTCCCTCTCCCCTGAGTGGTCACCAACTGGTCAGCTGTCCCTGCTTCCTCATTTCTTTTTACCTTCTTTCTCGTTTCAGTGGGGCTCAGAAGACCCCTGAAGTTTTCTGTTTCCGTTTCTTACTGTGGTATAATTGACATAAGGATCAACCATTTTAAAGCGTACAATTCATTGGCATTTACTGCATTTAGAATGTGGTGCGACCACAGCCTCTGTCTGCTTCCAAAACATTTTCATCGCCCGAGAGAAATCTCTGTACCCATTCAGCACTCACTTCCCAGCTTCCTCTCCCCCAGCCCAGGAAACCACCGATTTGCGTTCTGTCTCTACAGACTCCCCCATCTCGATTTTTCCTCAAAATGGAACCAGAGACGACGTGACCTCTTCTGTGTGGCCCCTTTCGCTTGGCGTAATGTTTCCGAGGCTCGTCCACATCGTCACACGCGTCGGCGCTTCATTCCTTTTCGGGGCTGAGGAACATTCCCTGGTTTGTGTGCGCCACATCTTGTTTATCCATCATCTGTTGATGTACATTTGAGTTGTTCCCACCTTTTGCCATTGTGTATAGTGGGGCTATGAACAGTTGTGTACAAGTATCTGGAGGCCTCTCGTATTTCGTTCTTACAACTTTGAAGGACAACCTGTGTATATAAAAGTATTTTTCCCAAGTACACATGTATGTTTCCCTGCCTTTTGCCCTGACCAAATAAAGGAAGTTTGGCAGTTCCAAAAGAGGTGAGTGAAGAGGCAGGTAACCGGTGATTCTTACTGCATTAACCCGGCTGCACTAACGTGCTACCGATCCTGTTAAGGAAAGCCAACATGGCAGATATGCCAGCGGAGTGACACTGAGCCCATTGGAGCTTTATGTAGCCCACCCTGGACATCTTTAGGAACGGTGCCTGCACTTTGAAGAAGTGACCAATTGCAAAGAAGACCAGTGCAATGACCAATTGCAAAGAGGAGTTTATACTCAGCCTTGGGAGCCGACCAGACAAGTGAACTCTGAATCTCACTAGATTTTGTGTACCTTCTCCCTTTTTGTCCTCACTCTCATCCTTTCAGATACTACTACACGGAGAGACCAGCTGACGTTGTGCTCCCTTCCCAGGCAAGCAAATAAATGCAGCTTTGTTTCAGATTACGATTTGGTGGTCTTTATTTTCTCGTACTAATCCTCACCAAGGTTGGTACGTGATACAGGATCCCTTCTGAGCATATTAGCTGTCTGTGTTATGTGAACATACTTTTCACTGATTTTAGTATCATGAGAACCTGGAGTCTCTCCCCTACGCCAGGTCAGATCCATGCACTTCATCTGAAATTAGTTTCCTGCAGGCTGTGTCTTCACGACTTAGTGAGGTGGTTGTGTGAAAGCGGCTGGCCTCAGAATTCTCCAAGAGACAGCAGAGAAACTGATCCAGGTGACGATCATCCAGGAAAACCCAGGTGGAGCAGGTACAGCCTAACCTGTTTCAGAGAGTTGGGGCCCTGGTCACAGGATGGGGCTTTGGGTTCAGGATTATATTCCTCGAGGACAGTATCAAGTGAAGAGAGGACACTGGTTCTAGGTCAGCACTGTCCGAAAGAAAGATTGTGAGTTCTGTATGTTTAAAATTTTCTACTAGCCACATTTTAATAATAAGTAAAAGGAAGCAGGAGAACTTACCTTTAGTAATTTATCTAACCAAATATATCCAGAGGATTATCACTTCCACATGTAATCAATATTTTAAAATTCTTAGACATTTTATATTCTTTTATTTTTACTAAACCTTCAAAGTCGAGACATTTCCAGCCTGTCTAAATTCGGATGCAAAATTTTCATCAGAAATCCTGGATCTGTATTTAGATTTTTACATAAAATTTACAGTTGAAAATGTAGATTCTTCTTCCAAATGTAGTTTTCCAAAAATTGAATTAAGTACCAGTTTTTTTAAAAATTTAATTTAATTAATTTATTTTTGGCTATGTTGGGTCTTCGTTGCTGCACGCGGGCTTTCTCTAGTTGTGGTGAGCGGGGGCTACTCTTCGTTGTGGTGCACGGGCTTCTCATTGTGGTGGCTTCTCTTGTTGCAGAGCATGGGCTCTAGGCGTGCAGGCTTCAGTAGTTGTGGCTCATGGGCTCAGTAGTTGTGGCTCACGGGCTCAGTAGTTGTGGCTCGTGGGCTCTAGAGTGCAGGCTCAGTAGTTGTGGTGCACGGGCTTAGCTGCTCCACAGCATGTGGGATCTTTCCAGACCAGGGCTCAAACCCATGTCCCCTGCGTTGGCAGATGGATTCTTAACTACTGCTCCACCAGGGAAGCCCTAAGTACCAGTTTTTAAATTTAAATTAGTTAAAATTAAATAAAAGTTTCTTCCTCAGTCTCACTAGCCATGTTTCAAGTAGTCAGCAGCTGCCTATGGTATGGTGTTGATCAGCGCAGTTCTGGACGGAAGAGCAAAGCAGATCCTAGAGACAGAGCGTCAGGCATGATCTGGATACCAGAGTACCTCTGGAGATAAGGCAGGAGCCGATCATCAGAGCACAGGGTTGGAGTGGGAGAGGTGACACTGGTTCCATGTGCTGTGCAGAGCTCCCAGGAATCCTCACTATCTGCGGTCACCTGGGCCTGGGCTTGCAGGTAGAGGTCAAGTGGTCACTGGAAAACCAGGGTCAGCCGTTTGCTAATTGTATTCAAAAATGGCGATGCAGAGGCACTCGCCATCCCAGCAATGAATTAAAACTCACCTAACCCACGTGTACCCTGAGGAGCTTGGAATCTGAGGGAATTCGAGAGCGGAGATGCACCATCAGCTCTTTCCTTTTCCGGTCACTCCTCCTCCCTGTCTGGCTTTGGGGTCTCCTTGGCACAGATGAGACCAGAGCGACCATGAGCTGGGTGATGGGTATATGGAGGCTCATTGTTCTTCTTCTCTCTACTTTGGTGTATATTTGAAATTGGCCATACAGGTGTAAATCGTTTTATTGCGTCTTGACTAATTGAAGCTTTGTGGCAACCCTGCATCAAGCAAGTCTATCGGGGCCATTTTTCCGACGGCATTTGCTCACTTTGTGTCTCTGTGTCACAATTCAGGTAATTCTCGCGATATTTCAAACTTTCTCATTGTTATTGTATTTGTTATGGTGATCTATGATCAGCGATCCTGGATGTTACCGCTGCAACTTGCTGAAGGCTCAGATGGTGGTTAGCGTCTTTTAGCAATATAGTATTTTTAATTAAGGTATGTACGTTTCTTAGACGTAATGCCATTTCACACTTAATAGAATACAGCATAGTGTGAACATAACTTTTATATACACTGGGAAACCAAACAATTCGTGTTACTTGCTTTATTGTGATATTCGCTTTATCGTGGCGGTCTGGAAGTGAGCCCGCAGTGTCTCCGAGGTCTGCCTGTATGTATCCATTTGAAATCAAGTTCCTGATGTTCCTGCAGCCCCATTTCACACCTTGCCTCATCCTAACCGTCATCTTGCACCCAAAGTCATGCTGGGCCCTGACCCTCGGCTTGCCCTTCCTTCTTCCTGGCTTTGCTGCCGTAGCCGCAGGCAGCAAAGAGTGTGCAAGTTAATTGTTAAATTCAGTTCAACAAGTTCCTCATTAGGGACAAATTACCTGAGTTTGAAATCTGCTAATTTTCCAATCAGAGTGAGTGCTTGCACTTGTGATTTGGAACTAATTACCATATGGTAAAAGCAAAACCTATGTGGGGATTAAAGTAAAGGTGAGGGAGGACAGGAGCTTATTTCAGTATCTTCCTCAGGAGCTCGTGGTAGCAAGTGCGGATTAGTGGAGATGCCTCTGGGGTTGGGGTGGGACAGCTCACCTGTAGCACCGTTTTGCAAAGGCTGTTTGCTTCGTGCGCTAATACCCCTGAAATGTGACCTTGGTCTTGAGGGGAGAGCACCTTCATAGGCCTTCATGTGGCCTTCATAGGCCTGAATTGGGTCTGGAAAGGGAAGAGTCCTTTCAGTTTAGCTCTTTCATCTAAAAATACATCTCTGCTTTTGCTTAGATCTGTCCTCTGCCTAAAGCTGCTGCATGAGTTACAAATAAAAACATTTGCTTGGGGGTGGAAGTGGTGACTTTAAATGCCCTTTGTGTGATCTTACAATGTACGTGTTAGGGAGAGCTCATCTGAGAGAATTTGAAGAATTGTGGGATAATAGTTGCTGCAGAATACCACTGTGATCCGAAATGTAGAAATCTGGGTCATTCACCTTCAGAAGTTCGTTCCAGTCCCAATTACTGTATTAATTAGTAGTTCTAAAGCTTTGGAAACTCATGCTAAAGAATAGTCAAGGTTTCAGGTAATTTACAAGCCAATGTAGAAAAACTCCTCCTGAGATAACTGCTTTTGAAATTTGGAACAAGAAAAGCTTTTCACCCCCGAAAAGGTAGTACCCCTCCTCCTTTCAGATAACTGGAATTGTACATGTTCTCAGGTTTCCTTTTGCACCTTGGCTGCCAGGAAACTCAAAACCAAATTTGAAATAGAAATTGCCAAGTTTATATTTATGGTTAGTATCTCAGCGTTCCTTGCTCCTTATTGTTTATTTCTGTTGCTTTTTGTTGCAGACTATTTCAAATCTTTTGTCAAAGGAAACTGGGAACAAATGGCTCCATACATGCATAAACGTGTATTAATAAATAGTAGCTTCTATTCATTTATATATACACTGCCTCTAATCTTTTAATAACCTTGCCTATTAGGTATTACTGTCCTCTTAGAAATGAAGAAACTGAGGCTCATATAGGACTTGCCTGAGGCAATAAAGCTATTAAGTGGTGTCCATGGTATTTTCTGTCTTCTTCTGAAGTCCTGTGCCTGGGTACATGTAACTAATGTGTTGACAGGTCTGGATACAGTGGTGGACTGTATACATGGAACTATTTTTTCCAAACACTGTTTTCAGTGCAGCACCAAGCCCCTTTTCCCATTCTTTAATGACACCTTGGGCAGATCGCATAACTTTCTGGGTTATCTTGGTTGGTAAAGCTGACCAGTCCCAATTACAAATTCACCATGGCATCCTCTGGTCTGGGGAGCAGAGAGACCAGAGATCTTCTGCGGATATGGTCCTTTTCCAGGTCTGATGCTGTGATCTGCTGGGGGGGGGAGGGGGCGGCTCCGAACAGGGGGCTGTTCGGTTTTGCACCTGGGCTCCTCCTCCCCTAGGGCCTCCCTCAGAGAAGAGCAGCTTTGCCTGCTGACTCCCACCCCCTTCTAAAGGTTCTGTCTCCCATCTCTTGGACAGCCCTCAAAGTAAGCCCTGTGCTCCTCCATATGGAGCTTTGGGAATTGCTGAGGTCCTTTTTTTGAACTCTGAAGGCTGTGGGGTCATGGATCAAGGTGGGCGTGAGGTTCTCATTTTCTTTCCAGGCATACTACCCCTCAGTATCTTTGGAGCCTCTCTCGTTCAGGTATCTCTCGACCACAAGGGGGCACCAGACTCCAGGTTCACACGCAACACGCAGCACGGGGAGGATTCGTTAAGCTCTGGCAAGAATTCCCTGCCCGGCAGCTTCCCAGGCTGCTGGGCGGGCCGCCGGGTCTGTGCAGCTCAGCCGGAGTTCCGGCAGGAAACTGAATGCCCACTTTCCCTTCGTGCGGACCTGCCCCTCTTCTCGAGCAGCTCTCTTGGAGTTCTCCCTTACGCGTCTCGGCTTGGGGGAGCCGGGGGCACCCTTACTCCTCTTCGCTCCCCTTCCCACTCGGCCCGAAGAGAAAGCAGTCTGTCATCGGGAGCCCTTGGTTCTCTTCCCTCACCTTTCCGGTCCTCCCGTATTTACACAGGGTGGTGCTTGGTGGTTGCGGGGAACCGCCCCAGGTGTGATAGGGCCACGTGTACCAGTCCTTAGCACTCTCTCTGAGAGGACGTGTTGGCTGGGTGTTCGGAGTTCTTCTTCAGGATGTGGGAGCCCCTGATGCTTTTTGTTTCCAGCTTTGAGTTAGCAACTCTGGGACAACAGGAAAAGACCCACTGCATACACACACACACACACACACACACACACACACACACAGCGTTCCAGCCTTTTCCCATTCTTGTCTATTTAAAAGCTCTGGCTTTGCCCTCCCGTTTTCCGGTGGCATAGGGCACAGGCCTATGGCTGGTGAAACCATTTCTCAAAGGACTGTTTTGGGTGAGTTTTCTAAAGAGTTTACTGTAAGACTTGAATAAGAAGTCACTGGGGAGGATGGGGGGCTGCTTTAGCCCTCCACCCCTATAGTCACTATGGGGGACATTCTTTGATATGGAAAAGTGACGTTCTCTCAGGATTGTGTAAAGAGTTATGCAAATAGAGCTTTGAAACAAATCCCCTCATGCCTGTCCCCACCCAGCAAGATTCCTCTTGGGCTCTAACTGGCTCCTGTACGGAAGTGTGGTAACTTCTACTGGAAGTAAGAGTTGGAGAGGAAAGGGGATGCTTTTAGGAAGTGTTATTTGGGGCTATGAATCTTCTTCATACCCTTTGAGAAAGCAGAGTTATTGATTGATTGATTGATTGATTGATTGCGGTACGCGGGCCTCTCACTGCTGTGGCCTCTCCAGTTGCGGAGCACAGGCTCCGGACGCGCAGGCTCAGCGGCCATGGCTCACGGGCCCAGCCGCTCCGCGGCATGTGGGATCTTCCCAGACCGGGGCACGAACCCGTGTCCCCTGCCTCGGCAGGCGGACTCCCAACCACTGCGCCACCAGGGAAGCCCCAGCAGAGTTATTCTGAAGTTATGTTTTTTGCATTGTTTGGAGAGTGGGGCATTTGAAGCTGAGATTATGGAGGCCTATGGTGATTGTGGAGGCTTTTGGTCTCAGGTAAAACTACGGGAGTGTCTGCCTGTGGGAGGTGGTGAACACAGTCATTGGAAGAGAAGAAGTCAAGGAGACCAGGGGCTAGGCTACCTAAAGGACTATCTGTGTGGATACAGAAATCAGCAAGAAGTGTTACAAAGTGTTGGAGAGTGACCATGAATCAGGCCCTAGAATCTTCAAGGTATGCGGGGAGTTGAATCCCCACCGTGGGGAAGAGGACTGGTTTTGTTTTGTTTTGCAGGTCCATTAGATCAAGATGTCCCTTCATGTTGGTTGTGGGAGACTTCCTCAATGTTGTCTTTTGATTATTGAGAGCATGCTTGCATGCAAGGCCTTTTGCTCGGTTCTTGGAGGAGGAGTAAGGTGCATTCTCTGTCTTCAGTGGGATTAAAGCCTACTCAGAGAAAACAAATTGTAACTATGTGAGGTGGTAGACGTTACTTAAACTTATTGTGGTAATTATTCATCCATATATATATATATATGTATGTATGTCAAATCGTTATGTTGTACACCTAAAACTGATACAGTGTTATGTGTCAGTTATATCTCAATAAAATTGGAAAAAAATAAAGCCTACTCAGAGAGAGAAGGGAAGTATGCAGATGACTATAAATCGAGGGCACTGTGGCAAACACTGTTAAAAATAAATCTTACTGGATCTCAGATGGAGAAAGACAAATACTATATGATATCACTTATATGCGGAATCTAAAAAATACAACAAACTAGTGAATATAACAAAAAAAGAAGCAGACTCACGGATATAGAAAACAAACTAGTGGTTACCAGTGGGGTGAGGGAAGGGGGAGGGGCAGAATAGGGGTAAGGGATTAAGAGGGGTAGGGGTAAGGGATTAATAAACTACAAGAATATATTGTACAACAATGGGGAATATCGCTTATCTTCTATAAGTATAAATGGAGTGTAACCTTTAAAACTGAATCACTATACTGTACACCTGTAACATATAATATTGTACATCAACTATACTTCAATTTAAAAAAAGATAAATCTTACTGGATGGAATTGGGGAAGGCCTCACAAAGAAGGTGACCTTTGTGTAGATCTTGGCTTGGATTTTGATAGGTTGAGATGGGTGTGGGAAGAGGGTGTTCTAAGTAGGGGAACAGCAGTAGCTAAGGAACGGTGGAGGCTGATGTGTGCAGAAGAGGAGCTACGTATATAGCTATGTGTATAGCATGGTGTATGAGCAGAGCGGAAGGGAGGGATAAGGCCAAAATGACAGGTTGGCTCCACATCATGGATCTTCTTGGTAATTTAAATGAAACAAAGACTCCGCTGTTTACATAAGGGATGCAGGAGAGTCACAACAGGACTTATAACACTTTCGTGCCTAAAGGGAGAGAAAGAGATTCCAAAGTTCTTCTTCCACTTAACAGAGAAATCTGTTAGATATATTTGTTCCCTTATGGAAAGCAGAACTGACAGTTTAAGTATTACTATTACCAGAGCAACACATTAAACGACATGACCAATCATAGTTGCAGACCTTTAGGTGTTACAGTTTCCATTTTACAAGACGTAGCAACAAACTCTGATATTCAGGTATCTTAAGAGAGATATTTCTTTACAGGTAACACTTCCAAGGACAGTTTTATAGTAACAGAGAACAAAACAGGACCACAGCCTTTCACTCAAACCTCCACACTGGCCAGGAGATGGGGACAGACAGATCCTTGAGTCAATGTTCCCAATTCTAATCTTGTGACGCGGAACTGGCTTCACACCACACAATGGTGTCTCTGAACCTGTGAGGGAAGAGGGTACATTTTATCTTTCTGAGGTTATTCACCAACAGCTGGGGCTGGCAGTTTCAAGATTAAGCATTAAAATTCTGAGAAGTTTAAATCTTTACAATATGGGAACAAAAAAAGGCTGTAGAGAATTTTAACAAATTAAATATGAGATAGATAATATCAGGTTGAACCATATGAAATTGTTGCTATCTGGCCGTTTTTGCCCAGTTAAAATGGCAACTTCACATGGTCCACTCTAACAGCTACGGTTTGTCTTGAATGCCAGGTGAGATCTATGAAGTTAATTTGGTAAATATTGGGGAGGCGGCACTGGGGGAAAATGGTCTCATTGGAGCTGTGGGTTAGCACAGTTTATGTGGCAGGAGTGTGAAGGAGGGACTGGAGAACGCAGCCTGCAGATTAAACCTTAGCTTCATACTCATCGTCCTTGAAATATACCCCTAGATCCATATCCGTAGTATAAATTGATTAAGAAGTGAAATTAGCATTAAACTTGTAAGTTAAAGGTTGAGAGTTTCAATTTCTCCCCAGTGATAGGCTACAATGGGTGGACTGTAAAAATGGGCTTTTATGCCCCAGTCGAGCCAAATCTTGGTGAACTATTCTACCAACTTGATTTAAAAAACACTCACTTGGGACTTCCCTGGTGGTCCAGTGGTTAAGACTCCATGATCCCAACGCGGGGGGCCTGGGTTCCATCCCTGGTTGGGGAACTAAGATCCCACATGCTGCAACTAGAGAAGCCCATGCGCTGCAACGAAGACCCGGCGCAGCAAAAGAAATACATATATTATAAATTTAAAAAAAAAACCCACTCACTCATCTACCTCCATCAAGGGGGAAAGGAGGCGTTTGGAATATTCCATGCTTCTCCCCACTTGCCTTCACACAACCACAGATCCCACACAGCCTGTTGTGACCTTTCCCTCAAACGAATCCTCTTCTCTGAGAAACACCGATTTATATCTACACAGTAATACTGTAAGTGGCATTTATCATTTTAAATACTTTTTTGAGAATAAGGCAGACTGACAAAGGATTAAGGTCCATGGGCTTATAAACTACTCGCAGGGCTTTGGGGCAGGCCTGTGGTAGCTGTGTGGCATCTCAGAACAAAGCCAAGTCACAGAATAGGCTCGCTAGCAGGTAATACCCTTATTGTTTCTCAAAATTTAGTGTACACCAGAATCACCGGGGGATGGGGGTGGGGGCCTGAGAATGCGCACCTGTAACAACTTACCAGGTGGTACTGATGCTTCTGGTCCTGCTGATCGCGGGTGGCCTCGGCCTACAGCAGCTTGAAGCAAGATTTCGGTTCCTGGCCAGAGATTGAAATCAGGCCGCGGCAGTGAAAGCTCTGAATCCTAGCCACTAGACCAGTGGCCAGTGACAAGGCCCTGGACTGTCAGCTGTGTAGAAGTGAATTTCCACAGAGAGACAGAAAGTAGTGAAACAAAGTGTTTATTTGGAGGTAAAGGGTATGTGTGGGTAGACACAAGGGCGGACTTAGAGAGAGAGCCGCCCCCTCGTGGTAGTTTGAATCATTTATATGGGACATTTCTTCCGGGTTTCCTTTGGCCAGTCGTCTTGCTTTGCCTGGTTCTGAGTCCATTTGGTTTATCTGAGGGTCCTCCCATGTGTGCACACGCATCTCTTAGCCAAGATGGACTCTAGCAAAGACGCCTGTGGATAGGTTGACATCACACCCTTTTTGACCTCCAAGGAGCCTTTCTGCGCCTGTGTAGTCAGGAAGGTCCCCTTGACCTCGAGAATGAGAAATATGTGGTCTCTTCTCTGGACAGGGCTCAGCTCCTCTCTCGCTCCTGCTATCAATATTTTGGAGTATCTGTCCACAGGGGACAAACTCCAGCTGCTCATCCTGGGGCCCACCTATCTCCTGCCTCACTGGGACCACACTTTGAGAACCACTGCTCTCTTCTATGGGGAAAGTTCTGAATATGCCAGTGAGAAGGGTTCTCTGCTTCTGAAGAAAGAAAGAGAAACATAAAAGGTTAAAAAAAAAAAAGGCTGGAATACTTAGGTAACTGAAGTCATCCAGCTAGGTCTACAGAGTGAGCCCTGAGAATTAGCATTTCTAAAATTCTCAGATGCTGCTACTGCTGGGCCGGGGACCATGCACACTTTGAGGACTACAGTCTGTGTGCCAATCACACGGCGCTCTCCAGGGCGAGTGCCCCTATTTCCAAATGTAAACCTGAGCTATACTTAGGGGAGCCCCTTCAGAAATGCAGGTTCTCTGGGCAGAACGCCATTGTATTCCAGACCCAAAACCTTTTCTTAGGGAAATGGGTAAAAAAGACAGAGAAGGAACCTGTGGGAGGGGGAGGTGGGAGCGGAGAACTATTGCATCACCTAATAATCTCTTGCTAGAGACCCATTGGTTCCCAAGCTGCCAGATCTCCAAAGCTAAATATAGATCCATGTGAGTATTGTAAGCAAGGGAGAAAACAGGAAAATACCAAAGGTGGTGGTCTAGACACAGTGTTATTAAATTCATTTTTAAGCCTGCTGGCTATGTTTGTTACATTAAAACCTATTGAAAGAGAAAAACTACAATCATTACTCTTTGACCTGGACATTCTTGGAAACAGGAGGGCCTTGGTTTTTTTTTTTTTTAATTAATTTATTATTTATTTTTGGCTATGTTGGGTCTTCATTTCTGTGCGAGAGCTTTCTCTAGTTGCGGCAAGCGGGGGGCACTCTTCATCGCGATGCGCGGGCCTCTCACTATCGCGGCCTCTCTTGTTGCGGAGCATAGGCTCCAGACACGCAGGCTCAGTAGTTGTGGCTCACGGGCCTAGTTGCTCCGCGGCATGTGGGATCTTCCCAGACCAGGGCTCGAGCCCGTGTCCCCTGCATTGGCAGGCAGACTCTCAACCACTGCGCCACCAGGGAAACCCGGGCCTTGGTTTTATAAGAATCAACCCGTCTTCTGGAATGCCATTTACTTCGTACCATGTTTGCTTTCTTTGCTATTCCAATTTTAAAATCCTTTTCTCTAGTTAAGAATGTTATCCAATATCCACTTAATAAGTTACTGTAAAATAATACTTTATTATATCAGGGACGAGCTTGGAGGCCTCAAGAACTGGTTTCTTATCAATGCCAAAGAGGAGGTAGTTATTGGCAGAGAGTGAGGCCTACAGTGAATGGAGGTAGAAGGGCACCTCTATTTGATCACATCTTGAAATTATAGGGTTGTTGGGAAAATATTATCAAGTCTCCCTGAGAACTGGCAATGTTCTAAGTTGCTATACTTTTTGTTTTGTTTTTGAAGCAAAGCATAAATACAGTCATAAGAAAAGAATCTGGGTCTTGTTTTTTCCACTTCCTATGATGACTTTAATGTGGTAGTCACTCATTGATGTAAGAAAGGGATTAGACAATTAAGGAAGGAAGGTTTGCTTTATAATCAGTGACATGACCCGCAAATACCGTTTCTCCCTGCTACAGTCCTAGTACTTAGGACCATCACAGCCTGTCTATGGAGGATGGATTCAGTTGCAGAGAAATTAGTATGACTCTGTGAATGATAGTACAATTTTCACTTTTTAGTCATCATTTATATTGATTTTCCCAGACATTATCCCTCTGAAAATTGTCTTCAAAAAAGAACAACAGCCAGGCGCCCTTTCTGGCCAAGGTAAGGTCAAATCTGCTTCCTCTGGTCATGGGTAGAGAAACTTTGAATCAAACTCTCTATTGGAGGAGGCAAGGTCAATGTTACTGGGAATCTGTAACTAGGGTTGCCAGATGTAGCGAATAAAAACACAGGACACCCAATTAAATTTGAATTTCAGGTAAACAACGAAAAAATTTTTAGTATAGCTGTGTACCACATATGGCTATTCAAATTTAAATTAATTAAAATTAAATAAAATGTAAAATGCAATTCCCCACTTGCACTAGCCATATTGTCAAATGCTACATGTGGCTAGTGGCTACCGTACGTACTGGACAGTGCAGATCAGCGTGGATTAGAGAAAATTTCCATCATCAGAGAAAGTTCCGTTGGACAGTGCTGCTTAGAGCAAACCAGGAAGATGGAGCCAGGTCCGCAGGTAGATAGGCTAGGCTCGCAAGCTCTTGACATGCCATCTCTTCCTTCTTCACATATACAAATGCAGGGGATCCCCAAAGACCGTAGGGAAAGGGGTAGCCCAACCCTCTGCCTATGAGCAGGGCTGATAACTCAGGATCTCAGCAGAACCAGTTGTTAAATTCTCTGCCTAGCTGCTCCTGAGAGAAATAAATCCTTTATGTTTGTATAGGGCTTTGCAGAAAACGGAGAATTTCCAAGTCCACACAGGATTTTTTTTTCCTGCAGTAGCGGTGGGTGGTAAGCGGGCCCATGAGAGAAATTAGAACATGCAAAGAAAACCGGTACCAGAAGCAATTGTCTCATGCTACAGTGGCGTCCTCACACTTGAGCATGCATCAGAATCTCCTGGAGGGCTTGTGAAAACACAGATTGCTGGCCCCCCAGCCCCAAAGCTCCTGGCTCAGTAGGTCTGGGCTGGGGCCCAAAGATTTGTATTTCTCACAAATACCCAGGTCAAAAATGCCGGTCCGGGGACCACACTTTGAAAACCACTGCTCTTGTGTCATGGCCCTACCCCAGCCTAATGATGCAAGGAGTTGGGCTTTTTGTTCCTCTGACCCTGTGGACAGCTCACTCTACTAGGGCTGCTTTGACAAACTACATCTGTTCACTTATTGGGATCATTATTACATTTATTATCCTTTGTGCAGCTTTTATCCATCAGCTGCTTCGATAGTAAATTGAAGTGAAAGCAATGTCTTTGCATCTGACTGTGGTGTGCCCACATTGTGGTCTGGCCAAGTTCACTGGGTAGATGTTTTAAATCCTCATTTATATATATACAAACTGAGCTTTAGAAAAAGAAAAAGGAAATCATTCACTCAGGGTCACAGAGCTAGTGAGAAGTGGAACCAGGATATGAATCCAAGATTTCCAATTTCAATTTTGGTATTAAGAATGCCCAGGGGGACTTCCCTAGTGGCACAGTGGTTAAGACGCTGTGCTCCCAATGCAAGGGACCTGGGTTCAATCCCTGGTCAGGGAACTAGATCCCACGTGCATGCTTCAACTAAGAGTTTGCATGCCACAAGTAAGGAGCCCTCGAGTCGCAACTAAGGAGCCTGCCTGCCACAACTAAGACCCAGAGCAACCAAATAAATTAATTTTAAAAAAAAGAATGCCAAGGGATTTGTGAAGTGTTCTGAGCTTCATGATATTTAAAAATGATAGTGAAGTCTGTTCTAATTTCAGTTGTAAAGGCCTCCAAATGTGGACGAGGTGTCTGGGGCAGTGAGTGGAGATCAGCTGGGCCTGTTTCAACATCAGCTATTTTGTTGTTTTATCACTCAGCTGACTAGTTCACCTGCTACAGTGGTGGTTTTCACCATTTTATAGCTTTCCATTTTTTAAAAAATTATTTATTTATTTATTTTTGGCTGCATTGGGTCTCCTTTGCTGCGCGTGGGCTTTTTCTAGTTGCGGCGAGCGGGGGCTACTCTTCCCAGCAGTGCGCAGGCTTCTCATTGCGGTGGCTTCTCTTGTTGCAGAGCACGGGCTCTAGGGCGCACGGGCTTAGTTGCTCTGCAGCATGTGGCATCTTCCCGGACCAGGGCTCGAACCCGTGTCTCCTGAGTTGGCAGGAGGATTCTTAACCACTGCACCATGAGGGAAACCCCAGCTTTCAATGATTTTTATTCCACTCTTCAACTCAACGGCTTATTGGTTAAAGAGAGGATCAAGAATACTGATTTAGTGAACAGAGTGAGCTCCTGAACTGTGCACTTAAAAATGGTTAAACTGGTTTAAAAAATAGAATGAAGGAGCTAATGAGGGACATAAACACAGTCATTCTGGATTTTGACCTCAGACCTGTAAGGTATATTCCTATCATTGCTTAGTACATCAGGATATCTCTAGTTCTTCAGAACAGAAGTTAAAAGGAGAAATTTATATCCAGTTTGGCGTTGTCTTTATGGGTAATAAAATTATCCAAACCCACAGAGTGTTATTTCTGGAGAAGTACTTGCAAAGAGCAGCCAGAAAGTACTCACGTCTCCTCTTTTAGAAACAAAACATGAAAATTATAATAATAAGGTAATTGATTTTTTTATAGTGCAAAATTCAAGAATTCCAAATATCAGGTCATAGAAGCAGTTTGGAGGGTTGTAACACATAGTTAAATTTCAATCTACATATTAATACACATTTGGTCCCCAAACACAATATTATGATGACATTTTGAAACTGTAGATAAACTATGCTCTTTCTTGCCTACTTTCCTTTCTTGCCTACTTAATTTAAGATAAGCAGCAGGTATCACTTGTTAAATGGGAACAAATAGAACTTTGTCCTTATATGTTATGACGGTTACTAAACAATACATTAAAATGGAAATTATAATGCAATCTTTAATAGTATACTGATCTAAATTCAGTTTTTTAAACTTAAAGTTGCTTCCTCTTATGCTCCACACTAAAATAACACAGTGATTTAGCATTTCCGTGGGGGGTTGCTGAGATTATAGATTTCTGTGAATGCAGTTTATAAGGGTGGAGAGTGGAAGGAAGTGTGTGGGGTGACTACCGTGGAGAGGGTAGGATAGGTTGGTGTGTGTCCGAGTGTGCGTTTTCCGTCAGGACTTGTGTGCGACGCCATTTCTAGTGCAAGTAATAGAAATCCAATTCAAGCCAGTTTAAGAACAGAGGGATTTATTGGCTCAGGAAAGTGGCATATCCAGAGATAGAGCTTGTCTCAGGGACTCTAAGGTGTCAAATGACATCCTAAGGGCTATCTGTCACCCCTTCTCTCCCCTTAACTCTGCGTTTCTCTTTATATTGGTCTCTTTATTGCCTAAATATTCTTCCATGTAGTGGGGGAAGAAGGCAAACTCCTGTTATCCCAGCTTAGTTGACCCCAGAGATGAGAGCTTCTCTCTTCTACAATCCATGGGTGGATGGACAACCAGATGATAGGAAGCAAGAAAGGACAGAAGAAGGAGATAAAACTCCAGGGAAAAATCCCATTGGGCTCGACTTGGTTCATGCTCCCACCTCCAGTGACTGGGGAGATGGAGTGTCATGATTGGCCAGGCCTTGAGGACATGCCACCCTTGTCATGGGATGGGGATAGAGAACCACACAAGTAGGAGAAAGGCAATTCCACATAACAAAGGGGCTTCTGTTACCAGAAGAAAGAGGGCTGAGGTGCTGGACAAAGACAAGGTACAGGGACTTCCCTGGTGGCCAAGTGGTTAAGACTCTGAGCTTTCACTGCAGGGAGCGCGGGTTTGATCCCTGGTCGGGGAACTAAGATCCTGCATGCCTCGAGGCAAGGCAAAAAAAAAAAAAAAAGACCAGCTACAGACAGTGGCTCTGGTGTGTGTGTGTGTGTGTGTGTGTGTGTGTGTGTGTGTGTGTGTGTGTGTGTGTGTGTGTGTGTGTGTGTGTGTGTGTGTGTGTGTGTGTGTGTGTGTGTGTGTGTGTGTGTAAGCTAGAGGTCTTCAGGATCTCCAAATAATAGCTTGGAAAACAGTTTGAGCTCCTGAGCTGGATATCCTCCATTTGTCTGTCCAGATCCCATCTGAAGGGTGGCTCCTTCTGGTTGGGTCCAGTCAATGGGGACACGGGCAGGAAATTGGAGGCAGGAAGAGAGGTCGGGGTATTTACTCCCCCAGCTCCTGCTTGCGGCTGGGCTGGACAGCAGCTGTTTCCCTCTAGCGAAGGCCACACCTCCTAGCAGGCAGCCCTCTCCCTGAGCTACAACTGCCACCACTTTCGGTGGGTGCCCACTCCCTCCTCTTGCCCCTTCAGGCCTAGGTGTGAGGCTGCTTCCTCCTCTTGCACTGGTGTGTTTCCCCATCCCTCGTTGATTTCCTCTAACCCTGCGCAACCTGCGCTCACTTTGTACTTCGTCTCTTTATTAAACTCTCCCCGACTCCACTTTTTTGAGCATGCCATCCCTTTCCTGCACGGACCTGCTTGGTACTCTGCCCACCTTCCACACCACCACAGTTCCAGTCCTCCCAGATTCCCTCTTCTAAATAGTTCTGCGAGAGCTTTGCTTTAGGCTCCTGTGCTCTCACAGATCATCCTGGTCAGGGCTGTCACCTCAGCCAGCCTGTGTCTGCAGAGGTTTGGGGTCAGGGGATTTTTGCTCTCTAGAACTTTGCTCCCAGCAATGGATGCAAGGCCCTCCTTTAATTTTCCAAAGACAGACTCACAATATTTGACAAACATTTACTGAAGGTGTAGGGAAAATAGAGAAATAACAAGGTAGAAAAGGAAAGCAAAACTGAGTCTGAAAGCTCCGGGGTCTCGAGTCTCCCTAGAGAGCTGTGTGTGCCCTTGGGAACCGCTCTCTAGTTCCTGGGGCCCTGAACAAATCCCTTTTAATAGGCCAGTTTGCACCTGGCAAGAGACTTTGTACTGATTCCCTGGGAATGTGCAAAAGGTCACCTCAGCAGGCCTGATCAGCATAAGCGACTTCTTTGAGGTGCAGATGGAGCTGGTGTATTGGCAGGAACTGACTACTCAAGTGTTCAGGACTTTAATTGATTTTAAGAGAGGGGCTGACAAAACCGCTGCTGTCGTTTGCTGCCTAAAGGCAGAAAGAAGCCAAACAGTTAAAGAATGTCAGCTGTGTTAATTATAAGAAAATGCATTTAACGTGTGAACATTTTCTGGCTCCCTCTGTAGCCCTGGAGATGGCTGCAGACAAGGCTCATGGCCCCCGTTTGGTTTTTAACCAGAGATTTCAACAATGAGAGGAGAAAAGTGTGTTGTGTAGTTTTGTGACCGAATCCAAGCTCGGTCTGCTCACTGCACAGCAGGACAGTAATAGGGAGATGAGGTGTTGAGGCAAGGAATAGCGACTTTATTCAGAAAGCTGGGTGTCCGAGAAGATGGCGGGCTAGCATCCCAGAATACCATCTTATGGGGGCTGGATACTAGTTTCTTTCATAGAACAGAGATGCGGAGAAGGTGAGGAAGTAAAGCAAAAAGGCCGTAAGTCTTGCAAAACATCTCCTGGTTTGGCCAGCCTCAGGGAGGGGCTGTGTTAATTTCTTCTTTTCTGCAGCCATTCACAGGTGGGCAGGGTCAGAGTGTTTCCCTGTGAGCTGAACAAAGGCACTTTAGTTTAACATTCAGGCAGAGGGTCAGGGTTCCCTGAGGGAGGCCATTATGTATGCTTAAGGCTATAGACAGCGTCCTTTTAGTGATTATAGTAACAAAAGCAATGAAAAGCAAAGGTTAAAGTAAAAGAAACAGATGCAACATGGAGTCAGATTTTGCTCTTCCCTGCTGCAGTTTTGTGTTAAAAAGCTTTACATTCCCAAGTCTTCTGAGGACTGGAGACTCAGGGGAGGTGGGGGCTGGCAAACCAGACGGGATGTACTTGAATGTCCCCTAAATGAAGAAGCAAGGCTGCAACCTGCAAAACTCCAGGTGCCGCTGACATTCTCTGGGACCAGGGGGATCAGGGAAGAGGTTACCTTCACCCCCATTCTCCAGCCTGCGTCTCAGGCAGCATATGAGTAACCCTGTAAATTAGGGCGGACATGAATGGGATTTTAGTAGCGATGTGTGGGAGTCTATAGAATCTGGCAAAAGAGAAATAATTTTATTTAGTCTTCAAGAGAAAAATCAGCTATGCTAGCCTCTGAAGTAGCACTCACTATCCAATAGGACTTCCTGTGGTGTCGGCTGGAAAAAAAAAATGCACGATGCGAGAGTTGTGACTTACGTTTTATTTGGGGCAAAATGAGGACTATAGCCTGGGAGACAGCCTCTCAGCTAGCTCTGAGGAACTGCTGCAGAGAGGTAGGGGGAGAGGTCAGTATTATAGATGATTTTAGTGAGGGGGGTACATGCAAGCAAGCACACATTTTGGCAGAAGGTTCTGCCAGTTACGAGGAGCAGATGTCTCTGTTCGTGAGTTTAGTGCTTTTCTAGATATGAGAAGATGCAAGAAATTGGGCTCATAAAATCTTCTGCTGAAAATATCTATCTGAAGCCCTGTTCTGCCAGTTCCTCCCAGAGCACAGAGTGCCTCATTCCTGGTCTCCACCCTGAACTCTTTTCAGGGGGGTGTTGAAGGGCAGCCACTGCAGTGGCTAGAGACTTCATTCTTGTAAAACCAGGTGGACAGCAACAGTTTTTAGTTGGCAGTGGAAATGTTCAGTGTCTGTGCTGTTCCATTGGGGTAGCCACTAGCCACATGTGGCTATCAGGCACTTGAAATGTGGCTAGTGGAACTGAGGAACTGAATTTTTAATTTAATTAAATTTAAATAGCCACATGTGGCTAGCGTCTACCAACTTAGACATCATAGCAAAGTATGCAAAATACATCTTTTTTTTTTTTTTTTGCGGTATGCGGGCCTCTCACTGCTGTGGCCTCTCCCGTTGTGGAGCACAGGCTCTGGACACGCAGGCTCAGCGGCCATGGCCCACGGGCCCAGCCGCTCCGTGGCACGTGGGATCTTCCCGGACCAGGGCACGAACCTGTGTCCCCTGCATCGGCAGGCGGACTCTCAACCACTGCGCCACCAGGGAAGCCCTGCAAAATACATCTTGATTTGGGGCAGAAGACTAGGAGATTTATATAGGCTTAGGTTTGACTAATAGTCACAAAGTTAGGCCTGTATACACACAATATTATATATTGTATAATAAAGATTTAGACAACCTACTGGTCATGCCATGTGATGGTGATGGAACAGGAGGAAGAGAAGAAAGCCTGGGTCTGTAGCCAGAGGAGGTGGTTGAAGAAAAAGCACCAAGGCCTGGGTGGGAGGAAATTGGTGAAGAACGTGAGGAATCAATATACACGTGCATACGGGGGCCTGGCCTTGCCCAGGGAGAAGCTGCAGGTGTATGGCCAGTTGGTCCCAACCTCGAGGGGCTTACCATCTTTGGAGTTGAGACAAGATCTGTCCGCATAAAATGCACAGTGAGCAAGACAGGCCATAATGCCAGAGTTATGCCAAACAAATAAATACATATGTAAATATGCAAATACACAAATAAATATGTAAATATATAAATACTGTGTGCATCCGAGAAGGGAGAGATCTGGGTCAGCCACAGGTGTTAGGACCAGATGGCCTGGACTAATTGCTGGCTCTGCCACTGGTTGTGTGACCTTGGGCAAGTCCTTTACTATCTTTGTGCTCTGATTCCTCCTCAGAAAATGGAAATGATAAAAAGTGCCACTCTCAAAGGGTTAGCTGTGGGGATTAAAAGACATACTAGACATGAAGTGCTTGGAACAATGCCTGGAACGCAGTAAGTGCTCATGAAGTCTCAGCAATGACTGAAGGGCAGAGGAAATGGCGGAGTAGGGAAAGGGGCACTGGCTTTCGTGACCTCCATCCACGAAGGCACCTCCTTTCATTGTAACTGAAACTGCTCGTGAACAATTTGATACTGAGCAGAGTTGTTATTTATGGTGTAACGAGCTATTTTCAAATGCACTCACATAGCAAAAGTCAGGGAAAAATAAGTAAAACACGTTTGTAGGTAAATGTCCCCAGGAGCAGAGCCTGAGATGAGGATTCAGGTTTCTTCAGGAGGAAGGGCAGGGTGGGAGCAGGACAGGGAAGGGGAGGAAGGCAAGCAAAGGATGATCTTGAGCGGAGTCCCAGTCGAGGCCAGATCCCCAGGGGAGTTCTTGAGGGTAAACTCACCCCAAGAGTTTGTCCCAGATCCAAGCCAGGCAGCTGGGCTTTAATATGCCCACACCTGGCAGTCATTGGCTGAGTTCTCCCCCAGGAAGCCTACAACCCCAGGCACGTGTCTACCCTCTGCACTATGGGCAAAGCAGTGTCAAAAGCCTAGAGGGCAGAAAAAACACACAAAACTGTCGGGAGGGTCGCACAGAAACAGTAAAGGGGATGAAGCACCTGAGCTCGGCTGCTGAGCGCTGTGCGTTTTGCTGAAGGAGGCCGGGCTGGGAACTGATTACGGTAAATTGATGACGCTGATTGCTGAAGGCTCACGCTTCCGAGCAGCTGATTTCAACGTTCGGGCTGTATAAGATGCCTGGAGGAATTGCTTAGAATGCAGATTCCCGGGCCCCACCGGCAGAAATTCTGATTCAGTTGGTAGTGTCCAGGAAAGCTCATTTTTAACATGCTCCCCAGATAACACGGATGTGGGGGCGGGGATCCTCGGGCCACGCCCTGAGCACCACTGCTTAGGGGACTGACTGTTGGAGGCTGGCGAGGGGGCAGGGAGGGCGGGTGGGGGGCGGCTAGCTGGGGCCGGGTTTCCAGGAGCGCTGAGTCAGTGTTACCAGGAGCTCGCTTGTGAACCCACGTGGAAAAGCGCGGAAACAGCCTCGTGAGATGCCTGCCAGGGGTGGATAGTCAGGGAGAGGCTGCAGAAGCGCAACCGCCCCGGGCGCGGGAGCGCTTTATGTGAGCCCTGAGGGCAGCGGGGATGTGATTTGCGGAACTACAATCAGGTGGTGTCTTAGCACGCACGAGGAGACTAGGATTCGAGCACAAGCAGTTTACTTGGGAGGTGAAACCCGGAAGCACCAGCAGGAAAGTGGGGAAAAGAGGAGGAGGGAAGGCAGTCAGGACAAGTTATTGGTGTCAGTGAGCAGGTGACGACTGGGGACAGCAGGCAGCCTGGGGAGCACGCGTCTCCAAGTGGCTCCACTTGGCGGTGAGAAACTGGGATGTTGTGCGGTCGGGTCCCTTTCATCAGTGATTGAGGACCGCTCCCTGGAACTCCTGGCTGTCCTGGGTGTGTGGTGCGCACTCTGCAGAAGCGGGTGGTGAAAGGCTGCCAGCCTGCGTGGGACTGAGCGCTGAGCCCACACGGTCAGGACACCTACGGTGCTGCCAGGGCGGCTGGGAATTGCTCACCTCGCAACAAGGACAGTCTCTTATGAAATCGCCTGCCGCCCGCGGGGTTGGTGTTAGGCGGGCCTGCTGGTCTGCAGCCAGAGGGCAAGCTTCGCCCGCGGGCCCTCATCCCTCAGCCGCGGGCTTCGAGGCCTTCAGTCGGTCTGTGCAGCCTGGCTGGATTTCCAGGACCGCCTCGGCCTAAGGGTGGTAAGGGGCCCACGTCCTGCAGATCATGAGGTTCCAGAAGATTTACGCTGCTTCTGCTCTGGAATTAGCATCCGCAAGGTAAGGAGGAGGCAACAGCGACCACCCACCCTTGCCTAGTATATTTTCTGTTTACTCCGTTGCTGGATCTCGGAGCCGCGCTGGGTTCTCTGAAAATCCACCCCTTCCCCCATTGCACCAGGCTGAGCGTAAGAGCAAAGCTGTGAGAGGCAGCCAGCGTTCGTGGAGTTCTTTCTTGAACTGTCTTGTCTGTTTCTTCCTGGTTTAATCTCTGGCCTTGATCATGTGCCACTGTCTTTTTTTTTAAATACAATAGATTGGTACAGTGCCCGGTACAAGGTAACTGAGCAGTAAATGTTATTTTTTTTATTATTAAATTTATTTATTTATGGCTGCGTTGGGTCTTTGTTGCTGTGTGCGGGCTTTCTCTAGTTGTGGCGAGTGGGGGCCACTCTTCGTTGAGGTGCGTAGGCTTCTCATTGCAGTGGCTTCTCTTGTTGCGGAGCACGGGCTCTAGGTGTGTGAGCTTCAGTAGTTGTAGCACGCGGGCTCAGTAGTTGTGGCTCGCGGGTTCTAGAGCGCAGGCTCAGTAGTGTGGTGCATGGGCTTAGTTGCTCCGTGGCACGTGGGATCTTCCTGGACCAGGGCTCGAACCCGTGTCCCTGCATTGGCAGGCGGATTCCTAACCGATGCGCCACCGGGGAAGTCCCCCACTGTCTCTTTTGTTTACCTTTCTTGCCTTACGGTGCTGATGAGAGCGTGAGGAGAATGCTACACCCATCCTAATCATCACCCATGAGGTGACAGTGGGAGTGATGGGAAATAGGAGAGAATGACAAGGACAATTTGACCTAGCCAAGAAAGGGATCCCCAGGCATGTGTCCAGAGTTTAGGAAAAAAGATTTTTAAAAATCTACCAAAAATATGGGCATGAGCTCATGGTCAGAGAATCCAAAAGAT
This sequence comes from Grampus griseus, assembly GCF_964374135.1. Taxonomy (NCBI): domain Eukaryota; kingdom Metazoa; phylum Chordata; class Mammalia; order Artiodactyla; family Delphinidae; genus Grampus; species Grampus griseus. The sequence goes on from NC_138999.1 coordinate 20,584,671, forward strand.
AGAGATGAGCAAGAGAAAATGGTTGCTAAAAAAACCTGTTTGTGATACATCACCACAAAGGAGGCTGGAGAAGAGAGAAAATGGGGCAGATCTAAGGAAACCATCAAGGCTGCACAGAGGGCTCTAGATAGCTTTGATTTTAAAGCGATATGTACAAAACCAGAAATCTGGCATCATTAAAGGAGAAACACAAAGCATGTCATAAATTTCTCAGGATCGAAATCAAAAGACCAGAATAAGCTCAGATTTGAGAACAATAGTAATGATAGCAATAAAAAAGCTTTTATGTTCTGTTTGAAACAGGAAGAAGGAAAGGATGGGTCTGCTTGGGGCGAGTGAAGTGATACAAAAAATGGCAGAGAGAAGAAGCACACAGCTTCTGGTTTGTCCTTTTTCTTACTGTTTATTAAGGCCAGTGCTCTTTAACCTGGAAAGGGTGAAAGACTCTTGGTTAAACTAGGGGTCGGTGAAGAAATTAAAAAGAGGCCTTGGGTGTTCGGAACAAGTTCAAGTCAGGCACTCTGTAGGTGGAAGGGGTTGTCATGGGGGGTAGGGTATTCTGTTTTGTACGTCAAGTTGTCAATGTCAAAGAAGTGTTGTCTCACAAAAAGAGAGGGGGAAATGAAGGATCTGAAAACCATGGCAAATGAAAGGTTCTGGGTGGGTTTAGCCTGGAAAGGGGGAGACTTGCAGGAAGGCCATCCAAGCTTGGAGAAGGACTAGAGCGCGCTGTAATAGGGTGGAGAGCGTAGCTGAGCCCGGTGGGTTGACATTCTGGGAAAGTCCAATTCAGTATTAAAAGTTCCGAAGGCTTCGAAGTAATTACCATTGACTAACTGCCTCAAAGCAACGATGTCTCCATAACAGTAAAGTTCAAACCGAGAGTAACTGAATTTGTCGAGACTGTTGTGGACAGAATTTTCTAACAGGGTATGAGGTTAGGTTAGGATCCCAGGCATTTGTTCTTAGCTTTTTCTAGGCCATGGACTCCTTTGAGAATCTGATAAAATGCCCTTTATGTTAAAATGCCCATCTGTGCCAACACACCACTTTTTATGTTCAAAATCAAGGAGTCCACTTTCCCTAAAATGGGATTGTGGTCCCCAGGTTCAGAAGCCCACAGCTAAAGGGATTCTTCTCTCTCTAAAATGCAGCGATTCTAAACCCTTTCCCTAGAAGTTGCCCTTTCACGAATCTCTCCCCAGAGGTCTTTTGTAAACATTTTCATCGCTCGATTAAAAAAAAAAATGGACAGGGCGTTCACCTAATTCATGAAACAAGCTCAGTGTTCAGGGCGACCCAAAACTTTGTTTCTTAATGTATGATTTCTGTCATGTGGCAGAACTTTCTCTCAACACCTGTGTGTTTGACACTTGCCACACACGATCCAATGCCAAATCTCAAAGGTTCGACTTTTTTAAAAAAAAATCATGAAAGGACTAATTCCAAGTTGTTTGCCCTTGGCTTTCCCTGTGTCGGCTTCAGGTCAAAGCCATGTTGTAATACACAGAAGCACCACCAGATGGCACCATTGGGAAAGTCTTGCTTTGCTAGTTGGTTTCCCAGCTCTGACGTCTATTCTAAACATAGCCTGGTAAAATGCTTATGGAAGAGGGAAGAGAATCTATTATGGGGGAGGAAAAACACCAATGACAAGACAGCCCTGGCACTTTCTTGGATTTGGGTATACAGAGTCAAGCTTTGATTACTTCTACTTCTTAATTGTCCGCTTTGGGAGGCAGATGCATAGATTTATGTAAAACGTAAGCATTTCTTACATCCACATACATACATATTCTGCCTCTGCTGATGCTCTGTGTGATTTAGAAGCTGCTCATAAGTTGGGGGAAGAGCCTCTTCCTCTTTTGGATTGTAAACTTGCACATTCATTCTTTTATTGCGTCTGTCTCCTACTTCACTTCCAGTAAGTTTATTCGGTTTGCATGGAAACATCACAAAAGGCCTTTCTGGGAAAGGAAAATCTCGGTTACATCAGCTCTCTCTGCTGTGAACATCAGGCCAGTTGGAAAGATGAAAGGGAAAGGAGAGGGCAGAAGTGAGCATGGATGGAAAGCAGGATTATCCCTGAAATTGACATGTCTGTTCGATCGTCTCTTGCTCCTTCCAGCTTTTTCTTAAAAAATAAGTTTTCTCAAAACCCGTGTTCGTGCTACATTAAGCCTCATGTTTCTGTTTCTCATTTTACTGCTTGGGATGGCATTTGCTGCCACTTGGTAAGCTTCCTTAAGAGAGGGAGTGATGTCGGTTAGACTACAGTTACCTGTGTTGAGAAAGGACCCTCCATTGTTTTGTGGTCTTTGGCAGGCAGCTAGCAGATGCCATGTCTCTTTGGGGCACAGCTTTGGCCAGCCTTCTCTTCATTTTTATACCTGCAAGTGGAAAATCACCACTTTAATGAGCCACATCCTCTGTGGAAAAAAATGTTTGCAATTACCCAACAGAGGAAAACGCCCTTTCTAAGATCTTTGAGAAGAGGTACTGCAGACCGCCCTCCACCCCCGCCCCCCACCAAATTCACAATGGGGGAATTCTTCTCGCCTTACATTCTATTTCAGAGATAGTTCTGCTAGAATCCTGCATTTCTGAGCGAAGAGTTGTGAAACAGAATTCTGGAGTGGTACAGCTGGGAGAAGCCAGGCGTATTGGCATTGAGGAGGCATCTTCCTGGTCTGGCTCTGTGCTGGGCGTCCAGGGCATGCAGAGAGTAAAGAGATACTGTTCCTCTCCTCCAGGAGCTTCCAACCTAGTGGGAAACACAAACATACAGAGACCCTATGTTATGCCTGGAATTATAGTTGAGTGCCAAGAGCAAAATAAAATCAAAGTGCAGTTCTGCTTGGCTGGGCAGGGCTGCAGCAAGTGAAAATCTACTAAAATGCAGACTGTTAGCAAAGTCAAATTATCCTTTGTCCTCAAAATGTAAGTAAGTGGATGGATGTGGGCTATTTTTCTTCTTCTTTATACTTTTCTGTGCTTTGTAAAAATTCTAAAATAAGCACGTTTAGGTTTTTTGCCCTCATTATAAAAGTAAGTGGGAGTCTGAAGAGGAAAACGTATACTTTTTTTTTTGGTAACAGTCATACTAATGTTAACAAAAGCGAACACTTATTTGGTGGTTACTATGGTGCCAGGTACCATTCTAGGTGCTTTTATATATTAACTCATTTAATCTTTCTAGTCACCTTATGAAAGACGTGCTGTTATTAAACCCATTTTACAGAGCAAGCAGTTGAGGCACAGAGAAGTTAAGTAGCTTGCCTGGGTTGCCGTAGGATTTAAGTGGCGGGGCAGACTGGCCCCAAAGTTGGAGTTAAACTAAATAAGTTTGGTGAACATTATGAAGGAAGAGTTTTTCCTCCTGAATTAATTTCCCAGAGAACTGAAGCTGGTCATCCTGTCTCAGGATTGGGCTGGGGAATGACATGTTCCTGGAGCAGGATGGGTCAGTAAGGGCAATGCTGGGATTGGAGGATCAGGCCTAAGAGGCTCAGTTACTTGGGGGAACCCGCAAGTATAGACCAAAAAGTTTCCAGCTGGTTGGCCTAGCCTGGCCTAAAGGGTTGTGGGAAATAGCAAGTCCTTCTCTAGAAAAGCTGCTCCCCCTGGGAGGGAGTGTGGCGGGGGTGGGGGGGTGGGGAGGGACAGAGTTGTGGCAGGTAAGCAGAGTGTCATGGAGAAAGGGATTGGGGTTTGGGTCAGGGGTTAGCGTTACATATTGGGGTTAGGGTTAGGGATTAGAGTCATGTGATAGGGTTTGGGGTGAGAGGATTGTGGGTAGAGTCTGGTACTTGGCTTAGGGATAAGGATTTGGGTAACCATCGGAGTTTAGGGCAAGAAAATACAATACGGAAATATCTTTGCATTCTCAAATGCTAATGGGATACATTCCTATGGTAGAAGTCTCTGGATTTGAAACACACCTTTATGTTTTTTTGAAGCACAGATTTTTTTGGTCTTTTTTATTATGGTAAGACATATGGTCTGGTAACATAAAATTTACCATCTTAACCATTTTTAAGTGTGCAGTTCAATAGTTTTAAATGTATTCACATTGTTATGAGTCAAGGTCTCTAGAACTTTTTTTTAACATCTTTATTGGAGTATAATTGCTTTACAATGGTGTGTTAGTTTCTGCTTTATAACAAAGTGACTCAGTTATACATATACATATGTTCCCATATCTCTTCCCTCTTGCGTCTCCCTCCCTCCCACCCTCCCTATCCCACCCCTCCAGGCGGTCACAAAGCACCGAGCTGATCTCCCTGTGCTATGCGGCTGCTTCCCACTAGCTATCTATTTTACGTTTGGTAGTGTATATATGTCCATGCCACTCTCTCGCTTTGTCCCAGCTTACCCTTCCCCCTCCCCGTATCCTCAAGTCCATTCTCTAGTAGATCTGTGTCTTTATTCCCGTCTTGCCCCTAGGTTCTTCATGACCTTTTTTTCCCCTTAGATTCCATATATATGTGTTAGCATACGGTATTTGTTTTTCTCTTTCTGACTTACTTCACTCTGTATGACAGACTCTAGGTCCATCCACCTTGCCACAAATAACTCAATTTCCTTTCTTTTTATGGCTGAGTAATATTCCATTGTATATATGTGCCACATTTTCTGTATCCATTCATCTGTTGATGGACACAAACTGAAACACTATACCCGTCAAAAAACAACTCTCCTTCCCTCCAGCTTCCGGTAACCACCATTCTACTTCCTGTTTCTATGAGTCTGACTACTCTAGGTACTTATGTAAGTGGAATCATTCAGTCTTTTTGTGACTAGCTTATCTCACTTACCATAATAACCTCATAATGACCACAAGGTTCATCCATGTTATAACATGTGACAAGATCTACTTCCCTTTTTAAAAAAATTAATTTATTTATTTTATTTATCTATTTTTGGCTGCATTGGGTCTTCGTTGCTGCACGCGGGCTATCTCTAGTTGCAGTGAGCTGGGGCTACTCTTCGTTGCGATACACGGACTTCTCATTGTGGTGACCTCTCTTGTTGGGGAGCATGGGCTCTAGGCACGCGGGCTCAGTAGTTGCAGCACGCAGGCTCAGTAGTTGTGGCTCGTGGGCCCTAGAGCGCAGGCTCAGTAGTTGTGGCGCACGGGTTAGTTGCTCCGTGGCATGTGGGATCTTCCCAGACCAGGGCTCGAACCTGTGTCCCCTGCATCGGCAGGCAGACTCTCAACCACTGCGCCACCAGGGAAGCCCTTCCCTCCTTTTTAAGGTTGATAATATTCCATTGTATGTGTATACTTTATTTTGTTTATCCTTTCATTTGTCAGTGGATATTTGGGTTGCTTCCACCTCATGGCTCTTGTGTGAGTAGTGCAGCTGATTTTTGTGTGTTCATTTTGTATCCTGCAACTTTGCTGAATTTATTAGTTCTAACAGGTGTTTTTTTGTAGTCTCTTTGGGGTTTTGAAGTACAGATTTTTTAAAAAGCAGCCTCAGTGTAAGAACAAAATATTAATGTATGGCTGAAATTATGAGTGCCTCAATAGTTCTTGAGAAAGTAAGTTGAAACTTCACCAGAGATAACATTTATCCAAATTCCAGTAAATCTGAAATTCATGGCACCATCAGTTTTCCCCCTTGACATAAAAAAAGAGTAGAGTAATTGTATAATAGTTCCCTTTGTCCATTACATAATGGAGGGAAGTGGGCAGCTTTGTCAGTTAATCTGTTATAATATTCATGCCTGTGACTTTTTTTTTTTTTTTCTGTACGTGGGCCTCTCACTGCTGTGGCCTCTCCCGTTGCGGAGCACAGGCTCCGTGCGCGCAGGCTCAGCGGCCATGGCTCACGGGCCCAGCCGCTCCGCGGCATGTGGGATCTTCCCGGACCGGGGCACGAGCCCGCGTCCCCTGCGTCGGCAGGCGGACTCTCAAGCACTGCGCCACCAGGGAAGCCCATGCCTGTGACGTTTTTGTTTTCAATGACATTTCTATTCCCTTATCCTTCTAGGGAGGTTTCTGATAACCATAAATAGTTTCATAATGCCAGTGCAGAGCATAAAACACTGCATTAGGGTTTCTGGAGATTTCTGATTACGGTGAGTATACAGTCCATGGTGTTTCAGCTTCACGATTATGAAGTTCACAGTAAGAGATGGTGGTGCTAGTAAAGGAAAAGGTCTGACTTTGAGGTTCATCTTATAGGTCAGTGCTAGCATCTTCTAATGAGGCTCCTACACATACTGTAGAAGAAATGTATTTGCAAAATCTCACTGCAAAGTAGGACTCTTTTTCAACAGATTGTTCGCCTATGGCTGTCCTTCAGTTTGGAGATTGTCGGCATTCTTGGAGGTAAATGCACATGTGGTAGAATGAAAAGCATTCTTACTTTGCTACGATTTGAAAGAGTTACTTTTACTTTGAAAAAAATATTCTGAGACATTGATTCTGAACATTTTGGGACTTGTGGCAACATTATTGGGTTAATTTTAAACGTATCCTATTCTGAATCCATCAGAGTTCTTAGTTGCCAACATCAGAATCTCCTCTAGTTAGTTTAAGGAGTTTATTCAAAATTTTAAATAGCTTTTGGAGTCTTGGGGAGGGCCAGAGAGCCAGTCTTGGAGGCTACACAGCTGGAGAAGCAGGCAGAGCGCTCAGATGTCCCATAGGACTGTTCCAGAGAAAGCTCCCTGCCTCGGTACTTATGATCCTGGAGGCACCATTCAGCTCTGAGTCCGTGCAACCAGCTCACTTTATCATTCTTTTAAAAAATCAACAAATTTGGATTTGAACATCTTATAACAGTCTTTAATATGTAATGGACGGTGATATTCCCTTACTGATTGAGTCAGTTTGAGTCAGGCCAACCCCTCACTTTCAAAAGGAGGAATGGAGGCCTAACAAGATGATATGACTTGTGCAAGGTCTTCTGAGTCTCAGGCCATTATAGAGGGTGAGGAGGCGGAGGGGATGGGTCTGCTCCAGTCTGTCAAGAGTGTTGAATTAAAAAGATATTGTTGGGCTTCCCTGGTGGCACGAGGGTTAAGAATCCGCCTGCCAGGGCAGGGCACACAGGTTCGAGCCCTGGTCCGGGAAGATCCCACATGCCACGGAGCAGCTAAGCCCGTGCACCACAACTACTGAGCCCACACGCTACAGTTACTGAAGCCCGCGTGCCTAGAGCCCGTGCTCCACAAGAGAAGCCACCGCGATGAGAAGCCTGTGCACTGCAACGTAGAGTAGCCCCCGCTCGCCGCAACTAGAGAAAGCCTGCGCGCAGCAACAAAGACCCAATGCAGCCAAAAATAAATAAATATTTTAAAAAATTTTTTAAAAAGAAATGGTAAAATTTATTTTAAAAAAGACATTGTTAAAAAAATTTTTTGGACTCCCCTGGTGGTCCAATGGTTTTTTTTAAAAATGATTTAAATATATATACTTTCTAAAGTAGTTTTAATGTCACAGAAGTGGCTTTTCAGCAAGAGAAATCAGAGGTAGCTAAGAAAAGGCCCCACCAGCCTCAGGTCTCCTGAGCCTGTGGAAGGCCGAGGCAAGCTGAGCCCTGAGCAGCCGGTTTAGCAGCCATGAGAAAGGCCCTGAGTTCCTCAGGAAGAGCCAGGAGGCAGTCCCCGCCCCTTGGAAACCTGGTTTCCTACGGGGGTACAGGCATCTCTGGGCCCCCGGCTCACTGCTCCAGTGAAAATCCCCTCAATGCCCATTCATTTAATGCCTCCTAGGGAAGCGCGGCTCTCCCTAACAGGCAGGCTAGGGGGCTGAGGCAGCCTGCCTTTGCTGCATGGTCCTGGGGGACTGGGGGTGGGCCTGGCCACGGGAAGGGCTCAGTCAGCAGGCTTATCTTCTCGTAGGAGGGTGAGGAAGTGCTGGCCTCCCTCACAGAGCAGGCTGTGTTCAGCCCGGCACAGCACGAGCCAGGGTGGCCCCAGCGGCTCCTGCTTGCTCACCAGGGGGAGGAGTTCGGCCATCAGGACCTTTTCCAGGTGGATCTGCTGGTGCCGCATGGCCCCCCCGCAGCCCGAGGGCCGCCGGGGTCTGCAGCTCCTGGGTACTGTGCACGGCTCCCGCAGCCTGCGGAGACGCTGCCCCGCGATGGCCTGCAGGCCCTCCGGGGTGAGCAGGCAGCGCTACTCCTGTATCCAGTCCTTGGGCTCTGCCGTGAGCTCTTCCGCATTCGAAGTCTTAGCAGCAAGCAGGCCTCCTGTAGGTGCCGCAACTCTGCCTCCACCTCCGCGGCGCTGAGCCTAGAGCCGGGCCACCTTGAAGTTGTCTGCATTTTCTGCAGGAACTGGGTTTTGGCGGTGGTAGCAGCATCCACAGAATCACTGGTCTGTGCAGAGCTGAGCTGGGCCCACAGGCTGGGATGCACACGTGCGCAGCCCGCAAACCAGAGAGCAACGTGGTGACCCCAGCCAGCTGGGCTGGGCCACGAGAAGTAGGCAAGGGCCAGGGTAGCGGCCCCAGCCTGCGCTGTCCGGCTCTGCTGAATGTCAGGAGGGGCCTTTGGGGGTCCTGGGGAACTGAGGGGACACTGTCCGTGAAAAGGGTGACAGAGCTGACCCACTCTGGGAAATGCTAGGAGAGAATTCAAGGGAAAAAGGGGAGAGGAGCCAGCAGTGACTGGTAGCCAAGATGTCTGGTGAGAGCTCTGGGTGCTGGCTCTGTACCAGGCCCAGCACAAGCACCCGAAAGGCACTACCTTGTTTAAGCCCTACAGCACCTCTAGGAGCTGCTACTATTATTGTCGTCTCCACAAGGAAGACAGATGGGGACTTGGAGACACGGAGTGCCTTGTTCAAGGTCTCACAGCTTGAGACAGGCTGAGCTGGGGGCCTCCGAGGCCGCTGGCTGAGTGAGGTGACCACAGCCGTCGTAGGGAGGCTGACTCCTAACGCGGAGAGTGTGTCGCCACCCAGCAGAGAAAGCCAAGGGGCCCGTGGGAGAAGTCTTACCATCGGGAAGCCTCGGCCTCCCGGCTCTCCACGCTCCCCTGGTCTCACCTCCCCCTCCTCGTCCCTCTCCCCCAGCCTCGAGGCTTCCGGGAAGCCGCTTTCCTGAAGGCCTCGGGCAGCTGCATCCTGTCGGAGAAGCCGGTGCCCAGGACAGCTCTGTGTCACTCGGGGGGCTCCAGGCCCCACTCCCTACTCAGAGCCCAGTGAGGGATGAGGCTCACCCACCCCTCAGGCAGGGCTTCCAGGGTGACCCCAGGCGCCAGCCCAGTTCAGGTCCCACCTGGCAGGGAGGAGAGAAAGCGGAGCCCAGGCCTTCGAGAGCTCATGTGGAGCCCCGGGGCTGGGTGGATAAGTGGATAGGGCACAGGACAGGCCCCAGTGCATCAAACGTGGCACCTTCACAGCCAGCTGTTCCACTCTGCCGGCTTCCGGGCTTGGGCCTCATGGGGTGGCATCCTGGGGCCCCCCTGGCCCACATCCAGCTCAATGCCCTGCCCTCCCTGTCACTCCTGCTGCTGCCAGGATCTGATCAGGTAGAGACAGTAGTTCCTCCAGTGAGGGTCTGGGAAACGCACCCCTTATCCTCGAGTGTAAGAGCTTCTGGGGCCTGAGGCACAGCCAACGGGACTATGTGTTGGTCCCTGCGGCCTGGTTCAGGCTTGGTGGCTCCGGCCCCTTCCCCATACAGGCCTGATGCCCCACTGACGGAAGCCTGCTCTCAGGGAGGTCCTTGGCAGGCCCCCTGGTTTGGTGGATGCCCCTGGGGGCTCTTGTCTCTGATGGACGGCTGTCAGCCCTGCGTGAGGCGCTGAGGGGGCAGAGGCTCTGGTGGCAAGGGAAGCGGCCGTGGACGCAGACTTCAGGCTGGGGGCCTTGCCCTTGTCGCCTTCTCCAGCCTTTGAGATGCCTTTTCGCACCCGTACAGCCTTCTGCAGTGCCTGGGTCAGAAGCTCCGGCTCCTTGAGGTCCTGCGGGCTGGGTGTGCTTGCTGCAGATGGGGCCTCTTCGTTCGTTTCTGGCCCTGGGCTGGGCTCCGGAGCCGGGGCCTCGGCTGGTTCCCAGGCACTCAGCAGCCGCCGGGAGCCTCGCAGGCTCCGCTCCAGCTGCCGCTGTCACTCGGTGCAGGAGTCCAGGGCGTCATGCAGCTTGGCCACCAGCCTGGAAGGGACGCACCCGAGGCTCAGCAGCCTCGGACTGCGCCGCCTCCCGCCCCCTCCAGGGCGCGGAATCCACCGGTGCGAGCAGCCGGCAGGGTCCAGTGGTTAAGACTCTGAGCTTCCTCTGCAGGGGACACGGGTTCGATCCCTGGTCGGGGAACTAAGATCCCACATGCTGCACAGTGTGGCCAAAAATTAAAAAAAAAAGACATTTTTGGACGTCATGGATATCATCGCTAAGCTCCTTTCACTAATTTGTCACGGAGACAATAAGGTTCCGATCTCTCCCCTACTTCGACCTGACTCTGGCACCTTGGGCCACCCCTCTGCCTTCAGTGTCATCTCTAATATCCCTGGAGAATTGATCTTGAGCCTAATAACAAACTCCCATTTATTGAGCGCTGTGCTAAGTGCTGCGTGTGCGCCGTCTCATTTAGTCCTTACATCCACACAAGGAAGCAGATACTTTCATTAGTTTCATTTTATGGATGGGGACACCGGGACCAAAGGGGTTCAGAGCCTTGCCCAAGGGAGTGAAAAATTTGACCTGCCATTCAAGTAGAGCACTGGCCCTTAAACTCTGCCTCTCCATCTTTATGGGAAATTCTAGCTTTCATACTCTACTGTCCTCTGATTCAACCTTGATACCTCAGTGGGAAACGAGTGCCCTGTTGCTCCTGTAAGCCCTATAATCGCCCACTGAACCGCACTCTTTCTGGTTTTGGCCTAGCGTGATGTAATGACACTTGGCTCTTTGATAGGGAAGAGGTGAGGATGAACGAGGTGATGATTGGTAAGTGTTTTGAGGCTGTCGAAGAAAAGCTTGGTGTCGTAGGCTTCCACATGGGGAAAGAATTATTTTTAATGGGAGTGAGAAACTGATGAGAATTCAGCAGCGAGAGCCATGTTGTTTTTAGGTGATGGTCTCCGAAACCAAGAGCTGTCATTTTGCTTAATGATTTCAAACCTGAATAAGCAGTATAACAAGTGAGCCTCAAACTCAGTCATTCAACCAAAAGGCAAACAATTTTGTAACCAGGAGATAGGGGAGCTTTACAGCCTTTAAACAATATAATCTGAGAGCACCCCCGCCATCTTACCAACTGGCAACACGGAATACGTGGGTTTTAATCATTACACTGTGATAGCTGAACAGCCAGCTGGTAGGAAGCTTAACTCTGCTTTATTCCCAGGGGAAAAAATAAGTTTAGCATCATGTGGTGTGTTTATTTTATTTATGTTTTCAAATCGACTGCAAAGTATTTTTCAAATGCTATAAACATAGCAGTCAATTAACACCCTCTTTTTTTAAATTTTCTTTTTTATTTTATTTTTTTGAATTTTATTTTATTTGTATACAGCAGGTTCTTATTAGTTATCGATTTTATACAATTAGTGTATACATGTCAATCCCAATCTCCCTGTTCATCCCACCCCCGCACCCCCACCCCCGCCACTTTCCCCCGTTGGAGGCCATACGTTTGTTCTCTCCACCTGTGTCTCTATTTCTGCCCTGCATACCGGTTCATCTGTACCATTTTTCTAGGTTCCACATAGAACCTAGCTATTCCTGGCTATTGTAAATAGTGCTGCAATGAACATTGGGATGCATGTGTCTTTTTGAATTATGGTTTTCTCTGGGTATATGCCCAGTAGTGGGATTGCTGGGTCATATGGTAATTCTATTTTCAGTTTTTTAAGGAACGTCCATACTGTTCTCCATAGTGGCTGTATCAATGTACATTCCCACCAACAGTGCAAGAGGGTTCCCTGTTCTCCACATCCTCTCCAGCATTTGTTGTTTGTAGATTTTCTGATGACGCCCGTTCTAACTGGTGTGAGGTGATACCTCATTATAGTTTTGATTTGCACTTCTCTAATAATTAGTGATGTTGAGCATCTTTTCATGTGTTTGTTGGCAATCTGTATATCTTCTTTGGAGAAATGTCTGTTTAGGTCTTCTGCCCATTTTTGGATTGGGTTGTTTGTTTTTTTGATATTGAGCTGCATGAGCTGTTTATATATTTTGGAGATTAATCCTTGTCCGTTGGTTCGTTTGCAAATATTTTCTCCCATTCTGAGGGTTGTCTTTTTGTCTTGTTTGTAGTTTCCTTTGCTTTGCAAAAGCTTTTAAGTTTCATTAGGTCCCATTTGTTTATTTTTGTTTTTGGGTTTTTTTTACATCTTTGTTGGAGTATAATTGCTTTACAGTGGTGTGTTAGTTTCTGCTTTATAACAAAGTGACTCAGTTATACATATACATATGTTCCCACATCTCTTCCGTCTTGCGTCTCCCTCCCTCCCACCCTCCCTATCCCACCCCTCCAGGTGGTCACAAAGCACCGAGCTGATCTCCCTGTGCTATGCGGCTGCTTCCCACTAGCTATCTATTTTACATTTGGTAGTGTATATATGTCCAGGCCACTCTCTCGCTTTGTCACCGCTTACCCTTCCCCCTCCCCATTTCCTCAAGTCCATTCTCTAGTAGGTCTGTGTCTTTATTCCTGTATTAACACCTAGGTTCTTCATGACATTTTTTCCCCTTAAATTCCATATATATGTGTTAGCATACGGTATTTGTCTTTCTCTTTCTGACTTACTTCACTCTGTATGACAGACTCTAGGTCCATCCACCTCATTACAAATAGCTCAATTTCGTTTCTTTTTATGGCTGAGTAATATTCCATTGTATATATGTGCCACATCTTCTTTATCCATTCATCCGATGATGGACACTTAGGTTGTTTCCATCTCCAGGCTATCGTAAATGGAGTTGCAATGAACATTTTGGTACATGACTCTTTTTGAATTATGGTTTTCTCAGGGTATATGCCCAGTAGTGGGATTGCTGGGTCATATGGTAGTTCTATTTGTAGTTTTTTAAGGAACCTCCATACTGTTCTCCATAGTGGCTGTAGTAATTCGCATTCCCACCAGCAGTGCAAGAGTGTTCCCTTTTCTCCACACCCTCTCCAGCATTTATTGTTTCTAGATTTTTTGATGATGGCCATTCTGAGTGGTGTGAGATGATATCTCATTGTAGTTTTGATTTGCATTTCTCTAATGATTAATGATGTTGAGCATCGTTTCATGTGTTTGTTGGCAGTCTGTATATCTTCTTTGGAGAAATGTCTACTTAGGTCTTCTGCCCATTTTTGGATTGGGTGTTTGTTTTTTTGTTATTGAGCTGCATGAGCTGCTTGTAAATTTTGGAGATTAATCCTTTGTCAGTTGCTTCATTTGCAAATATTTTCTCCCATTCTGAGGGTTGTCTTTTGGTCTTGTTTATGGTTTCCTTTGCTGTGCAAAAGCTTTGAAGTTTCATTAGGTCCCATTTGTTTATTTTTGCTTTTATTTCCATCTCTCTAGGAAGTGGGTCAAAAGGATCTTGCTGTGATTTATGTCATAGAGTGTCCTACCTATGTTTTCCTCTAAGAGTTTGATAGTTTCTGGCCTTACATTTAGGTCTTTAATCCATTTTTAGCTTATTTTTGTGTATGGTGTTAGGGAGTGTTCTAATCTCATACTTTTACATGTACCTGTCCAGTTTTCCCAGCACCACTTTTTGAAGAGGCTGCCTTTTCTCCATTGTATACTCTTGTCTCCTTTATCAAAGATAAGGTGACCATATGTGCATGGGTTTATCCCTGGGCTTTCTATCCTGTTCCATTGACCTATATTTCTGTTTTTGTGCCAGTTCCATATTGTCTTGATTACTATAGCTTTGTATTATAGTCTGAAGTCAGGGAGTCTGATTCCTCCAGCTCCATTTTTTTCCCTGAAGACTGCTTTGGCTATTCGGGGTCTTTTGTGTCTCCATGCAAATTTTAAGATTTTTTGTTCTAGTTCTGTAAAAAATGCCATTGGTAATTTGATAGGGATTGCATTGAATCTGTAGATTGCTTTGGGTAGTAGAGTCATTTTCACAAGATTGATTCTTCCAATCCAAGAACATGGTATATCTCTCCATCTGTTTGTGTCATCTTTGATTTCTTTCATCAGTGTCTTATACTCTTCTGCTTACAGGTCTTTTGTCCCCCTAGGTAGGTTTATTCCTAGGTATTTTATTCTTTTTCTTGCAATGGTGAATGGGATTGTTTCCTTAATTGCTCTTTCTGATCTTTCGTTGTTAGTGTATAGGAATGCAAGAGATTTCTGTGCATTAATTTTGTATCCTGCAACTTTACCAAATTCATTGATTACCTCTAGTAGTTTTCTGGTAGCATCTTTAGGATTCTCTATGTAGAGTATCATGTCATCTGCAAACAGTGACAGTTTTAGTTCTTCTTTTCCAATTTGTATTCCTTTTATTTCTTTTTCTTCTCTGATTGCTGTGGGTAGGACTACCAAAACTATGTTGAATAATAGTGGCGAGAGTGGACATCCTTGTCTTGTTCCTGATCTTAGAGGAAATGCTGTCAGTTTTTCACCATTGAGAATGATGTTTGCTGTGGGTTTGTCGTATATGCCTTTATTATGTTGAGGTAGGTTCCTTCTATTCCCACTTTATGGAGAGTTTTTTTTATCATAAATGGGTGTTGAATTTTGTCAAAAGCTTTTTCTGCATCTATTGACATGATCATATGGTTTTTATCCTTCAGTTTGTTAATATGGTGTATCACATTGATTGATTTGCGTATATTGAAGAATCCTTGAATCCCTGGGATAAATCCCACTTGATCGTGGTGTATGATCCTTTTAATGTGCTGTTGGATTCTGTTTGCTAGTATTTTGTTGAGGATTTTTGCGTCTATGTTCATGAGTGATATTGGTCTGTAATTTTCTTTTTTGTGTGGTATCTTTGTCTGGTTTTGGTGTCAGGCTGATGGTGGCCTCATAGAATGAGTTTGGGAGTGTTCCTTCCTCTGCAGTTTTTTGGAAGAGTTTGAGAAGGATAGGTGTTAGCTCCTCTCTAAATGTTTGGTAGAATTCACCTGTGAAGCCATCTGGTCCTGGACTTTTTGTTTGTTGGCAGATTTTTAATCACAGTTTCAATTTCCTTACTTGTGATTGGTCTGTTCATATTTTCTATTTCTTCCTGGTTCAGTCTTGGAAGGTTGTTATACCTTTCTAAGAATTTGTCCATTTCCTCCAGGTTGTCCATTTTATTGGCATAGAGTTGCTTGTAGTAGTCTCTTAGGATGCTTTGTATTTCTGCAGTGTCTGTTGTAACTTCTCCTTTTTCATTTCTAATTTTATTGATTTGAGTCCTCTCTTTTTCTTTTTGAGTCTGGCTAAAGGTTTATCAATGTTGTTTATCTTCTCAAAGAACCAGCTTTTAGTTTTATTGATCTTTGCTATTGTTTTCTTTGTTTCTGTTGCATTTATTTCTGCTCTGATCTTTATGATTTCTTTCCTTTTGCTAACTTTGGGTTTTGTTTGTTCTTCTTTCTCTAGTTCCTTTAGGTGTAAGGTTAGATTGTTTATTTGAGATTTTTCTTGTTTCTTGAGGTAGGCTTGTATTGCTAGAAACTTCCCTCTTAGAACTGCTTTTGCTGCATCCGATAGGTTTTGGATTATCGTGTTTTCGTTGTCATTTGTCTCTAGGTATTTTTTGATTTCCTCTTTGATTTCTTCAGTGATCTCTTGGTTATTTAGTAACATATTGTTTAGCCTCCATGTGTTCGTGTTTTTTATATTATTTTCCCTATAATTGATTTCCAATCTCATAGCGTTGTGGTTGGAAGAGATGCTTGATATAATTTCAATTTTCTTAAATTTACCGAGACTTGATTTGTGACCCAAAATGTGATCTATCCTGGAGAATGTTCCATGCACACTTGAGAAGAAAGTGTAATCTGCAGTTTTTGGATGGAATAGCCTATAAATATCAATTAAATCTATCTGGTCTGTTGTGTCATTTAAAGCTTCTGTTTCCTTATTTATTTTCATTTTGGATGATCTGCCCATTGGTGTAAGTGAGGTGTTAAAGTCTCCCACTATTATTGTGTTACTGTCCATTTCCTCTTTTATAGCTGTTAGCAGTTGCCTTATGTATTGAGGTCCTCCTCTGTTGGATGTATATATAATTGTTGTATCTTCTTGGATTGATCCCTCAATCATTATGTAGTGTCCTTTATTGTCTCTTGTAACATTCTTTATTTTAAAGTCTATTTTATCTGATATGAGTATTGCTACTCCAGATTTCTTTTGATTTCCATTTTCATCGAATATCTTTTTCCATCCTCTCATTTTCGGTCTGTATGTGTCCCTAGGTCTGAAGTGGGTCTCTTGTAGACAGCATATGTACGGGTCTTGTTTTTGTATCCATTCAGCGAGGCTGTGTCTTTTTGTTGGAGCATTTAATCCATTCGTGTTTAAGGTAATTATCAATATGTATGTTCCTGTTACCATTTTCTTAATTGTTACGGGTTTGTTTTTGTAGGTCCTTTTCTCTCTTGTGTTTCTCATTTAGAGAAGTTCCTTTAGCATTTGTTGTAGAGCTGGTTTGGTGGTGCTGAATTTTCTTAGCTTTTGCTTGTCTGTAAAGCTTTTGATTTCTCCGTTGAATCTGAATGAGATCCTTGCCGGGTAGAGTAGTCTTGGTTGTAGGTTCTTCCCTTTCATCACTTTATTTTATTTATTTACCAAAAGATTAACCATGTTTGATTTTTTTTTTGGTCTGAAAAGTAACTGCCTTATTTTTTTTTAACATCTTTATTGGGGTATAATTGCTTTACAATGGTGTGTTAGTTTCTGCTTTATAACAAAGTGAATCTGTTATACATATACATATGTTCCCATATCTCTTCCCTCTTGCATCTCCCTCCCTCCCACCCTCCCTATCCCACCCCTCTAGGTGGTCACAGAGCACCGGGCTGATCTCCCTGTGCTATGCTGCTGCTTCCCACTAGCTGTCTATTTTACGGTTGGTAGTGTATATATGTCCATGCCACTCTCTCACTTTGTCACATGGTGCCACTCCCTTCTGGCTTGTAGAGTTTCTGCTGAAAAATCGGCTGTTAACCTTATTGGAGTTCCCTTGTATGTTATTTGTTGTTTTTCCCTTGTTGCTTTCAGTAATTTTTCTTTGTGTTTAATTTTTGCCAATTTGATTACTGTGTGTCTCGGCATGTTTCTCCTTGGGTTTATTCTGTATGGGACTCTCTGCGCTTCTTGGAGTTGGGTGGCTGTATTCTTTCCCATGTTAGGGAAGTTTTCGACTATAATCTCTTCAAATATTGTCTGAGGTCCTTTCTCTCTCTCTTCTCCTTCTGGGACCCCTATAATGCAAATGTTGTTGAATTTAGTATTGTCCCAGAGGTCTCTTAGGCTGTCTTCATTTCTTTTCATTCTTTTTTCTTTATTCTGTTCTGTGGCAGTGAATTCCACCATTCTGTCTTCCAGGGCATTTATCCGTTCTTCTGCCTCAGTTATTCTGCTGTTGATTCCTTCTTTTGTATTTTTATTTCAGTTATTGTATTGTTCATCTGTTTGTTTGTTCTTTAATTCTTCTAGGTGTTTGTTCTTTCATTCTTCCAGGTCTTTGTTAAACAGTTCTGGCATCTTCTTGATCTTTGCCTCCATTGTTTTTCTGAGGTCCTGGATCATCTTTACTATCGTTACTCTGAATTCTTTTTCTGGAAGGTTGCCTATCTCCACTTCATTTAGTTGTTTTTCTGGGGTTTTATCTTGTTCCTTCATCTGGTACAAAGTCCTCTGCCTTTTCATCTTGTCTATCTTTCTGTGAATGTGGTTTTCCTTCCACAGGCTGCAGAACTGTAGTTCTTCTTTCTTCTGCTGTCTGCCCTCTGGTGGATGAAGCTATCTAAGAGGCTTGTGCCAGCTTCCTGATGGGAGGGACTGGTGGTGGGTAGAGCTGGGGGCTGCTCTGGTGGGCAGAGCTCAGTAAAACTTTAATCCTCTTGTCTGCTGATGGGTGGGGCTGGGTTCCCTCCCTGTTGGTTGTTTTCCCTGAGGCGACCCAGCACTGGAGCCCGCCTGGCTCTTTGGTGGGGCTAATGGCAGACGCTGGGAGAGCTCACGCCAAGGAGTACTTCCCAGAACTTCTGCTGCCAGTCTCCTTGTCCCCACAGTGACCCACAACCACCCCTTGCCTCTGCAGGAGACCCTCCAACACTAGCAGGTAGGTCTGGTTCAGTCTCCAATGGGGTCACTGCTCCTTCCCCTGGGTCCCAGTGTGCACACTACTTTGTGTGTGCCCTCCAAGAGTGGAGTCTCTGTTTCCCCCAGTCCTGTCGAAGTCCTGCAATCAAATCCCACTAGCCTTCAAAGTCTGATTCTCTAGGAATTCTTCCTGCTGTTGCTGGCCCCCCAGGTTGGGAAGCCTGACGTGGGGCTCAGAACCTTCACTCCAGTGGATGGACTTCTGTGGTATAAGTGTTCTCCAGTTTGTGAGTCACCCACCCAGCAGTTATGGGATTTGATTTTATTGTGATTGCGCCCCTCCTACCGTCTCACTGCGGCTTCTCCTTTGTCTTTGGATGTGGGGTATCTTTTTTGGTGAGTTCCAGTGTCTTCCTCTTGATGACTGTTCAGCAGTTAGTTGTGCTTCCAGTGCTCTTGCAAAAGGGAGTGAGCACACGTCCTTCTACTCCGCCATCTTGAGCCAATCCTAAATAACGCCCTCTCTTAAAAACGATATGTAAGCTCCTTGGAAGATACAAACAGGGCTTATTGAAGGGAAGTTAAGTATGGGGACCTGGCTTTCAGCTCTTCTCATGCTCAGAGGAGCCAACAACACATGCTTTGGGCTAGACCCTACGTCTACTAACACCAATGCCATTCCTCCCTGGGGCATTCATTGCTTCAGACATTTTATCCACCCCTCAGGCCCCAATTTCCATTAGATCTCACCTGCTTTTTCTCTCAAGGCACCTTGAACTTTCCCTTATAAACTTATCCATAATTTTTCTTCATTACTTGTTAATGCGTGCCTCTCCCACCATACTGTAAATTCCATGTATGTGTACCCAGTACCAAATGCAGACTCTGTTACGTGGTGAGTGCTCAATAAATATTTGTGGATCTGTGTGTTCCTGTGGAGAACGGGGAGGAATGGGTGAGAATCTAAAAAACAATTTTAATAGGATTGAAAATCTTTCATCTTTCTGATCTCTTCATAAAAACGTATGTTGCCCAGCTAGATTGTGATTTTAGAAATTTGTGCTGCAGGAGTCGGTGAGGGATGTCTCAAGTTTGTCTTCACGTTACTGAACCAGAGTGGGTCCACTTGCCCATGCGCAGTAAAGCCTATCTACTGACACTGGGCTGTGGTGAATACAGTGCAGTGTTTATTGCAGGGTGCCAAACAAGGAGTCCAGGTAGCAAGTGCTTAAAAGACCCAAACTCCCTGAAGGCTTTCAGGGAAATGTTTATAAAGACAGGGTGAGGGAGGGGGGTTGTCAGGTATGTGATCAGCTTGTGGACACTCCTCTGATTGGTTGGTGGTGAGGTAATCGGGAGTCAACATCATCAACCTTCTGGTTCCAACTGGTGTGTGCTTGTGGGCAGCATACAGTTAACTTCTTCCACCCTGTGTGAGTTTCAGTATCTGCAAAACAGCTCAAAGGACGTGACTCAGAATATTATCTATAGCCCTTGAGGAATTAAAGGTCCTTGACTTTTTTTACTGGCTAAACTGTTATTTTTTTGTCTTGCTTGTATTTTTTCCTTACTTTCTTCATTTTCTCACTTCTCTGATTAAATTTATTCTTTGACAAAAGTTTTTCTACAGGCAAAAGGTAGGAGGAGAACATGGGGGGAATTCTGTTCTGGGAAGGCCCCATAGGGTCCTGTTCAGTTACATTCAGTCCTCTGATGCCATTTAGTTCATGCCCAAGATATATGCATATGTATACAAGGCAATGACCAAGAAAGGGGGATTTACAGTCAGAAAGATCTCAGTTCAAATCCTCCCACTATTTGGTGGTCATGTGATTTTAGGTTATCATGGCAGCCATGAAAGGGTGCCACTCTGACCTCCTGCTTCAGGAGCATAACTGAGGGCCCAGCTCCTGCCCCTCCAGATTCACTGCTGCATTTGCACCTAGGCTGTGTTTCCCATGGGCTGCTCCCAGCCAGTGAGTAAGCGCAGTCAGAGTACTAGGGCAGGCCATCCCAGGGACATGCGGGACTCCTCCAACGGGCCACCTTGGCTGCAGGACTCCTCGTTGGCCTGGCTGAGACTTTCCTAGAGGTCCTTCTATGTCTCCTCCACAGGGTCCAGACTGGCATCGCCACCTGAAGGCGCGCTCTGCCTTCTCCTGCCCCCTCCTCTGAGCCTTTCCCTGGCACTTCCCCCCATACGGTTCTTGCACTTTTTTTTTTAAACATCTTTATTGGAGTATAATTGCTTTACAATGGTGTGTTAGTTTCTGCTTTATAACAAAGTGAATCAGCTATACATATACATATGTCCCCATATGGTTCTTGCACTTCTAATCCCATCTTGGCGTCTGCTTCTTGGAGGACCCAGTGAATTAACACAGCTAGTCACCTAACCTCTCTTTGACTCCGTTTCCTCATCCGTTAATTCCCTTTAGGGTTGCAGTGAGGATCAATGTGAATAACCTCGGAAACATGGCCGGCATCCTGCACACAAGAGCTATCATTCATTCCCAGCTTTTCGCCTTCACATCGCCCACTCCTGCTCCTTCCCACTGACTGTCTCTATTGCGGTATCTTGTAGCTCTTCCCTTCGGTTCCCAAGGTATCAACTAGCTCGATGCACCCCTCCCGCCCCCCACAATTCCCCTGTGTTAATATACTAACAAGAGCAGTGTTTTAACATGAGTCTTCTGTGGCATAACCTGTAGTCATTGTAATGATAGAACAGCTTAAACAAATCATGAAATGACGATGTATCTCTGGCTCCCTCCTAAGTCCCCTTTCTGCCTCTCTTTCTGTTCTGACTCCTTCAGTGCTGGGAGGAATAGACTTTAGCCGTCTCTTCTCTGCTCCCAATAAAACCTGTTGTCACGGAGGACGAGCCAGTGAGGGTGCCTCGTGTCTCTTCTGTATTTAGCTGCCTATTCCTCCTGCCCATAGGATGGGCCCCCCTGCAGCTGAGGGTAGGAGCGATGGCTCTGGCTGCCTCTCCACACTGCTCTGGATCTTGCTTTAAGCACTTCATTCCCAAATGGCAGCCCCTCCTTTCTAGATGGGGCCTGAAGTCCTACTTGCACCAAAGTGGTGGCCGAATCGAGTCGCTCTTGCTTATCTCTGCTTCAGGCACAGCACGTAGAAGGCTCTGCTTGGTAGACAGGATGGCCTTAGTGCAGGCAGCTGGTGGGCAAAGTCCACCCTCTCCTCTGCTGCTGGAGCCCCTCAGAATGTCTCCTTTGCCATCTAGACCTCTCTGGGCTGGCCCGTGGCAACTCATAAATGCCCTGATCCTCTAGGGCAGACGTGCATTCATTCAGCTGGACTTCTGAACTAGGGCTACACTGAGTGTCTTCGCTTAGTTCTTAGCTGAATTGAACTTTCTGAACCTTCTGGAATCTCCCCGAAAACACCCAGCCCTAACCCTTCCTTTCAGTATTTTCTGTTGCAGCGGTACATATTAGAGTTCTCGGCAGCGTTTTACCAAAAACAGCCTTCCTCTGTAGAATCCAGCAGCCCGGGAGCTCCTTTAAAATGGGCTGGGAGGACCGTGCGCTGCTTCTTGGCCTTTGGTAAGCCGCTATTTCCGAGGCCTTCAGGACTCGCACGCCTGGGCTTGTTGCCCCACCCAGAGTTCGACAAGTGAAAAGTTGAAAAACAAAGAATGATGAGACAGAGAGAGTAAACGCTGCTTATTGTAAAAAGTCAAACCGTAAAGAAGCCTAGGGAGCAGACACTGTGGGTGCTCCGCCCGTATCTCTTGGCCTTCACCATTCCCGTGCATGCTTGTGGCTTCCTCCTCCAAGCCCCCGTGACTGTCATTCTGAGGGCTTCCTTGGGCTTGCCCAAGCACAGGCAGAATGGGGAGTAAATGCCCCGCGAGCGGCTCTGAACCATTGATGGCAGAAGCTGGTGTATAACTACTCCGTCTTCCTTCCCCCTAGGGTGGGATGCGTCTAACGCAGGTTCTACACCAATTTCCAGTTGCCTCAGTCGCCCACAGTGATGACATGCTTGCTAACACACCCCCACTTCCCTCCTAGTGCTTCGTGAGTCTCTCTCTCATTTCAACTACTCACATCCAATCCTCATCTCCAGGTCTGCTTCTAGAGGAACCCAACCTAGAACAGCCCATATACTCTACAATATTGTCTGAAAATAGCCCTTCACATTGCTTGCAGCAATGAACTCCCTTTTTTTTTTTTTTGCCCGTATACCTTCCTTAGTATGCACCCCCATTATATTCATACTTGTTTATTTATAAATGATATCCTTTCATTAACCAGTATATTAAGTCATGGGCTATACCTCGGGCCAGCTTTATATCCATATTTTTAATAGGTACCTGGATAATTTTGAGTTCTCTGAACAACCTCTTTTCAGATCTGACTAGATGGTCATTGTTTTGACTTCAACCATGGTGGACAAAGAAGGTTCTAGAAAGTGGAGAAATGCATCATTTGTTGCATTGTGAGAAGGAGAACTCATTTTCAGGTTGTTTGATTTTTCTTGCCTTATTAATATTATTTCCAAGCAGGGTTTCCTTTGTGGGATTCTTCAAAGTCACCTGTTTATTTTATGAGGGCTGGTTTCATTATAACTGGAGACTAGAATCTGTAAACACACTTTACCTTATAAATGTTGCAAAATGCTGAAAGTAAATGACGAGGCTTATCATCCCTTCAATTCAGGAATTCCCACTCTGTCTTCAAAATCATTTGAGGAGTCTTGTCTTGCGACTGTCTGACTTCCAGACAGCGGGAGGGTGGTGGCATGAATCTATATATTACCTACTAGTTGAGTTTATTTTCTTATTCTTTGGATCAAAAATAAATCTGGTCGAAGTTAGCGTCTTTCCCTCTCCTGCTGCAGTGGATCATCTTGGCCACCCCTTGAGATGTGCACCCCTACTTTGGGCACCACAGGTTTGCTTGCATCTGTTCCGCATTCCTCCGCCTGTTCTTCAAGAGCTTCCCTGCCCTGCACCCACCTCTCCAGGACACGCTGTTCCAGTCAGTCCAGCCTGTTCCCTCCTCTAGCCCTTTGTTTGTTCCCAGTTGTGCCGTGGGCCCTCCCTCCCGCCCCAGTTCCATCCATGGTGTTTTCATCTTTCCTTTCCCATGGGCGTCCTCACTCTGCTCCAGACCCCTGGAACATGTCTAGCCCTCACCACACTTTTTTTTTTTTAATGCACCACCTTCTTATTTGTCTGTAGCTGGGCTCTAACAGCTGCCCACAGGCTAGAGCCACTTGAGTGCAGAGAGGACAGAGAGCTAATTGGAGGTGACGCTTAATCTTATTAAGTGGCACTGGATCCTACATCCCATAACCAGCCCAGGGGCCCGAGGATCCTCTGGGCTCTGCTCTTCCGGCTCTCCCAGCGTCTGTCTCCTCTGGTAACTGGCTGGGGAGTGTAAATATTAATTGGTCTATGGCATGCAGGTAGTAAGGAAGCCATAGAGAAATTACTCCAACTCCTAGCTGAGAGGATAGAACAGTGCCGGGCTCAGGGTGAATTAGGCTACGTTCCTCGTGGATTACAGCTTCTGTTCTGCCTTCCAGACTGAGTCAAACACATTCATAATAAGACTTTTTGTTTTAAGCCCACATTTATTTTTTGAAACTAGATCTCCGAAAGCATAGAACTAACCTACTTTTTTTTTACAGCTTTATTAAGATATATTTCACATACTATATAATTCACCCACTTAACGTGTACAGTGGGCTTTAGTAAATTGACAGAATTGTGCAGGCAGTTCATGTGATGTTCAGTTTTACGTGTCAGCTGGGCTAGGCTACAGTCTCCAGTTATTCAATTAAATGCTAATCTAGGTGCTGTGTGAAGGTGTTTTGTAGATGTGATTAAAGTCCACAATCAGTGAACTTTAAGTAAGGGAGATTATTTTAGATAGTCTGGGTAACCCTGATTCAGTCAGGTGAAAGGCTGTAAGAGCAGACCTGGGGTTTCCCAGGAGAAGAAGGAATTCTGCCTGCTGACTGCAGCTTTAGCTCGTGCCTGGGAATTCCAGCCTGCTCCTCCTGATGGCAGGCCCTATGGATTTCAGACTTGCCTAGCCAGCCCCACAATCGCATAAAGTAACTCTTCATGCAAGTAGAGTCCTAAACACTGGACCACTAGGGAATTCCCTAAATCTCTTAATATATGTCTATCATTTATATGTTTCTGGTTGAACCCCGATTGATACAAACTCACTTTGAAAATACAAGAACAAATTTCCATTTTCCGTAGGAGCCTGCTTTTCTTTTCTGGGATCTCTTGCAATCTTCTCCCCTTTTGCTCTGTGTTCTTAAGGGTGTTTCTATCTTCCCTCCTGCCCGCAGGGGTTAAGTCTTGGATTTAATCTTCATTGTATGTAGGTACGGTCAAAGAAATTTTCACCACCACAACAGTTTGTTTGGACTCTATTTGAAATCTTTCCTCTTGCCATTTCCACTAGAAGGTAAATTTCATGGGGAAGGAGGAAGGATCTTAGTCTGCTCTGCTTATTAAGATAGCTCAAGAGCCCAGAACTGTGCCTGACACATAGTAGATGCTCAGTAAACATTTGTTGAATGAATGAATGCCCACAATGGCGTGTAAACTTGAAAGAAGGAGAGGTTTTTCTTTTACATCCTCCATAAAAGCGTAACAGTGTAGAAGCATCGAGGTACTTGTGGTAAATTACAAAAATGGCCACAAATCCTTCCCTTCTCCTAAAAGCTGGAGTCTATTTCTCCATCTCTCAAATCTAGGCCTGGCTATGTGAATTGCTTTGGTCAATAGGACATGAACAAATGTGATATAAGCAGAGACTTGAAAAGCGCTTAGGTATTAGGGCTTGGAATTGGAACTCTAACACGACCATGAGCTAGCCTGCTATTGGGTGACAGGCTACAAAGAGAACCAAGGCATCCCATCTGACAGTGTACCAACCACCAGACATGAGAGTGAGGCCATTCTAGATCATTCAACCAGCTGCCAAACTATAAGCTGAACACAGACACGTGAGCCAGTCGAGATCAGAAGGACTGCCCAACTGACCCATTGGCTAGTGAGCCAAATAAAATGTTTGTGGTTTTAAACTGCTAAATTGAGGTCATTTTTTACACAGTAATAGATAAACGATACAGGACTCAATACATTCCCAGGTTCAGATAAAGATACGTCATCCCAGTTCGCAAATATTGTGTGCCTGCTATATGCCAGGCTCTGTGCTTGGCTCCAAGAATAAGAAGATTAAAAGATGTGGATCCTGAAAGCCTCCTTAAACATGACACCACAAAACAAGTGACTAAAGAAAAAAATTGATAAATTGGATTTCATAAAAATCTAAAACTTTTGGGCTTTAAAGGGCACCATCAAGAAAGTGAAAAGACAACCCACAGAATGGGTGAAAATATTTACAAATTATGTGTCTGATAAGGGACTTGATTCCAGAATATATAAAAAACTACCATTCAGTAATAAAAAGTTAACCCAATTTAAAAATGGGCAAGGGATCTGATTAGACATTTCTCCATAGAATATATACAAATGGTAATAAACATATGAAAAGATGCTCAACATCATTAGTTATTAGAGAAAAGCAAATCAAAACCACAATGAGGTATCACCTTACATCTGCTAGGATGGCTATAGTAAAAAAGACACACAATAGCAAGTGTTGGCGAGGATATGGAGAAATTGCTGGAGGAAATGTAAATGTTAAACACAGAGTTACCATATGACCTAGTCTGGATCGTACTCTGACACCAGTCAACCAATTCTCCAATTCCCCGGACACCAATTGGATGTCCAACAATTCAATTTAATTCTGAAACTAACTACCTGGAGTTAGTGACAGATTCCACAGATTTAAGGGTTCAGTCCCACCAGACTGCCCCCGATGCCAGTGCAATGTCCTGGGCCACCCGTACTTCTGGCTGTAAATTGTAGGTTCCCACGACCCCCTCCTTAAGTTCAATAGTTTGCTAGAATGGCTCACAGACTTCAGGGAAATACTTTACTTACATTTATGGCTTTATTATAAAGGATACAACTCAGGAATAGCCAGATGGAAGAGATACACAGGGCAAGGTATGGAGAAGGGAGGGAACATAGAGCTTCCATGCCTTCTCCAGCCACACCACCGTCCCAGCAAGTCCATGTGTTCACCAGCCTGGAAACTCTCCAAATCTCATTGTTCAAGAGTTTTTTATAGAGTTCCATCTCCAGCACCACCTCCCTTTCCCAGAGGGGTTGGTGGGTGGGGCTGAGAGTTCTAACCCTCTGATCACTTGGTCTTTCTGGTGATTGGCCGTATCCTATAGCTATCTGAGGAGGGGGCGGGTCCCACCCTAAGTCACCTCATTAGCATACACTCAGGTGTGATTGAAAGGGGCTGGTTGTGCGTAGCAAACCCCCCCACAAATCCTATCACTCAGGAAATTCCAAGGGTTTTAGGAGCTCTGCCAGGAACTGTGGGCAAAGACTAAATATATTTTTGTATTATATCACACCCAGAAGTTCCACTCCTAGATATATACCCAAGAGAAACTAAAACATGCATCCACACATAAACTTCTATGTGAATGTTTACAGCAGCGTTATTCATAATAGCCCCAAAGTAGAAACAACCCAAATGTCCACCATTTGAAGAATGGATAAGCAAAATATGATATATTCATAAAGGGGGATATTATTTAGCAGTAAAAGGAATGAAGTTTGATAAATGCTATAACATGGATGACCCTTGAAAACACTACGCTAATGGAAAGATGCCAGACGCGCAAAAAACATACATCGTATGACTGTATTTCGATGAAATGTCCAGAATAGGCAACTGTATGGAGACAGAAGGTAGATGACTGGTTGCCAAGGGCTGCGGGGGTTGGCAGGAGTGGAGACTGACTGCAAATGGCTACGGGGCGATAAAAATGTTCTAAAATCAGTTTGTGGTAGTAGTTGTACAACTCTTTGAATATACTAAAAGACATTAACTTGTACACTTCAGATGGGTGAATTGTATGGTATGTGAATTATATCTCAATAAAGCTCTTTTCACAAAGTTGAGCAAGTTGGCCAAAGGCGAACAATTATTAGTAGATAAGCTGGGTTGGGACTTGAGTCCAGGTCCTATCTGCACACTGTCTTTCTTTCTGTTTGTATCTCAGTTATGCCTAACATTTATTTATCTCAAGACCAGTGTGCATAGAAAAATGCATAATAATATCTAACACACGTATAACGATGTTTTATAATCCATCTTCTTTTTTTAACTTTAAAATAGCCTGCGAGCACTTTTCCATGTCATGACGTAGTCTTCTACCACATAAAATTTAATAGCTACGTAGTATCCCGTTGTATGACTGAACCTTCATTTGTCCAACCAGGTCCCTATGATTTGAATGGTTTCTAATATGGGGCTATTATCAAACTCAGTGCTATAAACAGGCTGGTGGGCTTTCTATTTTTGATAGCGTCTATGACCTTTTTTCACTGACCAGTGTAGGGTTTCTCTCCTTATAAAACTTTTTACTAAAGCATGATGTACATATATAAAAGTGCCCATATCGTAAGTGTAGAAGTAGCCATGTTTCAGAAACAGCACCCCTGTGTAACCAGCATCCAGTTGAAGAAACAGAACATGACCAGCACTTCAGAAGCCCCCTCCTACCCTCCATATCTTTTTTCCTTCTTCAGTTGAATATCAGGTGGCAGTACATCAAATTGGCAAATCCAACACCCCCCTTTGGAGCAGAGCCAGTAAAGATATCACAGATTACTGCTTAACGTGCACTTGTGTCTCTCTATTCTGTTTGTGCCTTGGCTGTCCCGCTTTCAATGCTCTGATGTCTAGTAACCTTAATCGTCACCTGAGCATCACCTCGACCTTGAGTTTCCACGTTTTGGGTAGCTTCAGGCGCTGAGTGGGCAGCTGGCGAGTTAAGCTGGCATGGGTGAGTGGCATGACCAGGCATGTCGTGCCACCTTTCCCGCCCTACACGCCTGACAGCGTGTATAAGGAGGGCCTGAGCCCTGGTTGTGAGCGAGGGCCAGACGTTCTATACTAGTGGATCTCGAACTTGGCTGCATATTGGAATCCCTGGAGGGCTTTAAAATATAATGATGCCTGGGACCCACCCCCAGAGATTCTGATTTAATTGGCTTGGAGTATGGCCTGGACACGGAGATTTTTTTTTTAATACCCCGATGATTCCAAAAGGCAGCCAAGGCTGGGAACCCACGCTCTCCACTCGGATTCTCTTTGGCTTTTGTGGGTGTACTGCTTGGTGTCAACATTAGCTGAAGATTAAATGCCAGACCTCATTGACTCCATAATATTTTTGTAATTCACTGCAACTGTTTTTGGCTTTCTTTAGAGGGTTTGTGCAATACTATTTTGACAAACATCGCACCCTCTTAGATTGAACTGACATTCTCTGAGATGGCTGTGGGTATACCAGGTCATTTAGCCTGAATGGGAATTAAGGTGTCTTAAAACAATAATGAGTTACCAGAGTCACTCCTTAAGCATACTTATGAGTTTTCCTGCCTCTCCTGCTGCTGATGGGCCTTGGTGTAATAGTGTGCTCACCGGAAGAAACGATGGTTTCAGATGCGTAAATTACACAAGGGAGATTTGCAAAGCCATCATGCCTGGTCCATCTAAATTGTTCCCTGTTTCCTGCAGAGGATACCAGCCTTTAGAAGGGCACTCTGCAGGCAGGGGGGACTTTCCCAAACAGAGGCCCAGAGAGCGTACCTGAAAGATGATTAAAGAAAGTTTCTTTTATAAGTTACCTTCAAGAGGGAAAAGGAAATAGCTGGTTTATGAGCCAAAACCAATGGGCTGAGCGAATATCAGACAAAGGGAGGCGAAAGGAGTTTGAGCAAAGCGAGAAGGGAGATGAGTCCGGAGTAAGGTGGTGCTTTCAGGGTGTCCCCAGTAGAGGGAACAGTCAGCTAGCTTACCTGGTGGGGTTGTTGGCAGGTGTAAGCAGAGCTACCCAGGTACTGAGGCACCGGGAACACGAGCAAGTGTCATCCGTGTTAGACAGAAAGGGTAATAAACAGTGAAGGCAAGAGTGCAGATATGGAAACGCCTCCTGATTCCCAGGGAAATGTCATGCTCTCCTCAATTTCACCCTCCTAAATGTTTGCACGAGAATGCTGATGCATGGGCTGGAGTGCCTAGGAACGCCATCCTTTCTCAAGGAGCGCTTGGTGGACCCTGGCCAGAAGGTCAGCTCCAACAGAGCTCACAGTTGATGATACGCTTTCCCACATGATTTCGAAGCAGTGGTGGGTTCTGTCTTGTATTTATACAACCAACGGAAAGAATCTATTTTGGAGAAAACAGGCAAAGAAGGGAGCTGAGGATAGTAATTTTGTACCCTGCTCTGTAATTTAGTCTGGTATTCTCTGCTGAAGGAGAAAATAGTCCCTGTGTTAACAGACAGTAGAGGATGAGAGAAAGGTGGAGCAAGGAATTTGGACCCTGGTCCTGGAATTTTCAATGTGTTAGGAAGAGAGGAAATACTTTGAACTTTTTTTTCCCATTTTAAACATCATAGAAAGACATTGCTTATTTGTGGAGGAGATAGATGTACAGATTTGGCTATAGATGGATGGATAGATAGATAAATATAGCAGGGTGGGCAGTGTAACAACAGATAGATGAGAGGAAGTGAGGGTATTGGCCAAGAGCATAGATTCTGAAGACAGACTGCTGCCTGTGACAGTCACAGCTGTCACTAATAAGTGACCTTGGGCAGGTTATACAACCTCTCTGTGCCCCAGCGTCCTCATCTGTAAAATGAGATAGTAAGAGTACATACCTCATGGAGCCTGGCACAAAGTAAGCCAATCAAATTTCACTTTAATTTTATTATTATCAGGATATTACGAGAGAACTGATGAGGACTATCTACCCCAGCCTGAGGAAGTCAGAGAGAATCACCTCCCCGATTAGGGGAGGTGGTAGCCTGGGCTGAGTCTCAGATGATGAATATGAATTGGCAAGACCGGACGGAGACAGAATTCTCAATCTAGGCAGAGGAGTGGGGTCTGCGGGTGAGAAACATGTTTGTAAGGAAGGTTGTTAAGTGATTTGTATTTTTTGAATCATAATTCCCTCCATGTTTGAAAAATAGGTGAACGCATGTGTGGAAGTCACAATGTGGTTTTTGGGTTTTTTTTTTCTTTGCCTTCCAGTCCACAGGATGACTGCAGTGTAAGGAGGTTCGGAAACATCTTGTAATATCTCCTAGTCTCCTCCCCAGGGTCTGTAGTCTACAGTTTGGAAATCATTGCTGGAGTCTGCTGTATCCTGGACTCAGGTCCTGCTTTCCTTCGACAGTGCTATCCACATGGAGAGCCATTGAAGGTTTTCAAATGGAGGAACCGTGGGGAAAATGATTACTCATCATCCATTTCAACGTCCTTTCAGTGTGCCTTTACATGTAGCAGAGTCTACAAATCTGAAACTACATTTCCCAGACTCCCTGGCAGCTGAGTAATTTCAGTTCCACCAGCCAGATGCGGTCACATGAGACAAATTCAGACCTCTTCCAAGTGGGGAAAGAGGCATGGTGGGAAGCTTATGTTTTGCGGGTGCATCTTACAACAGATCTGGTGTGCCTCTGAAGCCAGTGGTTCCAGCAGTGGCTTCCTGAATCCCCACATCACATCTGAGGTCGGGACCCTGGGGCCAGCTGCTGCGAGGGCAGCTTGCCAGTTTGCTTACACAACACTTTCCTGAAGGTGGTGGTTTGCTGTCAGGAGAACCAAGTTAGCACACGTCTGGGTTCTGCTGTATCCTGGACCCAGGCCATGCTTGATTTCCACCTCTCTCCAGTGCAGCGCCAACCCCACTTCCCCTGTCTCCTTTCCCCTGCCCATGGCCCTTCCTTAGAGTCCCCTGGTCTCTACCACAGCTTTGAGAAGGGAATCTGCACTGGCATCTCGGTTACTTTCCTCCCAGGAGGCACCTGGGCTTCTTATGCAAATTTCTCTCCTCCCACTTATGCAGATTTGACCATTCCCCTGCCTTTAAGCTAGTTGTTTGTTTAACCTTAAAAAGAAAATAAAAAAGGACAATTGCCTCCCCAAATACCTTGCCACAAAGTGATGCCACTTGGGGCGGAAAGAGTGATATAGTCTTGTGGGGAGATGCTGATACAGCAGGCCAAATGATCAGGTAAATAAACTAACTGAAATGGACAGGCAGGAACTTCCAGGTAATTTATAAAGAAAGCAAGTTGTGGCCAGAGTAAGGAGCTGTCCTCTGAAGCAGAAGGAATAATCTTTCAGGATCTGGAACTTAAAGGGAAGTGAGATAGAGTAAACGATAGCTCTGACCTGGGGTGGGGTGGGAGAGTTTCCAGTCTCCACAGTGTCCCCACGTGAACTGTAGGGGTCTGCTCTGCCCTCAGAGGCCTGGCCGAGGGCCCCAAGAGGGGGCTGAAATCCAGGCCAAGCCCCCCCTCGCCAAACTGGGGTCCCCAGCATGGGGCTGTGTGCTCCCAGAGGAAGGAATGGGCCCCTTTTAAAATCCACATTATGGTAGTTCTATTTGTAGTTTTTTAAGGAACCTCCATACTGTTCTCCATAGTGGCTGTACCAATTCACATTCCCACCAGCAGTGCAAGAGGGTTCCCCTTTCTCCACACCCTCTCCAGCATTTATTGTTTCTAGATTTTTTGATGATGGCCATTCTGATCGGTATGAGATGATATCTCATTGTAGTTTTGAGTTGCATTTCTCTAATGATTAATGATGTCGAGCATCCTTTCATGTGTTTGTTGGCAGTCTGTATATCTTCTTTGGAGAAATGTCTGTTTAGGTCTTCTGCCCATTTTTGGATTGGGTGTTTGTTTTTTTGTTATTGAGCTGCATGAGCTGCTTGTAAATTTTGGAGATTAATCCTTTGTCAGTTGCTTAAAAAACTACAAGTAGAACTACCATACAACCCAGCAATCCCACTACTGGGCATATACCCTGAGAAAACCATAATTCAAAAAGAGTCACGTACCACAATATTCATTGCAGCACCATTTACAATAGCCTGGAGATGGAAACAACCTAAGTGCCCATCATCGGATGAATGGATAAAGAAGATGTGGCACATATATACAATGGAATATTACTCAGCCATAAAAAGAAACGAAATTGAGTTATTTGTAGTGAGGTGGATGGACCTAGGGTCTGTCATACAGAGTGAAGTAAGTCAGAAAGAGGAAAACCAATACCGTATGCTAACACATATATATGGAATCTAAGAAAAAAAATGTCATGAAGAACCTAGGGGTAAGACGGGAATAAAGACACAGACCTACTAGAGAATGGACTTGAGGATATGGGGAGGGGAAGGGTAAGCTGGGACGAAGTGAGAGAGTGGCATGGACATATATACACTACCAAACGTAAACTAGACAGCTAGTGGGAAGCAGCTGCATAGCACAGGGAGATCAGCTCGGTACTTTGTGATCACCTAGAGGGGTGGGATAGGGAGGGTGGGAGGGAGGGAGCCGCAAGAGGGAAGAGATATGGGAACATATGTATATGTATAACTGATTCACTTTGTTATAAAGCAGAAACGAACACACCACTGTAAAGCAATTATACTCCAATAAAGATGTTAAAAAAAAAAAAAAGAAAATCCACATTAATGCGTCATAGGGGCCGTCCTAGTTCCCGGTGATGGGACAGAGAGAGAGGCCCAGACACGCCCGTGTCAAAGCCTCCTGACAGCTGGAAGGGTACTCCCTCCCCAAGCCTCCAAAGCATGGCGGGCGGCTGGATGTGCAGAGCTGTGTGCCCAGCCCTCTCCCAGCTCTGCCTGAGACAGCAGTTTGCCCTTTGATTACATAACCACACGGAAAGGGCGAGGTGGCATTGACTTTGTTATTGTTTCGTCTGCCAAGTGTTTTCAAGCCATAAACTGCGCGTTAGGAACTCTGCGATCCTTCTTGGGACTTTGAAAACTGCTTAGGAAGAGTGTTTCCTGTGGTGAGAGGGTGCAGAGGAGAAAAAGAGGAGGAGACGCAGTCCTCTTGGAACGCAAACTGCCACTTTCTAGAGTGACTAACCGCGTTTGGCCTTTCCTTCCTCACCTGGGGAACATGTTCGACAAGTATAAAACTGGAGCAGGGTGTTTGCAGACATGCTTTGAAGGTGCCAGGCCTTCTGCTGTAATAGCACTGCAGACCGTGTTTTCTACTGCCCGGAGCCACGTCCACCCCAAAACACAACAGGTCTGACCAGAGTGAGCCGCTTGGGCACGGAGGCCCTCAGCCTGCTGTTAAGTGGGCGGCAGCTCCGGGGGGGCGGGCGGAGCAGGCAGAGAAGGACGTGTCAGTAGCAGCCCTGGGGCAGGAAAAACGAAAGTGCACACGAGAGAATATCAGAAAGTCAGCTTTAAGGAGTTTCAACCGTAAATGTAAGCCATTCAAACCACTTTTTAAAAAGCACCAAAGGGAACAAACACGCCGTGAGGAGCTGGTTTACTCCATCTGTAGCAGAAGCTGTGCTTCTGCACTGCCAGCCCTCTGCATTTTCACACACACCGGCCCGACTTCCAATAGGCAACAACGGCTGCTCTGCCCTGAGACGTAATCTGGATGCCACAGCGGCCCCCAAAGTGCCCTCGCTTCTCAGGCAGGGTGACTCAGGTGCGTGTGTTCTCACTGGTCACCCCGTGTCCCCCAGCAGGATGAGGTTCCAGCGGCCCACAGTGGCAGCTAGCTTGATAACATACTTTTAAGTGGCTTCCTTCCCTCCCCTGCCTGTTCTAGCTTCCCCAGTGCCCTACCGAAGTGCCCAGAAATCTCCTCCCAAATCAACCACTTGCACTGGAATCCTGGTATATATATCAGTGCCTAGTTCTAGGGGAGCCCACGCTAAGACATCCTCCTACTTTGATCTGTTTTATTGAAATTTGCTCTCTTCTCTTGTTTAACAGTTTTTGCTTTCCTCTAAACTGTTCATTCTCAAACTCCGTACCAAGCTGGAGTGGCCCCTCCCTCCAAATGATGTGTTTGATACATCAAGTTTAAAAAAATCCTGTTGTGACTCTAAGGCACTTTCTTTGGTAGATTGGAATTTGTTGTATTAGGTATTTGTTCTGGTATCTGAATCACAGATGGGCTTTCATTTGGTAAATGTCTTCTCTGATAATATAGAGCTCAAGCTAATTCTTTTGTGAAGCCTTTCATTTAAAAAGCCCAAATTTGTGAATTTTCATGTAGTTTGTTTCCTTAAAGTGAACTTTACCCACTTTGATGTAAATGGGGTTCACCTATAGTCTCCCCACTCTTTTTATGCTATTTATACTAGTGCTATTTAGCCTCTTAGCAAGCAACGAACACAGAACTATAAGAAGTATAATATCGATGGTACAGAGCCTATGGGAAATTAGTCGTGTTCCCCAATATCACTTTAGGATTACCATAATGTTTCTTTTTCTGTCATTAATTTGTTGAGGGATGCTGGATAAATCTCTCTGACTCTGCATTCTTCAGTTTTTAAAACTGAATTAAATATTAAATATTAATATTTGAAGTTATATGAACTAAAGAAAGAATATGACTATATCTCTTTTTTAGGAATGAAATATTAGAGCTTATTTCAGTGTAAAAGCAATGTATATATAGAGAAAACTAGAAGAATTCAGAAAAGAAGAAAAGCATGTCTATTGCTCACGCATAAAGAAAACAGCATTACATTGGTTTAGTTTCTTTCAATCTTTCTATGTACAGGTTTTGTTTTCATAAAAACATTATCATCATAGCATAAGCACATTCCATGTCATTATCTTTCATTGGAATCAGACACCATCTTAACAGCAACATGAAATTCCAGTGAGTAGGTAATCCATAGGTTACTCCTCTAGTTCCCTATGTTCAGACACTTTTCCCCTATTTTTGCTGTTATAAATAATGCCCAGCAGGATTTAATTTGTATTACAGTATGTTTCCCCAGTTTTCCCCCGGCAATTGTTAATCCTCATGCATGATGGGTTGGGTGGATCCCATGCTACAAAAATAACGGGCTTCTCTACATCTCTTCCACACCTATTGAGTGCCTGGTCTGTGCTGGGCATGTCCAGGGAGCCACAGATGATTACAGCATCTATCTGCAGGGAGCTTGGCACGTAGAAGAGGAACACAGACCTGTAATCCGTAAATAACAGCAACCTAGTAAGAGTTCTACACAGGGTTTGAGAGCTCTCCCAGGGTATAGTGAGAGCCCACAGGAGCAAGTCTCTAACTTTAGCTAGTGAAGGGTTTTGGAAGCATGAGTAAGACTTTTCCAGACAGCACAGATAAACAAAATAAGGAAATAGATCAGGGCAGAGTGATAGCAATGGGAGGAGGGCAGCAATTTTTGACCGGGTGGATAGGGGAGACCTCTCTGAAGAGGTAACATTTGAACTGAGACCTGAACGACAAGGACTTTCCAGCCATTCAAGGACCTGGTGGAAGAGTGCTTACGGCAAAGGAACAAGCACCAAAGAGACTTAAGTTATCTTGGCTTGTTCAAGGAAGAGCATGATGGGAATGACATGAGTGAAAGGGAGAGTAGTTGACATCAGGCAACGGGAGAGGAAACTAAAATGGGTTGAAGAAAAAGCTTGTAGGGCCGGTGTGAGAGCTCAGCTGATACTGGAGAACACAAATCAGGAGTGTTACCAGTGCATAAAGTTGCATGACTTTTACAATGCTGCTTAGTAGCAGTAGAAGTAGAGAGGGCAGATGGTCGGATTGATATATGGTTGGAGGTTGCAGAACAAGTGTAACAAAAAAGATAGTGGGGCAAAGGAGTGAAATCTAGTGGGAGTGGAGGGTTTACAGTGTTGTGATCTAAGGGCTAGGCTGGATGAGAGTGGAAGATGGGAAAGTTGGCAAGAGGCAAGTGTGACAAACGGAGAAAGCAGAAGCCTGGCAATTGGAGGTCTTCGAGGGTTCACAGAGCATATGTGATAGAAACAAGGCAGAGAGAGAGCTAGAAAGACAAAGAGTTTTACCCTGAGAATAGAATAGTGGAGTTTAAGAAAGAAGAGTTCAAACAGCTTTGGGTGCTTTCAAGGTCCATTAAAATGGAGTTAATGGTTGAAGAAGTAATCAGGGAAGTGTGAAGTGTGGTGTAAGATAGGGTGTTGGGACATCATCAAATTAAACACTTTTGTGCTTCAAAGGTCGTCATCAGGAAGGTGAAAAGACAACTCAGAATGGGAGGGAATTTTTGCAAATGATGTGATAAGGGACTTGTATCTAAAAAATATGAAGAACTCTTACAATTCAATAATAAAAAGATAACTAACCCAATTAAAAGATAGGCAAGGAATTTGAATAGATATTTCTCCAAAGACAATATACAAATGGCCAATAAGCACATGAAACGATGTTCAACATCATTAGCCATCGAGGAAATGCAAACCAAAACCACAATGCGATACTACTTCACACCCACTGGAATGCTTATAACCAAATAATCAGATAATGAACAAGTGTTGGCAAAATATGGGGAAATTGGAACCCTCACACACTGGTGAGAATGTAAAAGTGTGGCTGCTTCAGAAAATAGTTTGGCGGTTCCTAAAAATGTTAAAATTAGAGTTAGCATGTGACCCAGCAATTTCACTCCTAGGTGTATACCCAAGAGAAATAAAAGGATAGGTCCATACAAAAACTTGTACACAAATGTTCATAGCAGCATTACTTAATAGCCCAAAGTGGAAACAACCCAAATGTCCATCAGCTGACAAATGGATACACATAATGTTGTATATAGCCATACAATACTGTAACGTGGATGACCCTTGCAAACATTACACTAAGTGAACGGACACAGTCACAAAAGACCACATATTATATGATATGTGATTCTGTTTACATAAAATGTCCGGAACAGGCAAATCTATAGACACAGAAAGTAGATTTGAGGTTGCTGAAAGTAGATTAGGGGTTGGGGATAATGGGGAGTGGCCAGCATTTTCTTAATGAAATAGAACAGAATAGAATGTATCTTTACATCTCAGCTCAGGTACCATTTCCTCAGAAAGTCTTCCCTTATTAGGTCAAATCCTCCTCCCTCGGAGCCTTTGTAGCACCAAGCACAGCTGAAAGTTTGCATTTATTTGCGTGATGATTGGATGGATGTTGAGATCACAGGATGTGGATACAAATCCATTGCATCTCCTGTACCTAGCACAGTGTCTGGCACAGAGCAGATGATGTGTAAATCTCTGTTGAAAGAAGGAAGTTGGTAAGTTGGGGGCCAAAGGTCTAGATGAAAAGAACAGAGTAATCTAGAGCGAAAGGGATAAAATTGGGGAGGTAGATGAGGTCTCTAAAATAAAGGTCTCTAAGACAATGTTTCTCAAACTGGGGGTTACAACATATTAGTGAGTTTGTGAAAATGATATACTAAGTTGTGGTCTGCATTTCTAAAAATGAAATAGACTAGAAGGTATCAGAGTATTTTTCACATACCAAGAGTAAAAGTTTTCGTGAAACTTTTGTTTCAGTTATATCCATATATATGCATATGTGTATTATATCAAGACATTACTGCGAGTTGTAATTTAAAAATTTAAGAGACACTTCTGTACTATACAGTTAGTTCAAACATTTGTGACTGTAATTCTTTTCTGAAGCATTGATCATTCCAGTGGGTTGAGAATCATAGACTGTGACCATAGACCTTTGATAGTTGGTACTAGTAATAGCACAGCATTTTTAAAAAGTCATTTGTTAAGTATAAATTAAACATTAACTTCTCAAGTATAAATTGAATGTTAGTGGAATTTCTTAAGTACAAATAATCATTAATTTAATTTCTTAAGAACAAATTAAACAATGGTTGCAATCCATATTAAATTATTATTCAGTCTCTAAAATGTATGAACAGTGATGATTCTTTCTACTCATATATGATTAAGAAACCCAGGAAGCCAATGTTTAGTGATGTGGTAAAGCACACATCCTTAATTTAATTTTTTTTGTAGTGAGTTACTTCAAGACAGTTTAATTCTAAGATTTCTTTCAGTGTTAGCAACATATCAAATGAGCCTAACAGTTCTTTCATGTGGGAAGTGTGTGTGGTGGAAAGCACAGGGGCTCTGGAGCCAGTCAGGTCTGCAAGGAATCCCAGCTTAGTCACTTAATAGCTGTTTGACATTTGACAAATTGGTATGCTGGGGTCTTGGCCTCCTTGTCCGTAAAACAGAGAAAATAATATTAGATGAAACCTTATGAAATTGCCTCTTGTAGAGGTCAAAACTGGTCAGCTATCAGCAATTTCATATAGTTTCCCTAATGATTACCTTTCACGGTGCTTGGGAGGATCAAACAAGATAATATTTGCTTAATACCTGGCACAATTCTTATTAGATGTCAGTATCCCCTGTGATAAAGGTGAAAACTATTACCATCGATGTTTAATTATCTCTTTCAAATTGGCAGCATATCCATGGGTCCACTGCACCTCGTATACTTATTGAAGTTGTACCTTGCCTTGGTCCAGGAACAAGTTAAGGAGACTCTTTTGCACACAGTTGGTACTAAATAGATATTTGGATGCGAGTGAATTAATGTTTCTGTTTCGTTTTGGCTCTTCGGTTATTTATGGGCCATCATTTTGTATCTTGCTAGAATCTGATGGAACACTACAGAGCCCAGTTTGGACTGATCTTTTTGAAAAGAGTTTGTACCGAAGTCTTCTTTTGTACTTCTATGTCAGGTTCTTTCCTGCAAGCCAGCCCCATGCAGTGGCAGCTGGTGAATGTTTCACAGTAGGCTCTCTGGGGGGGAGGACGTGGGTGTGAGGGCAGACCTGATTTGTAGCGATTGCCAGTTTCCATGGTGTGACTACTTCCATCGCTGCTGATTTCTGGCTACCAACATGACATCACCAAATGCAGAGTTGGGAAGAGCTGAGTGCAGTGAACTCTTCCGAGCTAGAACCAGTGGGCTCCAGCACGCCTGCTGGCCCCCAAACGCATGAAACCCCACCTGAGGGCAGTGCTCTATAGACAGGAACTGATTGTGTTTGTAAGATATCTGATTTATATTTATGTCGCTAATAAAGACTTTTCAGAGTTACTGAACATTTTGGAAAAACAACTAAACAGAATAAATGCAAAAATGGAATAAAACAATAATTACAATAGTTATTGCTGTCCTAGTTCTGTAGGACACCTTCTCATTAAATTGCTTTTCTTGATGAGACCACCTGCAGGGTTTTGCTCTTTTTTTTTTCCTTTGTCAACCTCTTATTTTAATGACTGAAATACTAAGTAAAGTGTTCCCAAGAGAAAAGTACTATGTAATTTTATTTATTGAATCTCTTGATGATCTTACTGACTCAGATGTTGGGAAACTCCTTTTTGGTGGGATTATAAAAGCAAAGATCAAATTTTTCAAAAAATGTGAAGGAATGTGAGTCACAAATGGAGGAATTTCTGAGGATATGGGTCCTTTTTTATCAATGATGTATTTTAAAAATGCTTCTGCAAATAAAATTTTTTACTCTAAATCAAGGATACTAAATGGGAGCTGGTATTGTCCAGGGGTCAGTGGGGGTGGATTTTAGAAATTGATGGTGGCGTGTTTTGATTGTCACAATGATTGGGAGGTACTATTGATATTTAAAGGGTGGTGCCCAGTGACGCTAGAATTAGAAATTGTTCCATGTTCCAAATGACCTTCAGATGTCCTGCTGAACCTTCATGTAGGTGAAAGTAAGCACCTAATTTTCCAAGAATGCAAGCACAGTATGAATTGAAGGATGCTTGCATTTAGTTTTGCTTAGACTTTTCCAAGAGTTGTTCATCATGTTGGGAAGTCATAGTCGCCATATGAGTCGCCACTGAAGCACACCTGGGTCAGTCTGTGTCTTGAGCTGTCACTCACAGTGATGTTATGATTAATATAAGCGTCCGGCTATTTTATTTTGTCATCTAGTGTTGCCATGCCTGAGGGTTTACATTTTGAGGTGCATGCTATTTTATTATAAATTACTTTCCTTTTATTTCTCCTTTCTACTAGGTCATTATGTTGATTGTTTTTTACAATGATTGTAGAAGTATGTGGTATCACCTTTGAATTTCAAGTCAGTATAGGAGGACTGCTAACTAGAATTTATGTTATAAAAGGGATCATTGGCTCTGAAACCACTGATCTAAATAACTAATCCTTAGCATAATATGACAATACCATTTGTTTCTCAGGCTTCCAGCCTATCTGCCTACCTTGTGACATCAAAGAGTGGTGTATCATATTCCCTTGGCTTCAAGACTGTAAAAGATTGTTCACCTCTGCCCCAGTCGCTACCATTTGTGCTCTAAAATAGCAGTTTTATCCATTTTCTTTATCAGTGCTTACAGTTTTGTCATTTGTTCTTTGGAACATTTGGTGCCCTTTTGGAAAAGGGCGTAATCAAAAAGTCCAGTGGATCAAATCTTAAGGTGGTTGTAAAATGAAGTAAACCTAAATTTCCTTAGAGTTTAGAATTTTCCCTTGAGGAATTTGGAGATAAGCATTAACAAGCACATCTATTTCGTCTCGTGCAATACACATTGGCAATAAACACCCTGGTAAGAAAATAAGCAGTTAGAGCTATGCACACAGTAACAAAAAATAACTATATACTTTGGGCTGGATTCAAACATGAACCTACAGATCATGTCAACACAGTGAAAGAGGAAAAAATGCATCATCGGTGAATAAACCTGTAATGAATATGCAGCGCTCACCTTTGGCAAGATTGCAGAGTGGCTGGCATTTGTTTCCAGCACTTTCATCTTTTTTCCTCAGCGCCCTTTTCTTCCCTCAGCTCCTCCCACAACTGCAAGCCTAAGGCTCTCGGTGTGCATGCAATTAGCAAGCATTTTTTGAGCTGCTTCTTCTGTAAGCCCGGCACCATGGTAGCTGTGATCAAATCCTTTTTTTTTTTTTTTTTTTGCGGTACGCGGGCCTCTCACTGTTGTGGCCTCTCCTATTGCGGAGCACAGGCTCCGGACGCGCAGGCTCAGCGGCCATGGTTCACGGGCCCAGCCGCTCTGCGGCATGTGGGATCTTCCCGGACCGGGGCACGAACCCGTGTCCCCTGCATTGGCAGGCGGACTCTCAACCACTGCGCCACCAGGGAAGCCCCAAATCCTTTTCTGATTCGAAGGAATCTCACTGTCAGAAGGAAGGGGTTCTGATCAACTTTTTTTTTCTTACTAACTCTAGAATCTTTTTAAAGCAGATGGGTTCCTTTTAGAGATCAGGAGAGTTGTTACCTTAGGCATGGAGGAGTGACTGGGAAGGGGCATGAGGTCTTCCGGGGAACTGGTAATATTGTATTTCTGGTTTTTTGTTGTGGTAAAAAATACAGTTCATAAAGTTTATCACCTAAACCGCTTCTAAGTGTACAGTTCAGTAGTGTGAAGTATCTTCACACAGTTGTAAAACAGATGTCCAGAACTTTTTCATCTTGCAAAACTGAAACTCTATAGCCATTAACAGATAACGTCCCATCTCCCCTGTCCCCAGTCCCTGGTAACCACCATTCTACTCCATATTTATTTCTATGAATTTGACTACTCTAGATGCCTCCTATGAGTGGAATTACACAGTATTTATCCTTTCGTGGCTGGTTTATTTCATGTAGCATAGTGTCCTCAAGGCTTATCCATGTTGTAACATGTGACAGGATTTCCTTCCCAATGTTCTGTTTCTTGATCTGGGTGCTGGTTACCTGAGTATGTTCATTTGGGGAAAATTCATCCAGCTGTGCACTTATTAATTGGACACACTTCTGTTACACTTCCAAAACGGAGTTTATTTTTAAAAGGTAGCTGGAGATGAAATTTTAAAATCATTACTACCGTTTCTCCTAAGGTATTAGTAAGTTGTGTTACTGTTCCCCAGATACGGTTTAGAAGTCCCACTTGGAGAAGGCAAGCTTAATTCAAAGGAGTACTTGTTGAGGGTAGAGTATCAGAAGAAATGGATTCAGATAGGCTCTCTTCCAATCTCACCTGATGCGTGCGTGACTCTGAGGCCCTTTATACAGAAGCCTGGTGCTTCCCATCACAATTCAAAGCCACTTAAACTTAATACCCCCCAAAAAAGAGTAGAAGGTGAAGAAATAACTGTTCTTAAAGAGGGGAATGAAATTGCGAAGAAGGCCCATGAAAATAAAATTTTAGGAGAACATAACAAAGTTGGATGAAGAAAATCATGTAGGGTTGCCAGATCTACCAAAAAAAAAAAAAAACCCCGATCAATACAGGACATTCAGTGAGATTTGAATTTCACATAGTCAACAAATAAGTTTTCCAAGTATACGTATGTTCCAAATAGTACATGAGACATACTTGTACTCAGAAAAATTTATTTCTTGTTTGTCTGAAATTCAATTTTCACTGGACGTCCTGTATTTTACCTGGCAACCCTAGATGCCAGGGAAGCAGGAGGGAGATAAATCGTAGGGAACATGAAAAATGTCTTTTCAATACAGGGAACCACCCCCAAACCAGATTCTCTGGCAAGAACCTATTATTAGTTAGCAGTCCCTGTCCTAAAAGAGGGAACAAACTTTCCACTGGGAGTCAGTTTGATTTTGCAATTAATAAAAAAGAAGGGGACTTTTCTTGAATGTCTTGATAGGGGTCCGGAGTTTAAATCAAATCCTGTTACATTCACTGGTTCCCAGAGAGCTGGGTGGCAGAAATGGCCTAGGATAATGGTGTGTGGGCTGCAGGCAGGATGGGCAAAGGACTTCTTCCGAAAGGCCTCGTGCCTGGTAGTGACTTGTGTTGTCAGTTTTCATCTGAAGAAGTCCTTTATGTGTAAGGATAAGGGTTGCCATTCAAAGCACTTTGTTAGTCCTGGTGGGGAAAACCAAATTCCTAAACACTCCACCCTCCCTTATTCATTAAAGCAAAACGTCCAGGATTCACTCAAGGTGAATGAGGACAGTTGCTCTGGAAGAGTCGGCCTTGTCACACGATTTCTGATTCCCTTTGAAGCCCTGCAGTTAAACCCCTTTAATTTGGAGTCACTAGAAGGGATGATCAGGCCGGATCAATGAAAGTTCTGTATAATGGGGATTAAATAATTAACAAAATGGCTCTAAACTGAGGTTTTGCATGGCCTATCTTAATAATTTATTTTAAAATCAAAAGTACAGTTGCATACAGTTAAAGGCAAATGTCCTTTAAACCGATTGCCCCTAGAAATAGGTAAACAATATGTTCTGTGATCTTTCTACACCATTAATTGCTT
Source organism: Grampus griseus (assembly GCF_964374135.1). Taxonomy (NCBI): domain Eukaryota; kingdom Metazoa; phylum Chordata; class Mammalia; order Artiodactyla; family Delphinidae; genus Grampus; species Grampus griseus. Next base: position 20,628,110 of record NC_138999.1, read on the forward strand.
AGTAAGTTTTTCTCTCAGAGCATTTGAAGTAAACTTTGCCCTAGCTCAGGTCGAAGTATCACAAAACCTTGAAACAATGGAGACTGAATCTATTATATGGAAGCTGTATCTATGACTGTTACCAACTGAATATGTAGAATCTGGGTTGTTAGTTTTCATGGCCTTATGAAACTGTCAACAGCCCTGGCCTGTATGTCCTTGGACCATTTCCTTAGGTGTTTACACCTCAGCTTCCTCATCTGCAAAATGAGTGGGTGGATCAGCTGGTCTGTACTCTCCAAGCTCTAAAATGTCATGAGTAGATTTACACTAAAGGTGTGTGCGTCTCAGGAATAGATGTCTGAGAACAACTTACCTAGAGCTTTCCTTGGTAGTGAGGTTTCTATTTTAATAAAGAAAGGTAAGAAGAGTGTAGAAAAAGTGTTTTCCATGCCTTCTTGTCCCTTTGGAAATCTTTCATGGGTAAAATAATCAGGACTTGGGAAAACCCCAGAGTATCCACAAAGCATTACTCTCTAGGTGGGACCCAGGATTAAAGAACTGAGAGTTGGTTACTGCAAGGGGAGTAGATAACGTGAGAGAAAATCTTGCCTGTCTTCGCTCCCAGGTCAAGATCGAGCCTGTTGGTAACAAGAGATTCACTCCCAGTTAGTACATTCAGTGTTGCCAGAAGCAACGTCTTCTGTTTGATTTCCATAACTGTCAGAAAAAGCGTGTAATGGCAGCTGCAATGCCAGACGAGACCATGCCTGGGGCTGAGTGTCTCTACCCACCCTGACTAGGACGTGAACAGTATGTAGGTAGTTCTTTGAAGATCAGGCTTTCTCAGTCTTAGGAATATTCATACCAACTAAGTTGCGTGTTTAAGATGCAAATTGCTTACCATGAAACCCTTTTGCTTCCACACTCATTGCCCAATATTTGTGCACCTTCGGAATGTTGTTTTACAAATTATAAATGTATCTAAAAATGTTCAACCAGAGCTTCTTGCTAAGACTCTTCCACCTGAAGACACCTTGTGACCGTGCATCCCCTCAGCCAGTTTCCCCACAAAGCAACAGCTTGGAAGGGAGACCTGGAGTTGGGAGGGTAGACTCGGGCATCGAACAAGACAAGGTGACTTCAGCCACTTAGCTGGGCCTCGTTCGCTTACCGCTGCCTCTGCCCTTCCTCACCAAAGGGACAGGAATCAGGAGGGATATTCTAAGCACACTTGGGGAATGTGTGTATGCGGACACTATGGAGTATATGTGCCCACTTGAGGAAAGACTAATCAAAAGTGATTTGTAAGGGGATCTAGGAGAAAGAGTTATAACATGGGCAGTATCATGATGTGTATGGAGTGTGTATGGCGAGTTCAGAATTAGTTCCAGAAAACTTGGCAAAAGTTTTATCCTCCGGGGCGTGGGAGGTGTGGTAGGCTGGGTAATGCCTCTCCCCAAAGATGTCCGCCTCCTAGTCCCCGGAACCCGTGAATGTGTTACCTCACATGGCAAAAGCGACTTTGCAGATACAATTAAGTTAAGGATCTCCAGATGGCGAGATGATCCTGGATTATCCAGGTGGGCCCCAGGTAATCACAAAGGTTCTTATAGGAGGGAGGCAGGAGAGTTGGAGTGAGAGAAGCAGAGTCACAGAAGGAGCTGTGATGATGGAAGTAGAGGTCGGAGTGATGCAAGGCCACAAGCCAAGGAATTCAGGCAGCCTCTAGAAGCCAGAAAAGGCAAGGAAATGGATTTTCCTCTAGAGCTTCCAGAAGGAGTGCAGCCCTGCTGACTCTTCGATTTTAGGAATTTTGACCTCCAGAACTGTAAGAAAATACATTTGTGTTGTTCTAAGTCACTAAGTTTGTGACAGTTTGTTACAGCAGCAATAGGAAACTAAGTCAGGAGGACTCAACAGGGTGTTTTTAATTCAGCAGGCATGGTTTGGTGAGAATGTTCAGAGAGTCAGTTCCTATACAGATTTTTTCTTGAGAGCCTGCTGTTAGCTAGGAACTGAGACCTCAGTGGTGGACAAACAGACATGGGCACTGCCAATATGGAACTTATAGCCACAAGAGGAAGATTGGCATTACGCCCAAAACTGCTATTAATTCACTTCAAGTGTGCATGGCGCTATGAGAGTGATTCAGAGGAGAACTAGTCTATCTGGATGGTCGGGGAAGGTTTTCCTGAGGATCTAATTTTTTTTATTCTTAAATTTTTATTGGAGTAGAGTTGATTTACAGTGTTGTGTTTATTTCTGCTGTACAGCAAAGTGAGTCAGTTATACATATATACATATATATTCTTTTTCATATTCTTTTGCATTTTGGTTTATCACACGATATTGAATATACTCCCCTGTGCTATACAGTAGGACCTTGTTGTTTATCCATCCTATATATACTAGTTTGCATCTGCCAATCCTAAGCTCCCAGTCCTTCCCTCTCCCACCTCCCGCCCCCCTGAGGATGTGATGTTGACGGGAGACTCTAAGGATGAGCAGGAATTAGCTGCCTCAGGTCAGTGGGGGTGGAAAGAGCTTTTCAGACAGAAGGAAGAGCATGTCCAAAAGCTGTAGGCAGGCAAAACATTGCATTTTAAGGCGTTTATATAAATCCAGTTTTGCGGAACTTCTCTGGTGGCGCAGTGGTTAAGAATCCTCCTGCCAACGCAGGGGACACAGGTTCGAGCCCTGGTCCAGGAGGATCCCACATGTCACGGGGCAACTAAGCCCGTGCGCCACAACTCCTGAGCCTGTGCTGTAGAGCCCGTGAGCCACAACTACTGAGCCCACAAGCCACAACTAGTGAAGCCCACGCGCCTAGAGCCCGTGCTCCGCAGCAAGAGAAGCCACCGCAATGAGAAGCTCGCGCACCGCAACAAAGAGTAGCCCTCGCTCGCCGCAACTAGAGAAAGCCCGCGTGCAGCAACGAAGACCCAACGCAGCCATAAATAAATAAATGTATTTTTTTAAAAAAGACTCGATGATTGATGGGGTGTGAGAGGGGACACCGAGGGGGGTGTCAAGGATGATGTGTAAGGTTCTTCGTTTAAGCAGCCTGGTCAGCAAAACTACCGTTTTCGAAGGAAGGGAACTATGCTGAAAGAGAAGAATTTTGGTGAGAAGATCATGAATATAATTTTGGATAGCTTGAGGGGGTCACTGAGACAGTCAAATGGAAACGGCAAGTAGGCATTTGCATATACCAAGGCAGGGGATTTATTGGGAGTCCGAGTTTTAATGGTAAATGAAGCCATGGGGATACTGGAGATTGCCTGGGAAGAGATAAGCAAGGAAAGAGCTCTAAGGAACCCTAAGGTGAAGCCAGAAGTGACCAGAAAGCTGGGAGAGAAACAGTGGCGGTGGGGAGTCACTGAATTCAAACAGTTTTTCAACAGGAGGGAGTGACCATGAAGTCAAGAAAAATAAGAACTAAAAAGTGTTCCTTGGACACGAAGATCATGGTGACCTTAGCATGAATTTGGCATGATGGGTGGGATGGGGACAGAACCTAGGAATTGTCATCTCCTCGGAGTGTTTCTGGCAGATGTTCGTGAGAACAGAGCCTTCAGGAAAAGCAAAATGGTGGTGAGAAGTCCAGTGGGAAACCGCTGTTGAGGAGGGCCTGAAATACATGCACCACCGCCGCCACCAAAGCGCGTGCGCACACGTACTTTGCCCTCCCAGTAAGACAAATGGAGGTGGTGGACTGGACTCCAGGCCCCTGTGGCCTTAACCACAGCTCTTTGTTCACTGTCACCTTTGGCCAGAAGCACTCCCATCACTTGCTCTTCCTCTTAGCTCTCTAGTCCTCGATGGCTGCCATGTCCTTCTCCAGTTGGTTATTCTGAGACTTGAATAGAGATTTTGTGTCTCCAGGGAGTCTGAGTAAATTAACATTTCATTGCAACTGCTTCTCACCCAGTGTGTATGCAGTGGTTCTTCATCAGGAGCATAGCCAGCAAAGGACAATAGGATATTTGTTAGGTTGGTGAGTTCACAGAGTAGTATAAGGGGAGGACACAGGTAAGTCTCTTACCTGTGAGAAGCCAAGAAGGGTATTGGAAAAGCCAAAAGGGTTGCCTGAGGTTGAAGGTTTAAATAATGGAAAGAGAAAACGTTCCTCTATGTTTTAAAATTGTCTACTGAAATTCAGCTTACATCTAATTCAAATGGAACTCTTTGACCATGCCTATGAGGGGACATAGCTTAAGAATGAGAACAGGTGTTCCTCAGGTTCTGCTGCCGAAGAAAACTTACCCAAGACCGAAGTGACTTTCTCACTGAAACCAAAGCAACAACAGGAAGGCAGAGAAGGAAAAAAAATGCAGTGAAAGAATGAAGCCATTTTGAGGGAAAGGAATAAAAGAAGAAAAGGGTTATACCAGGAGTTATACAAGAAGAAACAGAATACAGCTCTGGGGCTTCCCTGGTGGCGCAGTGGTTGAGAGTCCGCCTGCCGATGCAGGGGACACGGGTTCGTGCCCCGGTTCGGGAAGATCCCACATGCCGCAGAGCGGCTGGGCCCGTGAGCCATGGCCGCTGAGCCTGCGCGTCCGGAGCCTGTGCTCCACAACGGGAGAGGCCACGGCAGTGAGAGGCCCGCGTAATACAGCTCTGACTCATGCAATAACCTTGAGTGGTGAAAAAATAATTGGAATAATATCAGAGTTCTGAACTTGGTTTTGAACACATAAAAAACATAAGTTTTATGTGTAAATTTTAGGGTAGTTATCCTCTCCTCCCCTTTTACTCTTTCCTTTGCCCTTCAGATTTGGAAATTCTTCCCTCAAGTAAAACAAAATTATTTTCTCTCATTTCCTGGGAAAGTTCTTGTCCTAACTCTTCCCTCGAGTAAGTTAGTACTTGAGGAATGATAGCTGTAGTGACTACATTGGCATCAATAAATAATTGACTATTGTAGTCAGAGTTCTTCTCATAGACTCATGATCTCCTTTTTAGAGATCAGCTGAAGTCCAGCTGTCTCGCTTTACATATGACGAACTGGGCGTGGAAGGATGAAGCAATTTTCCGAAACCCACGGAGCTAGTTAGTGGCAGTTCTAGGCCTGGAACTTTGAGGTCAGGTGCTAGTAGGCTATGCTGTCATGCTTGAATGTATAGAAACAGCAGCAGCTCCCATAACAGAAAGCTTCCTGAGGCCAGTTCTCACAGCAAACCTTTAAAGGAGGCTTTAATCACTTCCATTCTCCAGGTGAGGAAACCAAGGCTCAGAGAGGTTAAATAACTTGCCTAAAACCACCCTGTCAGTAAATAGCAACACTGCCTCATCTTGCAGGATGACCAGGTAGGGATTACCAGTATCTAAGGGTGATCCTACACCTCACTGGGGACAGATGATGGCCTGCCTGGTGTCATGAGGAATGCCCAAAGGCCCACACAACCAAAATTATAGACCCAACTCCTTGGCTGTGGTGCCTAAAGTTTCCACTTCGAGTCACTGCTAGGAAAGGGCAGAGTCTTGAGGAAACGGGACCCTGAAAAGTTATGTTTTGTTGGGAAGGGAAACTCTGGGAAGCAAGGGGAACTTTTCAGGCCCAGTAGGGTGGTGCTGGTCAGGTGGAGGTAACATGAAGAGAAGGGGTCTCTGGAGAAATAACAGAACAGTATCTACACTGAGGCTGGATCTTTGTGCCCCGAACTCTGCTGAGGTGTTTATGAAAGCTGCTAGTGTGCATTTATAGAGCCTGATAGTGTGCTGTGACTCTGCTATTTCTGAGGGGGATCCGTAATTGCATAGAACTGAGTTAATAATAATCCTGGGCTCAACATACACAGGTCCGTGTGTGCCTCTCTTTTTAAATAAATACATAAATTAATATGAACACCCATGAACCCAACACCCAAACCCCAAACCAGAGCATTCGACGAAGCTGTCTGACAATACCAAGTTTTTTAAAAAAAATGTATTTTACTGAAGTATAGTTGATTTACAATGTTGTATTAATGACAATACCATACCATAGGAATTATAAACTGCCTTAATTGATTTTCATTGTCTTGTAGTATTAAACATTCTCATGGAGTCTATATGCCTGTCCAAAAATTACATTCACAGCAGCACTGTTTACCATTTGTAGTAAATAAATAAATACATAAAAAGAAGGAAGGAAGGAAGGAAAGAAACAGTCTAGAAACAACCTAAATGCCCGTATGGTAACACACATAACATAAAATGACAAAAAGTTATGGGACTCTTTTTTGAATGGGGCAAGTCTAGATCTTCAACAGTACCCAGTGAAAACCTCTTTCCAAGTTAGGGTCAGAGGAAAAGAAAGGCAGTGCTATATCACTTGTCACCAGTCATGTGTTTGGAACTTGGCCTCAAGGACTAGAGAGGTGTAGTTTTTTTTTTAATGAGGCTTGTCTGTGTGAAGCAATTTCAGTTTTAGAGAACACGTCTCCTTCCATTTTTTTTGGCATCACTTCTTCTGCTTGTATAGGTCATTGAGTCATGGCAGAGAGAAAAGCCTTGGCAACTGGATAACGCCCTGAACAATTATCTAGTGTTGAATTTAGGGGCTCTGTCATACTTCAGTGGATGACCTTGGGCAAGTTACTTAACTTCTTTGAGCCTCAGTTTTCTCATCTGTAAGTGGGGTATACTCATGAGTGCCTTGCAGGATTGATATGAGGATTGAAAGAGCTAACTGTGCCTAACACAGCTCTGGCACAAAGAAGCCCAGCAGCAAATGTTAGTTACCTTGTCCATATATACACAGGAGTATAAGGGACACCCTGCAATATACTGAGCACAACACTGTCCACTGGAAATCTAATAGGAGCCCCAAATGCGAGCCACAGGTGTAATTTGACATTTTCTAGAAGCCACATTTTTAAAAGGGTAAATGAAATTAATTTTAGTAATGTATATGATTTAACCAGTATATCTAAAATGTTTTGTCTCAGCATGTAATCAATGTAAAAATTAGTAATGAGATAGTTTTGTCTATTCTTTTTTCCTTTCCTTTTCTTTCTTCCTCCCTCCCTCCCTCCCTCCCTTCCTTCCTCCCTCCCTCCCTCCTTCCCTCCCTCCATTCTTTCTTTCTCTCTCTCCCTTTCTCTCTTTCTCCCTTCCTTTCTCCCTTCCTTCCTTCCTCTCTTCCTCTCTCCCTCTCTCTTTCTTTTTCTCTTTTCTTTCTCTTTCTCTTTCTTTCTTTCTTTGTTTCTTTCTTTCTCTTTCTTTCTTTCTTTCTTTCTTTCTTTCTTTCTTTCTTTCTTTCTTTCTTTCTTTCTTTCTTTCTTTCTCCTTTCCTTCCTCCCTTCCTTCCTTCCTTTCTTCCTCTCTTTCTCTCTTCCTCTCTTCCTCTCTCTCTCTCTCTCTTTCTTTCTCTCTCTTCCTTACTTTTTTTTTTTTGCATCCCAAGTCTTCAAAATCTGGTGTGAATTTTACACTTACAACATGTCTGAATTCAGACGATCACATTTCAAGTGCTCGATAGCCCCACGTGGGCTTTAAGTACTTCTAATAAGATTGAATCTCTTTAGATTTTGAAATCTGGCCTTTTCGATTCTATTCTATTGTGCATTTCAAATTGTGGTAGATGATCGGCCTCAGTCCTGTTCCTTTAATATCACTGATTTATACTTATCTGAGGCATCAGATGGTACACGGGACAGATTGTCCAAGAGCAGGAATCCCCAGTCTCCTTGTGAGGAATGGCTGTCCTTTCTTGTCCTCAAAGCTTCAAACCTCTAGAAACCTGGGATATGTGGAGGGAGGGGGAAGGTGAAAAGAATTGGGCCTGATAAGACTCCAGAGTTCCTGGGGAAGAGGCCCACCTGGTAGCTACACAACAACCCTCTCTGATGGAAATCTTAGCAACTTGAGAACTGACTCAGGTTCGCTGTCAAGTTCGCTGTTGGGGGTGGTGATGGTCAGGGGTAGGGGTGGCGGCTGCTTCTTGGCAAACAGCTTGGATGGGTGAAGGCTGTACTAGACTTGCTCATGTAAGAAACACCAAGTTTTCCAGATAAGAGGTGGCACCTTAGATGTCAGAGTCCACTGCATATAATGATTCGTGCTCAGTCAATTATGGGTACTAAGTAAGTATTAATCAGAACTAATAAGATCATGCTTTGGATAAAAACAAAACAGTGGATTCTGACAAGTCTCTGTATAATTAACCTTCATCTTTTGGAGTGAAGGAGAACCGAATAAGGCCATTCATGTTACCTATCCTTGGTTCATGTTTTTGGATCACTTCCCACCCAGGGACTCCAAGAATTTCCTAAATGGTGTCGCTCAAAACACTCTTCAGGGTTCTTGTGCTGTTGGCATTTTGCTCTGTTTCCTTCCAGACTTTTTTTCTATGAAGCTTTTGTGATCTCTTTATAGCTGAGCTCAACTTTAATAAATAGTTTTGTATCTTGCTTTACCTACGTATAATGTTTGCATTTCCATGTTCTCATATAAACTTCATACAGTGAATTTTTAATGACAGTGTAATGGTCCACTGGGTGCATGTGCTATGATTTACGTAATCATCCTCCATTATTGTTTCTTCTGGATATTATAAGACGTGATTTCGTTCCATAACACTCGGGCACGTGAAACGTTACCTTTCTTTATTTTTAAAAAATCAAATTAAATCTGGGTTTGAATTCCTACGTGCAGAGCTGGCAAGACACCCACCAGCAGCCGTCAATGTGGGGCTTGTTCCTAAGTGTGTATGCAGGGTATCTGGAAAATGCTTCATGTGAAAGTTAGGATCCTTCTGACTCTAAGTAACACAAAGCTACCCAAGCTGGCCTAAACCATAAAGGAGACTGTACTAGTCTGTGAAATTGGAAGTTTCAGGATTGGTTTGATTTAGTTACCTGACAGCATCACCGAGGACCCAGCCTCTTCCCACTTCTGCTCTGCTTTCTACACTGTCAGCTTCACGCTGCTCACAAGTTGGCTGTCAATTGATGCTTTTGTGGGTGTGCTTAGAGATGGGGAGGAGGTAGAGAGAGTGAAAGAGAAGAGAAAGAGATTCTTCCAGAAGCTTCCTCTGAATGGCAAGCAAGTTTCTTTTACAGAAGCTCATGTCTCCTCCTTTTTATTGGCCTAAATTGGGCCATGTGCCAATAGCCATGAGCCATGGCCAGTGGTCAGAATTAAGCTTATTAGCTTTTATTTTATTTTTATTTTTTTAAATAATTTTAAAGATTTATTTATTTTAGTTCTTTGGCTGCAGCGGGTCTTGGTTGTGGCACACGGGGTCTTCGCTGAGGCACGCAGGATCTTTGGTTGCTGCGCGGGCTTTTCATTGTGGTGCTCGGGCTCCAGAGGGCGTGGGCTGTGTAGTCTGCGGCATGCAGGCTCTCTTGTTGAGGTGCATGAGCTCAGTTGTTGTGGCGCACGGGCTTAGTTGCCCCGCGGCATGTGGGGTCTTAGTTCCCTGACCAGGGATCGAACCTGAGTCCCCTGTGTTGGAAGGCGGATTCTTTACCACTGGACCGCCAGGAAAGTCCCTAAGCTCATTGGTTTTTAGATTGAGCTGTATATTTCATTACTACAACCAAAGTGAGCTGTTCCCCACCCCACTCCCACCCCTGGCCAAAACACAATTGTACTGCATGGGGAACTAAACAAAAGCTGGGGGTAGTTACCAACAGGAGAGGGAATGAATTTACGGAGACTACAGTACCCTACGTATGAACAGGTTCTATTCCGAGAGTACATTCGTAAGTCCAATTTGTTCATAAGTCCAACAAAGTTAGCCTAGGTACCCAACTAACACAATCAGCTATATAGTACTGTGCTGTAGTAGGTTTATAATACTTTTCACACAAATAATACACAAGAAAAAAACACAAAAAATAAAGAAAACATTTTTAATCTTCCAGTAAAGTACTTTGAAAAGTATAGTAGTACAGTACAACAGCTGGCATCCAGGGGCTGGCATCAAGTGAACAAGCAAGAAGTTACTGACTGGAGGAGGGAGAGGAGGTGGGAGATGGTAGAGCTGAAGGATCGTCAGTAATAGAAGATGAAGGGCAAGCTGCAATTTCACTCACACCTGATGTTGTTGGAACGCACGTTTCACATCTTTGAAAGTTCGCAACTTGAAGGTTCGTATGTAGGGGACTTACTGTACCAGCTTTGCACAGTGGCAGTATCGTAGCCAATGAGGTTTAATCCGAGGCGCGATTACAGAGACTACCAGAATGTCTCCTCTATCTTCCAACCTGTTTTCAGCCCTAGAAACCAAAGCACTTTGCTTTAGAGAACAGCTAACGAATTTCCCAAGGCACAGCAGCCCAAAGCCAAGATCCAAAGTCTCCGTTGTCTTTTATTTTTTTGCGGTACGCGGGCCTCTCACTGTTGTGGCCTCTCCCGTTGCGGAGCCCAGGCTCCGGACGCGCAGGCTTAGCGACCATGGCTCACGTGCCCAGCCGCTCTGCGGCATGTGGGATCTTCCTGGACCGGGGCACGAACCCGTGTCCCCTGCATCAGCAGGCTGATTCTCAACCACTGCGCCACCAGGGAAGCCCTCCGTTGTCTTTTAGATTGGGGCTGATCAGCCACCCCTTTCTTTTGTCCGTCCAAGAGTAGCAAAAACAAAATCCAGATTTAATTTCTCAATAAGTTATCCTGCCACACTATCCCTGTACTTAAAATCTTTTCTGACCTCTTTTGGGGCAAGAGAAAGACCATCAAGACTGAAAACCCTCCTTAATTAGAAATGAAAGGACCAGGATAAATGGACTTCAAGAGGATTTGTGCCACCCAGAATAGTTTGTCGAAAGAATCAAGAATCTTGGCCCTTGAGAGGATAGAACTACTGCTTCAAATCACATACATATTTGATTCAAGATATAAATTTAGTAAAAGTTAAGTAGTTGTCACTCCTCTAGTTCACTCATCTTCACATTCTTACTTTCCACTTTTAAAATCAAAAGGTGGGCTAGTGAATCTTGGATGCAACCGAAATTTCCTTCGAGAGGTGAATGGATCAATAAACTAGGCTACATCCAGACAATGGAATTTTATTCAGACCTAAAAAGAAATGCGCTATCAAGCCACAAAAAGACATGGAGGAGTCTTAAGTGCACATTGTCAAGTGAAAGAAGCCAATCTGAAAGGCTGTATACTTTATGATTCCAATTATATGACATTCTGGAAAAGGCAAAACTATGGAGACAGTGAAAAGATCAGTGGTTGCCAGGGGTTGGGATGGGGAGGGATGCGTAGGCAGAGAACAGGGGATTTTTAGGGCAATACTTTTGTCCAAACCCATAGAATGTACAATACCAGGAGTGAACAGTAATGTAAACTATGGACTCTGGTTGATAATGATGTGTCAATGTAAGTTCACTGATTGGAGCAAAGGTACCATCTGGTGGGAGTTGATGGTGGGGGAGGCATAATTTTGCTATGAACCTAAAAATACTTTTAAAAAAAAGTCTATTAAAAACAATTCATGCTGGTATTATGAAAGAACATAGAATTGAGAGTCAGGAGACCTGGATTCAAATCTGAACTGTCATTTACAAGCTGTGTAATCTTAAATTAGTTTAAGCTTTCTGTATCTTAGTTCACTCACCTATAAAATGAGGATAGTATTCATTCATCAGATTTACTGTGAAGAGACAACATAGGTAATTTCACAGAGCACACAGTAGGTGCTCAAAAAATGTTAGTCGAGAGTGAAGAGAGAGGGGAGGAAAAGGCAGGGAGACCAGGATTTCATAAAGTCAAGTGATGGTGGAGGCGTTTTATAACAAGATCCAGCGACCGGTGATTGATGATGAGATAGGGGTTATTTTTTTTCCTCATCTGTTCCAGTCCACTTTGGATTTTGGCTTTATCAAAATGTTATTTAATGAAGTGTACATTATTGTTTGAATTACTCAGAACGCTACCCTTGCCTTTGTTCTCCATTGAGAGCTGCTCAGAAGGAATGCGATTTGGGGTAGGTTTGTTTTGTGTGTGTGTGGTACGCGGGCCTCTCACTGTTGCGGCCTCTCCCGTTGCTGAGCACAGGCTCTGGATGCACAGGCTCAGCGGCCATGGCTCACGGGCCCAGCCCCTCCGCGACATGTGGGATCATCCGGGGCACGAACCCGTGTCCCCTGCATCGGCAGGCGGACTCTCAACCACTGCGCCACCAGGGAAGCCCTGGGGTAGGTTTTGATGTTATTTTTTTGATGTTATTATTTTGATGTTATTATTGTTGGTTTTCATTTATTTAAAAAAATATTTGTTGTGAACCTAAATAGTGACTGGTACATATGCTGCACACTGAGGATGAAGCAGTGAATAAGCCAGACCTGGGCCCAGTGGTCACAGGGCTGATGTCTAGTGCCGAAGACAGGCATTAATCAAATGATAACGAAGTGTTTTGAGTGTTACAGTGGGAGGAACAGAGTCAGGAAACCATATAGCAAGGGGAATGAATAGCGTTTATGAGGGGGGAAGGCCTCCCTTGATGTCTAAGTGTTGACCGTGCTGAGGTCTGAGGCATTAACAAGAAGGAATAGGGTGCTGCTCTAGAGTGCATAGTACAGGAAACTGGTTCTCACACTTAAAAAAATTTTTTTATTGGAGAATAGTCAATTTACAATGTTGCATTAGTTTCAGGTGTACAGTAAAGTGATTCAGTTATACATATATTCATTCTTTTTAAGATTCTTTTCTCATGTAGGTTATCACAGAATATTGAGTAGAGTTAGAGTTCCCTGTGCTATACAGTCAGTCCTTGTTGGTTATCTATCTTACATATAGTTAAGGTTAGTATGTTCATCCCAAGCTCCTGATTCATCCCCCCCCCCCAACGTTTTCCCTTTGGTAACCATAAGTTTGTTTTCGATATCTGTAAGTCTATTTCTGTTTTGTAAATAAGTTCATTTGTATCTTTTAAAACAAAATTAGATTCCACATATGAGTGATATCATATATTTGTCTTTCTCTTAGTATGATAATCTCTAGGTCCATCCATTGGTTCTCCCACTTGAGCATGCGTCAGAATCACCTGGAGGGCTTGTAGATTAGTTAACTATTAGTGCATAACAAATTATCCAAAAAGTTAGCAGCTGGAAACAACAAGCATTTATTACAGCAAACTGTGAGCATTTCTCAGCTAAGCATCCAGGAACTGCTTAGCTGAGTGGTTGTGGCTTGGGGTCTCTCCCGAGGTTACAGTCAAGGTGCTGAGCAGGGAAAAGATCTGCTTCCAAAGGGATTTCCTTCCAAGCTCACTCTTGTGAGCTTCTCCACAGGGCTGCCTTGCAGCCTGGCAGGTGGCTTTTGAGAGGGGAAGAGAGAGACACAGACACAGAGACAGAGGAAGGGGGAGAGACAAAACCCTAACATGAAAGCCACAGTCTTTTTTTAAATGTTGACATTAGTATTAGTAGTGGTAGTAGTAGTAGTAATTCATATCCTTTAAATGTTCAATAGTTATTCCATGGTTATAAAATATTTTCATTGCTATCTTAAATATTTTCTTTATATTATTTGAATATATTTGATTTTACATTTTGGAACCAAAAGGTACTGCTTTTTTTCCAGTTTCATTGAGATATAATTGACATAAATAACATTGTATAAATTTAAGGTGTACACTAAAATGATTGATATATGTATATATTGTGAAATGATTACCACAGTAAATTTAGTTCACATCCATAGACTCACATAGTTACAAATTTTTTTCCTTGTGATGAGAATTTTTAATATCTGCTCTCTTAGCGACTTTCAAAACTCCCAGTTATAAGATAAATAAGTTCTGATGTAACGTATAATGTGATGACTATAGTCATCAATAGTGTACTGTATAATTGACTTGATTTTTTTAAGAACACTTTTAGATTTACAGCAAAATTGCGAGGACAGCACCCAAAGTTCCCATATGTCGCATATCCAGTTTCCCCTACTGGTAACATTTTGCATTAGTATGGTACATTTATTACAATTCATAAACATATGTTAATACATTATTATTAAACAAATTTGGTCCAGAGTCCTTCCTTTATGCCAAATTCCTTAGTTTTTACCTTAGTGTCCTTTTATCTGTTCCAGAATCCCATCCAGGATAGCACATGATATTTAGTTGTCATGTCTACTTAGGCTTCTCTTGGCTGTGACAGTTTTTCTTATTTTCCTTGTTGTTTTTGTTTGTTTGTTTTTTATAAATTTATTTTTATTTATTATTTTTGGCTGTGTTGGGTCTTCGTCGCTGCACACAGGCTTTCTCTAGTTGCGGCGAGCTGGGGCTACTCTTCGTTGTGGTGCACGGGCTTCTCATTGCGGTGGCCTCTCTTGTCGCGGAGCGCGGGCTCTGGAGCGCATGGGCTTCAGTAGATGCGGCGTGTGGGCTCAGTAGTTGTGGCTTGTGGGCTGTAGAGTGCAGGCTCGGTAGTTGTGGCGCACGGGCTTAGTTGCTCTGCGGCATGTGGGATCTTCCCGGACCAGGGCTCCAACCCGTGTCTCCTGCATTGGCAGGCAGATTCTTAACCACTGCACCACCAGGGAAGCCCATTTTCCTTGTTTTAAATGACCTTGATAGTTTTGAGGAGTATTGGTTAGGTAGGACAGAAGTTGTTTTATAAACTAATCTTCGAAGTGAGATCTCATCACTTTTGGCCATCCTGTATTTGGTAGAAGTGAGTACTACTTCTAGTCCATACTCAAGGGGAGAATAATTAAGCACCATCTCTTGAGGGGAGGAATATCAAAGAATTTGTGGCCATATCTTTGAAACCCCCATAAGCTTATTAAAACAGAGTGCCAGGCCCCACCCCCAGCGTTTCTGATTCAGTAGGTCTGGGGTGGGGTCCAAGAGTTTGCATTTCTAACAAGTTCCCAGGTGACACTCCTGCTGCTGGACAAGGGATCTCACTTTGAGAGCCACTGGGAGCAGGGCTTGGACAAGACCTTGGTGTGTACAAATAATTGAAAAAAGTTCATCAAGATCTATTTATTTCTCTCAAGATCCTTCTTTTATAACTACAACCAGCACTGAAATCAACCCACTGGTTTAGCTTCTGGATTTTGCCAGTTAACATGAAACTTTTAGCTTAAATAAATAAATAGTTGGATAAAAGAGGTACAACCATATCTTGTGTTTGTATTAAATATTTATTTCATTTGATTGTCACAAATGCCAGGGAGAGAAATCAGGTAGCCCCGTCTGACATAAGAAGTCACAGACACAGAAAGGCTAAGTGACTTGTCTAAGGTCACACAGCTAGTTAATAAAAGAACCAAGCTTAGGACTGGGTCATTTGAGCCCTGGACCAGCACAATTTCTATTATACCAGGCTCTATCATATTGTTCCCAACTTCTAAGACTTTGCCACCTTTTGGAGAAAGATTAATAAAACTAGGCACATGACAATTCAGTAAATCAGAATACATAGATTTAAAGTAGCATTTTGTTCAGTAAAAAAGGAAGGAGTGAAACAAGTCTTTCCAAGCTCAGAAAGATCAGCAGCGATTTGCAGCTTAGGTTGGGAAAAACCCCTCTCCATCGATATTCAACTTCTTCCTGCTCATCGACTCCCACAACTGCCACCAAGTACAACATGCTTCCTGGTAGCACCCGAGAAAGTCACTGGAGGAGTCACAGGCCACAGGTCTTTTTGTCTGCCCATGCACACCAACACGATTGCTTAGCTCTTCTGGCAGAGCTCTTGGTTAAAGAGGTTGTTGGTATGTTTGTTCAGCTTTTTGTTTTGAAAAGACATGGTAGTCTACATACCATACCACCACCAAGATGACCAAGATGTACTTGAAAATCTAGAAGTGAGGGAGGACCAGTGGATGTCTTTGAGTGTACGTATTACTTTTCTCTTTAAGTTCAGAGTAGAGGTGCAAGCATTAAGCAAAGAACTGGGTGCACAGAGACCCAATGAAGGCACAAAAGCTAAATAGCTACACACCAATAATCTTACTCACTGAGAAAACCAGTCCAATCAGACCAAAGCAGTGGTTTCCAGTTACATTTTTACCTTTCCTCAGAGAACATTCTACCTTTCATTTAGTTGATGTTTATACGTTGCCAAAAATAAAGCAAGGTTTGGTGGAAATAGTTAAAGCAAGCTGTACTTCATACCTTCACATTAGGAAATAATGATTGCATATATTGAGCCCTGAGGTCAAGTTCACTCTTATACAAACAATGCCTAACCTAGTGTAAGTGTAATACATAGTGTAAGCACAGACTCCTGTCCAGAAGTAGTGGTGCTGGTGGTGGTGAGGCATGAAAAAGAGTCAGGGGGCTGTCCTATGGTGGTGGTGGAGGTGAGGGGGTATGAAAGACAGTGCCTAAGACCTTAAATTTGATCCTTTTCAATGGTAGCGGTTGGGGGGGGTGACATGAAACAAAGAGACAGTGACCTTACAATTAATCCTGCCCAGTGGTGTTAGGGGGAGTTCACGGGGAGGGGGCGAGAGGGGGAGGGACTAAATGAAGTGCCATTGACCTTATAACTGACCCCGTTCAATGGTGGTGATGGCGGTGGTGGCATGAAACAGTCAGTGACGTAACAATCTTGCCCAAAGGAGTTGGCCCAGGCGGGTGGGGGGGGGGGTGGCTATGAAACAGAGAGTGACATTACAGTGAATCCCGTCCAGTGGTGAGGGGCAGGCAGGAATCCGAACCAGTGAGTTTATTTTTGCCCAACGGTGGTGGCTGTGGTGGAGGGCATGAAGCAGCCAGTGTAGTTAAGTGGTAAACAGAAGATTTAATAGTGTCAAGACGCAACAAATACCCTGAAGTGTAACAGTCAGCTGATCCAGGGAAGGCCTCCCGGAAGAGGTGCCTTCGGTGGAGAGGGGCCTTGAGCAGCGCTTCGGATCGGATTCCGGGCGAGGGCCCCGGATCTCCTCCCAGTCCCCTTGTACCTCCGCCACCTTTCGGCCGCGGAGGACGTAGCCCGGGACAGGACAGGGTGTAGATGCACTTGCTGGGCCTGTCTGGGTCCCGGGAGCGAAGGAGGGGGGCGCCCCCGGCTGCACTCCGGCAAAAGAAAGCGAGGGCGGCAGCGGCCAATCAGCAGCCAGCGCGTGCGGCCGCGCGCCCCTCGCGCCCCCCGCGCGCCGCGTACGTACGGCGGCTGGCTCCGCCCCCGTGGGCGGGGCCTGGGGAAGCCGCGGGCGGGCGGCCGGCCGGGGCACGGGAGCTGCTGGTGGTGCTGCTGGTGGTGCTGCGGCGGCTGCACCCGCGTCGCCGAGGCCGAGACGGAGGCCAGGGTGCGCGCTTGGCGAACTTGCCTAATCCGCGCGGCTCGGCTCCACCGGCCTTTGCGGCCGCTTGAGCGTCTTGACTGGTCTCTGCGTTGCCCCGACGAGGATGCGGCTGTTCCGGTGGCTGCTGAAGCAGCCGGTGCCCAAGCAGATTGAGCGCTATTCCCGCTTCTCGCCATCGCCGCTCTCCATCAAGCAGTTCCTGGACTTCGGTAAGTGCGGGGCCGCGGGTCGCCACGGTCCCCACGGCCCCGGGGTGTGGGGCCGCTGCCTTCTGGGCCCGCCGCCGCAGGTCTCCGCCGCCTCCGGGCAAAGTCCATTGGAACCGCGGGCGGGGCTCCGGGGTGCCGGGGGGCTCGGATTTCGGGGCGCAGAGGGGCATGGCCTGGCACCCGCACACCCGCCGGGGGCTTACCCGGAGACACAGAAACCGCATCCGAGGAGCCTCATTCCGGGCGGGACTCTCCAAAGCTGCCGTCGTTAGCTTCAAATCTACTTGACACAGACCTCACCGCCCTTAAAACTTCGGAGCGGAGTGTGGGTGGCTTTTGAACGTTTTTGTATTTAGATTCTTTTTTTTTTTTTTTGGATTGGGTAAGAGCTGTTTAGAAACACTTTGAGGTCGAATAAATTATGCAATGGCATTTTGTTCCTTTTCTGCTCTTAAGGTGCTCCTGTCTGGCCGGAGCGCCAGGACTCGAACTGCTGTCTCGTTCGTGCAGTGTTAAAGCAGTTAGAGGCCTGGACTGCAAAAGCCTTAGATGCTGGGAGGAGCGGACGTGTGGGCTCCTAGCGTCAGAGCAGGGTTTCGTGCCAGCACCTTTCGCCGCGCCTCTCCTTCTGTGTCCCACCTTCTCCCCTGTCGGGCGGGACGGTGGGCAGCTTCCACGAATTGAGGTGGGAGCGCAGAAGACCCGGCCCCCACCCTGCCTGAGGCCTAGCTGAGATGGGAATAGATTCCACGACCTTCTGTTAACTGGATCGTGTTTCCCCAGAGTGGTGCCGTTTCAAGCGCGGAGGGAATCCTCTAAGTTGGGTGAATGTGAGGCAGCTGGTTGTGGAACACCTGAAAGTATTAAAACAGAAGTGCGCACCCAGCTATCAGGAGGGAACGCGGCATCCTGGAAGGAAAAGAAAATGGAGCAGCAAAGATGTTCTAAGCTCTCGAGGGAAAATAATGGGGCGGCTGGTCGTTTAATGACTTTTAAGTAAATGTCAAAAGATGGTGTCAGGTAGGCATAAAAACCTAAGTGCAAAGTAGGTAGCACATTCGGAGAAGACCCAGTAAGCACCATGTGATGTTGTCCATACTTAAGTTAGGATAGAAAGAGAGGAATAGGTTAAAGTTGAGACCAAATTAAATTTTAAGAAACCAGTTTGCCAGCGAATGATGAGGAAAGTCAGGGTTCAGTGACATGTTGATCTTTGTATCTTAAACTTCAGTCCCAGAAGCTTTTCAGTAGTTTTACTTTACCATCTGTGGCCACTTGTGAGAATTTTAGAGGTTTGAGGCAGCCCCCAGACTTCAGAGTTTAGAAAGAAAATGTCGCTGTTGCTATAAATAGCAACATTCTGTCCCTAATTTATGGTTTAGAGAGATTCTGAAGGTATCGACTTTTCATTGGGGTAAACTGAGACAGGTTAATTCACAGTAAAAGGAACAGAAAGAATCCAGAGACTCCCAGTTCCTTCCTTCCACCCTCAAAGTTGAAGTGATAGCTCTCATAGCTTGGCGAAATTTTGGTTGATTTATTTCTATAGCAGCTAATATCTACCATGTTAATAGGTGTCTTGGCAGAGATGTTATTTGAGTAGGAAAACCACAGTGGGGCATAGTGTTATCGTGGAAAACCCGTGGGACCATTATCTGGAAAGAAATGTTCTAATTCTTGCTCTGCCACTGACTCAGGAGCCTGGCCTTGGCTAAGTGACTGAACCTCACTGGGGTTCATTGTCCCCGTCAATAAAACACGTGGATTGTATAAGGTCATCTCTAAAGCACAGTTCCCAAACTGTGTGATCCTAATTTCCAAGGAAAAGGGATGAGCTTTTTAAAAGAAAACTACCAAATCTTTGGATAGGTATTTCCCGTAAGAGCCTTCTGACCTATTTTGGGAAGAGTGGAGGGGATACTCTAATCTAGGATAATGGAAGAAGCCTAATAATTGAAGTCTTTTCCTTATAAGGAAGCTCACAGAAGAGCTATATATAATTGTAGTGGAATGTGCTAGAAACTCAAGGCTCATTTGTAATGCCCAGAGACGAATCAGGTGGCAGGCAGTCTATCTTTAATGCCAACAACTAGAAGAGGGTTGTCACACAAAGGCCATTTCGACTTCTCCCTTTCTCTTGGTTCTTCCAGCTCTGGATAGAAGTCCGATTTTGGCAAGTGGTGCGGGAGTTTGAGAATTTAGCAAGGATGTGGGGATATTTTTAAGGTGAGAAGGAAGAAGAGTAAAGAGGCTTTATGCCCCTGAATGATTGGAGAACACTGCAGGGGAGGGCCACCTCCAGTGCTTACAGGCCCTGAGTGGGAGCAGCAGATGACTACACGAAGCCAGCTTGGGGTGGGGGGCCGTGGCAGCCCCGTCCACCCCGTCTATGCTGGCTCCGGAGGGGCAAGCTGACCGGTGCTGATTCAGTATACTTTCAAGACCTAAGGCTCAAACAGAACAGACGCGTGAACTATGCTGACCCACAGACTGCCACTTCGTGACGTTCTCCCTGGCTACTTTGCAAACGGGACCGAAGTTTTGGACTAGAATACCTGGACAGGGACCAGAGAAAGAATATCCACGGAATTTCACGTTTACAGTATTTGTTAGAACCGCATCAACAAATTGTGGTTTCTGTGGGCACTGAAGCAGCTTTCTTTCGCGAATGTATCCCCACTAGTAAATGAGATGATCTTCCTTGTTTAAGAGGGAAGGCTAAAACTGTGTGTTACTCCAGAAGCAGTGACTTTATTTGAAATGAGGCCTGCTCAATCTCAGCACTCTTGACTTTCTGGGGCAGGTCATTGTTCGGTGGAGGAGGGGTGCTGTCCTGTGCGTTGTGGGAGGTTTACGAAAGCAGCACCCCTGGTCTCTCCGCACTAGATGCCAGCAGCACACCCCGCCCCCCCCCCCGCACTCCCTCCACACATGAGTTGTGACAACCAAACATGTTTCCAGACACTGCCATGTCCCCCAGGGGAGCAAAATGCGTCACCCTCTGTTGAAGACTACTGCTGTAAAGCATTTAGATGCCTGCATGGTCTTCATGCCTGTGCCCCAGTCCTCCAGACTTTACTATAAATGTTCTGGGGGGGCTGGGCATTGTTATTTTTGGTTGTTCTTAAGCATAACCAGGGTTGAGAACCACTAATTAGATGATCTTCTGGATCTAGAGTTGTCCCCCTTTCATCCGTGGGCCGTATTTCTCTATGCCCTTTAAAATAAGAAGAGTTTTCTTGAGCTCAATCTTTACTTGAAACATGGCCTTGCACACAGTTAGCAAGTTTAACAAGAATAGCAAGCGTTCTAAATGGATCATGAGTTTATAAGGGCAGTAGTGCGTTGTGAAAGGTGAGATTAAAAAAAAAAGAGATTCTTTTTGGCCTGAGATTATAGTTACATGGTTCCAAATTCAAAAGGTACGAAAGGACATAGAAAAGTCAGCTTCCTACTTTTGTCCACTAGCCTCCCCATTTTAAAATAAACGGCAACTTGTAATACTTTTGTCCGTACCTTTTTAAACTTCATTCCTTAGACAGCTTTCCATATCGTAACTGCAGAACTTCCTTTTTCTTTTTTATGGCTTCTGAGAATTTGTTTATATGAGTGTACTATATTCATTAGCCAACTCTCTGTTGACGGCTAGTAGGTTGTTTCCAATCTTTTCTGTGACAGCCTGTGCTACGCTGAATTACTGCATTCATCATTTCATGCGTGTGTGAGTATATATATAGGACAAATTCCTAAACATGGCATTTCTACACCAAAGGCTATGTGCATTTGAAATTTTGATAAATATTGTCAGATTGCCTTCCATCGAGGTTGTCTGTCTATCCTCTCACTAGAAGTTTCTGAGAGTACCTATTTTCCTACACTTTTACCACATTGTTGTCAAACTTTTGATAAGTGAAGAAGTGTATCTAGATAAAAGTTTTTTCTCCTTGAGGAAAGAAATTTTTTAAATTGAAGTATAGTTAATTTATAAGATTATATTAGTTTCAGGTGTACAGCATAGTGATTCAGTATTTTTACAGAGTAAAATATTTTAACTTTAGCTTTTTATTATGGAAAATTTGAAGCATATACAGTACTAGAGAGAATAGTTTGATGAAATCCTGGGTTCATTATATTGATCTGCACGTGCTGTTTGTCTGTGGATGTTGTGTGTATGTGCAGTCTTAGATTTTCTTATCAATGTCATGCTTGTTTCAGAAGAAATACATTTTTTTCTGCACTAAGACCAGTTTATCTTTTGAACTATGTGTTCTTCAAAGATCTGGTAGAATCCACCCATGAAACCTTTTAAACCTAGTGTGTCTTGGGGACTGTTGCTTTTTGACAGGTTTCTCTAGTCTGTGGTATTGATCTGGATAGATTTTCTCTCTCTTCTAGAATCCATTTTGATGTATTTCTCTAGAAAATTATCCTAGTCATCAAGGTTTTAAAGCCAGTTTGCAAACTGAGATAGTAATTAGTCTTAATTTTCTCTGTGGCTGATCCTCCTTTATTCCTTCTATATTCTCCCCCTCTTTTGTGATTAGATTAGTTGTTGGTTTATATGATTGGATTCACTTATTAGCTTTATGACTTTTGTTTTCTAGTTCATTAATGTCTACTTTGATTTTATTAATTCCCCCTCATGTGCTCAGTGTTATTTTTTTTCTTTTTGAATGGCAAAATTCATTTCTTCTTTGTTTATTTCAGTATTTAAGGCTACAGGCATTCCTCTGAACACTGCTTTAGCAGCTGATGTGTATAGTGTTTGATGCTTTTTCTCCCCAGCTCTTCTGCATCTTCAGGTTTTTATTCTTATGTGAACTAAGACTTGAGTTTTATTTTATTTTATTTTTTTATAAATTTATTTATTTATTGGCTGCGTTGGGCCTTCATTGCTGCGTGCGGGCTTTCTGTAGTTGCGGCAAGCGGGGGGCTACGCTTTGTGTGGCACCGGGCTTCTCACTGCGGTGGCTTCTCTTGTTGCGGAGCACGGGCTCTAGGCGCACGGGCTTCAGTAGTTGTGGCACACGGGCTCAGTAGTTGTGGCACGCGGGCTCAGTAGTTGTGGCTCGCGGGCTGTGGAGCACAGGCTCAGTAGTTGTGGCACATGGGCTTAGTTGCTCTGTGGCATGTGGGATCTTCCCAGACCAGGGCTCGAACCTGTGTCCCCAGCATTGGCAGGTGCCTCCCAACCACTGCGCCACCAGGGAAGCCCAAGACTTGAGTTTTTAAATTTCCAGTAGAAGTGCACCCTGTGTTTTAATTTTGTTGATTTTTACTTTTGCTGCATTGTGATCAGAGAATGTTATCGGAATCATTTCTTTAATTTATTGATGTTTGCTTTGTAGTCCAATCTGTGTTCATTTCCTGTCACTGTTCCTTGGGCAGCAAAAAGGTTATGTTCTCTTCTCAGGTTACAGAGCTTCATATATCAAATCTACCATATTAATTATTTTATTTGAGTTTTCTATACCTTTGCTTTTTTTAATCTACTGGATCTGTCATGGGTCAAAAGAAGTTCAGGTCTCCTAATAATCCGATTCTGTTTCTCCAGTTATTGCCTATGGTTTTTGCTTTGTGCCTGTTAATGTTGCATTTGCTGCTTAGACATCCTTAACTGTCATTTCGAGATGCACGCTTTAGGGTACAGAGTGCTGCCCTTTGACTAGTTCAGTGCTTTTTGGCCTGGATTCATCCTTACGTGACATTGAGATCCGGAGCCCTATCTGCCTCTTGTTTTCATTTTCTGCTAGAGCATTTCTGAATTTCTTGAAATGTAGTATAAAGCTGGGTTTTGCTTTTGTGAGTCAAACTTTTTCTTTTATGTGGTTAAGTTTAACCAGTTTATATTATTGATATGACAGATCTGTCATCTGTAACGATAAACATCTATAATTTTCTTTCACTTTATGTCTTTAATACCTGTAATTTTTCTACCATATTATATATCTTGCTTTGTTTTGTTATATTTCTTTCAGTAATTAGGTTGGAATTTTTGGTTCCAGGGATTATCTTTCTACTGATTTATTTAGACTTTCTTTGTCCAGTATGGTCACCACTAGCCAGCTGAACCTGTTGAGCCCTTGAAATGTGGCTGTTGTGACTGAGAAACTGAATTGATTTAATTTACATTTAAACTTAAAAGTGACACTTGATTCAGTTAATTGGAAAACTTTTAAGTATGTTTAGAACAGTTTGGATATGTGAATCTACCTTAACTGTAAATTTGATGAAATCTAATTATAGGCCAATTATTTCTGTTAGAAATTTAGCTTTTGAATTGAGATGTAAGTATGACACACTGGATTTCAAAGACTTAATATAAAAATACTAAACTATCTCAGTATGTTTCTGTATTGATTCCACGTTGAAATGGTAATTTTGGGGGTATGTTGCATTAAATTAAACATCAAAAATTTCACCTGTTTCTTTTTATGTTCATATGGCTGCTAGGAAGTTTAAAATTACGTGTGTGGCTCACAGGTTTCTATTGGACAATGATATATTAACTCCTTATAAGGAGTAATAGAAATATCACATTTTAATGTTCAGAATAAACATTTATTGATTTTATTTCTCAGTTTAACTTTTACTCTTTTTTTCCTGTAAACCTGTTGCTCTCAGGAGTTTTGGACCAATTAACTGTCTTTGAATGGCAGTTAACGTTACCGTGGTTCTTTGTGATGTTTGCAAAAGCTTGAGGTCTTTCTGTTAAGTGGTTGTTAAGAATTTAAAGTTCTCTTAGTGATGTAAGAAAAGGAGAACTTGGACTGTATGACATAACTTAAAGATAGAACCTTCTGAATCTTGAATGAGTTCATAGGAAATGATTCACAGTTTCATCTGGACATGCTTTTCATCTTTCAGCTTTACCCTGTCCACTTCGGGTTCCTTCATTAATCACTCTGATCCGCTCCCTACAGACTGACTTTCTGTTTTATTTCCCAGTTGCTTTGCACTCGTCTTTTGCACAGCTGCACTTGTATTAAACATATTTGCTCCTGGCTCCTGTTCTTTGATTTTATTCTAAACTGTCTCTTTCCAGAGGGTAGGCACTCACCTGTTCTTTGTACCCTTTTCACAGCTTCCTCGGCTGTTTGCTTTCTGCCCAGAGTGGGCGCTTCATAAGTGGTGATTATTGACTCCATTTAAAGGTTGTTAAACATTATGTCACTTTAATTTAGTCAGTTGTTATATAGGTGTAAACTTCTGTAATGTCCCCACATTTAAATATAGCATCTCTGAAATAAAACCACCGGAAGATACGTTGTCTGACAATAGGTTGTCTGACAGCTCTGTCTTCTTTTCACAGAAAAGATTTCTGTCATAATTACACTGGTTCTCTGAACCTTGGAGCCTTTAGCTATTAGAAGGAAGCAACCAGTTTCCCTGTTTTTACTCTTCTTGAGGTTTGAAGGCCCAGCTGCCCTCTGTTTTCCTTTAGAAAGTATTTTAAGATTCCAGTATCCACTGCGAAGTTGACTTTGGTTGCAAATGACTGCTCTTCGGAAAGCCTTGAGTTTCTAAGTCACGCTTCTTAAAGCCTGATTACTACTGGGGAGAAGAGTGGTTTTGTTTCTGGAGAAAATGAGGAGAGTTTTTGGGTTTTGTTTTTTTTTAATTGTGTTAGGAAAAGAGAGAAGCAGTAGCATTTTGTTTCTGAGTGTGTACATTTTGTACCTTTACATATATGTACATGACACACCTTTTCTGTAAGAGATGATGTTCTTCTGTGAGGAGTTGCCAAGAATTAGACTAATCTGTTTAGAGACAGAAGCTAATGATTCAGAATTAAAGGGGAAGAGTACAATTTCATTTAGGGTAAAGATATCTAACGTGGCTTAATGCACCTTGATCAATATTTAAGTTTAAAGAAAGAATTGGCCTTTTGGGCCCTAAAGATCTGATATGACTGGATTTCAACATAACCTGGTTTATCAGGCTCTGAGCGTTTAAGGTGTAGTTCCAGCTTTGTTCGTTCTCTCGGCAGTTTTGTGTGCTTCTGAAGGGGAGACATGGCCACACGTCCTGACCTCTTGATGACTGAGTGGTTTCGTCCCATTAAACTTTGGGAAGTTGATCAGATTGTTGGCAAGATTTGAGAAACCATGGTCTTATTACTGGATGGAATCAGAAAATATCACCATAAATTTTCATAAAATGAAATTCTATTACTTTACTTCCATGATTATCTGATTTACTTCCATGATTATCTGATTCCAGAGTTGGACAAATCCTTTTTTTTTTTTGAATGCCATGGTCTAAGACAGGTTATCGAACTATAGCCCGAGGGCCAGCCACCTGTTTTTGTGTTACAATTAACAGGCTGTATTTTTAAGAGTAGTTTTAGGTTCACAGCAAATACGGGCAGAAAGTACAGGGAACTCCCATACACCAGTGTGGGACATTTGTTACAGCTGATGAACCCACACTGATCCATCATTATCACCCAAAGTTGATAGTTTCTATTAGCGTTCAGTCTTTGTGTTGCATGTGCTCTGGGTTTTGCCAGCACCTATTTTTGTAAATAAAGTTTTATTGGACCACAGCCATGCCCATTCATTACATAGCGTATGTGGCTTCTGTACCTCTGCAACAGCAGGGTTGCGTAGTTGCCACAGAGACGATTTGGCCCACAAAGCCAAAATGTTTACCATCTGGCCCTTTACAGAAAGTTTGGACCTCTAGTCTGAGACAGTTTGGCTCCCTGTTAAAGAAGTGTGCAGTGATCGCTGTTAATTGGCATTTCAATGATAAAGCTTTGTTTGTCCGGCATGCTAGTAACAGTAAAACTTGGCTATCTGGAGTGTGACTTTTGGGGTAGCTAGGACTCTTCCAGGTGATCGGTGGCTTACCTATAGGGTATGTGCCCCTGTGTGGAATTACCATGTGAAAGGCTTGGAGGGATTTTATAGCTTTAATCTCTAGGGCTGTCACCAAAGTTTAAGTGTACCGGTTTCTCCACAGCCCTGCCAAAATGAGGTTTTATGACTTCAATTGTATAGTAGGTAACATAGAAGCTAAAAGTTTTATCTTTTCCCCTTGTGGGTTTATTTTGTGCATTTTGGTGTGTGTGAAGTGCCCTTGACCATTTAGTAACTGGACTCGGGAGTTTTAATCATTTGCGTGCACTCCCTGTGTCTACTTGGCATAGTAAGCTATTGTGCTGTATATCTATTGTTTCCTCTTGTGCTCCCTTCTTTGGTAAAGTAATTATCAAAGTATACAACTAAAGGCGTTCGGAAAGAATATCACCTCTAATTCTTCCATCCATTTTTTGGTGATAGCGTTACATCTTTTGCCCATATATTCACATATGTTGACACTGATTATTGGTTTCCTTTTCATTTAGTGCACAGTCTGAGTTTTAATATACCCAGTCATTTGCAATGCTTTTATCATGGTCAGATTTATCACCTAGAGCAGTATGTAAACTGTCACTAAATCCCTCTGGAATTTGTTGCCATCTCTGTTGGGACGTTTGCAGTCAACTCACTTTTACTCTGTTCTGCTGTCCATTTGCATAGCAGCAACTATTAAGACCTCCCGTCTTTCTGTCTTGTTGCTGCTTTATCACAAAGTTCACAGAATAGTTTATATTTGTGGATTCTCTCTGAAAGGACAACTTTTCTGATTTCGACTAAATATCATACGCTAACTTTTGCCTTGTGATTTCTGTGAAAATTTGGTGATGGCAGCTCCTTATTTATTAGTTTAGATGTTTAGAAATTCTCGCTGTTCTTGCCCACTTATTCTTCTTGGTAAATTAGCTAAACTTATAGAAAATGTGCTAAGGGAACTGTGGATGGGGTACCTGGCGTTTATTGAAACTAGCCTGGAAGCATCTTCAGGTAGCCCGTTTCACCATATTTGTGGCAGAGCTGGGTTTGATTGCCCTTCATATCCCTCGAGGAGAACTCCTTTCCTAGTCATTGTCTCATCTTGACTGAGATTATTCTTGCTGCTCTAATGAATGGCACAAAAATTACAGCAAACTATTTATTATATATTACACAGGTCGATATTTACATTCCCTGTGATTGAATATTTGGGGTTCTAACTTGGTAGATTATCTCCCTAAGCATCACCCAAGCAGTTGTGATTTTATTTTCAGTCTTAGACTTGACCTCTGATTCCACTCAACCATTTGAGTTGTACGAGTGTTTCTTTCTTACTAGGGCATGGAAGTCAGTATATAATAGTTTCACTGTTGGGAATAAATTGCTACGTATCTCTTAACATTTTCTCAAAGCATGAAGTTAAGTATTCCCATGTGTTGTTGGCCGGAAGACAGTAGGGCCCTTTGAAACATGTAACATACATACCTTTTCCCAACAAATTATTACGTCTTCATTGACCAGAGCATATTCAGGGTTTACCTGAACCTTCCCTTGGATCTGTTCTAGAAGAGTCCAGTGTTTCCTTAAGCTTGGTAGCAGATGCTCCTTAATACTTGACTGTGCACTTTGTATAAATCTGGTTAATTTCTCCTCTTCTGAGAAGAATAGAAAGCAAAGTGTCATTGCTATATTAACATTCCTATATTGGTCATGTAATGCGCTCAAGTGTGGTCAGTTTCCTAGGAGGCTGAAACAAAACTCAAACGTGAAAATAGAGACTAAAAATCGATGGGTCAGTGAAAAAGTTGGGGATGCTTAATAGCCACTGTCTGAGCCTGAGGAGTTCTTTGGTTTATTCCCTTGTTGAATTTCCTGTGATTAGATGCTAGTCAGTGGATCTCAGTCCTGGGTGCTTGTGAGAATCATCTGGGGAGCTTCTAAAGCTCGTGCCACCTGTCCCCCCACCCTCACCCTGTAGAAGGCAATTACATCAATCTCTGAAGGTAGGGTCTAGGTGCTGGTATTTTTGACTTACCCAGCTGACTGTAATGTGCTTCCAGAGTTAAGAACTGTGTTAGATCTGGTAAAAATTTTTCCCAAGAGCTGTGAACCACTTTAGGGGATAAAGTCTGTGAGATGCTGAAGGTTAACACGTAAGGAGTTTAGGAGTCCATCAGCATTTTTTTTTTTTTTTTGGCCGCGCCGTGCAGCTTGAGGGATCTTCGTTCCCCAACCTGGGATTGAACCCGGACCCTCAGCAGTGGAAGCACTGAGTCCTAACCACTGGACCGCCAGGGAATTCCCAGGAGTCCATCAGCATTCGTTGAACTTTCTGGATTCGGAATGGAGTGGAAACTGAGAAGCATTGGGGAATTGTCGAGGCTTAGTTTCTGCCTTTGAGGGGCTTATAGATAAATGAGAAGTCGAGACAAATATGTCAATATATATATAGGCTGTCCAGAATGTATGCATCCCATGAGTTTGTGTCATGCTTTCTCTACCTCTCCCTTGGAGGTTCGTGTAATAGAGGTGGTTTCTGGGTATGTGTGAAGTGTTAACCCAATTGTCCTTTATCCAGAGCATCCTTGGAGGCTTTCTTTGTTTCTTTCTTAGTTTTTTGGTAGAAAACCACTATAATGTATGTACTCTTTTTCTTGATTTCTAGCTCCTTTCATTGGCTACTCACTCCTAGCAGTGCTCTCTCCACAGTTGTCCCAGAATGTACATTAGGCAAGGTTGGTGTAGGATAAATAACTGTAAAGTGTACAAACCAGAATCTTATCCTCATAGATTGATTCAGTGGGATCCTGAGCTTAACGATCATCTGTCCAACCTCCCCAGTTTACACATGAGAAAGTAGAAGCCCCGAGTAATGAAGAGACTGCCCAAAGCATCAGCTAGTTGTTGACCTAACATCTTGGCTGCCTCTTCCAAAGTGAGCCAGAAATTATTCTTTCTAGGAGGTGAAGGGAACTTATATTTGTGTACCGCTCTCCACCAGACACAATAGCAGTCAGATGTAGCTGTAATTCTCACAGCATCCAGGTGAAATAGATGTTTCCATTTTTTGGATGAAGGCGCTGAAGCTTAGATGATTTAAATATCTTGCCTAAGGAAAGTTAGGAGCAAAACCACGGTTAAAATGCAGGTCGATTGAGCTTTTAAACGTATGCTTTTTTTCTTTCAACTTAACATACCATTTCTTACCACATAATATACCATTTGCCACAGTGCAATTCTTTCTAGCAAACAGAGTCTCTATTAGTAATGCTTGGGGTCTTGTCTAAATTTGTTCTTTTAGACAGTCTGGAAATTGCATAATCTAATGTTTGTCTAGTCTTATCATTTCGGAGCTATCAGATTGCTACCTCCTTCGTTTACTTACACTAGAAACAGTTTTTATTCTGAGGACCTACACTTGTTAGTTTATTGTCTTGTTAGCCTATTGTCTCTCTCTGGAAATATGATAACGGGTCTATGTGGACTTGTACTCAAGGCTTGGTTTCTGGTGCCTACCACCAGTGCGAGCTTGGGCAAATCACTTAATCCCACTACACTTCGATGTCCTGATCTACAAAATGGAAACGATAGCATCGAATCATAGGCCTGTTGCACCCATGAACTCGAGAACATGCAGCACGGCGCATGGCACATGGTAGGTGCTCAGTAGATGTTGGCTGTGCTTTTGTTATGGGAAGTTAGTGACACAGCATTATCCTGGACAAAGTCAGCTTCCTGCTAAGAATGAAAACTGCATAGGGAGCTCTTAACCTCGAATGTTAATTATCTTAAAGTTTGTTGGCTGAAGGTCCCAGCCATATAAACTGATCATTTTCCAAGAAACGTAGCACTTTCAGCTCGTTTGTGCTTTGAGCGTGACTGGCTTTGGATCTTCTTCATTCACTGTAATGGTTAACTTAAGGTTTTGCCTCAATTAACCTCAACGATGAGTACAGTGTGGTGTTTACTTAACTGTTCCTGCTTCCATGACAACAAGACATTCTGTAATCCACCGTTAGGACTAGATCCTAAACTCCTTTCTGGAATTAGGACGATGTGGATCTGTGTGGTGTTAGCTGGTCAAAGCTCTATTTGTGATGTCAGTTCTCAACACATCCTTGCCTTTTCTGTCCACTCGCTGGCCTGACACGCCATATTGACAATTACTGTCACTTTCCCTCACCTTCCTTGTCTACCTTTTGGCTCTTCTTCCCCTAACTATAAGGATTGGAATACCCCTAACCAGATATACAGAATGAAGTGATCTATTAGAGGAATTTACCATTACCAGCAAATGTCATCTTGAACCCCTGAATTTTATTTGCTATTGTAAGTTTATACTGCAACTTACTAGGTATTTTAAGTTTCAGTTCTAATCAGGAAATATTAAACACCTGCAATGTGCCAGGTATTGTGCTGATGGACTGTTCAGTTTTTTGAGGAATCTTGGGATCCATGGGACATAGACCTCAGTGACTGGGAGTGATGACAGAGGGGTTGCCCAAGCCAAGGGCACAAATTGTGGGCCCACGGTGGAATCTACTCACAACTTGGTTTGGCCTTATGTGGCATACAGAGGGGCAGGTTTCTCACTAATCTGTTCATGGATACATATATTTCGAAAGAGTCAACAAATAGGATCTCTAAAGAGAGAGGATCAAGGTACTAGTGGCTGTCGCTCATGTTCCCTCAGCACAGACATAGATCTCCTTCAGGGGAGGATCCAGTAACCCTCACTTACCTTAATTAAGAACCCTGTCGTGATCACCCTGTACCCTCTTTTCTTACAAGAGCGTCAAAAACCATTACATGAAGGGTAGCATGGGCTTCAGCCCCCATTAGGAAGTTCTGCATATAGTAGCACGTTCTGTATGAGATTTTTGTTTGTTTTTAGAATAGAATGGCTCTAGTAGGGTGTTTTTCTTTAAAATAATAGAACGGCTCTAGTTATAGGAAGACCTTTTTCAGAAGACTGCTTTTTTCTTTAAAAACTCATTTTTTAAAAATTGAAGTATAGTTGATTTACAATGTTGTGTTAATTTCTGTTGTACAACAAAGTCATTCAGTTACACATATATACATTCTTTTTAAAAATATTCTTTTCCATTATGGTTTATCATAGGAATTTTTTTAATATTTACTTTTATTTATTTTCTTTTATTATTTTTTTGGCTGCTTTAGGTACGTGGACTTCTCTCTAGGTGTGGCATGCGGGTTTTCTCTCTCTAGTTGTGGCACGCAGGCTCCAGAGCACGTGGGCTCTGTAGTTTGCGGCACGCAGGCTCTCTGTTGAGGTGCGCAAGCTCAGTGGTTGCGGCGCACGGGCTTAGTTTCCCCGCGGCATATGGGATCTTAGGTCCCTGACCAGGGATTGAACCCGTGTCCCCTGCATTGGAAGGCAGATGCTTTACCACTGGGCCACCAGGGGAAGTCCCTATCATAGGATATTGAATATAGTTCTCTGTGCTGTACAGTAGGCCCTTGTTGTTTATGCATTCCATGTATAAAAGCTCACATCTGCTCACCTCAACCCCCCACTCCAGCCCTCCTCCGCCCCCCTCCCCCTTGGTAACCACCAGTCTGTTCTCTATGTCCTTGAGTCTGTTTCCATTTCGTAGATAGGTTCATTTGTCATATTTATAAAAATTATTCATTTATTTTTGGCTGCGTTGGGTCGTTGTTGCTGTGCGTGGGCTTTCTCTAGTTGCTGCGAGCAGGGGCTACTCTTTGTAGTGGTGCGTGGGCTTCTCATTGTGGTGGCTTCTCTTGTTGTGGAGCATGGACTCTAGACACGTGGGCTTCAGTAGTTGTGACATGCGGGCTCAATAGCTGTGGCTCACGGGCTCTAGAGCACAGGCTCAGTAGTTGTGACGCAGGGGCTTCGTTGCTCCGCGGCATGTGGGATCTTCCCGGACCAGGGCTCGAACCCGTGTCCCCTGCATTGGCAGGCGGATTCTTAACCACTGTGCCACCAGGGAAGTCCCCATTTGTCATATTTTAGATCCCACATATAAGCGATACCGTATGGTATTTGTCTGTCTGACTTCATTCAGTATGATAATCTCTAGGTCCGTCCATGTTGCTGCACATGGCATTATTTCGTTCTTTTTATGGCTGAGTAGTATTCCATTGTATATATGTACCACATCTCCTTTACCCATTCATCTGTCGATGGGCATTTAGGTTGATTCCACGTCTTGACTGTTGTGAATAGTGCTGCTATGAACATAGGGGTGCATGTATCTTTTTGAAGTATAGTTTCGTCCAGATATATGCCAAGGAGTGGGATTGCTGGATCATATGGTAATTCTATTTTTAGCTTTCAGAGGAACCTCCATACTGTTTTCCATAGTGGCTGCACCAACTTACATTCCCATCAACAGTGTACGTGGGTTCCCTTTTCTCCACCTCCTCTCCACCATTCGTCATTTGCAGACTTTTTAATGATGGCCATTCTTACTGGTGTGAGGTGATACCTCATTGTAGTTTTGATTTGCATTTCTCTAATAATTAGCGATGTTGAGCATCTTTTCACGTGCCTATTGGCCATCTGTATGTCTTTGGAGAAATACCTATTTCAGTCTTCTGCTCCTTTTTGGATAGGGTTGTTTGCTTTTTTTGTTGTTGAGTTTTAAAAGCTTTTTAAAGTTTTAAACTTTAAAAACTTTTTAAAGTTTACATAGGAAATCCCTATGTAAATATGCAGTATTGTAATTTATTTGACTATTCCCTTATTGTTGGATACTTAGGTTGTTTACAGTGTCTCTCCCAAACCTTTTATTTGGAAAAATTTCAGACCTCAGGAAAAGTGATAAGAACAGAAAACACCCATGTTTAGCACCTAGATTCACCAGTTACTTTGCTATATTTGCTTCTTCCCCCTTGCATCCATCCCTGTCCGTATCTCCTTGCCTCCCTCTCTGTATACACCTTTTTTGCTGAACCATCTTGAGAGTAAGTTGCAGATGTAATGACTACCTCTACATACTTACATATATATCCTAAGCATGAGAGTACTTTCCTAATAGCCACGGTACAGTTATCACAGCGAATTTATCATTGATTTATAATATAATTGAATATTCACATTTCCTCTAATGGCTCATGGCTCCTGTATTGGATAGCTGGGGTCTAGAACATACTCAGGAGGCACTGTGGCCCCAGGAGGGGCTTCTACCTCAGTAATGCAGCACCAGGGATAGAGGGCAGGAGTGAGAGGTAGGAATGGCTGGGTGAAAACTGGAGAATGAACCAGAAGTCTGCAAACAGAAGGGTTACCCTCCATCCTGATCATCAGAACATTAATAGGCAGGCACTTACCCCTAGGCCAAGTGAAGGGCAAGGAGGAGGTTCTTCTCTAAAGACTCTGAAAGAACTGTTTAAGGAGAATAAGGGAAGCTGGTGTGGTGTTAGGACCCCACCCAAAAGCCCTATGTAATCAGGTGTTTTGGGTGCTCACTTAGTCCTTAGGCTGCCTCACTGAACAAGCAAGGATCGCCTGCCGTCTGAGGGAAGCCTACAGCAAGAGAAACTAACATAAATAAATGGCCCCAAAGTGACTCCAAAGAAAACAAATTCAGGTAGTAGAAGAGTGCTTTAAAGTATAATTTGAGAAATAAATCATCTTGTACACGTCCTTCTGAACATCTTGGGGCAGATGGTGTTTTCCAAAGATGGCTTTTCTATGATGTGCCCTTGCCAGCCCTCCACCAACGCAGGGGGTCTGATCCCCTCCCCCGGAGTCTGGGCAGGCTGTGGTTGCTTAGAACAGTTGAGTATGGCAGAAGGGGACTAGCTGTGTGACTTCTGCGGCTGGGTCATAAAAGGCCATGCAGCCTCTGCCTTGTTACTGAAGCCATACAGGAATCCAACCAGCCCAAGGCCGCCATGCTGTGAGGAAGCCCATGGTGAGGCCACCTGGCGATGCTTCAGTGGACGATCTCAGTCAGTAAGCAATCGGCCCAAGGGTCAGATATGTGAGCTGGAAGCCTTCAGGTAGTTCCAGCCCCCACGGTCCAGTCACTCTTCCAGCGTTTAAGTTTTCCCAGCTGAGGTCCCAGACCAGCCTTCCCTCCTGTGTCTTATCTCAATTCCTGACCCACAGCATCTATGAACATAATAAACAGACATTGGGCTGAAAGAAATAGTGTAATAGCTGCATGTTGTTGGGGCATTGAGTTTGATAGGGAATGAGGTGTGTGTGAAATACCTGATCTTTGGCTCTTTGGCTCTGAAGTTTCTGACTTGCTGTTAGTAATAATAACCCAAATGGGCCGGCCTAGAGTGGATGCAGCCTCAAGTTTGGTAGACCCCAAACCCACTACCTATTTTGATCTCTTTAAATTCAGGAATAAGTTTTCCCAAACACAGGAAAACTGTTAAACTTCCCAGGCAGTGAAACACTATTTCTGGACATGGAGTAAAACAAACATTTTCAAAGTATAAATGAAGCTAAAGAAAGAGGGGGGATTCTTTTGAAGGATATTCACAATCATTTGGTAGCTCTCCATTCACACTTACGGTTGTGTCTTCTGCAGGACTATTCAATTAATTATTGTTTATAGCCCTGGTAAGTTTGAGAATAAATTACTTATGCTAAAATTCAGTGTTGTCAGGAGATTGAAATCTTATAAATACAACTGAAGAAAAATCAAAGAGCTGCCCCTGAAATATTATTTCCTCAGTTATATTTTACCCATATTAACATGGCTAATGGTAAAAATACATTGTAAACTCAAACATTTAATTGACAGTAATTAGAAAAAGCAGCATTATCAGAATGAGCTGATCATTCTGTTGGGTTTTAGTGCCTTGCTGGTAATTTTTCCGTTTTTTGCCCTCCTTTTCCACTCCCTGATTCCCTTGCTTACACTCCTAAAACATCCCTCACCAAGCCTTAAAGCTGAAAGATGTGGATAAAGATAGCCTTCAAGTAATCCAGACAGGAGACTACATTTTTGGGAGTTATGTGCTCAGCTCTCTGCTTTAATTATAAGATACATTATCAGGTCATTTCATTAACCGAAGAAATAATTATTTTTTCTGCTTCCTGTAAATTAGTCGAAAAGAGGATTTAGAGATTCACCAGAAATATATGCCACTGTGGAAACCAGGTATAAAGAATAATGTCGGAACTCTTGCTCTCAGAAGGCTGCTCAAATGCTCCTTTCTTATCAGAGACCATCCCTGAGAGGGCTCCCCGTATTAAATCAGAAGTCATGTATGGAAAAAAAACAAAACAAAACTCATTTGTGTATACTTACTGCTCTGTGGTGACCGAAATGGGAAGGAAATCCAAAAAAGAGGGGATATATGTATACATATGGCCGATTCACTTCGCTGTGAATCTATTGAAACTAACCAAACATTGTAAAACAACTATACCCCAATTATAAAAAAAGTCATTTGTGTTTCTGTGTCTGTTTATCCTGTGTCTTGGTGAACTGGAAAGCCATTTAGAACCTTTCTAGACAAAGCCAGTCGTACCTTTTGCAAATGTAGTAATTGTCTCTGACTTCTCAATGAAAGGGCGAAGTATGAAAAACAAACAAAACAGAAGAGAATTAAAGGGTCATCAAAAGAGGAAGAAAAACTGAAGAAATACACAAATGTATCTAAGCCAGTGACTTATTTGCGTTCACGAAATCAGAATTTTCCATGCCTCTCACACACTGCTTCTTCGTCTTTTTCTGAACTGATACTAGGGAAAATTTTAATCGGTAAATTTGAATAAGATGAAGTATATGGAGAAATGCAGAATAAAAATAGAAAATCAAAATTAAGGAATGCAGAGAAGCCAAGTAAGCGGGGAAAAAATGAAGTCAAATGACTGGGAAGAATAACTGGAAAATACTCAATATGCCAGAAGCCTTAGAAAAACAGAACCCTTTTGAGAGGACATTCAGTTAAAACCAAAAGTTTCTTTTTGGTAAGTTAACTAAAAACAAGATTGTTTGAACCCTTTGATTTAAACTGAATATTTAACATTAATACATAAGATAAAATACTTTCAACTTATATGAGGAAAACCACAGGAAGGTTAAAACAAATCAGGCATTTCATATTTATTTTTAGGCTTACTAATTAACTAAAAAAGACTTATCCCCCTGTTTAAGCTGATGTATAATTAAGGTATCTGAGTACAAAGAATTCGTCTGTAAAGCTAAATTAGAATGTAGGAGGCAAAACCTGAGATTTTGCAGGTACTCTTTCTCTTAAAAATACAAACTTCTGAAAGTATTCTCTATTCTTCTAGTAAATCGTTGAGACACTCCCACAGGTGAGGCAGTCTAATCAGTGCCACGGGGGTGGGGGCGGGGGTGGAGGTGGGGGGGTATAGAGACAAAGTTTCTTTCAACACTAGTTTATGAAAGGCTGATAATCCAAGAAGCCTAGAATAAAATGCTGCCTTGAAATGTTGGTTATTTCAGGCCACGCCTAGTAGTTAGTTGAGTCTTCCAGTTAGTGCAGAGTTGACCAATGGAAACACCAAGGCCTTTTATTTTAAAATAAATAAAATTGGATGGTAGGGACACGGAACATACTTTAATCCTTTTTTAATTATGTAGAATCATCAGATGAGCACAGGCGACCGCGCTGAACCAGAATGCAGTCACGCTCTCAGGGCTTAGCCTCAGACTGTTTGATCTGGCACCCCATGGCCTTGGGCTGCGCTGCTTTATACAAGCCGGCATCATTAGTGATTGCGATTTAATGAGCCCCCTCTTCTCAGTTTTAAGAACCTGTTCGTGTTAAATGTTGAGCGCTTTTTAACCCTTGCTGCAACCTCTGCGAAATCGGTCCTGTTCTTATTTTATAGATGGTTACACCGAGGCTTCGACGTGTAATGACACTTGCCGGTGTTCACGAAGCCAGTGGATGCTCAGGACAGGATTCAAAGCCAAGTCTAACTCTGGCATCTGATCTCGGCATTACTGTCCTGCCGGACTGCGGTCTTTTAATCTGAATTCTGAAGTCCAAAAAGCTCAAAAAATTGAAGTTCTTTTTTTATACCTGCTGCCCAAACTAAGTCCATGGCAAAACCTAGCCTGCAGTGATCTGGGGGCCGTGGTCTTCCCCTGCTCAGTGTCGACGTTCACAGATTGCGCTGTAGCTGTACTGTGTCTGTAGAGTAGACTGTTTCACGCAATGGAGGCACGTACTCTTTTTAAAACTGAAAACCTTTCAATTCTGAAAGCCGTCTAGCCCTGTGGATTTCCAGAAGAGACGTGCACCTGACTGCCTCTCACCACCTGGCACCTGCCAGACGGCTGTCACTTCCCTGACCCTCCCTCTTCACCCTACTCCCACCCCCAGCCCCACGCCCCCCACCATGCTGTTGATGTGCTGCTCCTCGTGTGCTCTGGATGTGGAAGTTTAAGCATGTCAACTTTCAGTACCCCTAAAAACTCAGATAATTTTTCAGAATCCTAAGGTCACACTGCTATTTCCAGTTCCAATTCAACACTACAGGGTTCTCGCTTCTTCCACATTCCCTAACTTCCTTCTCCGCCATCATTTTTTTTGTGCTTTTTTTTTTTTTTTTTAAATGTCCTTTCTATTTAACCAGGGTACAAGGTATTTCTCCTGGTATGTGCAAACGTACATGCACATTTTAACTTAGATAATAGGTCCTTCATTTTATAATGAGGTTCATTCTGAGTTTTGAAATACCAGCATTTTTAGTGCACTTAAAATGATTCATCCATAAAAATTATATACAGAACATTTTAGGAATTATATATATATATAATCCAAAGCAGCCTGAATCACCTTAAGTGTTAATCATCTAAGGCCAAATGAATGTGTATGGAGTAAGTGTTGGAAGGTCATTGCTGAGGTATTACACTCCTCTTGCTTTTTGGAGTATTTCCCTTAGGAGGAAGGGCAAAGGCAGAATTATTGATTAAAGATTTACTGGAGGCCTTCAATATACTACTCACTTAGAATGAGGTAAGTGAGGGATGGGTTAAGAATTTAATCTTTTATTCTGACTTTTTTTGGAAATGGAGAAAGGGGGGCAGGGGGCAGTGGAGGGAAGAGGTTCTGCAGATGACTCTCAAAAGTGGGTTCTATGGGACTTCACTGGTGGCCCAGTGGTTAAAACTCCGCGCTTCCAGTGCAGGGGGGCGCGTGTTCAATCCCTGGTCAGGGAACTATGATCCCACATGCCGCACGGTTTGGCCAAAAACAAAAAACAAACAAAAAAAAAACAGTGGGTTCTTTTATTTCCAGTCTTATTCCGTGAGGACAGGAAAGAATTTGGCTGGAAGTGTTAGAATGGATTTACTTCTGAATCTCTCTTGCTGTCTTCATCACATTTGGAAGAAAGAGGAGAGTTTGGAGGAGAAGATCGCTCGATGAGCCCTGCTTCTCTCTCTCTGGGCTTGGCCCCGAGGTTGCCTATTTCCCAGCGGCCTCCAGGGAATATGGGGCATCAGGCAGGCCTGTCCGAATGTGAGAGAGTTGGGACAGACCCATCAGTATCACAGAGGACAGAAGAAGAACTAATGTTCGCCGAACACTTGATCTGTGTCAGGCTCCATACATGTTGTCACATGTAGTGTTTACAAAAACTGACGTTTCATCCCCATCTTACAGCTGAAGGCCGCTGAGCCTCAGAAGTTAAGAAGCTTACCAAGGGTAAATGGAGAAGTCGAGGCTGAAGCACATTTCTGTCCCCAAAGCTCATGTCTTTTCTATCACATCCTCTATCCCCCAACTATCACTGGGTTTACAGCAAGGTTGGAGTTTGGGGGCAAGACCAGTCGTGTTACTGCTCTGGTCACGTGGCAGCCGGGGAAAGGGCTCGGGTTCCTCTTTCAGGTGGCCTGGTACCTTTTCTCTCACTGTGCCCCTCGTTGCGTACATTGTGTGCACAGCCAGCGCAAGGCAGTCAACAGAAGACTCCCTCTCTGAGCTCTGTCTTCCTAGTCAACACTGTATCTCTGTCCTCTTGGACATGCTGCAGTCCATCCCTCCATTTCTGAGGCCACCTGTGAGCTGGCTTCTCGGGCACCTTCCCGAGTCCTGTGTCTCGGTCAGAGCTGGGGTCTGTGGCTGCTTCCTGGTCCCTGAAGAAACACATTTGAAGAAAATCTTAGGAAGCAGTCGGCCCGCAGTAGGTGAATAGTTGTGGAATGAATGGGTCTCTTGCCTTCTGGAAACCCCCGTGAACAGGAGTGGGTTTACATGTTCTCCTACCTTTGTACTTGGCAGTTTTCCCACAGCGTTCATTTGAAAACAAATTCAGATTCTGTCCCAGGTTACTTTTATACCGCCACTGGTAACACTAAGGATGTATTTGTGCTGAGGGAAAAACACTGCTTTCAAGGTTGCCTCTTGGAATAAGGGTTCTTTTTCTATTCTAATTAAATTATTTTCTTAAACTTGCTGTTTCAGAGGATAAATATTTAACTAGAGACTGCAATATTACTTAATTTTATCTTCCCGACCAGTCACTGGGCTACCATGAGAACATTTTATTATTCCGTTAGATTATAAAATCATGGAACATTTTTCATCTCTTAATAGGGAGAGATAATGCATGTGAGAAAACTTCATATATGTTCCTACGAAAGGAGCTTCCTGTGCGCCTGGCTAACACAATGAGAGAAGTTAATCTTCTGCCGGATAACTTGCTTAACCGCCCTTCGGTGGGATTGGTTCAGAGTTGGTAAGTAAATAGTGTGGCTTCAGATGGGTCTACCCAGAATGCTCTGAACATTTGGCATTGGGACCATTCTCCCTAAAAGTACACGTACTGCTTCTGTGGGAACGAGTCATTCAGGATGGCCGGGTTTCCCAGGTAATTAAAAGTTGGGTTTTTTTTTTTATTTTAACTGACAGTGTATAATTGTCCTAAGGAAAATACTTTTCAACTGTACTAGACACTTTCTTGACTTTTCAAATTTTTTTTCTGGTTATAAATGTGATTTTTCATTGAAGAAAATGGGAAAGTACAGAAAAATATAGAAGAATAGCAATGCAGTGTCCCATGTGAGCAGATCTGCAATTCTTTGGATAGGGGGATGTTGCTGCTTTGATCCAGTCTCTGCCGTGTTTTTTCTGTTTTCCTTTTAAAGAAGTTTTTAGAAGACAGTACTTATTTTAGGACAAATTAAGTCATTTAAAGGGGAACCTCCCATGTGAAAAATACGAGCTAGCTGCTGTACCTCATCTCCCCCATGAAAAGTCTGAAGTATCTTCACAGAGTATGTTAGCATCAGTCAGGTGTAGCTCTGATGCTTAAAGCATGTGCTGTCTAATTGAAGAAGTTGAATTTGTGACTGAACTGCCCACTCAGTAGGCAGAGTGGGATGGGTGAGTGGTGGGAGGGAAGAGCAGGTGGTGTATTTTTAGAAAGGGATTTGCATAGATTTGAGAAGCGCTCGCTTGTCTCCTCTGTATTCTACAAGCAAAGAAGTCCCCGTGGAGAAAGCTGGAGGGGTTCAGGAGGCCAGATGCACAAAGTGCTCTCAAGCCAGCACTGAGGAGGTGCCATGGGGGCCTGGGGGAGGGAGGTGCCGACTGTGGTCTGCGCTGCCCCTTGGTGCGGGGGGGGGGTGGGGGGTGGAACTGACAGGGACAGGGAGAGCAGTTCAGGGGATGGGAATGATGTAGACAGATATGGGGAGAGCGGAACCATGAATTAGTTGGCATCTAGAGTATTAACGGAGGCCGGGCTACTGAAAGATGGCCATTCAACAGTCATTCCTCAGTAATACTGATTATAATAAATTCTTAGGGTTGAGAATGAATCATCTGAGAAACACTCTATTGGGTGGTCCGTCCTTGTCCCAGACAAGCAGCAGCCCCTCACCGAGGCAGGCGCAGGGGCCCCGGGACCCCAGAAAGCTCAAAAGAGGTGGCGACCATGGCTCCCATCTTAAGGTCACTTGGATTCTACTGTAAACTCATAGCTTGTTTCAGGAACAGCGAGTACTTGTTTGCATGAGACTTCTTTATTGCTCCAAGACCATGATTAGATCTCCAGCAGAAAGTATATAAGCACTCCTGGGAGCTAGCTACTGTGCTGGGAATTCTAGATAGGCTAGCTGGCTTTCAAGTCCCCGGTCATGGTGGCAGTGACAGTCAAACATTTACTATCACTTATGTAAAAGTCACTTCAGGGGCTTCAGAGTGAATTGCTGACTCACATTACTGAGTCAGCTCTTTTTTTTTTTTTTTTTTTTGGTCTCCTTACTATTTCTCTCCCATAGCCATTGCAAACTTGTGCATGTTACTTCTTCCCTTTCTTTTTTAAACATTCAATTTTGAAATAATTGCGTATTTAACAGAAGGGTTTGCAAGACTAGTAGCAAGAATTCCCATATCCTTGCACCCAGATTCACTAATTGTTAACATTTAGCTACATTTGTTCTATCATTCTCATTCATATTCTCTCTCCCTCTCTCAATATATTTATATATGTATGGTACACACATAGAATACATTATTTTTTTCTGAACCATTTGGGTTAATGGTATACATCATGCCCCTTTAC
This sequence comes from Grampus griseus, assembly GCF_964374135.1. Lineage (NCBI taxonomy): Eukaryota > Metazoa > Chordata > Mammalia > Artiodactyla > Delphinidae > Grampus > Grampus griseus. Next base: position 20,669,854 of record NC_138999.1, read on the forward strand.
CCCTAAATACTTGAGTGTGTATCTCCTTAGAACAACTCTTAGAAAACTACAGTTTGATTATCCAATTTGGGAAATTTAACATTGATACAGTAATATTATCTAATATGTGGACCCTACTGTCCTTTCATCACTAGTCCTAATAGTGCTTTTCTTTTTAAGCAATCCCTACCCTCACCCCTGATTTATGAATCCAGTTCAGGATCATGCATTGTGTTTACTTGCCATTTCCTTTTCCTCTTGAAAGCAAATCTTAAGTATAACAGGCCGTGAAGCCCACCTCAGTCAGTGTTCTCCTTGCTTTCTTGACTTTCAGGCCAGGAAGCTCAGCATAATCTTTGACTCCTTTCCATTTATGACTTTGCCGTTTAAATGAACTGTCCCCTTCTGGAAGGATGGGATGCCTGCCTGAAATTCTGCTGATATGTGGCAGGGCAGAGGGCATCACTGTGGATGGCTGACTGTGGCCTCTCAGGGTGGTTTAACCTAGTGATTTTAACAATGTCTAGTTCATAGCCTTATATGCCCAGAAACTTTTAAAAAAAAAATACCCAGCAACGAACATACTTCAGTATCATGTGTTGTCACAAAGTTCAGGTGAGGCTGATTAATAAAACGTCCTTCCTGTTTATTTATAAGCTTAACAGTCATTTTTAGTTACTGGCGTGCCCTCATCCTCTATCCACAGTGGGATAGTAGGATTAGTAGTCATTAATTATTAGAAATAATTAGAATAAGGGATAATTTTTTCAGGACATGTTAAGACCCAAAGCAGAGCTCATATACCTCTAAGTAATTGGAATCTTTGAATCCGCACCAGATCCGGCAGGTCCAGTCTGGCTGTAGCTGCTGCTGTAATGTGCCTCTCTAAGTCCCATTTTTCCTCTGTCCTCCAGATCTTTGTTGGACATATTATTTCTTATACTGGCCCTGAATGAGATATGTCAGTATTCTTAATCCAGAAGCTGTTTCTGAGGGCCTAAGAGGAATTCTTTCTCCTTCATTACATGTTGATGAAACTAGGTTAACTCTGAGAAGGAACCTTCTTTATTTCTAGCTCTAGGTTCTTTTTTTCCTCCTTTTCCTGCTGTGCCATGCAGCTTGCAAGATCTTAGTTCCCCAGCCAGGGATTGAACCCAGGCCCATGGCAGTGAAAGCACCGCTGGACCGCCAGGAAACTCCCCTAGTTCTAAGTTCTTAGCATGCACTTCAGGGTCACACACATGCTTCTTAAATTTTCTGTGTACTTTTTTTGGTAATCAAACTGTAGACGTGATGTATCAGTTAGGACATGTGTGTTAGGGAGTAGCAGAAAATCCAACTAAACCTGGCTTAAGCAATAAATTGTAACTGTAAGATCCAGCCATAGGATGAGGTTTTGGTGTTGGTTTGATTCAGAGATTCACGAGATTATCAAGGCCCTACTTTCCATGGGGTCGGCTTCATTTTCTGGCTGGATTTTCTCCTGGTGACAGAATAGCTGCAGCAGTTCCAGGCTTTACATCCATGGACCACATTGTCCAAAAGCAGAGCAAGTTAATTTCTCTCCCAAAGACCGCCAGCAAGTCTGCTCTCTTATTTTACTGGCCTGAATCGAGGCAGTGATGTCCATTCCTGAGCCAATCCCTGTGTTCAGGGAAATGCGACTCAGTGACAGGCTTAGGCCAGAACTATCGGACTAATTAGGAATTAGTGACAAGAGAAATAGGATTACCCAGAGAAAAACAGGGCCACCCAGGAGCTTTGCATGGTATCAGCTTCCCCGGAAGCACTTGGGCTACATGGCGGGTGGAGGGGATTGGATGGATACCTGGGTGGAAATTTAACGTACTCCTAAGGAAAAGGGAAAGGAGGATGGATGTAGGGTAGGCAACTAACACAGTATCTCTTTTTTTCAGGTATATGCAGAGTTTTCTTGAACTTCTAGAATATGAAAATAAGAGCCCTGAGGATCCACACGTCTTGGATAAGTAAGTATGGTACCAAACTTACCTGAAAGTCAAAATATCTAGGTTAAAAAATGTTTTGGTAAATGGAACTCATGTCATTAAGAACCAAGAAGTACAACTTGGACGAAAGCATTAGGTTTCTTAATGGGTAACAGCTCAACGTTGCAGTTTTTTAAAATTTTGAGTTAAGAATTTAACATAGTACCAAGGGAATAATGACCCTTCCAATTACGCTTCATGATCTAATTCTTAATCCTTGTCTTCTGGTGAACTGGTGCTGGACACTCACTGTAAATATTACAGTAAATGTTCCACCTAGTGGTAGTTTTAAGAATGCACTGGCCCCTGTGTATACATGAGTTTATGTACTTAGTCCTTTACAATTTGTTTTTAAATTTTCAATGCGATATTACATTTGAGCTCAGAGAATCAATAATGCTTTTATTTTGGAGCAGCGTAAAAGAGTATGCTATTAACATAACAGCTATTCTGAATTCTGTTGCTGCTGTTAGGCACGAAGGCTGCTAAATTCTCATGCTGATGGAAAATATTTCTGGTTTTTCCCTTTTCATTTAACCGGGAAACGCTGACCCTAGCTCTGAGTGTGGTTTTTTCACCCCCAAGAGAAATTGTGTCCCCTTCACATTACTTTCCTCCTCTTTCATGTACCCATCAGTGAATGCATATGGCAGGCCTGTTGTGCTGAGGAATTCCTTTCTAAGTAGAAACCTGACCCACAGCATTGTGACACCAAATGCCTTACATGTAGCTGTTCCGTAAAAAGAACTAAGAAGCACCGTGTTCCATAAGAGACCATAGCTGGAGGCATTTAACCCAGCTCTCTCAATTCACAGATAAGAAAACTGAGGTCCAAGATGTGAGCTGACTTCCCCAAGATTGTAACATTAGTTAGGAGCAGAGCTGGATCTGTAAATCATGTTTCCTCTTCCTTGGTACGTCGCTCTTTGCAGTGCACCATACTGCCAGAACTGCTGGTCTGAGTCATGAGTAGCTAGCTGAAATGTAGTTACAGATTAAAATACAAAGGGAAAAAAGTCCTGACCTGTTTTATACTTTGCTAGGTGTTTTGCTAATGGGTCTATGAAATGTGGAAAGGGAGGCATTGGATTAGAGCCCCCAGCTGTAATGTTTTTCTTGTTGTAAGCCCTTGCTGTCATTTAAGTTATCAAAGTTAAATAAATCGAACTCAGAAGTTTGGTTTCTCAAAAGTCATTAGCTAGTGACAGTTTGGCTGATATCCTCCAAATTAGGACTGACCTCTATAGCTTCAAATTTTGGGATATAGATTTGTGGAAGTTTATGATATTAAATTTCTGCTGTGTGTTTCCTGGAGTCCTGTCTCAGTTTCTGGAACAGGTTATCAGTCAGATGCGATTTATGGACGCGAGCCTGCTTTGGAAACTGCCAAGTGCTGGATCCAATGTGTACGAGATTGTAATGATAATAGCTCTCGCTCAGTGACGTTTAGTAACTTGTCCAGGTTGCCGTGAAGCTAGTTAAGAGACTTGGGATTATAGAAGCCCGAGTTTGCAGTGAAGGAAGGAGTGGAGAGTTCTGCCCATCGTAGCAGCCTTTTCTTATCGGTGAGAGGTTATATAGCAGTCATGGGCAGGGAAACCACTTAAGTAAAGTGAAAGTAGCTTAGAGGACAAGGATGTTTGTCGTAATGATAAAGTTTAAAAGAGCCCCAGAAGATTGGGGAAGTAGTCTGAGAATTGAACCATTGAAGCAAGTCTCCTCCCCTCAGATAAGTTGAGGCACTTTTCTACTGTAATGAATTGTTTCAGTTTAGTAATATTTAATTTATGAATATGGTGGGAAGAGCATTATGTAAAGGATAAATGGTCCATTAGAAAATTTCTTGAGAATATTATGACCTTATAATTTCTGAGTTGATTTATTCATCTTTGCTGTCTTTGCACATATGTATTTGTTACAGAAGTATTTCATCATTGAGAAAAATAAGACTATTTGGGTAAATAAGGTTACTCCAAATTTCCATTACTGGGGGCTAACCACTGTTAACATTTTCCTTCCATTTACACTTTTAACTAGGCATATATATTTCTATATGTGTAGAATGTGTGTGTGTGTGTTTTACAAAAATAACAGTGTCAGCATTATAGATCTACACCATTAGTAGTAGTTTCATAGTGGTCCATCTGCAGATAACTCATGTGATTTGACCTCCTGTCATTGGGTTTTAGAATAGTTCGTGGTTTTCTTGCTACTATAAGCAGTGCTCTAAAGAACAGCTCTTAAATACAGCTGTTGGCCTTGTCCAGTTATTTTCCTAGAATCAATTCCTGGGAGTGGAATGACTTTCTTTGGGCTTTTGATATAGGCTGCTCGATTGCCCCTAGAAATGCATCAGTTATGCTCCCACACTCTGGCTGACAGTGGTTATTCTTTGCCAGTCTGTAAGCGGAGAATAGCGTTGCATTGTTTTAATTTGCTTTTCTTTTATTATTTTGAAGGTGAAGTTGTTGGTGTTTGCGTTTCCTCTGGTACATTTTCTATTGATACCAGGCCCCTTGCCTAGTTTTCTGTTAGGGTGGTCATCTTTTCCTTCACTAAGAATAGTAACTCTTGTGAATATATTTTTCCCAGCTTTCACTTTTTCTTGACTTTATAATGTGTGTCCCTATAAAATTGCTGAAATCCTGCATAGCCCTATTATTTGTTTCATCGTGGTTTCTGCCTTCGGTATTAGAACAGCCTCCCTTTACTCCAAGGTTATATACTTATTCAGCTGATTTTCTTTTTCCTTTTCTACAATTTTACCCTTTTACATTTAAGTCTTTTAACCCATTTTGGGGCTTAAAGTTTAAAATTGAGGTGTGACTTAAATTGTTAGCCAGCTGTCCCAACTAATTTGTTTCCCTACTGATTTACATTGTCACTTTATCGATATGCTGAATTTTTACACACACATACTCATTCACCCTTGATCCTGGTTCCAGGCTTTTTATTTGGTTCCATTGACTTGTCTTTCTGTTCTTAGTTACCATTCTCAATATATTTTTCCCTCTGCACTTTTACAGTAATATACTGGAATTCTTGAATAGGTTTGTCTTAATCACCATTGTTCTATCTACATTTCATCACCATATTTTACTGCTGAGAGAAATTCGTTTCAAAATTTTATTCTTAAAAAGTTTGACATTATTTCTTCATGGAAGCTATTTCTTTAAGACTCCATAATAAATCCTTGGAGATTTTTGGGATTGTCTTCATGTTGTCAGAAGAAATATTAATATATTCTGCAATTATGTATTCAGCAAACAGTTATAGAATCTGTTTTATTAGTAATCACTTATCTGGAAAGTCAGTGGATTCCTAAAAAGGCATTTGAGCATTTTTTTTTCTTTACTAGAACCTTCTACATGTTTTTTTTGCGGTACGCGGGCCTCTCACTGTTGTGGCCTCTCCCGTTGCGGAGCACAGGCTCCGGACACGCAGGCTTAGCGGCCATGGCTCACGGGCCCAGCCGCTTCGCGGCATGTGGGATCTTCCCAGACCGGGGCACGAACCCGCGTCCCCTGCATCGGCAGGCGGACTCTCAACCACTGCGCCACCAGGGAAGCCCACCTTCTACTTTTTGTATCTCTGAAGGAAGACTTTCTGTAGAAAGTTTCAAGCAAAAACTGAGTAATACTTTAGTTTCTCGTGAGTACTTCCTTGTAGCCTATGATGATAATGATGTCTCTGCCTTATAAAATAAATACCAACAGGTAAATAGTACTGAGATAGACCTGGGAAGTTTATACATTAGCCCATGAGATTTTGACCATTTTGACCGTTTTTTTCTTTCCTTCCCACACAGCTTTCTACAAGTTCTAATTAAAGTCAGAAATAGACACAATGATGTGGTTCCTACAATGGCCCAAGGAGTGATCGAGTACAAGGAGAAGTTTGGGTTTGATCCGTTCATTAGCAGTAACATCCAGTATTTTCTGGACCGGTTTTATACCAACCGCATCTCTTTCCGCATGCTTATTAACCAGCACAGTAAGTTGGCTTTTCTTGGTCCAGTTTTGAAAAGATAACCAGAGTGATTTCTCCGAAATGTTTTCCTGTTGCTTCATTTTTAATTTACTGATCTGCATTTTTGTCTAGAAATTTCATTTCTAGTTCAGTTTCTCCTAAGTGAGTCCTATCTGTGAAAAAGCTAATCATTAGAACCCTCTGTTAAAAGAAATCCTTGAAAGGCTTTTTGGGTGCTCATATTTGAGACAGGACCACTGCCTGCCTTTTAAGCCTCTCCTGTTACATTCCTGGTGGGGGTGAGGGACCGGCTTTAATGGCAGCCTGGTGTTCATCTCTGAATACTTTCAGTGTCTCTAGGGTCTGTTCTAGTCTTCATTCAGGATGTCACATGTTTTCCTTTTTGGTTTTAAAAACATTGATACTAACAATATTGAACTGACAAGTTGGCAATATGAGCATGGATCTTTTATTTCACAGTGATCAGTGAAATCAGATTAAGCGGGTTTGTCAAACCCTAATCTTGTATTGAGAGTTTTAGTCTCCTCTCTAGGCTGATAAGCAGATAAGAAAAAAAAACAACAACTAAAATTCTCTTCACAAAAACTTTTAAACTGATTTTCAGCGTGTTTCTTTGTCAGATTTCATAATTCTTATGAAAAAGCATCCAGGTGTCTAGCGTCTAATTCACCCTCTCTGTTGAGTCAGAAAATGGACAGAGCATCTTTATTTTACTAATGTGTTTTTATTTGGATAACCAAATGTTATGCAGCTGTTAAATGTGGGTTTGTTCTAAACGTGTGTCTGTTTAAAATGTAAATGTTTGACAGTTTACAGGAAATTTATAGGGGAAAAAAGAGAACCCAAATACTATTTAAACTACTTAGATAACTACAGTTTCTTTCTGACCTACATATGTGTGTCTACATATATACGTACATGTTTTTCGATCGTTGACTACGTTTGCACACCTCTTGGTTTTCTTCCACTTAATTAGTTGGCACTTTATGTATTGGCCTAATGCCCATACTTGTCCTTTTTCATAATTAAAATCTCTACCTATTTTGTTTAAACATTCTCCTTTTGTGGAGCCTAAGTTATTCCCAATTTTTGTTTGATTTAAAAATAGCTACACATATAAACATTTGAATTCAGATTACTTTTTTCTTTGGGGGTCCTTTTGGTTTTTTTCAGGAGTAAAATTTTGCAAACCTTGTATATTATGAAAGTAGTTAAATGTACTTTTAAAAACGCTTGCACAAATAGCGTTCGTGTGTAGTACGGTGAAAAATAAGCTCCACAGTGGAGGCATTTGAGGTGCTCATGGTGAAGACCCTGTGCAAGCCTGGTCTAATGGTGCAGACTGCATTTTCTAAATATTTAGTGAATGTTGGAATAAATGTCTAGGGTAGTGCTGAGAAGGTGGGTAAACTTGGCTGAGGATGAAAGGAAGTTTTTTTCATCCAAGTCACGTTGTGTTGGGGAGAGCGGGTTGGGTACCCGGCCCATGTCACTGCTTTAGGACCTGCTAACTGCACCTGGCAGATTTCACAGCACATCCTTCCTCCTCAGTTGTCTGATAGCTGATCACCCAGCAGTTGAGTGGATTCTGTTGCTCTGAGTCACTGTGGATGCTAAAACGGTTTTCACAATAAGAAAATCTTTTCAAAACTTACAAGCCCCATATTTCTCTGCCTGACCATCCTAGCCTGCTGTGTTTTTAATCCTCTCCCTTTTCCCTTGTGTTTGTTTAGCACTACTGTTTGGCGGTGACACCAATCCTGCGCATCCCAAACACATAGGAAGTATTGATCCCACTTGCAACGTGGCTGATGTTGTGAAAGGTAAGGAGGCCAATGTAACGTTAGCGGTTGTGGTTCCAGTAGGATTGTGGTTTCGTTGAGGCAGCTTGGCTGTAGGGTTATGGCGCTGAACTGTTTGCTGGTTCATCAGGCCACTCTGGGCCCAAGCCGTTTGATCCAAATATGCCTTGTTCTTTCTAGGTGGCTCAGGAAGCGATGCATAATTAGTAATGTTCAAAATCGGAATTTCTACTTCATTGACTAAGGCTTTTCTTATAGTTCTAGCTAAACAGTAAATATTTATTAGCTTAAGAGTCTAAGTTTCAATTGCCACCACTGTCTGAAAATTTCAGAGAATGCAAACCCCTGTTATAAAATTCAGCTGAATTCACGTGTTTGTAAAATGTATATATCTTTCTGACATGCACTCCAGGTTTTAGAATCTACATGGCATGTGGGCTTCACGGGTTCACTGGATGTGGAGCTGGACTCTGTTCCAGCAGCCTCAGGGTAGAACAGAACCCTAGGGCCATGTGTTCCTAGTGCCTGGGCACTTGGAATTTGAACAGCAGTCTCCTCATTTTTCATTTAAGTTAAATGCTAGCTCCAGAAAGCCTTCCTGGTTGTAAGTGATCCGCCAGGTTCCTGGACCTCTTCAGTTTTCTTCGGTGTTAGGGTTATTCTCTGCAGCCTCGGATCCCCAGACTGTCCCCTTTCCTAGATTGTGTCTCCTGCTGTGGCCCTCCTCTCCTTATCTAAACACACACCTTACTAGTTTCAGGACCATAGCTCTCTCCGATCTGCATTGGGATCTCTGTTGCTCTTACTTCTTCTGGATTGTGTAGCTAAATGACTAGGAGGCAGACGAGGGCCTTGTCTCCTTGGCAGAGCTCTCAGGCCTGCCTCAAGCAGAGTGACCTTTGCTCTTGGAGCTTGGAGGGCCAAGGGACGGTGCCCCATGTGGGCAGCCTCCCCAGTGGGGGAACAGACCAGATCTTCAGCTGCTAAAGCTAAGGAAAACCTGTGCTGTTTGATTACCCTAGGCATCCCCCTGGTGGCCTTAGCTCAGGCTAGGCTTGTCAGGCTGCCCTGGCCTCTGTTTAGTTAGAAAACATGTACTCACATTACTTCAGTTACAAGTGAATAGGCTCAGCTTCAGCACCCTAAGAACCCTGTATGTAGGTTTCTCTCTCACAAGATAACCCTCTGTAGGCCCCCAGCAGGGAAGGGAAGCAGGTTTGGTCTTATCACCACTTGTATGTTCATCTGGCCCTAGCCAGTGGCTTTTATGATTCAGAAAACCTGGTTCAGATAGTGGACTGCCCTTAGGAAAAAAAAAAGGTACACATTCATAAAGCAAAAGTGCATTGTAATATATTGCATATGTGCCTTTTCTCTTGAACTGCAAGGAATTTGAAGTCAGGGTATTTGTCTTATACTTGTTTTGTGACTCGCATAGAACTTAGTATATGCCTGTGTAGATGGTCAATAAACATTCCTTGGCTTGAGAAATGTTCAGCTTTTCGGTACTTTACTTTTAAAAAAGCTTCATTGTGGTACAATTCACATGCCGTATAATCCACCCATTTAAAGTGTACAATTCAGGGGTTTCTAGTTTATTTACGGAGTTGTGCGACCATCACCATAATCCAATTTTAGGACTTTTTCATCACCCCAAAAGAAACCCCATAGCCATTAGCAGTCACTCCCTACTACCCCTCTCCCCAGCCCTAGGCAACCAATAATCTATTGGGTTGGCCAAAAAGTGCCTTCCGTTTTTAAGTAAAAATAAAAGACACATTTTTCATTTTCACCAAGAACTTTATTGAACCACATATTCACCCTTTTGTTCCACTACCTGCTGCCATTTTTCAGGCAACTTCATAATTCCATCTTACCAAAACTTTTTATCTTTGAGCAAAGAACTCTTTCAGGGGCCTTTGAGTCTTCCAGGGAATTGAAATTTTTTCCATTAAGAGAATTTTGTAAAGACTGAAAGAAATTGAAATCCGAAGGTGCAATGTCTGGTGAATACAGCCGATGAATCAGAGCTTCGCAGCCAAGCTGTAACAGTTTTTGCCTGGTCATCAAAGAAACATGTGGTCTTGCGTTATCCTGATGGAAGATTATGCGTTTTCTGTTGACTAATTCTGGACGCTTTTTGTCTAGTGCTGCTTTCAGTTGGTCTAACTGGGAGCAGTACTTGTTGGAATTAATCGTTTGGTTTTCCAGAAAGAGCTGATAATAGAGGACTCCCTTCCAATCCCACCATATACACAACATCACCTTCTTTGGATGAAGACCGGCCTTTGGTGGGGTTGGTGGTGGTTCATTTCGCTTGCCCCACAATCTCTTCTGTTCCACATTATCGTACAGTATCCACTTTTCATCGCCTGTCACAATTTGTTTTAAAAACGGAACATTTTCATTACGTTTAAGTAGAGAATCGCATGCCAAAATACTGTCAAGAAGTTTTTTTTCACTTAACTTATGTGGAACCCAAACATCAAAGCAATTCATGTAACCAAGCTGGTGCAAATGATTTTCAGTGCTCATGTTGGATATTTTGAGCATGTCAGCTATCTTCCACGTGGTATAACGTTGATTGTTCTCAATTAACGTCTTGATTTGATCGCTGTCAACTTCAACTGGTCTACCCAACCGTGGAGCATCTTCCAGCGAGAAATCTCCAGCACGAAACTTCGCAAACCATTTTTGACGCGTTCGATCAGTTACAGCACCTTCTTCATACACTGCACAAATCTTGTTTTGCGTTTCAGTTGCATTTTTACCTTTCTAGAAATAATAGAACATAATAGGCCGAAAATGTTGCTTTTTTTCTTCCATCTTCAATATTTAAACGGCTACGCAAAATTTCCCCAATTTTGGTGTCTTTTTTTAAGTGCACGCTGATATGACAGCTGTCACATACAATCTAACAAAATTGTTTCAAATGAAGTTAAAGACCATTAAGTGCTACTACTAGAGCCATCTTACGGAAAAAACTAAACAAACCTTTTGGCCAACCCAGTACTTGCTGTCTCTGTAGATACTCCTCTTCTGGACCTTTCATATAAACGAAATCATACAGTATGTGGTCTTTTGTGAATGGTTTCTTTCACTTAGCACAGTGTTTTCATGTGTCATCCATGTTGTAGCATAAACCGGTACTTTGTTTCTTTTTATGGCCAAGTAATATTCCACTGTATGGATAGACTGCATTTTGTTTTATCTATTCATCAGCTGATAGACATCTAGGTTAGCTAGGTGACCTTGGACGTGTTACATAACCTCTTTGGGCGTCAGTTTCGTCATCAATAAAATGGTGCTCTTGGCAATTCAGCTGTGTCCTAGGGTTAAGTGAGATAATAAATGTAGCGCTCCTGAAGCAGCACTAGCACCCAGGAAGGGCTGTAGGTAGACAAGTTCATGAGCATCCTTGGGCCTCATGTGAGTCGTTTGCCTTCTCATTTATACCATTGATTATATAATAAGTTGGTGCCTTTGCTTTTGTTTCTGGCATAAATTATAAAATATTTTAAAACATTTAGGACATTTATAAGACACTTGAATATTTGATGAAATATTTCAAGAAATATTGTTGATTTTTTTTAGGTGTCATATTGGTATTGTGGTTATTTTTTTTAAGGTGTCCTAGCTTCAAGAGAGGTATTTTGAAATATCACACATGATATCAAATGCCTTGTGGGATTTGCTTCAAAATTATCAAGAGGTAGCACAGTGAAAAAGATCAGGCTGTGTTGAGAAGTGTTGAGGCTGCTGATGAGTGCACTAGGATTCTCTGCACTGTGCTCTGCACTTCCGTCAACGTTTGCAATTCTTCATAATAAAGTTGTAAAAATGTACTCCCTTTAAAAAAAATGGTTTTGAAGAACCTAGGGGCAGGACAGAAATAAAGTCGCAGACGTAGAGAGAGAATGGACTTGAGGACACGGGGAGGGGGAAGGGTAAGCTGGGACGAAGTGAGAGAGTGGCATGGACATACATACACTACCAAATATAAAATAGATAGCTAGTGGGAAGCAGCCGCATAGCACAGGGAGATCAGCTCGGTGCTTTGTGACGACCTAGAGGGGTGGGTAGGGAGGGTGAGAGGGAGACGCAAGAGAGAGGAGATATGGGGATATATGTATACATATAGCGGATTCACTTCGTTATACAGCAGAAACTAACACACCATTGTAAAGCAATTATACTCCAATAAAGATGTTAAAAAATTGGGCTTCCCTGGTGGCGCAGTGGTTGAGAGTCTGCCTGCCGATGCAGGGGACACGGGTTCGTTCCCCAGTCCAGGAAGATCCCACATGCCGCAGAGCGGCTGGGCCTGTGAGCCATGGCCGCTGAGCCTGTGCGTCCGGAGCCTGTGCTCCACAGCGGGAGAGGCCACAACAGTGAGAGGCCCGTGTACCTCAAAAAAAAAAAAAAAAAACCATACTCCTTTTTATCATCTCATTGTTTCTTCACAAAAAGTCTCTGACTAATTTTTCAGAGAGATTTTAACCATGAGTCAGTGTAAGTAGAGAAGTAACGGACTGTTCTTGGCAGTTGTTAGGGCAGAGGGATGAAGCAGCGCTCAAGTGAATCAGAGGATGAGGCTGGACGCTGGAGGAGAGCAGAAGCCATTGTTTTGAGCATTTACTGTCTGTGTGGCTCTTACTGGACTTATTACATCCTGCCTGGTCTTGGCATCGTTCTGTACTTCTGTTGGTCTCTCTAATGGGGGTGTAAATTCCTCAAGGGCTGGAATTACTCTCATCCACGCTTGCATCACTCCTCTCAGGGACAGAAGTTTCATACCAAACACTAGCGGAAGATTGTGTGCAAAACAGTTGGATCAGTATTTGAAAGGAAGAAACTATAAGTTTGTGCCTCCTGCTTTCTTTGGCCTTTTTAGTCGAGGTTTTGACCCTGGGCCAGGTCACCTCCCAGCCTCTCCGTCTTCCCGCGCTCACTCACAGCTTTATCTTCACTCTTTCTCCTGCCCCTTTTGACTTTATACCCAATGAGTCCACCAGTTACCATGAACACATTTTACTCCATCCTCTCACGTAACCATTCCTACCACTCATCTGGCACAACTTAAAGCCTGGGCTCCTGGCAAAGCTGTATCCCATGATGATCACCCCCCCATGCCCCTCTGCCACGGGGCATGTCACCTCCCCCAGCACACTTCCACCCTCACACTCATGGGGCGAGGGGCAAGGACTGCGCTGCTCCCTGTTCCCCACTGCTTCTTTCAAACCGTGTTTTTCATTTCTTCATAGCCTCTTTCCTTAAGACAACAGTGGAGGCTGGTTTCAGATTCTGAAACTGCATGAATCTGCAAAGCAACTTCCACATCATCAGCTCTTCTGCCGCCTTCATTCCCTTCATAAATCCTAAATCATACCCACAGCACACTGAGGACGCTTGGCTTGTACATACTTTCTAGAATGCCCTGACGCTTCTTCCACTTGGTGAGACATACGCTTACTAAGGGTCACTTACTTGTCCTCACACCGTTGGTGTAAGTTATACCACATGAATATGTATAAATATACATAATTTATTTATACGTTATGTAAACTGAAGAAACGTGAGTACAAAAAAGAGACTTATTTCCATAAAAATCAAGTCGAATGCTTTGGAAAGACTTGATAAAGAAGAGATTCTTAAAAATGTCATGAAATGACTGTGAACAAGATAACTTTTAGGTGACAGGGCGGCACTGAGTAAAAATCCCAGAAGGAATCTGCACTCGGATTGCTTGACAAGTATCTTTAAGTTTCTTGCACTTTAAAGAAATAGGAATTGGAATTCATAGATGTGTGTGATATTGTTTATCTAAGAAGTATCATCTGGAACCCCAAGCTGACGCCTCTTCAAAGGAGAGACATTGGCCTTATATGAAAAGATTGGTGGAGGAATAAATTGTGTATTCAAATGTGTATTTTAAGTTAATGTTTACAATTGTAGTCATTTTATGGTTTCCCACTATCCAACTTTTTTGTCAGTCATCCAACTTCTGTTTCCGTTTTGGTCAGTCAAGAGGACTAATACCATATTACCAAAATAATAAAAAGTGCTCATTGAAGAAAACTGAGAAAATGTGGGAAAAGAGAGAAGAGACTAAAAATCACCTGTCTTCATAACCCAGCAAGAACATTGTTTTATATTGAATTCATACCAACTTTACAGATAGCAACTGTGAATAATGCGTCTCTTCATATGAAATCCGCAGTACTTGTGTATTTCCCCATCTCCAGCACTAATGCCCATCACACACCGCCTTCCTGGATGAATTCAGTGTCTGATCTGCTATACTGATAACCTCTATATTCAAATAGTTTTCCCAGCTAGGTGTATATAATCTTTATTCCTCAATGAGATATTAGTCTTAAATCAGTTACCTTTCCTACCATGGCAAAATTGGCTAGGCACCCTAGCAGGAAGCCTGAAGGTCTCTTTCCTCCCCGTGGAGAAAGCATATTTTAATAGCTTTCTGTTTCATGCCCTGTGGACCCCACTTTTAATTCTCTAAGTGTCTGCATACCGAAGCAGAAGCTCTTTCTGGCTCAAAATAAGACTGAGAAAAAATAAACAAGGCAGACAGCACGAACTATCAGAAGGCCTGGAAGTTCTTCCGTGTCTTCTAGCAAAAAGGCACTGGAGTCTCCGCCCCCAAATGCCCCAGGGACAATAGTCAGAGTCCCAAAGGGCCCACACCTCCCCAGCTCTTCTTCTCAATACCCCCGAATGCTGTCAAGGAGAGGAAGAGATGTGTGTCAGCTTCCTTCAACTCTCAGTGACGTCTTACCATTCCCTTACTCTTTTGAAAGTAGTTGGTATTTTTTCACTGATTTTTACCTTCTCCTCGTACCTTCTGAGATTTTTCAGCTAATCTTCTTTACAATGTTGTGTTAGTTTCTGCTGTACAACGAAGTGAATCAGCTATATGTATACATATATCCCCTCCCTCTTGGAACTCCCTTCCCCCAACCTCCCATCCCACCATCTAGGTCACCATAGAGCACGAAGCTGAGCTCCCTGTGCTATACAGCAGGTTCCCTCTAGCTATCGGTTTTACACATGCTAATGTATATATGCCGATCCTAATCTCCCAGTTCATCCCCCCCTTCCACCACCACCCCCGCCGCCATGTCCACACGTCTGTTCTCTTCATTTGCATCTCTGTTCCTGCCCTGCATACAGGTTCATCTGTACCATTTTTCTAAATTCCACATATATGCGTTAATACATTGTACAATATTTATTTTTCTCTTTCTGACTTACTTCACTCTGTATGACAGACTCTAGGTCCGTCCACATCTCTACAAATGACCCAATTTCGTTCCTTTTCATGGCTGACTAATATTCTGTTGTATATAGGTACCACATCTTCTTTATCCATTCATCTTTCGATGGACATTTAGGTTGCTTCCCTGTCCTGGCTATTGTAAATAGTGCTGCAGTGAACATTGGGTACATGTATCTTTTTGGATTATGGTTTTCTCAGGGTATATGCCCAGTAGTGGGATTGCTGGGTCATATGGTAGGTCTATTTTTAATTTTTTAAGGAACCTCCATACTGTTCTCCCTCTGTCTCTAATATTTTTTTTCCCTTTTGTTTTAGCAAACTTGATTTACAAGGTATAGGGGTTCTGAGTTTTAATGATAGCTCTGCTATTGATTTTCTCAGCTGTGAAGGTCCTGCATGGTTTAAGCATAGTCAGATGTCCAGTCCAAATGACCGCTGTGTGTGTGCGTGCGTGCATGTGCGTGTGCCCGTACATGCCTATGCACGTGCACGTGCGTGTTTTATAGCCTTAGGAAGCCTTAATGAACTAACAATGATTCCGTACTTAGATCTCTTGAGACAGACTCTAGGAAACTTTTATGTAGAAGGGTAGGGACACTTTTTACTTTTGACTAGGCAGTTGTATAAATGCGTAGAAGTGGGGTGCGTCTTGCATCATCGTAATTGAATGTGCAGGACGCTGAAGCAGGCCCCCTCGCTGCTTATTTAGCGCGCTAATATCCGCCTTCATACATCTGCAAATTATAGCCTCGTGGCAGTGAATGCTAGAATTAGTGTTGTAGAGCAGCTCCTATTATCCTCTGGGAGGTGCCTTCCATTGTGACCCTTTTCCCTCCTTTCTGTGTAAGAAACCAGGAAACAAAATGGAAAATCCTGTGATAAGATCGTTTTAAAGGTACAAACAAATACTTGGCACAAAAGTCAGCTCTCACAGCGACGTTAGCTTGCCTGTGTTGTTCCTAAATGCTCTTATTGCTGGGCTTAGCGTAATAGCACACAGTTTCTGCAGAGCGTGTCATTATTCTGGTTCAGAAATAACGTCTTGTGCTCTCACTCCGGGCTCTTCAGGTTGCAAGTAACAGAGACCCACTCCCACCAACTCAAGAGACAGATGTATTAAAAGAACCTAGTTGGTCCCATGGTAATCCTAGGGCAGGAACCACTTTGTAGTCGGAGCTATAGAAATTGGAACTGGGAAACAGAAAGCAAGGGTTTTTTTCTGTGTAAGTGGGTTTGTCAAGTCACAGCCCCTCAGCCCCACTCTTGTCTGTAGACTGGCAGCCTTTTTAGGGCAGCTTGTTTGGGGCAGTGACAGGCACTCCAGGCCTAGATCATCATAACTCTAAGTGTTTCCTTTTGCCTTCTGCCCTGCCTGAGTGTCTCCATCCTGAATTCGCACAAGATGAATTTCATCGGCTCAGCCCGTCTTTTTGCCCACAACCGCAGGTTTTAGGATTCTAGTCAGCCTGTGGATTGGTCGCCCGTACGTTAGATGCTCTGCCCCCCACTTCTCCAGTTGGCTGCGCTTTGGGCAGTGGGAGAGGGTCTAGCACTTCAAAAAAACCCCTGATGCTTCCCACTCGAGATGGGTTTTGGGTAAGTGATGATAGACATACCTTATTAGAATTGCTTTGTGACTTAAAAGCGGTTCTTTTTTTTTTTGGTTGCGTTGGGTCTTCGTTGCGGCGAGCCGGGGGCTACTCTTTGTTGTGGTGCGTGGGCTTCTCACTGCAGTGGCTTCTCTTGTTGCGGAGCACGGGCTCTAAGCATGCGGACTTCAGTAGTTGCAGCACGCGGGCTCAGTAGTTGTGGCACGCGGGCTCAGTAGTTGTGGCTCGCGGGCTCTAGAGTGCAGACTCAGTAGTTGTGGCGCATGGCCTTAGGGCTTGAACCCGTGTCCCCTGCATTGGCAGGTGGATTCTTAACTACTGTGCCACCAGGGAAGCCCTTAAAAGTGTTTCTTAAAAGCAGCATACATTGTAAAGTAACCATACTCCCATAAAAATTAATTTTAAAAAATAAATAAAATGAAGGAGTAAAAAAAAAAAAGCAGCATACCTGTGACTCTAATGCTTTGTGGTCGTTTACGTTTATCTTGTTCAGGCATTGTTTCTTTTTTTTTTTTTTTTTTTTTGCGATACGCGGGCCTCTCACTGCTGTGGCCTCTCCCGTTGCGGACCACAGGCTCCGGATGCGCAGGCTCAGCGGCCATGGCTCACGGGCCTAGCCGTTCTGCAGCACGTGGGATCTTCCCGGACCGGGGCCCGAACCTGCATCCCCTGCATCGGCAGGCGGACTCTCAACCACTGCGCCACCAGGGAAGCCCCAGGCATTGTTTCTTAAACTCGAGCTTTATGGTTTTGGATATCCTGTTCATGTTTGTTTTCTCACTCAAATTTCATCTTTGTCCAGTCTCTTATAAGATATCTGTAAACAAACAATGGCATGTATTTGTGATAGAGGCTAATATTGGGTTGGCCAAAAAGGTCATTCGCGATCATATGGAAAAACCCGAATGAACTTTTTGGCCAGTCCAGTATTTGATAGCAGGGTCCTCTGGTGAATTTTGCATAGCTTCTAGTAAAAACATCTAATAAAATAGTGTCCATACACTTAAATTTTCCTGTGTGCTTCTTAAAACTGATTTGTGGCTACAGTGGATCTGTTGGGCTGGTTGCCATGTGAACCTTCACCTCACCAGGGAAGTCCCTACCCCTACATTTTTGTTTGTTACTTTATCATCAGTACCTTATTTCCCTTGAAAACAGGTTCTTAAAACAATGAAAATCACTTATGTTCAGTGGCAGTAATAATCATTTCCTGATATTTCATTTTAAAGATTGGGTGGTAAATAGTGACTCAAATATATTGCAGATAAAAGTAATTTGATAAATTATCGTATTTTAAGATTTTGGTTTCTTTTTAAACAATAGAAAAGTTTTATTAGAAAGCTTATTGTTAGTAGAACTTGCATTTTACTCTAGATATAAAGGAAGTGAATTTTTAAGCCAGTAGTTGAAGTTTGGTTGTTATGTTGGTGATTTTTAAAAAACTTTTCCATTCTTATGGTACTTCACTTAAACAGAAGTATCCTATTTGAGTATATATGTGCTGTCATACTCCTCAGTACTCCATGATCATTCATGGCCTGGGAGTGACAGTGATAGAATTAGCATGACCCAGCCTTGACTTTCTAGGCCAGTGGGCTCCAAATCTACCTTCTCTTCAGAATTTTTGAAATCTGTGGATTCCCAGGCCTCAACACAGAGCTACTGCATCAGCACCTCCAGGGGTTCATTTAACCTATACTTCTTTTTTTAACTTGCTAATGAATTCTACGCACACACACGGGTTTGGGAACCACTCTAGCCCACTAGTTCCCAGTCTGACCAAAAAGAACATCTCGAATCAGTATAATTGATTGAACCTGGAGAATTTTTGCATGGGCAGGATTGTTCCGTTTAACAGATGCTCACTGGGTGTGTATGGTGCCCAAGGCATTATGATATGCCACGGGAATTTATAAGATGCATATGAATATAGCTTTTACCAGTACTGCCCCCAGAAGACTTTTGGCTGGCTGGTATATGTGAGTCTCATTGTCATGTCTTGAGTTTTTCAAGGATCATAATGCAGTTGTTAATGACAGCATTGATACACTGTAATTTGTGGTAATGCTTGAAAAATTCTTATTCATGTGGTTTCAGGAACCATATTGAGTCTTTGAGTTTCAAGTTGGCTGCATCTATCTGGACTCTCCTATCTTCCACATGTTACATTTATTTGTGTCATACTTTCTCTTCATAATGCCATGAGGAACTAGCACATTTAGTGGAGTTGGGCTCGTTTCCTGTTTTTTGGTGAATGGAAGAGCAGTTTAAACATCTTTAAAGGTGTCCTATCCTTGGAGGAGTTGCTTTGTGGAGATGTATTGGCATTTTATATGGATAAGGAAGCATCATTTGTAGATTTCAGTATTTATTGGTGTAAGTGTTGGGAGTTCTTGGTCAGCTTTGTGCTGTTATGTCGCTAGGTGGAGATGTAGCATTGTTTGGTGGTATAGCCCCAGCACAGAGAGTGAATCTTGATTTTTCCAAAAGAACTGTACAGATGTTTGATGAGTTTTACTATACCCTACAAAAAAACTTGCGAACTTAATATAATTCTAAATTGTAATTTTCTTTGTTAGGATTTAACTACAGTCCACTTTGATGTCTATTTTCACACCAATCAACTCTTTTTAAATTTTTTTCTCCTTTTGCTAACGTTTCCTTTGGCTGTCCTTCATTATTTCATCTTGTCAGAGAGATTCTGATGTCTCTATCTGTGGTTCTTTTTTTTTTTTTTTTTTTTTTTTTGCGGTACACAGGCCTCTCACCGCTGTGGCCTCTCCCGTTGCGGAGCACAGGCTCCGGACACGCAGGCTCAGCGGCCATGGCTCACGGGCCCAGCTGCTCCGCGTCATGTGGGATCTTCCCAGACCGGGGCACGAACCCACGTCCCCTGCATTGGCAGGCGGACTCTCAACCACTGCGCCACCAGGGAAGCCCCTATCTGTGGTTCTTTATAGTCGTTTAATTCTCTTTTTTTAATATGAATTTATTTATTTATTTTTGGCTGTGTTGTGTCTTTGTTGCTGCACGTGGGCTTTCTCTAATTGCAGCAAGGGGGAGCTACTGTTCGTTGCGATGCGCGGGCTTCTCATTGCAGTGGCTTCTCTTGTGGAGCACGGGCTCTAGACGTGCGGGCTTCAGTAACTGTGGCACGTGGGCTCAGTAGTTGTGGCTCGCAGGCTCTAGAGCACAGGCTCAGTAGTTGTGGCGCATGGGCTTAGTTGCTCCGCGACATGTGGGATCTTCCCGGACCAGGGTTTGAACCCATGTCCCCTGCATTGGCAGGCAGATTCTTAACCACTGCACCACCAGGGAAGTCCCTATAGTGGTTTAATTCTAAAAGTTTAATAAAATGAGAATTTTTCCTCTGAGGTCAAATATTATGTAAAATTTAAACTTAGTAGCAATAGGAGGGAAATGAACCAAACCTTATACTCTGAACATACCCTAATCTTATCTTTTGTATTATTTTAGATTGACATTGTCAATTTTTAACGTATTTAAATTCTGTCAGGCTTATTTTTCCCCCTTTCTTCCTTCCTTCCCTCTTTCCTCTTAACGCTTGAATCTTAATTATCTACTCTATGCACGGTACTGACATGGGGAATATAAAAGAAGTACAAGCCTGTCTCCAAAGAGCTGATATACACTTGAGGACATTGCAAATGCAATCATGAAGCATTTTAAAGTAATTTGAATATCTGATCTTTAGAAATTGTAAAGGTGGAACTTAAAAAATCTCCTCACTTTGGAAGACAGTCTGGCTGTCCTTCAAACGTTTAAACATACAGCTGCTATATGATCAAGCAATTTTTCTCTCCTAGGTCTATACCCAAGAGAAGTGAAAAGACATCTTCACTAAAAAAACTTGGACATGAATGTTCATAGCAATATGAATGAACATGTGAACGTTCA
The DNA here is from genome assembly GCF_964374135.1 of Grampus griseus. Classification (NCBI taxonomy): domain Eukaryota; kingdom Metazoa; phylum Chordata; class Mammalia; order Artiodactyla; family Delphinidae; genus Grampus; species Grampus griseus. The sequence goes on from NC_138999.1 coordinate 20,690,456, forward strand.
TTTGTAATATCCAAAAAGTGGAAACAATCCAAATGTCTGTTGATGGATAAATGAATAGACAAAATGTGACATATTTGCATAATACAGTATTAATTCAGTAATAAAAAGGAATGAAGTACTGATGTATGCTACAACATGGATGACCCTTGAAAACATTATGCTGAGTGAAAGAAACCAGTCACAAAAGGCCACACATTGTATGGTTCCATTTATACGAAATGTCCAGGATAGCAAACCTATAGAGATAGAGTAGATCCGTGGTTGCCTAGGGCTGGATGCGGGGGTAATGACTGTTCATGGTTATGGAGTTCCTTTTGGGGGTGATGAAAAATGTAAAATTAATTGTGGTGATGCACGCACGACTCTGCGAATACACTAAAAATCATTGAATTGTATGTGCACTTTAAATGGATGATTTGTATGGTGTGAGAATTGTATCTCAATAAAGCTGTTTTTTAAAAAAAGTAGATCATCAAAAGGTTTAAAATTTATCAAACCAAGGAATATTTGTTGACTAGCTAACAGGCATGAAATAAGTTCTATGTGAGTTATGAAACAAATGTAAGACAGAAACCCTGACCTCAAATTGTTTACAGTTCAAGAGAAAAGCACACATGCAGTGTAAAATAATGCACTGTAGCTTTCTGAATTTGTTCCCCATCTTTTGGATGTACCTTCCTGAATTCCCTCTTCTGTTCATCTCTGTAATGGCTCTGATCTTCTTACCCTTTGTCCTTTTTTTTTTTTTCCTTTCAAAAGCAAACTGTTCCTCCTCAGACTTTGATAAAATAACAGCCCCAACCTGTTACCTTTAACTAACTTAAAGGACATTTAAAAAGTGTTTTAATTTTATTGAAGTATATTTGATTTAGAGGACATTTCAAAGCAAGAGTAATGTCTCCAATAACTTAAATTGTGTGGCTCATGGAAACCTGTTCATTTAGCAAATACTTGTTGACGTTTAATTTACAGATAATTGGCAAATCTTAAGATGGTTGCCATTATTATTTTTGAAATTACAGCAAATATCTTTTTGCTACAGTTTAGTCAGGTTGCATGCTGTTCAGAAGTATAGTCTTGAGTTTATAGATTTTTCATGAAAAATGCCTCTTAGGAATATTTAAAAGTTAAAGCCATGTTTGGTATAAAGCTGGCTATGTCATCATTAGTGCAGTATTTTGATATTGTTGTGGTCATTAAAACTGAAAGAGAAATTTTGGTTCAGTTATTGTAATTCTATTGTAGCCAAAAAGGGCTATTTTTTAAGGCAGTAGTTGATTAATTCTAAATCTGTCAGGTTACAGATTGTCCTTGTTTCTTTATTCTATTGAGTCTGTCTGTCTGAGTCCATGCTGTTAGTGCAGCAGCTAAACTTTTCTCTCTCTTTGCAGATGCATATGAAACTGCCAAGATGCTTTGTGAACAGTATTATCTGGTAGCTCCAGAGCTGGAAGTTGAAGAATTCAATGGTAAAAGAAAAATAATTTCAGCCTTAAATACAAAGAAGCTGACTAAAAAACTGATTATACCTGAGCTATATTTCAGTGAGATCCTAAAATTGTGCTGCTTTTTCCTCTTTCTGTGTTTTTAAAACCTTTTTTATATCTCTGGTCAGTGAGTTTTTGTACAGGAATGTGTTATCCATTAGAGCTCCAAGCTCTTGGAACAGAAGTAATCAAGGTGGAAGATGCACAGAGATGTAAATCAGCAGTTCTCAAAATAACCAGTGCAAACAGTCAATAAACATGTAGAAAAGTGTTTACTAATCAAAGAAGTACAAAGAAAAACATAGAGGAATGCCATTTTTGTCTTTCAAAGTGGCGGTGATTAAAACATTTTAATGCTTTGAATTGCTGCCCAGAAAAATACTCTGTCCCCCAAATTTACACATTTCTGATCTACGTTTAAATTGGTATAGCCTTTCTTTAAAAAAACAGGCTAACAATGTTCTTTCTCTTTGGCCCAGTAAGTTAAAGTAATAATGGTTATATTCTTTGGTCCAGTAAATAAACTTCAGAAAATTTATTAAGAGAAAATAGGGACTTCCCTGGTGGTCCAGTGGTTAAGACTCTGCGCTTCCATTGCAGGGGGCACGGGTTCGATCCCTGGTCGGGGAACTAAGATCCCGCATGCCCCTTGGAGTGCCAAAAAATAAAAGCAAATAAATAAAAAATATGCGAAAGTCATGAAAAATTTTTTAAATCTGTCTAGAACCAATACTTAAAAAAAAAAGGAATAAAGACGCAGACGTAGAGAATGGACTTGAGGACACGGGGAGGGGGAAGGGTAAGCTGGGACAAAGTGAGAGAGTGGCATGGACATATATATACTACCAAATGTAAAATAGATAGCTAGTGGGAAGCAGCCACATAGCACAGGGAGATCAGCTCGGTGCTTTGTGACCACCTAGAGGGGTGGGATAGGGAGGGTTGGGAGGGAGATGCAAGAGAGAGGAGATATGGGGATATATGTATACGTATAGCTGATTCACTTTGTTGTAAAGCAGAAACTAACACACCATTGTAAAGCAGTTATACTCCAATAAAGATGTTAAAAAAAAGAAAATAGAGGTGTGCACAGATACATGTATAAGAATGATGATCAGAGTAGTTTTCTTACAGAGAAAAATTAGAAAACAACCCAAGTTTTCCACAATAGGGAATTATTTAAATAAATTCTGGTATACCCATAAGATAGAATAGTATGCAACCATTCAAAACAATGCTTTAAAGAATATTTAATGTTTGAGAAAAGTTGAATTTTTAACCACAGGCTATAAAAGCTTGTAATAGTGCAAGTTCATTGGATAATAAGTCGAAGGATTTTTACCACCAAAATACAAACAGCAGCTCTCTGGATAGGGGGGTTTTAGCTAATTTTTATATTAGTTGTGTGAAACTATATTTACATGTTACTTTTATTTTTTTATTTGTAAGTTATGAAAGAGACATACTTATCTCTAAAAATACAAACATAAATATAGAGTAAAAAGTGAAAATCCCCACTACTCTGCTCCCATACAGAGTTTTGTTTTTTACATAAATGAGGCTAAAACCATACATGTTCTTTAACTTGTGTATTTCACTTCACCTTAAAGATCTTTGCATGTATTAGTGTCATTTAGAGATTATCCATAGTGTAGATTATCATAATTTATTTAGTCGTTTCTCATTGGGTGGATTTCTGATTTTCCCATATTCCATATAATGAGGCATGAAGGGGTATGTGTGTGTGTGTGTGTGTGTGTGTGTGTGTGTGTGTGTGTGTGTGTGTGTGTGTGTGTATTTGGAGCGTGGGAAAACCTATGAACGCGTGGAAGTATTTCTGTAGGCTAGATTCTTAGAAGTGTGGAACGACTGATTCTTAGGGTATGGGGTCTTAAGGTATGGCATTAAAGATAAACCACATTCCCTCTCAAAAATATTCCAAAAATCGATTTCTCTTATACTGAGTTCAGAATGTGAAGACTTCAGGCTGCCGTCATAGGACAACTGCCCCTACGTTCTACTAGGAGGTGTGGAATCGATGCCACTTTCAAAGTCTGTTGGGTTCTCTGAGAAGAGTTGCACCCCTATTTTGAAGAAATATACCTCTAGCACCAAGTGGATTTTGCTTGAGCATTCCTGAGTAGAAGCATCTTAATATTCTATTTCTTCCTACTGGCTAGGCGGAGCCTGACCTCACTGTCCTGATTTCTATCTGTCAAACATGGAACTTAAACTCACCGGTAGTAATTAATTGCTCGTTTGCATGAATGGTAACCTCACTCACTCTGAAGGCCAGAGCAGCGAGCCTGGTCTTGCTGATTCCTGGGTGCCAGCCAGGTCAGCACGTTCCTTCCCAGCGAGGCTGTCACAACGGGCAGTGCACCCCACCAGGGGAGAAGCTTTCCAACCATTTTTGGCACTGTCTCATGCGTGATTTTTGAAGCCCTTTTTCCCATCACTAAGAGAAATGGTGGTTATAGGTAGCTTCTAGTTTCCTGTTGCTTTGGGGGATGTATTTACGATTTCTATTATTTCTTGAATGCCAAAGCTCTTTGTGAGTGTGGTTAAGCACTGCAGTTGAGCTCTAACAAGCTCCGTGTTAGAGACGGAGATCAGAGGTTGGTCCTGAACACCTTAAGCAGACACGGGCTTTGTCACGGAGAGAGAGTGTGTGTGACTTTTCCGGCGAGGAGTCAGATCCAGATTCTGTGGATTCATTTTCAGAGCCCGTGTGAACTAGCATAGCATCCCCTTTCAGGATGCTTCCATTCTCCTGTGCTCTGCACTTCAGAGGACCGACGCTGCCATGAATCCCAAAGAACAGTTTGCTGGTACCTGAGAATTTAAGTTCTGTGAGTTTGCCCTATGATCTCTTTTTCTGAAGTTTCGATTTTTTCCTTTCCCAATGCAGACCCCTGAGAAAGTAGTAAATAGGATTATGCAGAACATACTGTGTGAACACCATCATTATTTACGGTCATCACTAGCGTTCTGAATATTGGGAGCTAGCTGTAGTACACTTCTTTTTTATTTTTTTGGTAGTACATTTCACAGGAAGATTAAAAACAACAGAATTTTATTTACCTTACATCAGGTTTCAAATATTTCTGATTAGCTACCCGCGGCAATCCATGTGGGTTGCTCCAAAGATGGGTAGCCATTCTACCGTGCTTGTTCTCAACGTTCTCATTCTCTTGAGAAATCGGTTGCCAAAGCATTAAGCAAATAAACCTTTTTACCTTACATTCTCGGCATCCGTGTGGTAAGGCAGCGTGGCTTAGAGGAAAGAGGTGAACTTTGTAGCCAGCCAGGTGGTGGAAATCTGGATTCTGACACTTAGGAGACAAGTCACTTTGCTGCTGTGACACCCACATTCCTCATCTGTCAGCTCTCCTTGTGAGGTGTTAAAAGGATAATGTTTCTAAGGCCTCAAGCAGAACACCAGGCACGTGCTGGACATTTAATAAAGGGTGGTTACTGGAAGTCAGGGTTGACTTGGGAAAGAGAAGACGTATGGTTGCCACACTTGCATTTTTTCACCATTTCTAGATTAGTCTTTCCTGTCAAGAGGGTTGATTTATAGCTTCAGGTTTGGTTGGAAAAGTAAAGATTTCAGTTCGCACTATGTAAATTTTGTTGTAAGAGGGTTCGTAGAAAAGGTGTGCGTCTATCCTGGAGTCTTTGACCTCTAGTTTTCTCAAATTGGATACTTTTGTGGATATTTTTAGTCAGGTGGTTCTACACAAGAATAAGAAAGCCATTACTGGTAGCGCTGTTAACACTGTCGAAATTAATGTTTTAGTAGTGGTAATAGCCAACAGGTATTGGCTGCTTACTATGTGGCAGGCTCTGTGTAAACTAGTTTATCACTTATCTCATTTAACCCTTATGTTAACCCAGTGAAATATGTACAGTGCTCATTTTAGAAACGGAATGCTGGAGGCCCAAATGTGTTAAATTCCTATCAGTATGCAGCCCTCCCTTGGTGTCTGCAGGTGACTGGTTCCAGGAACCCCCGGGAATTCCTAAATCTATGGATGCTGAAGTCCCTTATATAAAATGGCATAGTGTAGTCAGCCCTTCATATCTAAGGCTTCCACATCCATGGGTTCAACCAACCGTGGATCAAGCTTCTCTTAAATGAATTTTTTCTGCTTAGCCACCAGTATTTTTTTTCATGCATATAGGAGAACTGTCTGAAGATAAAACTCTTTATATCCTATGTAGAGTTTTTGGCATTTATTAAATGTCGTTTCAACTAATGGCATTTGGAGCAATGACTGTGCAAATAGGGACTTTATTATTTCTTGAGTCTTGAGCATGAAAAACCTGCGCCATTTTTCCATTGACTTTTTAAAATGTACCCTTAGATGGAAAATTCATATTCCATTTATGTCTTATTTTAGAAAGCCAGCCAACATCTATTAAGGGTCTACTATGGAAAAGCTCCTCGACCCAGGATTAGGGAAGAGTCATGGACAAAGACATTTGACATGGTTTTAAAAGGAAAGAAAGGGACTTCCCAGGTGGCACAGTGGTTAAGAATCTGCCTGCCAATGCAGGGGACACGGGTTCAAGCCCTGGTCCGGGAGGATCCCACATGCTGCGGAGCAACTAAGCCCGTGCACCACAACTACTGAGCCTGTGCTCTAGAGCCCACGAGCCACAACTACTGAGCTCACGTGCCACAACTACTGAGCTCGCGTGCCACAACTACTGAAGCCCACATGCCTACCGCCCATGCTCCGCAACAAGAGAAGCCACCACAAATGAGAAGCCTGTGCACTGCAACAACACTCACCACAACTAGAGAAAAGCCTGTGCGCAGCAACGAAGACCCAACGCAGCCAAATAATTTATTTTAAATTTAAATTTATTTTAAAAATAAATAAAAAATAATAAAAGGACGGAAAGACATCTAAACGATAATGTTCTCAAAGAAAAGTACAAGTAATTGAGCAAGCTGTCAGATGGCTCCTAGAGAATGCTGGTTGAACTGAAAACAAACAAACAAAACAAAGCTATCAAAGGTATTTTAAGTTCCCTGAGATCTGGAGTGAAAAGGTTGACTTCCGAAGGTTATTTATATAACTAATCATGCCTTTCGGTACAAGATAGTCTAAGCATTCAGTGTGCTCCTAGGGCTCCATTAAAAAGACAGTAAAGGAATACAAAGAAAAACAGCAAAGAAACCAGGGGGACTCGTCAGTGGGCCATTGATCCCACCTCCTGCCAAAGGGTAACGAGATAGAAGTACACTGGCTGATTAATGGGACGGAGCAGAAGAAGCCAGGAAAGAGGAGGCTGCAGCAGAAATGGCATCAGATGATCCTGGAGGGACTCTGGGAGCAGAGCTGGGAAGTGTCAGGGACTGGATAGGGAAGGTAAAAGATGGGGGTTGATTGAAAGCTGGTCTCAGGTGGAGTAAGGATGGGTGATGGGAAGCAGCTTGACTCTGGCTGTGCTCTGCCTGCCAACATCCACGAGCATTTTCCCCTGGGCAAAAATCAAAGTAGTTTCTTCAAGAACCTGGGTAAAACTAGGTCTGTTCGTGTGAGTGTCATCATCCCAAAGTAAAGCCCTCTTCATTCAGGCATTTGGGGGACCCTCTGGTCAGAGGCCAGCTTGCTGTCCGCTCATCCTAAAGCCAGTGGAAAAGTCTTGACCAGGTACACAGAGCTCCACGTCAGCCTTCCCACTTAGGGGGAAGTCAACACCAGCTCTCTCAAACAAACAATCCAGTTCCTCATTCTTCAACAAGAATTTTACGACCAAGATGTATCAGACCTCGGGCGAAAAACCAGCAGCATGAATGGAAACCTGACTGGCGTTAAACTTCTCAGCTGCGCTGTCATGGTCAGAAGACCCCTCTCCCTCCCCCCTGCCTTTTTTTTTTGGCTGTGTTGGGTCTTCGTGGTGGTGCACGGGCTTTTCACTGCAGTGGCTTCTCCTGTTGCGGAGCACGGGCTCCAGGCACGTGGGCTTCAGTAGTTGTGGCTCGCGGGCTCTAGAGCACGGGCTCAGTTGCTCTGTGGCATGTGGGATCCTCCCGGACCAGGGCTCGAACCCGTGTCCCCTGCACTGGTAGCCGGATTCTTAACCACTGCGCCACCAGGGAAGTCCCTCCCCCTGCCTTTCTAAATGCTGAAAGAAATTGATTTCAAATCCAAATTCTGTACCTGGTGAAACCTCCAATCAAGTGAATCAGAGGTATAAGGACTGAGAAATGTATTTCCCATGCATAGCTTTCTGAGGTAGTTTACGTGACTGACCTAATGGTGTGTATAATGTAGGTATAAGAAATAGCAAAAAATACTCTAGAACCTCAGTCAAAAACAATTTGAGGATGATGGCTGTGCAGCATGTTTGGAAAGCAGTTGATTCTAATTTGAAAAATCTTAAAGAATGGAATGGATCCCATGCAATAGAAAAGAGGCTGGAAGATCTCAGTGATGTGGCAAGGAAAGCATATGTCTCTTGTCTGGTTACCCAAGAAGAGGAGTATCAGAAAGACATGGTCCAAATATTCGGCAACCTTAAAAGGTAACATGATTTTGAGCAGTTGGAGGTGGATAAAGTGAATCCATTTCACCTTAAGGCTGGTAATATTCTCCTTCAAGTGACACATGACTCATGACACATTGGGCTCATAGGGAAAGAAATGTCACCCTGGTCTATTCCTGTGGCCAATCTGCAGTGAGCAATATTTACCTGGTTATGTTACCAACACAATCAGTGTTCACCTTTTTTATTTTTTCTACAGGGAACCCACTTTATTTTTTTAATTTTTGTTGAAATATGGTTGACATATAATGTGTTAGTTTCAAGTGTACAGCAAATTGATTGTTGTACATGTATATATATGAAGCAATATGTAATATTAGATAAAACAGAATTTCACGTGCTGAGAATCCATAGGAACTGATAATAAAAGTCAAAACCTTTTTTAGTTTTAATATTTTTTATTGAATATGATTGACTTATAATGTGTTAATTTCTGCTGTACAGAAAGTGATTCAGTTATACATATATAGACATTCTTTTTCATTATAGTTTATCACAAGATATTGAATATAGTTCTCTGTGCTATACAGCAGGACCTTGTTGTTTATCCATCCTATATATAATAGTTTACATCTGCTAGTCTCAAACTCCCATTCCTTCCCTTCCCTCCCCCTCCTCCCCCTTGGCAACCACAAGTCTGTTCTCTATATCTGTGAGTCTGTTTTTGTTTCGTAGATATGTTGATTTGTATCGTATTTTAGGTTCCTCATATAAGTGATATCATATGGTATTTGTCTTTGTTCTGTCTGACTTCACTTAGTTTGATAATCTCTAGGTCCATCCATGTAGCTGCAAGTGGCATTATTTCATTCTTTCTTATGGCTGAGTAATATTCCATTGTGTGTGTGTATGTGTGTGTGTGTACACGCCACATCTTCTTTATCCATTCCTCTGTCGATGGACATTAGGTTGCTTCCATGTCTTGGTTATTGTAAATAGTGCTGCAGTGAACATTGGGGTGCATGTATCTCTCGAATTCTGGTTTTCTCAGGATATATGTCCTGGAGTGGAATTGCAGGATCATATGGTAGCTCTATTTGTAGTTTTTTAAGGAACCTCCATACTGTTCTCCATAGTGGCTGTACCAGTTTACATTCCCACCAATAGTGCATGAGGGTTCCCTTTTCTCCACACCCACTCTAGCATCTATTGTTGTAGATTTTTTGATGATGGCCATTCTGACTGGTGTGATACCTCACTGTAGTTTTGATTGCCAGCATCACTCTTCTTGCACTTTGGGGCCACTATTAAATAAAATAAGTGTCACTTAAACATAAGCACTACAATACTGTGACATTGATGTGATAACCAAGGTGGCTACTAAGTGTCTAATGGGCGGGATCTATTGGACAAAGGGATGATAGACGTCCTGAGCAGGACAGATCAGGAAGGCGTGAGATTTCATCACACCACTCAGAACTTATGAATTGTTTGTTTCTAGAAGTTTCCATTTAATATTTTCGAACCTCGTTTGACCATGGGTAACAGAAACTGCAGAAAGCGAAACCATGGACAAGGGGATATTGCTGTATATATTACTTAGTAGTTTAAAAAATAACTGATCATCAAAAGGTTCAAGATTTAGAGTCAAAAACTCTTAGTTCAGGTGTCCAGTTCCAGGCCTCCTCCATTATGGCAGGCCAGTTGCATAACCTCAGCAAAGCCTGTGTCCCCAGCCACCCACCCTATGAGCCACACAGTATTGTCATGAGAGTTCATTTGGGTAATGTATGTGCAAGCTCTTTGGAAACTGCTAAGAAGCAAACAGATGATCGCTCTCCTTTATATTACTATTAATTACTCACTTTATTAGGTTGAAATCATAGCATGGGTGTTCTACTTGAGAAAGCTTACGTAGTTTTGGTCTCTTAATGATTTCAGGTCACGAGGAGGAGGAAAGCCTAAATTTTCTATTATCTACTCTATATCCTACTCTGGGATTCTGGGTTTCTCGGAGTTTCCTCAGAAGATCCCTGACACAAGGAGAAAGGACTGTAGGTCTCTGGGAGTTGGTCTGCTAGCTGCGAGTAGTATGCCTCGTTTGTCATAATTTAACAGAACTTAACATTACTGTTTAGTCCAAGTCTCCAAGAGGACGTACCCCTCTACCTCTGTGGCTTCACATTCCCCTGGCTGACCACTGGGGTCAGTGGTGGTGGTGGAGGGTGTCCCCCATTTTGAGAAACACCAAGTGATATTTGGATGACCTTATGTAATGCTCTGAACATTAGGACGTAGGTGATGATATTCCAGTTTTGCTCAACTAAGTTCCAAAGAGAGAAATTTGCCTAAGGTCACATAGCTGGTAAGTGAAGGAACTGGATTTCACCCCAAGTTTGTTGGACTTCAAAGCACATGCTTTTGCTCAGCCCTGCCTTTAGAGTTGGAAACCTACGTTGGCCTTTTGTAGAGTTCTTTTTTTATGCACTTGGAAGAAAGGATGCAAAGAACATTCTTGACTTTCTTCTAGTTTTGATCCTTACTCATGGACGGTTTTGTCTCTGTTTTCAGCCAAAGCTCCAGACAAACCTATTCAGGTAGTTTATGTGCCCTCACATCTGTTTCACATGCTATTTGAGTTGTTCAAGGTAAGTGGAATTTAAAAACATGGAAAGAAGTCTTCATTTTAAATTACTTTGATTCAGGGCATAATGGATTCATCAGATTAGCATAAGAAAAAGGTTTTGCATAACCATTTTAAAAATTCTATTTCTGATGCCCTGTGGGTTTTATAATTTGTATACTCTGAGGTGAAAATTTGCTGTGTATGGTATAGTCTTCATGAATATTAGTACATATTGATTTTGAAGCTTAATTGTAAAATAAAAGCTTCAGTGGCTTTATGTAAAATCCATACTGTTTTTTCTTCAGAGATGAGCTTAGAGATGCTTTTTAGTTTCCAGATCTGGCAAAGGCTTTATTGGTGGTAGTCAGATCAAAATAAAAACATGTTTATGCATCTTTATGTTTCTGAACATTAACCATGTCGGTGCATTATCAGTTGTTCCGGTCCTGAAAGATACGTTAACACTTTTACACATTTGAGTCAGTTTAGAAAATTCAGAAGATCTGACAGAGGCAGGGGGCAAAGATGTGGAAGGGCTGGACCAAAAGAGAAAAGACTGTCTATACCTTAAGCTGTTGCTTTTATTAACCAGTAGCTAACGGCATGTAAGTAGCAGTATTACAGGCACAAGGCATTTGAGCTAAAATTTCATTTCTTCCAGTGTGTAAAACCCTAAACCAAACACCTGAAAAATCAGTTATGCTGATTTGCTTCCCAAAATTATGTTACTGATGTGACACTTAAGGTTGAGATGGGCATTCAGTTGTGAACTTGCTCTGCAACAGCTGTGGCTTTTTCAGAATTTCTTTTCACCTGACATTTCTTCTACTTTTTTTTTTTTTCCAGCCAAATGATTAATTTTTGTGGGCAGCATGAATCCTCTCAGGCTTTCCGCCTTCTTTAGAGGAAGGGTGCTCTGTAAGTGCAGACTGATAGTGGGATTTAAAGCACACGCCAGTGAGCCTCTGCAGCCTCATTACACGCGATAAAAACATCCCTCTTGGTTAAGAGTTGAATAATTTAAATACCCTAAAGCGAAATCGAAAACAGGAAGGAAAGGAAAATAAGCATTTAGTATGGTGGATGAGACTAAAACGAGATAATAACAAAGTAGAGCATCAAGACATTTTTCCTTGTTCTGAACACACGTTTAGTTAAGTTCTTTAGAGAGGAAAAGAGTGCCATATAAATCCAACTGATCTTTGCCCCCCACCAAAGAAACGTTGTGCATCGGTAGCCTTTCGCCAGTTTCTTTTTTTAAAGTTGTAGTTTGTGAGTTGGTGGCATGCTAAAAAAAAAGGTTCTGTGATTTCAGAACTCAATGAGAGCGACAGTGGAACTATATGAAGATAGAAAAGAGGGCTACCCAGCTGTTAAAACCCTTGTTACTCTGGGTAAAGAAGACTTATCCATTAAGGTAACTCTTTATTTGTACGTATACTTGAATTATCAGTTAATTTAATAGTGTGTAAACATCGAGGAATCAAAGGGAAGGGAGGAGAACTGACAACTGAGTGTCTTATTTGTAAGTACTGCATTTGATCCTTGGCTTGAGCTACCTCGTTTAAACTTCGTTGGAACCCCATTTTTTAGGGGGCTGAACAAGATCTCAAACCCAAGCGTATTGGAGCCTAACCACACTTGCCCGCCTCCTTTGTTTTACACTGTTCACAAAGGGACCATATTTCGTTGGGGGTTCAAGTCCTTGCACGGTTTAGAGTAATCTAGTATGTACTTTATTTAATGAACTCCTTGCCTCCTGCTAAGTATAGATTGATGACTTCTTCTTGTTTTTCTTCCTTTTCACATTTTGTACATTACAGATAAGTGACCTAGGTGGTGGGGTCCCACTACGAAAAATAGATCGTCTTTTTAACTACATGTATTCAACTGCTCCGAGACCTAGCCTGGAGCCTACGAGAGCCGCGCCGCTGGTAAGCCTCTGAAACCGCTGCTAGAGGAAAGACCATTCGCTAGAGAAGGGACAGAGCTGGCTCTTTCCCCGGGTTGTCGCATTAGCCTTGTTGCATTTGTATGTTTCCCGCATGGTTTGAAGGAGGGAGAATTTTATGCCACTGCTGCTTTCTTTATGACTCTTTTGGACTCAGATTTCTTCTCTAATTTGTGTCTAAGAAACACTCAGAGCTGAGTACTTACCTCCCCAATACAGAGAAAAAATATTTCCCTGTGGTTAAGACTGCTTCTGGAGCACCATTTACCACCTGGCACTCCCCTTGGAGGGGGTGGAAGTGTAATAGCAGGTGAGCAGGGAACAGCACAGCGTGTCTGGCTGCAGCTGGCCCTGGGCACTTTGGCGCTGCATACCATAGAGGCCCAAATCACCCAGGGCCTTTGAACTTCCCCCGCCAAATTTGTTTATATAATTAAAGTGTTAAATTACGAACACATTAAATTTTTTATATAAGCAGGAAACATATAGGTGGCGTATGCATTTTCAGAGCCCTTTCTGTCTCACTGTGGAAATAACCTTCAGGAAGTGAGGAAAGCCTCTGGTTACCATGGCAGCATTTAGATCCTGGTAGGGCCACACTTTCTTCCCCCGGCTGAGTGTTTCTAATTGACAAACAACAACTGAACCCTTTGTCATTAAGCACAGCAACATATCTGTCAGTCTGCAAAATGGTTCAGAGTGTAAATTTTCATTTTCAAGTTGTACCTGACTGACAAGCAACGTAAGATTATATTTTATATGTATGAATAAAATCCAACACTTAACATCATTTATTGTAGACAGGGTTTGTTAACACTGCATATTGAAAACGGAGAGGAAGTCGTTTACATAGAATTCCAGAAAATTCTTGAAAGATCAATTTGAAGGCCATTGCCTTGACCAGTTTCTGGTACCTACTTAAATAAATGTCAAAAGAAAAAGAGACGCTACAGGCAAATCTAGAACCTTCCGCAATTGTTTAAAAGGAGTATGGATCGTCTGTTACAGGTCTCAGGATAGCATCTTGAGGACAGCTGTGATGTCATCTTTTTTTTTAAATGACACTGAGCAAAAATGACACTCTAAAAAATGTGCATCCCACCTCCCATTTTATAGATGAGGAAATGAGGTTACTGGTTTGCCCAAGGTCATTGAGCTCATTATCGTCAAGCTGCCACTGGCCATGTCTGTATTCTTTCCAGTGTGCCTGGTGGCTCTCCATTTGAAGAAATGCTTCCACTAGCATCTCTCCCAGTTAGTCAAGTCTCCTCAGCTTTTAAGTGGGCGTGTGGGTATGTACTACTAGGAAACGTTAACTTCTTCATCAAACACCTTACTATGTTACAGCTCTGTGCCGTGACACATGCATTTCTTTTTCGGAAATGTCCTCCCAGACAACTCCTGTTGATCCTTTGACACCCTGTCGGAGGACTTAATCAGAGGGGTCGAAGCTTGAGGAACAGCCCCTTCCCCTCCACCCCAGAGTGTTGGAAATTAGTCTCAATTATTCCTATCAATATCGGAGACCTTTTTTTTCTTCCCCCAACAACCTGTTACTGACAGTCAGGGTTCTATGACATAGAGATATAGGAGGGTACTGGAATTGTTTTCTTGTCTCTAAGAATATATGGACTACCACATGTCAAAATATTGCAGCGTTCTCAGAGCCTTAGGAAGTAGCTCTTAGGAGATTGTTTTCTTTTCATTGTGTTAGCCTTGGTACGGTTAGATTTCAACTCCCGTGCTGCTCAATTTAATTGAGCAAAGAAATCATAGTGGAACTTTGGAATGATGTGGTTTACTTTGGTTTCTGGTTCAAATTCCACTTGATTTGGGATTTAACAATGCTAACAATTTGCTTTAAAACGTTCAAAAAGCCTTAGTCCAAAATCGGAGTATTTCTGTTCTTTTCCAAACATGTGAGAAGTATTTTTGCAGGGTGAAAACAGATTGTTTGCCATAGATGAGCATATACATCATGGTAAAGTTTGGATCAATAATTTATTTGCTTTAAATATGAAGCAAGAATTTATTATAATCTTGCAGATGGTCCTCAGACTCGATGTGTTAGCGTTTCGTGCCCGTCTCACCGTATTAATTTTCTTTTCTCGGTAGGCTGGATTTGGTTATGGCTTGCCAATTTCTCGTCTGTATGCTAGATATTTTCAAGGAGATCTAAAACTCTATTCTATGGAAGGCGTGGGTACTGATGCTGTCATTTATTTGAAGGTACTGCATTTTATTTCTGTTATATGAAGGCATCTTTACTTTTTAAAGCTATAAGTTCTAATAACTAATGGAGAATAGCACTATATCATCTCCTATATTCAGCTCGGATTTACTCCAGTTTTACGTGAAAACCAAGTTATGTCCTACCCTTGATTTTATGCTCAGATATAGCAAAATAGGAAACATGGAGAGGTAAAAATTTAAATATTGATTTTTAAAACCATAATTCTAAGTTGTGATTTTTTTTAAAATCGTATACCCATTGAAAGGACTAATCTAAAAGGAGACAGGTTTTCGTAAACTGAATTCTTGTAGTCTTTTGTTTTAGAAACTTGCCGGCTTTCCCAAAGTTGCAAGAATTCAGTGCTCATAATATGGTTACCTAAAAGTCTGATCGAATAACAAAGTTCTCTGTAAAACAAGTTTTCTCATTCATTGGTGGAGTCAGACTTTTATTTACTTCTAAACTCTAGAATATTTGGAGTATTTTTTGAATATGTAATATGGGCACATAGTACAAAATTTTAAAGCTACAAAAGGGAGAACTAAGTCTCTCCCATCAGTGGCCCAGAGCCACCTGGTTCTCTTTCCCAGGGGTGACCATGGATGCCGGTTTCATGTGGAGCCTCATGGAAGTTGATTCTGCATTGATAAAAGTATGGGGGGAAATCTGATTTTTTTTCACACAAATGATTATTTTAGCACTTTGCTTTTTTTTAACTTTCCAACATATCTTGGAGATCTTTCCATATCAGTTCATACCGAACTGGCTCATCCTTTTAACAGCTGCTTAGTGTGTTATATGTTATATGATAAGATAACCAGTTATTTTGAGTGTGTATCTTAGATGCCAATGCATATAAATGATATGCTATTTGATATCACTTTATGAGCTTATATTTATACATCTACTGTGTATGAAACTATTTCTTCAGGGCCCTCTGGGAGAACAGTTGCCCAGTGAACAGTAGTGTTTGGTCTAAGACCATATAGTCAAAACAATTGAATATCTCACATCAGTATTAACTGAACTAAAATAGTTTTTGTTTTGCTCATGTGTACTTCAGTACTGGTTTTTCATGAAACCAGTACTTTCATAGAAAAGCTTTAATTTCATCCTGATCAGTCTAAGTAACTTACTTAGACTGTAATTTTAATATAACTCTAAAAATATATATATTAATAAGGTTTCTAATGTTTTAAATAATAAAATTTGGGTCAGTATTTCATGTGAGCAAGATGACACTATGGACCTTCGGTGTCTATTTTTGTTTTTCCTTAGGCTCTTTCAAGTGAATCATTTGAGAGGCTTCCAGTTTTTAATAAGTCCGCATGGCGCCATTACAAGACCACACCTGAAGCTGACGATTGGAGCAATCCCAGCAGTGAACCCAGGGATGCTTCCAAATACAAGGCGAAACAGTAATTTACCACTTTTCTTTCTATTATAAAGTATCTGATTTTTCTCCGGTGTGTACCAGCCAGACGATTGATATTTTCAGCCACATCTTTGTGGTTTTATCACTGGAAAAGCAAAGTGATCCCTAAAGAAAGGATGGAGTAGCTTTTTCACCCCAGACAGGAAGGATAGCAAGAATTGGGTAGCCAGAGTAGCAATTCCAATAGAGGCCTTGATGTTCTAGGAGTCCTTGCCCTGTGGAGGTATCAAAAGCAGTAAGCAGGGTTTATCCTGCCATGAATCTTCTTTAAAAAGGAATTAATTTGTAATTTGTCATCATCCATAGAATTCACAGAAGAATGTTTAGAGGAAGTCTGTAGGTGGGTTGAAACTGGAAAAATAAAGAAGTTAAAGTTATCAGTCAAGGTAAACAAAATGTGGTTTATCCATCTAACAGAGTATTATTATTCAGCCTTTAAAAGGAATAAAGTTCTGACATGCTACAATATAGATAAACCTTGAAGTCATTATGCTAAGTAAAATAAGCGGGATCCAAAAGGACAAGTATTGTATGATTCCACTTACGTGAGGCACCTAGAGACAGAAAGTAGGATGGTGGTTGCCAGGGCTGGGGAGTAGGGGGCAAGCGAATTTAGTGTTTCACGAGGACAGAGTTTCAGTGGAGAAAGATGAAGAAGCTCTGGAGATGGATGGTGGTAATGGTGGTACAACACTGTGAATGTACTTAATGCCACTGGACTGTACACTCAATAAAACATTTTTTTTACCATCTTAACCAGGTGGTAAATTTTATGTACAATTTACCGCAATAAAAAAAATGAAAAAGAGGAAAATTATCAATCACAGAATAACAAGTTTCACTACTTTGTGGTAATAAGGACAATAATCCAATCTTTGGTTTCCAATTTTCTTTTTCTTCTGACTACCTTTAAGCTCCAACTCTGCTAGCAAGAGTAAGGGTTCTGATTATTTGTTTAATTTCAAGTAACCTTTTAGTAATAGAAAAGCAGTATATGAACATTGTAAAAAATTAGGAAATATAAAAAAGCAAAAAAAGAAAAAAAGAGAAACTGCTGTATTCCCATAACCCAGAGATTACCATTCTTAGAGCTTTATCTGTGTTCTTCCAGCTATTTTGCTGTTTGTATACATGTATGTGTATTTTTCCCCAAATGAGATCATACTTTTCATACTATTGTACAACCTAGTTTTATTTCATTTAACCATCTCCACCTTTCCGTGTCAATACATTTTCATCGTGAAAATTCCCCTGATTTGTCCAAACAACAAATCAGTTCCAAGACCACATAACACATCTGAGTAGGTCTCAAGCTGTTTTTAATCTAGAACAATCTTTTGTTGTTGGACCATACCAGTTGTCCTGCAAAAATGTCCCACCTTGATTTGTTTGATTTTGTCTTTGAAGTTTTATTTAATTTGTCCCCCTTTCCCTGTATCTCCCATAAACTGGAAGTTCATCTAAAGGCTCAGTGGAGCATTTTTTTGCTAGAATATTTCATAAATGCTCTTGCAGAATTACACTCTGAGACCCATGATGTCTGGTTGATCCACCATTAGTAATGTTAAGACTGACCGTAATTCAGGTGATGACCGTCTGATCCCTCCATAGTATAGTTAATTTTCCCTTCTCAACCAGAAAGTAATCTGCGTAGTGTTATTTTGTCATGTTATTTCGGCACCATGCAACCATCACCTAATGGTTTTTAGCACCAGCTGATAACTTTGGCCTTAATCAGTAACTTTATTAATGTTTATAAAATGATGAGTTTTTTTTTGTTAGTATCATTCCTTTGACAATTATTAGCTGACATTCTCCTATAAAGTTCTTCCTCAACAACTAAGGTCATTTAGGTACCTTTTGAAGTACAGTCCCTCCTGGCAAGGCAGGATAAGCATTTCAGTCTTTCCCTTTAATTACCAATTTTCAAGGTAAGAAGTTGAGTTAAAAACCACCTTAAATTTGACCAATGAGTTTCTGGCTTTCTCTTTTTTAAGTATTATTACGGATATTGTAGATTTTTATTGCTTTGATATGTTTCAGTCAATATTTAACATACATATAAAAAGTGTTCAGATCTTAAGTTTATAACTTAATGAATTTTTACACCTATATTTCCAGCACGTGAAAAGGCTGCTTTCTAGTCAGACTCTCCTCCTTTTTCCCTCCTTACCATGTAACAATTATTCCAACTCTATCACCTATCACTATGTCTGACTCTCTCACTGCTTGAACTTAAAACAAAAGGAAGATACAGTGTGTGCTCTTTTTGTGTCTGGCTTTCTGTGAGGTTCACCTATGTCATTGCATGTAGTGGCCATCTTTTTGATGCTAAAACTGGCACACCTTTGGCCACTGGAAGCTATTTTGAGCCAGATCCTTTGTGTTCCATTGATAAAACCGTATTCATCTTTGAAAGCTTCCTTGCTTTCTGGCCCAAGATGATGTCCTAGGCTTATCTTACACTTTGCCTAGAATCAGCCATTTTCCTCAAGGACTCCTGTTTCCTTTTAATGGGTATTAGAGACCCTAATCTGGGTGTTGGAGGTGTACATTATACCTTTTCTAGTCCCCTTTTCTGGGCAGAACTATAAAATACATATCTTTTTTAAGATCATATTGATATTTTTATTCGATTTTAACATTGTAATGTTTCTCGCTAATATTTTTTTAATTATTTATTTATTTATTTTTGGCTGTGTTGGGTCTTCGTTGCTGCATGCGGGCTTTCTCTAGTTGCGGCAAGCGGGGGCTACTCTTTGTTGCGGTGCATGGGCTTCTCATTGCAGTGGCTTCTCTTGTTGTGGAGCACGGGCTCTAGGCACTCAAGCTTCAGTAGTTGTGGCACGTGGGCTCAGTAGTTGTGTCACACGGGCTTAGTTGCTCCGCGGCACGTGGGATCTTCCCGGACCAGGACTCGAACCCGTGTCCCCTGCATTGGCAGGCGGATCCTTAACCACTGCGTCACCAGGGAAGTCCCTCGCTATTATATTTTAATTGTATATATTTCCTCTTACTCTGAAAACCTTGATTCCTAACATAGTGCAACAGAAAGGTATTTGTATGCAAATAGAGTTTATATAGCTTTGTGATTTTGTACCTTTATAGTAGCATTGGTCTTTTCTGATGAATGATATAAAGGCTATCTACATTGATGTTTATTCCTTTCTACGGAAGTCTTATGATGGACCTCTGTGCAATATTGCCGGACTGGTCACTCACCTCAAATGATGAAATCTAGAGGAGTTTGGTTTGTGTACGTGAGTGTGAGTGTACACACAGGTGTGTGTAGACACATACGCACACCATCCCTGGCAGAGATTAAGCTAAATTAGCTTGAAACCCGTGGATCAGTTTCCCTTGATTCCATTTTCAGTCCGTATGTAAGTCAAGTAACATGTTGGGCATCAGTGTGAGCAGTTAATTCCAGCTATGGCTCCGGTAGGGGGAGTTATTTGAGTAGCACATAAGCAGTCTTTATAAACATTAAGGTCCATTTGGATTGTTAAAAGATGGCCTTTGTTGAATATTGTTTTAAAGGCTGTTTAGGACTTCCCCGGTGGTACAGTGGTTAAGAATCCGCCTGCTAATGCAGGGGACATGGGTTCAAGCCCTGGTCTGGGAAGATCGCACATGCTGCAGAACAACTAAGCCCGTGCGCCACAACTACTGAGCCTGCGCCCTAGAGCCCTCAAGCCACAGCTACTGAAGCCGCGCACCTAGAGCCCGTGCTCCACAACAAGAGAAACCACCGCAATGAGAAGCCTGCGCTTGCCGCAACTAGAGAAAGCCCACACGCAGCAACAAAGACCCAATGCAGCCAAAAATAAATAAATAAAATTTTTTTAAAAGTCTACTTAAAACTTTAAATAGTTTAGGAGGTTGTATACTGCTGACTAAGTATGAGCCTTCATTTCTAATATCTTAGACAAATTTTAGCAGAAAGCAATTTTTTTTTTTTTTTTTTGCGGTACGCGGGCCTCTCACTGTTGTGGCCTCTCCCGTTGCGGAGCACAGGATCTGGACGCGCAGGCTCAGCGACCATGGCTCACGGGCCCAGCCGCTCCGCGGCATGTGGGATCTTCCCGGACCGGGGCACAAACCCGTGTCCCCTGCATCGGCAGGCGGACTCTCAACCACTGCGCCACCAGGGAAGCCCCAGAAAGCAATTTTTAAGATTTTAAAATGTTTAGCCTGATATTTCAGTTATACAAATAGCATAATTGGTGGCCACCTTGGGAAAGTATTTAGTAGGAATGGTAAATTCACTAGGGGAAAGAGAAATCCTAAGAAAATTTATTTCCTAAGCAGATTTTTAATTACAGCCTTACTGAGATATAATGCAGCCTTTTAAAGTGTACAAATTCAGTGGCTTTTGGTATATTCACAGAGTTGTGTGATCCTCACCCACTGTCTAATTTCAGAACATATTCACCATCCCCCAAAGAAACCCCATACCCATTAGCAGTGATTCCTCATTTCTAATCAGGTTTTTAACTGAGAGGAAAGAACTCTTTTAAAGTATATATAAGTCATTAAATGGTAATTCATTTTCTGTAGTAACCATAGAGAATAATTCTGAGATAAGGCACGCGTTTTTGCATCATCACTGTAACTAAATGCTCTGAATAAGTCTCGCGTAAAATAGAGAAGGTTGTCCTCATAAACTCACTGTGGATATTCCCATTATTTTCTTTGTAGGGACAAGTTCAAGACTAACAGAACTTTGTAAAGAACTGAATGCTTCGGTCCTCTCCATGAAGAAAAGATGGTCTTCTGCAAGTCACCCAGAAAGAACTCCTTTCCTCCACCAACTCTGCGTGTGGCACTATAGTTAATCCAGTGTTTGAATGTGTATTTGCTCTCTGTATGAGGTGGACCTTTTCCACAGAAGTTTCCTGTAGCTACTTCAGATCTTCCACTAAAGTAGTAACTTGAGTCATTTTTCGTAGTACGTTGCCGTGGTTTGGTTGGCGCCTGTCATAAGGGGACACAGAACCTCGTTAGCACTCGCGTCCTCATACCTCTGTCCTCGTTATCATAGAGTGTCTACAGTCTCCCCAGATTTCTCAGCTCCCTCCCCACTGCAGATACAGCCGATCTCTACTGTTGCTCTTTGTGACCAAATACCATGTTTGTCCCAAACCACCAGCTAAGGCCTGGGGAGTCTGGAAGTTGAGGACGTCAGCTTAGCATGTCTTGATAATTCGGTCCCTGGGCCCTTCCTTTCTCTTATGCATCCCTCCTCACTCTCTGATTTAGACTTTGGCCTTCTTCCATCTGACCGCATTCTCATTGTGAGGTATGGGTACTTTCGTGTTAGATCTTCCTCTTGGACGCATAGGTTTTATTTTGAAATTCATTTGTATACTTCCATTCTGTCAATTAAAGCATTCCAAAAGTTGTCTTGGAATTTTTCACTTAACTGCTTGGTTTCAAAGATCTTAAGTGAAAGTCTACCTTCTGGTCGTTATCAAGTTCGTAAAGAGTGGGAAGTGGAATTTTTATGCTTATGTAACAGTTTTACCTCTGAATACTGTCCTTTTGTCATGTTATATTCCTTTGTAGTTTTCTAAGTCCCTATGTGATGCACTTTACTATTGTAAAATAGACCGAAGGGAAAAGTTCTTTCTAGTTTATTTTGAAAAATGCCCCAGGTCTTCATAATTTATATTTTCATGAAGTTTAGCCGGTTTTAGAATTGTCTATCTGATTTTCAGCATAGTTTATTTTTTGCTGGAAGGTGGACTTGGCAGAGGACTTGAGGTGAGGAAAGAGGAGCCATGTTGTATTTACTCTTAGAAACGGAAGCTGAGAGTCCAGATTAAAATTCACAAGTTATAAAGCTCCACAGGATGTGTTTCTCTTCACTGTAATTTTTCGTATATTTATGATCTACCTTGACTTCTGCTCTCTTTTAACATCCATATAAATGTTCCCATCCAATGTTTAAGTATTGAATTCACTGAGTTCAGAGCTGTCACTTGTAAAGTATTCCTCCTCCTTTAGTCACAGTTTTTCCCTGGGTGGAGTTGTGCGCTGACCAGCTGCGCTTGGCTTGATGTCCCCTCTGTTTCTCTTAGTTCCACCAACTCTGATATTCTTTCATTTTATCATGTTACCTGAGCTCATGATTAATTCCTTCATCTTTAGAAAGACCTCATCTCTCCCATCCTTCGAAGGCTCTCATCAGGGGACTCATAATTAGGTAAGAAAAAGACCGACGTACTTCCAAGATACGGGTGATGAGGTGGTCCGTATGGAGGTCTGTTTCCTGAAGACTGAGTCAGTGTCTTGGGAATGGGGCTGTTCCATATGATTGTTTCCTTGTAGTATAAAGATGTAAAAATAATAGCCCTTTATTTTTAAAGACTCCAGCTTTCTTCTAAGTTTCAGATCATCTATCAGTATCTTACTTGGCCTGCATTTCCAACCATAGCCCTTTACACTTTCACTTGTGATGTGCTGTAAGGGAAGGAGGCAGCAGATTCCGGAGTGTTCCCTCCTGCTTTGTTCTGTGTGCTTGAGGAATTCCCATTGATTGATATGCCCTCACCCCAAGCTCCATGTAAAGGTTGCAGATGGAAAAGCTGATGTGAAAAAAGCCTATGATCCTTCTCCCTTTTTAGGTCTTTTTCAAAAGTAAAGATTTCTTTCAGTGTTTTAATGACTTAACTGGTAGTCCTCTGCTGATACACGTTTTGGCTTACTCATATCCATCTGACAACGGGACAATCTTGCCTCACCTGTCTTTGTTTTCTGCATTAAGAAATTAACTTTGCTTCCGAAGCAACCATCAGAAGAGTTTCAGAATATCTTGCATTCACACAATTTAGCTGCCCCAAGTATCAATTTATCCTTCCTGATGGCCGTACATCATTCCCTGAACCTAGGTGCATCCCTCTGGCTGGTTGCTGTGCTTTGTCTCTATGTATCTGGTCACATTTCTACATGTTGTAAAGTACATAGACATTAACCGTCTTTCAGCTAAACTTGTTTAGTCCTCCCAAATTACCCTGCATTTCCCTCTCATTTACTCAACTTTATTTTAAGTATTTGGGGACAGTGTCTACTATTTGAAGTAGGACCTGGAACATAGTAGGTGCTTAATGAGTATTAGCTGAATTAGTGAATGGAGATTGACAGACATTTACCTTGGATGGTGGGTAACTGTCTTTGTTTCCAAATTAAAAATAATTCAGGTCAGGAGCTGTGAGCCGTGGAAGTACTGAATTTCCTTTTTATAGTGCTAAGAGGTGACTTGAAAATGGAGAGAAACAAGAGGAAGGAAGTAGTGATGGATCCATGGGAGCCATCTGATCCTTTCTTTGTCTCTGAATGACTGATTTTGACTCCTTAATATAGTGGGTTCTTGCCATCCAATCCGGTGACATGGTTTTATACCCTTGCTTATAGATTCCAGAGAACTTTCGCATACAGCGTCCTATTTGATCCTTCCAATGCCACGTGGTGGACCATGCAGGTATTATCTCTCTTTTTCATATGAGTTCCAAAGCAGTTCAGTGGTTTGCCACGGTGGCATGGAAGAACCAAAGTGAGTAGTTGGGTCTTCTTGTTCCTAGGTCCATGCTCTCAGCGATGCCCCAGGTAATTAGCATTATCTCTTTTTTGAGGAATTTCTTGGGTATATTAACCCTCAAGGGTAAGATATAAACCAAAATTTTTCTGTAGTGTCAGAGAATTTCATTCAGGAGAGGTTTTCTTTTGTGTGTTTTCATCTTGGCATAGTTAGTGGAGATAATCGAATGGATTTGGCGGCTGTCACCTAGAAAGGCAGCCGACTTTAAAGTGTATAACTGTTGGTAATTACTGGAGTTATTTAGACTTAATTCTATGTTTGAATGAACTCAGTGCTCACTGCCAGCCTTCTCATACAATGACTCCACATTCGAGAGTCGATGCTTTTATCTCTCGGTGGACTGGATTACAGTTTCAGTTGGATTTTCTCGCATAGTTACAGATGCCTTTCTGTTGCCGTCTTTTATGAACAGTAACTTGGCTGTCTCTCAGATTCTTGGATCACGTCTTTTTCCCCTCAGTTCTTTGGAGACATCACTCTGTTGTCTTCTAGTGTGTGGTGGGTCTGAGAGGGCTGAGTCCAGACAGATTTTTCTTCCCCTTTTGTAGATGAACTGCTTGTTTGCCCTGAGTACTTGTGATTTCTTGTTTATCCTTGAAATGCAGTAACTTCATTCGAGTGTGTCTCGGGGCCACGAGTTATCTGTCGGCTTCTTCTGGTCCTCAGTGAGCATCAGACGTTGACATTCGGGCCTTTCTGCGTTTCTTACCGGTTTATGCTCTCTTGTTCAACCATCTGCCCCTATATTGACTCTCTGTTCTCTGTCCTTCACATTTATCTTGCCTTTGATTGCTTTTGGTCTCCTTGTCTTTCTTCCTGCTGTGTGATTTTTTCCCTCAGGTCTTAACCTCGCATTTCACTGATTCTGTTTTCTGTGGTATTGATTCTGGGCCCCAGTGCTTGCCATGTGGCTTTCACTTCTGCTGCAGTTTTCTCTTCTTTTTTTTCCCTCTGTGTCTTTCCTTAGCTCTGCCAGCTTTTTCTCTCATTGTGTTTTCCTCTTTGACTCCTTTTTTTCGTTGCTTGGGAAGCTGAACTCTGTTTTCGTGGATTCTGAAATGATTCTGTTTCCAGAGTGCATTTTTCTGTGTTTTGCTTCTTTCATTCCTTTTGTGTTATTTTGCTTTTTTCTTGTTGCAGAAGTATCGTGATGGCTTTTTTCTGCTTATTTGTTGGTCTTTGCATGGGACCATTTCTGTCTGCCGAGAAGAGTGTGGATAAATCCTCCTTGACTTCTCCTTTTTCAAGTGAGAAGCATTTGATCACCTGCGCCCCTGAACTGTAAGGCTGGATATTGACGGAATGTAATGGCAGAGGCTGTCTTTGTTTTCCGTTCTGCTATCTGGACGCGGGGGAAGGAGGAGTGAAGCAAAGCCTCCTTGGAGTGCCTTCTGTGGACACTGTTGAATCCTTCGCCCTGGGGTGGGGGGTGCTGGGTCCCAATGGGGGAGAGGATTGCCCTCGAGTTTCCCCATGTCCATTAGACGTCGCCCCAGCAGGAGTGTGGTGGGTTCGTCCCTCTGCTCTGCTGGGTTATACGTAGTCAGTATTTGTGTGTTTGGCTCCAGAGTTACTGTTTCTCTCCTCTGCACACAAACGGCGCACCTGAGATGTCAACCTCCCCTCCTAGTTTTTGCTTCGGGAAACGTGCCCACGCAGCGTGCCCTCAGCTTGTCTTGACCGCCACCAGGCTTTATTTCTCCAAGTTAAGAAATGATTGGTAGAGTCCTTTGGAACGCTCTCAACAACTGCCCAGCAACTGTGGCCTGCTTGACAGCTTCGAGAACCCTCCTCTGATTAGTCCTCAGCTTGGTTGTCAGACACTCTCCTGGAGTCCTCGGTATGGGGTGGTGGCTTTTATTAGTTTCCCCATAGACAGCTTCTTTTTCAGCTTTTGGATGTATGTGTTGAAAGGCAGGAGCACTTATATAAACATGAATTTACTCTGCCATCTTCCCAGCAGTCCAGCTGCCTAAACATTTGACTTTGAAGATAATGTCCTTCCTAATCATAAGCTATATGTTAGTCAACAGATGGAACCAATATCGCTAGTAGGAAAGCACCATTAATAACTTAATACAGGGTTTTTGTTTATTGTTCTTTGTGGAAAGATAACTTTTAACTTGGGTTCCTGGTCCATTGATTAGAGAGATCAGTACCTTCTGGTTTGAAAACAGGGGGCATGTGACATTTTCATGAACTTAAAAAGTTACCAGCCATTGACAGTGATTTATTAGTTAATTAAATATGATGGAATATTTCAAACTAGCACATAATCAGAATTATCAGGAGAAGTTTAAACTATTTTTTACTGACAGGTTACTAGTTGAGCTGCCCAACGGAGGGTGGTGACCCCGTGAGAGCTTTACTGTGACACAGGTTTTCTTACCTGTCTTTTCATCAGCCCGTCTTAAAATGTGGTTCATTAAGAAACAGAAAGGAGTCAAGTCCTCATCAGGATGATTGCTGATATTCATGAATATACCTTGAGATGGTTTGTAGGTCTGGGACCTCCTGTCACACAAACTGACATTTCAAAAGTGCATTTATAGGGGGATCACAGATTGGGGGTTCTATTTCGCCTATTTGTAGGATTGAAGCCTCCTTTCCTCAGTGGGCAGCGTATTCCACTGGGCACACTTTCCTCACCTTCAGAGCCGAGCACAGTGATCAAGGAGCAGGGGTGACAGCCTTGCTCAGTGCATCTAACTCCACCCTGTGCAGTGCCTTCCCCTCAGGTCAGAGTGTTGGCCCTGGTTCCATCCTGGTGTGAAGTGCACAATGGAACACGTGTCCATGTGTGAGGGACGGAAGAAGTGAAGGTGGCAGACAGAGGAGTTGTGGAAAGGAAAGCCGTGTTCATTCCTCCGTTTAAATAATAGCGAGCATCTGCAGCGCGCTAGAAGTGCCCAGGGCTGGGCACGTGGCAGTGATGACAGCAGACGGAAGTCCTGGCCTCGCGGGGCTCACGTTCGGGCTGGGGGATCAGACGAGACACTCAACGAGGAAAGTTTCTAGTACAGTTGGGAGAAAAATAAAGGCGGGAAGGGGGTTGCAAAGGACGAGTGGTGGTGGAGGCACCGAACCCTGTAACTGTTGTTTTCATTGTCACGGATGGATGGGTTCCTTGGACGAGGAAGCATTGGTGAGCCCTGAGTTCTTGTCTCCTTTGTATCTGTTCATCTGCATGTGGAGAGGCCGCCTTCTGGGCCTGGCTCCGCGGGGCGCTGTGACTTTGGGTCCAGGAGCCGGCTGAGCCCTTTGCGGGGCAACGTGGTAAGGTGAGAGGAGCCAGCTTTGATCGTCACATTGCACTGAATGGTGTGGGCTGCTGCTTCCTCGTAATGAAAATGCAATCAGAGTAGCTTCCAGATGTGTCTTTGTAGAACTTCAGAAATCATGATTGAAACCAAATCTTCCCAATTCCAGCTTCTGGCTGATGATGCTGGAGTGAAAAGAGCTGCTTGTCAGGAGGACGTGAACGCTTGCGAACTGGTTTGAGACGTGGAAGAAAGGCTTAGCCGAGGCGACTTCCCTCTCAAGTCCGTAGGTTGGCATTAGCTGTGTTCAACCCCCAAAATGAAGAAAATAAAATGACAGCAATATCGAGGTCACAGAATCCTTGAGAAACCATTGTTTCTGCCTTTTCTTTCATCTGTTTATAAAACCTGGACTTGAATTGCCCATGATCCCAGTGATGGGGTCAGTGGAGCCGGACGCGGGCAGCTACTCATGTTGGGACACAGGTGGCTCTCGGTGGTGGTACTGCTCCCTCGGAGGCAGCAGCAAAGCCGGGGAGGACACTCGGTTTTCTGACACCTGCCTGGCTGGTCCCAGGGAGGGTAGAGCCGAGTGCTGGAGCAGGAGAGGGGATGAGTTGAATTATTCCCATAAGTAGAGCCGATTTGTCATCCTTTAAATTGACTTATTTGCATATAAATGAAAGCACCTTAGGGCATCACTACTGAAAGCCTCCAAACAAATGTCTGATGCAGTTAAGTGCCTGCATTAAAAGAAAGCCCACCCCTTATCTCGCATTCATATCCTCGCAGTAAATCCGTAATAGTATTTGACTTCCCCTCTCTGTATCCTTTTCCCTCCACCACTGCCAGACTCTGCAGGGGTGGCTCACTTCCCAGTTTGAAGTGGTGACTTCAGTCTTTGATGGAGTCTGCACATCTCTTGAAAAGGATAAGCAGTAGAGTTTGATACCTGGAGTCCCACGGTCCAGTTTGGACTATTGGCAATATTTTTGGTGGGATTTTTTTTTAACGTTAGAGAAATGAGTAGTAGATTTGTGGTAATAGTGGATCCAGGAAGCTTGCGGTGGAAAAGAGGATGAATTTAACCTGAAAAATATTTCTCTGTTCTATAAATCTCTCAGTGACATTTGGATTAATCAGGCATAATTAAATGTAGTTAGATTTTTGTCAGATTGTAGTTGAAAATAATATTCATCTATGAAGAGGGTAATATATTCTGTAGAAATTTTATTAAGCACTTTAGTTAAGCAAACACCAAGGAGAACAAAATCAGCCTCAGGAAGGTTAATTACTAAAAAAACACAAAGTATAGTAGATTATGTAAATCATTTTAATTTTGAATTACTATGGCTTGAGCTTTCATTTACATAGAGAGGTATTTTGGATTTGTTTTTCATATCACATTTTCCAAAAGTACAAAATGGTTATTGCATTCTTTAAAAGTTCTCATCATTTGAGGATTCCATTCCATTGCTTAACTTTTTCATGTTACATAGTTTCCAAAACTGAAGAATTGCAGTTGCATTCTTTAAAATGCAACTATTTTGTCATCCCACTAAGTTTGTTATAATTGTAAGAAGTCTATTTTTATTTCTGTACCTTTAAAGAAGTGATCTTTTAAGAGAAGTATTGGGAGAGAGAATGTATGTGAAAGCATCCCGCCCGTGCCTGGCCTCTCCCTAAATAAAATAATTTTTTTTTTAAATAAAGTAGAACAGAAGAGTTTAGACTATAATAATAAATCTTTTTATTTTAGTAATTTCTTTAAAGGGAGAAGTGAAGAGATCAAATTGATTTTATAAGTTATATTTTTTTGTACTCAGAGAATTACATTTTCACTACCCTTGCATGTCTCAGGGATAGCCTTTGATAAGAATCCCCATGAAAATCTCTGAAAGTCTATCCTGGTGTGCTCAGATTTGATAGTTCTTGTCTAAATTTCTAGAGCTAGAGTTTCGAAAGTATTGTCATCTCAGGAACACAAGATTACCCAAGAAACTTGAACTTCGCTCTTATCAGCACTCAGATTCTATGTGTTTCTAGGCTTTTTCGTGATAAAAGGACACCTAAAAGTCCTAGGTTTAGTAGGTATACAAAGACCTCTTTATCGCGCTTCTCTGAGATTTTCATAGAAAAATCCTGGAATTTGATTTTGTTGATAATTTTGCTTCTTGGCTTTTCAGTGAAGATTCTGTTTCCCATTGGATTTGAATCCTTTTGGGATAATAAAATTTCACTTAAAAGCACATTCTATTAAATAATTCTAACTTTTGCCAACCTCAGAATGGCCTGCTGACTTTTGCAAATGGGCCGAAACAGCACAAATGTCAAAGATCATATGTACTCTAAGCAATATGTTCGCCCTGCAGTTAGCGAAGTGAAGAAATGTCTAATCCTGGCACTTATGACTGGCTTAATGGCTCTTCAGTTCATCTCTGCCTTCCAAATTCGTTGAAAATGACACATTTAGAATGGAATGCTTACTGATTACAGAACTACTTAATGTTTTAAAATATTCTTACCTTGAGATTCTTTTTGGGAGAAAATGGAAAGAACCTTAACATTCGATTCTGTTTTGGCTCTTCATATATGCCAGGCATTAAAAAGGCAATGACAGGGCTTCCCTGGTGGCGCAGTGGTTGAGAGTCCGCCTGCCGATGCAGGGGACGCGGGTTCGTGGCCCGGTCCGGGAAGATCCCACATGCCGCGGAGCGGCTGGGCCCGTGAGCCATGGCCGCTGGGCCTGCGTGTCCGGAGCCTGTGCTCCGCAACGGGAGAGGCCACAACAGTGAGAGGCCCGCGTACCGCAAAAAAAAAAAAAAAAAAAAAAAAAAGACAATGACAAAAGTGAAATCTCATTGGGCGTCAAAGGCATTTGCCGTTTGGCCATGCTTGATATACAAGAGGAGTGATGAGGGGTTGGCGAAAACAGGCAGGATGAGTATAAAATGTTATATTGCTGTTTATAATACATCATGGCACCCCTTTCTTATAAATTCCATCTTCTTTTGTCACTTGAACTTTTGTATCCATGGGAAACCTCAGTCAGTATTTTAAAAGGCACTATATTTACATTAAGAATTGGCCTGTGCCTTTATCTAAAACACTGCTGAGGTTACTATTCCCCATGTTTAATTAGAACAAATGTTTTAGAATAATTACAGCTACAGCCTGTAAGTGTAGGGATCTGAAAACACTGAAAACCACCTGCCGTTGGAGAGGGACCAGGCAAGATCGCAGGCTTCGCAGCGTGGCTTGCCGATCGCCATCAGGACGCGGGTTTTGCCTGGTTGTTATAACCAGCATTAAACCTAAAATAGAAGGGGCCTGCCAAGATCCTGTATCTGCTCCCTTTTTCTCTAGCTGCCTGTGTAACTCTTCCAGGGGAAAGCATCACATAAAGTCCTTTGATATCTTGCTTTTTACTTTTAAAATTCCTGTTAGAGCTGGCACGTGAATTTGACCAATAAGTTGTGCATATGCTTAAAATTCTTTTTTAGCCTAGACCAAACTAAAGGTATCTTGGCTCTGAGGAGACAGCCAAGGCAAGGTTTACCTAGAAAGTAGAAAGTATTACGTATTTAAAAAGTGCAAGTTGGCTATATTCAGTGTCGGAGGAACTGAGCTCTGTTGCCTCTTCCATCGTCTCTCTTACGTTCCTTGTTGTTATTCTGTCCTCTCGCTGTGCTGCACTGGAACCGAATGCCCCACTCTGATTAAAAACCCAGGCTGTGCTCGAGTCCGTCCTGGACGACATGACGCATGTTTTAGGAGAGTGAACCCTATCACTTTAGCATCCTGGCTAACCCTGATCTCTGCAGAGTTCCTTGGTGTTAAAGTCATCTGAGATTGTAATTGCCGCTTCAGGTTTATATACTCATCGTGCCATCTGTTGGTCTAAGTTCACATCCTCACGAAAGTACGTGAGTGCTTGTAACTTCAATATTTCCCAGATTTAGAACACAAGTTGTGAATAGTTAAGAAATGCTTGAACCAAATAAGAAAAGTCAACGTGGAGTAAAATATACCATTGTGAACATATTTAATGCTGCATTGAGATGTGAAGTCACCTGACTGATTTCTTCCATCATAACTCCTTAACTCATAGCAATGTCTAAACTGGGAACAATAGCTGATTTAACAAGAGAAGTAGAGTAACGTATATATGAAATGAAAGTTCATTACAGTGTTTGTACCCCTAAGTCCAAATCTGACCTGGTTGGCTTTGGGCAGCTGTCAGCTCAGTTACAGTGAAATGTACGCGTGTGTCCGGTGTTCACGAGCTGCCTTGTGGTTTGTAGAGGGAAGCCCGGCCCCTCGTGTTCTGTGCTGTTCTGTGGCCTGGCTGGTACACACTGTTACAAGTGAAGAATTACTTTGGTTTGAGGTAATTTGTCGCGCCACGTTCCGTGGAGAAAAGTGGTTTGTTTTTGTGATTGTTGGAAAAACATGACCGGGGAAGTGTGTGGCTCAGATCATGTTCCCCGCATCAGTCGCGGAGCCATCCTTGGTGTGTGTCAGAGCCAGACGCGTCCTGGAGCACATGGACAATTGTGTACTACAGTCATCGAACAATAAAGTGGTAGTTGTGTTTCACTGTGCGTCCGTGTGGTCTTTTCCTGAGCTCTTGTCTGTAGTCTCATCCGTCCCACCTGTAAGCTCCGCCTTCTGCTCGCTCCGTTTCTGGAATTCAGTACGTGAACAGCACGAAGCACCTTTGCAAGTTGCTGGGAATGGGCAAGAGTACATTTTAAAATGTTTATGATCACTCAGAGGAAAAACAGGTTCTTTGGATTCTCTGTGGCAGGGAACATACAGCTCACCTTTGGGGGGAACATCCTACTGGCAAAATAAACTGCTTAACAGTGAATCGTTATAGCGGTAGTTTTCATAATACGATCCAGGGATTGGAGAAAGGGGACTATATAATATATCGGCCAAGCCAGGACACTTTTGACAGTGAGAACGAGCACTGTTAATAATTATGCTGTAAACCACGTCAACAGATGTAAACTGGGACTGTCCTGGACAAATTGGGATTGACTGGCCGTGGACCACCTACCCCAGAATTACCTGAGATGCTGGTTAAATGCAGATTCCTGGGCTCTGCCTCAGCTCTTCTGATTCAGATTCTCTGGGGTGGAGGCCTAGGAATCTTGATTTTAACAAATGCCCCAGGGGAATTCTTTTAAAAAATGTAAGTTGGAAACTGCTGCTGTTGGTTCCATGGTCTCTTCTGAGGAGCTGGTGCAGCACTGACACCAGAACCCAGTGCCTCCAAAGACACTTGGCTGCACTTAGGTACTTCCTGACTGACTGAGAGATGGGATCTTCGTGTTATTTGCCAATGCGTCATTCTTTTACTAAGTCTTCAGTGATGAGTGGGTGTCTTTTTTCAAATTTGAGAGCCGCACAACTGCCTGTCCTGTGTTCTCATCACTGAAAAACAAAACGTCTAGAAAGTTTGAGGCAAGAAACTTCGGTTTGGATGATTCCTGGGGAGTATTAATGTCAGGAAATCAGCATGTTTGCCTTGGTTCCCCTACCGGCTCCCTGTTAACTGTGCTTTGGTATCTTCATCTATTAAATTAGGGAGTTGGACTGCATGATTTCAGGGTTCTTTCCAGGTCTGATGTTACAGGGCTCTCTTTAAAACCTAAAATGTGAAGCAGTCACTAATCAACTGCTGTCATGTTGTGCTGTATCTTGCCCAAAGAATACCAAACCACTGACTCTTGAAAGCGACAGTGGTTTTAGTTAGAATTCTTAAGTCGTGCATCCAGCAGTCCCTGTGCTAACGCATCATTCACATCTGGGGAAGAGCATTCTCGTAGCAGCCACTCCTGCCCTGTTTGAAATTCAGCAAGTAAGTATGGTTTGCGCTCACAAAGAGACCCTCACTCAAGAGTCTGTGGTTCCATGAAGCTGCTAAAGAGCATTGCACTGTAGTGTCGGTTTTTACTTCCTTGTCCTCATTTCAGAATTCTTTCCAATGGCTTAACAATGCATGTTTACAAATGGTTATCTGCTGATGTTTTCGGGTGTTCATAGTAACAGAGACATACTCTTTGCTCACGTGAATAAATTATAAAGCATCACATAGGAGGGGTTGCCTCTGTCCACCACTAGAACTCTGTGATGATGGGCAAGTTCTCTAGCTTTGCTGTCCAATATGGCCACCACTAGCCACCTGTACACTTAAAATGTGGCTAGTTCAACTGAGGAACTGAATTTTTAATTGGTATTCATTTAAATTCAAATAGCCACCTGTGGCTAGTAGCAACCATATTGGACAGTGCAGCTATGTACAGCCATTACACGTTGTTGCATTTTTTTAAATTAACATCGAGTACCCATTTTCACCAGTCATTGGGTTGGGTGCTTGACAGTACCCTTGTCATTTCTAAATGTTGGTCTTAAAATGAATCCTTTGTCCTCTGCCTACTGATGACACTTTCATTAACATAAGAGTCTCTCTTTGGATAAGAAAATAACAAGATGATACCTCGACCTTTTCCTGTCCTAGCTGCTTGGCACGTCACTTCTCATCTTTGCTACAAAAGGCATTGATTGTCACCCTCTTTGAATCCAGTTCTCTCAGAGGCTCACTTTGTTCTCTGAATTGAAGTGTTGACTATAGCCCACAGGGTCTCAACCTGGCCACATTGGAATCTCCAAGTACTGGGGCCCATTTCAGATCCATTCCATCAGATGGTGTCTGAGAAGTCTTTTTTAAAGGGTTCCCTAAGAGATTCTAACATGTGACAGGATTGAAAAACCACTGATCAAGTCCAAACCACAGACCAGCCTCTGAGAGTGGCTAAAATTCTGGGAGCAGCAAATCCTGTCTCCCTGGCATAGAGCAGGCCTAGGGTCCAATTGATGTTCTATTTAACAGGTAATTGGGAAATACTTAGAGAAAAGGCCTTGTCGATTTGGATTTTGGACAACTGAGCAGCTTTGCCGTTTCCTTCTGTGCAAGAAACTCTAAGCTAATGCTACTCTTACTGTTTTCTGGCATTCTTGTCCAAACAGAATTTGCTAGTGCTCAAACAAAATAAACATGTTAATGATTTCAACAACAGTGATGGACGCAGAAGCGTTCCAACAGTTCCTTAGTAGCAGCTTAATATAATAGTGTCATCATTTCTAAAGTTAGAGGTAATTATTGTCACCTTGGCACAATCATTGGAACGAGCTTCTTACATGAAAACTGCTCTTTTTCTAGGGCTTCGACTGGTAACAAAATAATAATTTATGAAAGCAAATTCTGCCCCATTATTCTGGGAGAAGTCCGTCAGCCACCCTGCAATTGAAGAATCTAAGGTGAGACATCGAATGACCATCTCATCCATAGAACAGCTCTGTTCAAACAGAGTTCATTCCAGGCCAGGGCCCACACCTGTTTGGTAAGGCCTTTAGGGAAAGAGTGTGCTGACGCCTTGTGACTTAGGTAACTAGCCTAAGGGTCTTCCTGTTCACGGGCCCGCTGAGGGGTGATGTCACCAGCCTCCACCGTTCAGCATTCTCAACAAGTGGTTTCTCATAAATAGAAAATCTACTTTTACAAATCTATTTTTTTTCTATTTTTCCCTATTCTGAGTAGGAGTTAGCAATCTTTCTTAGCACTCTGGGAAATTTAGAGCACTCCACCCCAAAGAGATTAGTTAAAAGAAAATAAGTGAAGTTAGTCAAATGATTGTCAAATTCTCTTTGGCACAGTCCGAAACATGGACTGTTCATCAAGAGCTCAGTAAAGCCAGAGGCTGGGCCACTCAGGAGAGGTCAGAATTGAGAGTCAAGTTACTGAACTGAAATTGCGGTGGGGGGAGGGATGGTGTCCTCTTTTGTCTTTGTATCTCCAGCACCTACAAGCTCACGTAAATATTTACTGAATGCTTCGGACAGGAATGTATTTGAGACCTTAAGTTAAAATGCAGATCAAAGGCAACCATGGAAAAATAAGTTACTCTAGAAAGGAGCATGGCATACCTTGATACTTGATGGCTGGAAGTGAGTCCCAGCTTAAACTGGCTGTGGTCAACCTCCAATGACCAGAAAAACAAAACCAAAAACAAACCAGGGGGAGCATAGGTAGGAAACAGATGCTGCCTGATAGCCAGAAACTGTATTCCTTGGCTTATTTCAGCAAGAATGTGTCCAGCGATCAAAGACTTTGGTTAGCTGCGCTTCCACTTCTTGTCTTCTTGGTATAGCCAAATATGAATTGGAGGATATGTACAGAGAAGAGGGAGGGAGCTCTTAAACTTCCTTCTCTACCAGCCACGGCTCCATGTTCATGAGTTGAGGAGCCAACCCTTCCTTTCCTCATGGACCAATTAGCCTGTTCATTTGGGTCCAACATCTCCCATTATACCTATCCCATGCTTCTCTTGTGGATGTCAAGACTCAAGAGAAACATTTAAGGGGTCCATCGCGAGTAGATGTAGGAATGTTAAAAAGAGGAACACGAATCTCTCTATCTGCATGAGGATTACTTCTCCTCAACTCTGTTAGGATCTGGAAAAAGGTTCAAGGGTTTATGACCATTGTCTTCAGTCATAGAATTATGGCCCCCCAAAGATGTTCACGTCCCAATCCTTAGAACCTGGGAATGTGTTTTATTACATGGCAAGAAGGAATTAAAGTTGCTGATGACCTTAAAATAGGGAGCGTGTCCTGGAGTATCCTAGTGGGCCCAATGTCATCATAAGGGCCCTCATACATAGAGGAGAGAGGCAGAGGGAGTGTCATAGTGATGTGATGTGAGAAAGATTGGACTGGCCATGGCCGGCTTTGAAGATGGAAGGGGGCCACGAGCTAAGGAATGCAGGCTAGAAAATGCAAGAAAATGGATTCTCCCCTAGAGCCTCCAGACAGGAATGCAGCCCTGCCAGCACCTTAATTTTAGTCCAGTAAGACCCATTTTGGACGTCTGACCTCCAGAACTGTAAAATAACACACTGTGTTGTTTTAAGCCACTGAATTTGTTACAGCAATAGGAAACTAACACACACACCTCTTCAACTACTTTATCCCTGGGTGCCAGATATGGGAAAAAATGGAAAAAGAATCAATGACTCAGTTGTGTCAATGTCAGTTTGTATGGTCAGACCAGTAAATGGCATCTTGCCAACATCTGTCCAGTGGAACGTGATTATCAGACAAGGAAGTCTGGTTACCGCCTCAAGCTATGTAATGAGTCATGTCCTGCCATGTGCATGGCAGAAGATGACAGGTTTTCTTTGAACTTGGAAATTTTAGAGCGACAAGTTCATTTGCAAGTATAAGAAGTTGAAAAGGTCCCCGTGGAAGAGGTAAAGTATCCCAGCTCTTTCAGGTATGGATTCATTAATTCTTTTAAAATGGAAGATGATGTATCAAATATTTTAGTTATGTCTAATCCCTCCATCAGAACTCAGCTTTGATGAATAGAGTACAGTAACCTGGCAGATTAATTCCTTTCCCTGCCCCCCAAGGAAGATAACGAAGTTAAGGAGAATAAAAATTGCTTACAGGAGACAAGTCAACCCTACTCTGAACATTTCTCCTCAAGTTTCCCACATGTGGTCAACTGCAGCTGACATTCAACCAATGTGGTGGGTTTTTTTCTAGAATATAAGCTATGGCAGTACAGGGCCTAATGTAAAGATCAATTTGCACCTGTTTATGCTCTTAATGATATTTCAGATTTTACTGGTTCTTTATTTTCAGGATTTTACTTCACGGTTTCTTGAAGAGTTGGATCACTGGGTATACACTTGGTGCTAATGAACTGTCCCTCTTTGCCTGAAAAGCATCTCTGTAGGAGTCTTTTTATCTAATAGCCTCTGCTGAATACCTGGAGAAGTTGCTTAAACATTCAACTCCAATAAGCTGTGAGGACTTCAATACAAGAGGACTGTGTGTGTGTGTGTAAACATTTTTGATAGCATACCTTTTAATCCTAGGGGTTTGCTAACAAAGGCTCATTCTCTTTGGAGCAAATATCAGAGTTCTTAAACGTGAGTTTTGTTATGCCTTAGAACTGCTTTTCCCTTGAGAACATTTCTGAGGTATCATGGAACGTGAAGAAACCTGTAACCGTGACTCTAAATACAGCCTGTCGAGAATGTGTTTGATCTGTATGGCAAAAGCCAAGTACTGTGGTCTGTGAACGATAGGAATTCAATTTTTAAATGAACTCCCTTGCTGCCTGCAGGCCTGGTTCTATTTCTTCTAGAATCTAGGCTGATGTTAGAACGGTTGTCGGTTCAAAGAGCTAAACCCCTCCAGATGGAGTTAATAGAAGCTCGTAAATTCAGCTAGGAGGGCCTGAGCACACTGCTCATGGAAGGCCGAGAACATCAATCTGCCTTAATTGTTGACATTTGGAATCCTGATTGAGCGCCTCCACCCCCATCTATCTGCCTCCAGCTGACCAAAGGAGCTTTTCCCCACAGATGGAGAAGTGGTGGAAATGGCCACGCCCCAATGTTTAAGTCCAGGTGAAAAGTATCCCACCAGGCAGCTAGATAAGAAGGGTGGGTGGAGCCCGAGAGCCTGCTGGAGGCTGCGGGCGTGAGTGCGGCACCGGTGCTGTCGGCTGTGGAGGTCCCAGGCCGCGTCTCCAGCGTCCCAGTGAAGGGTAAGCACTTCCTCTTGGTGGCTCAGTGACAGCACCATAGCTGGAGAAGCTTAGGGAGAACGCAGCCCGCCTCATAAATTCAGAGACTTTTACAGTCAAAGGAGACCTCAGAAACAATTGCCTTCAACCCCTTCGTTTTACAAAAGCAGACGCTGAGGTCTGAGAAGTGAAGTGGTTTGGCCGAGGTCAGAAAGCAAGCTGGCAGTGGAGCGTACAACTCAGGGTCCTGGCCGGGCTCCCTACGTGACCTCCCCTCCAGGTGAGTGCTCCTAAGCAGACTTTTTTTTTTTTAATTGAAGTATAGTTGATTTACAATGTTGTGCTAATTTCTGCTGTACAGCAACGTGACTCGGTTATACACATATATACATTCCTTTTTGTATTTTTTCCATTATGGTTTACCCCAGGAGATTGGCTATAGTTCCCTATGCTATACAGTAGGACCTTGTTGTTGAATCCATCTACTAACCCCAAACTCCCAATCCATCCCTCCCTCCCCCCTCCCCCCGCCCCCTTGGCAACCACAAGTCTGTTCTCTATGTCCGTGAGTCTGTTTGTTTAGTAGATAGGTTCATTTGTGTCATAGTTTAGATTCCACATATCAGTGATATCATATGGTATTTGTCTTTCTGGCTGACTTCGTATAATCACTAGTTGTTCCATGTTGCTGCAAATGGCATTATTTCACATTTTTATGGCCGAGTAGTACTCCTTTGTATATATGTACCACATCTCCTTCATCCACTCCTCTGCTGATGGACCTTTAGGTTGTTTCCATGTCAGGCGTGAGCCAGCTGGCAACTCCAGGCTTGGCCCCGTGCTGCACTGCACGCAGACCCATCATTCTGAAGGGCTGGGGCCCGGCTGGGCGGAGGCACGATAGCGGCCACACCTGCACTCCTCCGTATTGCGCCAGAGCTCATAAGTAGGAACGCACAGCACCACGCTTTTAAGAAACACAGTAGGAGAAGTGCAATTCTGCATCCCTTTATTTATAAACACGTTGGCAATGCCGTGTCCCGTTGGCGAGCAGGAGTGGGTCTGGAGCGGGGGGGGCGGGGCATGTGCAGGGGTAGGAGTGGGTTGGGGAGGGGTGGGGCTGATTCTGGAAGTTCGCGTTATTCAGCACCAGAGCAGATGCTTGGGCGTAAGGTCGGGCTTTAACCCAGACGAGTCGTCATCTTGTCTCACGTGTACAGCATAGTCTTAAGTATGTATGATCTTATGGCTTTGTCCCGGGACACACTGCAGGGACACAACAAAAAACTCAAGTCTAGAGAGAAAGTAAAAGTTGCAAACGCCTCATGAGCTCGTGTTTTTTTAAAAAAGGACAAATCTGATGGTCAAGACTAGTGCTGAACGGATGCTTGAGGAACAGGGACATCTCTGCTCCCTTCGGGTTCATCTGATTCAGCTGAGTGTAGGTCGCCATCTCGCAATCTCTCCCTGGGGTATGCCTGGGTGGTAAGTCCCGAAGATGGAGAGAACGAATCCATGCTCTTCCCGTCCCTCCCTCCAAGGATGGACTCTCAGTAACTCCAGCCTAAGGCATGGAGGAAGCTGGCCATCCCGCAGCTGTGTCTCTTCCCCCGCACAGCAGGTCAGAAGGCAGACTTAGGTCTTGGGATCACTCCTCTTGGGGCTGGTTTCCTTTGCCTTTGTAAAGTCCTGGCCCACGGGAGTTGGCTTGCCAGAGACGGGCCATTCAATGTGACTATGACATTACAGTTGCCCCATGTTTTTAGCTGGTGAACATTTGATTTCAGGGTCCCCAGGAGGAAGATGTGGCAGCTAATGGAGAAGGGCTGAAATGGGGAAGCTGGACGGGGTGGGGGGACGGGAACCCACATCCTGCACAGGTACCCACTAACCTTGGGTGTCTGTGAAAGAAAGCCTGGCTCCTTTACCTGGTAGGGAGTGAGTGACACTTGTAAGGGAGCGGAAAGGAAGTACGCCCCCCCTCCTGCCCATCTTCATGTAACCTGCCTCCTTCCATGACCTAAACTGTTCTTCTCCAGCCCTCAGTCTGAAGCTTCCTTCTCTGTCTAGGGCAAAAGAACCTTTCCTTGCTTTTTGTCATTCCCGCTTACCTCTGCAAGCTTGTGTCACACTTTGTACATCTCTCATTCCAGCCTTAACGCACTCTTGGCCATTACTGTTGAGTGGCCGGCCCAAACAAAGAGCCGCCCCATCTCCTCCCAAGCAGGAGAGGAGGGGCAGGGACAAACTGGTGGCCAGGACGCATCAAAAGTTGGGTTGCAGAATCTCCTCATTCCTTCTCAGTAATCTCGTAGCCTTAGGGTGGGGAGGTATTGTTACAGGTCAGGAGCGGGACAGAGGGTGAGACCTAGAATCCGCTTGTGGGTTGTTACGGCCCATCCCTGGGATATCCCAGGCATTGGTCATTTCCCATAATTGGCAGCTAGGATGGCACTGAATCTGATGAGTTACATAAGCGGCACCTGTCAGTGTGGTGCGTGAGGCCGGCAAACTTAGAATCTGCCCGATACGTCAATTCCGAGCTATTTGCTCCAGAGCAGGAATCAGGTAAAAGTGATTCATCTGCTCTGGGCCGTGGCCAAAGCCCATAAAAGGCATTCCCAAGAGAGTTTCCCCTACAAAGGGAGGCCCTGAAACGGTTTGAGCGCGCAGATTCTCTTTAACCTACTTGCCTTTCTCTAGGCACCTCTTTCTCCTTTTCTCTTCCCTTGTTCTGACTGCCTTGCCTTCCCCAGCGGGCCTCCTCACCCTGTCACCACTCAGGAGATGGTGGGCATACATGCCCAGTGTGCCCTGGGTACACGACGGGAGAGAGACCAAACGGGCACAGTGGAAGAACGGGGCCTTTGCCCCTCTCAGCAGAGCAGTGCTGTGGGCCTTGACGGCAACCAGTTTTCTTCGCACGTGCCGTGTTCCCACCAGCTCTCTGCCCTGTGAGTGCTCGACACGGTTCCGGAGGAAGTGCCCAGACAAGGGGGTTCCCAGCCAGCTTAGCCGCACGGTTTTGCTTCCCAACAAACACCACTTATCTCCAGGTGGGTAGGGAGGTAGTTCAACCCCAACACGAGGGGGAAAGACATGCCACCTTCCTTCACTGGTTGCCCCACTTGTCACCCAGAAGGCTGTTTCCCAGGGTCTCTGAAAGGGAGAGTTTCTGTCACGAGATGCCGGGCTCTGTCCGCAAGTTGCTGTGTCGGGCCTCTGGCTTTACTGGGACAGCCGGGCAATGCCCCTTCTACCCAATGCCTCTTCTACATCTTGCCTCTACCTGCTCATTTCCACCTGTGCTTAGGGGACAGTAACTTCAGACAACTCAGCAGGCATACTTAGCGTCTTCATCCCATTTGAAACCTAGGGCCGGGGAGGTGGGTAATTACAGGACTACCTGGAACATCCAGAGGCTGAGGTCCGGCTGAGGTTTCCACCTCGCTCGGCGAAACTATTCAGAGCCTTCCTCTACCCAGGAAGATGATGGGAGGCTGTGAGCACAACATGCTGATTTCGTGGCTGGGACATTTCTACGGGAATGCAGGATGAGCTGACGAAGTGCCCAAGTCACAAGGGAACCAGGTAGTTCTTAAGACCAAGGGTTTCAGCAGGGTATTAGGGTGAGAGCAGTAGAGGGGGATAATGTAAAATGCCACCACCACAGATTCATATTGCACATGGTACACGCCCTGGATGGCGTATTGGGAGCATACACAGAACAGATACGTGCAGGTAGCACCCCCTATTGGTATACTATGTGGTTTGGTACATCAAACCGTTACTTGAGGTCTATGAAACTGTTAACTGGTCAGAAATGGGAAAAGCCATTCCATAATAGCATCCTTGAAGGAGAAGCTTCAGGAAACATCTACCATCTGCTAAACTTGGAGCCAAAGCAAAGCGGCTCCTTCATATACATATACACACACATATACATATATATATATGTATGTATATATATGATGTTCTGTTTTGTTGCATTTCCCACAGATTAAGGTAGCTTCTGGAAAACAAGTCAAACCAATGATGAAAGAGTACAACCAGGAGACATTACGCCTTAGGTGGCGTTCTCCTTGACAAAACTGTCCTTGGAATAAGAAGTTGAGGTTCACGCTAGGTGACCTTTGATATACGTAGCCTAAAGCAAGGCTTGGTCTAGACGCCGCGTTCCTGGAACTGGAAAGAATTGATGTGTTGCAACATCAGGTCTCGTGGCTAAACTGAGAAGGTTGGCATTTGTCTGTAGCTTGACTATTTCAGAAGCACTGTGCCACCTCTACTGGAAACAACTTTATTCTGGTAGAGCTCGGGTGGTAGGAGGCAACGTGCAGGGCCCTTAGGAGCTGGAAGTAGATTGAGGGAGCAGACGCTTCCACAGGTGGTATGCTTGGTGGGGGCCAGTGTAAGGACCAAAGCAGAAGGCACGCCACTCAGTGCAAGTCTCCCAGGGGTGCTCTTCATCTTTCCTTAGCAAGGTTAAAGTAGTGGTTCTAGATGATGCTAAGAAGGTTTGTATAGGTTGTCTGGCGGGAAACCTCCATGCAGAGTCCAAGTCTTAGGCTGAGTGGAGACTGACGGAGAGCTGGTCTCAAGGCCTTCCCTTAGCAGAGCTCAGGGTCTCCTGGCCGAGCTGCAGCTCCCACGCCACTCAGGCATCCCCCGTGCCCCCGCCCTCCCCCCAGCCTGGGTGGCGTGGCTCTTGTTTTCTCCCAGCAGCCTTTACTTCTCATCTTCATCCCCCTCACTCATGCTGCTGATGGAGGCTGAGGCGGCTTTGGGTGAGGAGGGGGGTGAGGTTTTGTTCGGGAGCCACGAGAAGGTGGGCGACGGGGAGCGTGAAGGGGACCGGCTCCTGGTGGGGCTGCTCACAGGGCTCTGCTTCGGGGACAAGGCCTGCAGCATCCGGCTACTCCTCTCCTGGAACATCTGCTTCTAGAGAGAGAAGGGAGAGAAGGCGTCTGTTAAAGGAGCCTTCTGAGGCGGTAGGGAAACAAACAAGGCAGGAAGGACAGCTGCTGCTCTAAGAACCTGCACGCACAAACGCAGGCTCGCATGACAGCCCGTGTTCCCCAGACTATCTCTGGGGAGGGGCTGAGTGAGATTCTGGGGCAGGAAGATGCTGCCACATCAGATTATCCTCCCGGCTGGTTCTTGGGGCTCATCCCTTCTTACCACCTTTTCCTCCATCTCCAAATCGAACTGCTATCTGATGTGCCAGGCAAATGGCAATGTCCTCGGTACTTCGAAGTGCAGCAGGAAATAAAACAAAAATCCCTATCCTCATGGAAATGCGGGAGGAATCACACAATAAACAAAATATGAGGTGTGTCAGATGGAACTATGGTCTGAGAGAAAACTACAACGAGAGAGGTTAGCAGATTGGGGTGTGGGCCGGGGAGACAGGTGGGCTGCAAAGGTCAGTAGGGCGCTCAGGGAAGGCCTCACTGAGAAGATGCTGTCTGAGCAGAGACCTGAAAGAGGTGAGGAGGGGACTACATGAATGGCAATCGGGGGGAAGCACGTTCCAGACAGAACTCCGAGAAGGGAGCATGCAGTGCACGTCCCAGGACAAGCAAGGAGACCCTGTGGGCTGGAGTGGAGTTACCTGGGTGAGGAGGGGCATGGGGGGAAGAAAAGGATAAAGTTGGTGGTCATATCGAAGCCGGGGCTTCAGTGACATGCGGGAAGATGGGGTGGAGATGGGTGGTAAGCCCGTGGGGCTGGATGAGGACTGGCTTTCCAAACAGAAGGTGCTAAGTAGACAGGGCTAAGCATAACTGCTTGGCCTGACTGGACCCCAAGTGCCTATATGGTGACAGTAGTTGAGGCTGGAGCACCAGGAGGAGGATGGATTTCTCCTGAGGAGCCCCTGGAAGATTTTAATCAAGAGAAGGGTATGGTAAGATTGGTGATGTAGAAATACCTTTGGGTATGAGCATAAAAGCAAAAAAAGAAACCATTAGAAAAAAAGATTGATGTTTGGCTGTATAGAAAATTTAAAACTTCTGTACCTAAAAAAAAAAACAAACCACTATGAAATAAGGTACAAGGCAAATGAAAAAAAGGGGGAGGGCTTCCCTAGTGGCGCAGTGGTTGAGAGTCCGCCTGCCGATGCAGGGGACACGGGTTCGTGCCCCGGTCCGGGAAGATCCCACATGCTGCGGAGCAGGCTGGGCCCGTGAGCCATGGCCGCTGAGCCTGCGCGTCCGGAGCCTGCGCGTCCGGAGCCTGTGCTCCACAACGGGAGAGGCCACAACAGTGAGAGGCCCGCGTACTGCCAAAAAAAAAAAAGGGGGGGGGGAATTTTTGCAACATTTAAATACAAATAAAGCGTTTTAGTATATAAACAGAGCTTAGAAACCAAAAAGAATATAATGACCATTTGGCACATACAGGTAACTCACAAAAGACTTATAAATGAACTCTAAAAAATGTTTGGCATCACTAGTAAACTTACGCAAAGTGATGGGAGATACCTCTTTTAATATATCAGATTGCTAAAGATATTTTTCATCTTCCCAACCTTTTAAAAGTTTTTCCAGTTTTGAGATAGAATTGACATACAATTCAATTGTATGAACAACTGAACTTCTCTTTCTGGTTCTTAAACTGTATACGTTTAAGGTGTACAGCATAATGATTTCACTTAAATCGTGAAATAATTACTACAATAAGGTTAGTTAACATCCATCATCTCATATGGATACAAATATTTTTTCCTTGTGATGAACATTCTTAGGATGTACTCTCAAAACCTGTATATATACCATACAGCAATGTTAACTACGGTGATCATGTTGTACATTACATGCCTAGTACTTACTTATAACTGGAAATTTGTACCTTTTGATCCCCTTCATGCAATTTCCCCTCCCCATACTCCCTACCTCTGGTAAACACAATCTGTCAGTGAAATCATACAGTATTTGTCTTTCTCTGACTTATTTCACTTGGCAAAATGCCCTCAAGGTCCATCCGTGTTATCACAAATGGTGGGATTTCCTCCTTTTATATGGATGAGTAATAATCCATTGTGTGTGTGTGTGTGTGTATAAACCACAACTTTGTCCATTCATCCATCGACAGACACTTAGGTTGTTTCCATGTCTTCACTATTACCAATAATGCTGCCATGAACACAGGGGTGCAGTTATCT
This sequence comes from Grampus griseus, assembly GCF_964374135.1. Classification (NCBI taxonomy): domain Eukaryota; kingdom Metazoa; phylum Chordata; class Mammalia; order Artiodactyla; family Delphinidae; genus Grampus; species Grampus griseus. Next base: position 20,735,326 of record NC_138999.1, read on the forward strand.
CTTCAACACAGTGTTTTCATTTCCTTCAGATATAATAGTTGACCCTTGAACAATGGGGTTATGGATGCTGACCCTCTGCTGTCGAAAAATCGGTGTAAAACATTGGAGTTGGCCCTCGGCGTTCACAGTTCTATGTCTGTGGATTCAACCAACTGTAGATCATGTAGTACCTTAGTATTTAATACTGAAAACAATCCAAGTATAAGTGGACCCGTGCAGTTCAAACCTGTTCAAGGGTCAACTGTATTCCCACAAGTGGAAATTCTGGATCATATTTTGAATTTTTTGAGGAACCTTCATAATGTTTCCATATCGGTTGTACCAGTTGACAATCCCACCAACAGTGCACAAGCATTCCCTTTTCTCTACATACTTGCCAGCATTTGTTCTCTTGTCTTTTTATTGCTCACACTCTAACAGGTGTGAGATAATATCTCATTGTGGTTTCGATCTGCATTTCCCTGTTGATTTAGTGATGTGGAACATCTTTTCATGTACTTGTTAACCATTGGTATATCTTCTTTGGAAAAATGTCTTTTCAGGTCCTTTGCCCATTTTTAAATTGGATTACTTGGTTTTTTGCTACTCAACTCTATGAGATCTTTATATATTTTGGATGTTAATTCCTTATCAGATACATGGTTTGTAAATATTTTTTCCCTTTCTGTAGGCTGTCTTTTAATTTTGTAGGTGGTTTCTTTTGCCATGCAAAATTTTTCAGTTTGATGTAGTCTCATTTATTTTGTTGCTTGTGCCTTAGGTGTCATATCCAAAAAATCATTGCCAAGACCCATGTCAAGGAGTTTTGCTCTGATGTTTTCTACTGGGAATTTTATGGATTGTGATCTCACATTGAAATCCTTAATCTAGTTCAAGTCAATTTTCGTGGGTGGTGTAAGATAGGGGTCTACTTTCATTCTTTTACATGTAAATGTCCAATTTTCTAGCACCATTTATTGAAGATACTGTCTTTTCTCTAGTGAGTATTTTTGGCTCCCTTGCATGGGTTTACTCCTGGGATCTCAATTCTGTTTTGTTGGTCTATGTGTCTGTTATTATGCCACTGTCATACTGTTTTGATTACTACAGCTTTATAGTATAGTTTGAAAGCAAGAAGTGTGATGCCTCCCACTTTGTTCTTCTTTCTCAAGATTGTTTTGGCTGTCCACACAGGGTCTTTTGTGCTTCCATATAAATTTTAGGACTTTTTTTCTATTTCTGAAAAAAATGCCATTAGAAACTTGATGGGAATTGCATCGAATCTATAGATGGCTTTGGATAGTATGGACATTTTAACAATTCTCTCAATCCATGAGCATGGGATATCTTTCCAGTTATTGGTGTCTTCTTGGATTTCTTTCTTCAGTGTCTTGTAGCTTTCAGTGCAGAGATCTTTCACCTCCTTGGTTAAATTAAGTATACTATTCTTTTTTTTTTTTTGTGGTGCGTGGGCCTCTCACTGTTGTGGCCTCTCCCGCTGTGGAGCACAGGCTCCGGACACGCAGGCTCAGCGGCCATGGCTCACGGGCCCAACCGCTCTGTGGCATGTGGGATCTTCCCAGACCGGGGCACGAACCCACATCCCCTGCATCGGCAGGCGGACTCTCAACCACTGCACCACCAGGGAAGCCCCAGTATTCTATTCTTTTTGATGCTACTGTAAATGGGATAATTTAAGTCTCTTTTCCATATAATTCATTATCAGTGTACAGAAATGCTACTGATTTTTGTATGTTAATTTTGTATCCTGCAACTTTACTGAATTGATTAGATCTAGCAGTTTACTGATGGAATCTCTAGAATTTTCTATGTATAAAATAATGTCATATGCAAATAGAGACTATTTTACTTCTTCCTTTCCAATCCTAATGCCTTTTATATCTTTTTCTTGCCTGACTGCTCTGGCTAGGACTTTGAGTACTATGTTGAATAGGAGTGGTGAGAGTGGGCAGCCTTGCCTTGTTCCTGATTTTAGAGGACAAGTTTTTAACCTTTCACAATTGAGTATGATGTTAGCTGTGGGACTGTCATATATGGCCTTTATTATGTTGTGGTATATTCCTTCTATACCTAGTTTGTAGTTTTTAACAACTGTCATAAATAGTTGTTAAATTTTGTCAAATGCTTTTTCAGCATCTATAGGGATGATCATATGATTTTTTTCCTTTCATTCTATTAATTGATGCATCACATTGATGGATTTGTGTCTGAACTATCCTTGCATCTCAGGGATAAATCCCACTTGGTCATGGCGAAAGATCTTTTTAACGTGCTGCTGAATGCAGTTTGCTAGTATTTTACTGAGAATTTTTGCATCTATATTCATAAGGGATATTGGCCTATGGTTTTCTTTTCTGAGAGTGTCCTTTTCTGGCTTTGGTATGAGGGTAATGCTGATCTTGTAAAATGAGTTTGGGAGTTTCCCACCTTCTCAGTATTTTGGGAAGAGTTTGAGAAGGATTGGCATTAATTCTTCTTCAAATGCTTACTAAAATTCACCAGTGAAGCCATCTGGTCCTGGGCTTTTCTTCATTGGGAGATTTTTGATTAATGATTCAATCTCCTTAATACTAATTGGTCTGTCCAGATTTTCTCTTTCTTCCTGATTCAGTCTTGTTAGGTTGTATGTTTCTAAAAATGTGTCCATTTATTCTAGTTTGTCCAGTTTGTTGGTGTATAAATTGTTCATAGTAGCCTCTTATAATCCTTTGTATTTCTGTGGTATCAGTGGTAATGTCTCCCTTTTCATTTATAATTTTGTTGATTTGAGTCTTCTCTCTTTGTTTCTTGGTGAGTCTAGCTAAAGGTCTGACAACCTTGTTTATCTTTTCCAAGGACTAACTCTTAGTTTTGTTAAAGTGTTGTTAACCTTTTCTATTGTCTTCCTATTCTCTATCTCATTTGTTTCTGCTCTAATCTTTATTTCCTTCCTTCTGCTAACTTTGGGCTCAGTTTGTTCTGCTCTTTCTGGTTCCTTAAGGTATAGAGTTACGTTATTTGAGACTTTTCTTATTTCTTAATGTAGGCATTTATTGCTATGAACTTCCCTCTTTGAATTGCTTTTGGTGCATGCCGTAAGTTTTGGTATGTAGTATTTCCATTTTTCATTTGTCTCAAGATAAATTATTTCCCCTTTCATTTCTTCTTTGATGGGTCAGGAGAATATTATTTAATTTCCATGTATTTGTGAATTTTCTAGTTTTCTTCCTGTTACTGATTTCTAGTTTCATACCATTGTGGTCAGAGAAGATACTTGGTATGATTTCACTATTCTTAAATTTGCTTAGACTTGTTTTGTGGCCTAACATATGGTCTATTCTAAAAAATGTTCCATATGCACTTAAGAGTGTATATTTGGCTGTTATTGGATAGAATATCCTGTATATGTCTCTTAGGTTCAGTTGATCTATAGCGTTGTTCATATCCACTGTTTCCTTATTGATTCCCTGTGTGGATGATCTATCCATTGTTGAGAGTGGGGTATTAAAGTCCCCAACTATTATTGTATTGCTGTTTTCTCAGTTTAGGTCTGCTTTATATATTTGGATGCTCCAACGTTGGATGCATAAATATCTACAATTATTATATCTTCTTGATGGATTGACTGCTTTAACATTATATGTTGACATTCTTTGTCTCTTTGTACTATTTTTACTATAAAGTCTATTTTGTCTCATGTAAGTACACCTACCCCTGACTTCTTAAAATATACCATTTGCTTGGATTATCTTTTTCCACCCCTTTCTTTTTTTTCTGTTTGTTTTTTTAAATTTTATTTATTTTTTAATTTTTAAATTTAATTTTTTTATACAGCAGGTTCTTATTAGTTATCTATTTTATACATATTAGTGTATACATGTCAATCCCAATCTCCCAGTTCATCCCACCACCACCACCACCCCTGCCACTTTCCCCCCTTGGTGTCCCTACATTTGTTCTCTACATCTGTGTCTCTATTTCTGCCCTGCAAACCGGTTCATCTGTATCATTTTTCTAGGTTCCACATATATGCGTTAATATATGATATTTGTTTTTCTCTTTCTGACTACTTCACTCTGTATGACAGTCTCCAGATCCATCCACGTCTCTACAAATGACCCAATTTCTTTCCTTTTTATAGCTGAGTAATATTCCATGGTATATATGTACCACATCTTCTTTATCCATTACGTCTGTCGATGGGCATTTAGATTGCTTCCATGACATGGCTATTGTAAATTGCGCTGCAATGAACATTGGGGTGCATGTGTCTTTTTGAATTATGGTTTTCTCTGGGTATATGCCCAGTAGTGGGATTGCTGGGTCATATGTAATTCTATTTTAAGTTTTTTAAGGAACGTCCATACTGTTGTCCATATTGGCTAAATCAATTTACATTCCCATCAACAGTGCAAGAGGGTTCCCTTTTCTCCACACCCTCTCCAGCATTTGTTGCTTGTAGATTTTCTGATGATGCCCATTCTAACTGGTGTGAGGTGATATCTCATTGTAGTTTTGATTTCCGTTTCTCTAATTAGTGATGTTGAGCAGCTTTTCATGTGCTTCTTAGCCATCTGTATGTCTTCTTTGGAGAAATGTCTATTTAGGTCTTCTGCCCATTTTTGGATTGGGTTGTTTGTTTTTTTAATATTGAGCTCCACTCCTTTATTTTCAGTCTGTGTGTGTCTTTAAGGTTAAAGTGAACCTCTTGTGGGCAACATATTGTCAGATCTTGTTTTTTTTTTTTAACCATTTAGCCATTCTGTATCTTTTGATTGCAGAATCTAGTCCATTTATGTTAAAAGTAATTATTGATAGGGAAGGACTTATTATTGCCATTGTGTTAATTGTTTTCTGGTTGTTTTGTAGTTCCTCTGTTCCTTGTTTCATATTTTGCTGTGTTTTTTGTGTGTGTTTTGATGTCTTTTGGTATCAGTATGCTTTGACAACTTTATCATGTTCTTTTGTGTAAATACTACAGGTTTTTGCCTTATCATTACCATGAGGCTTACATAGACTATGTTAAAATAATAACACACTATTTTAAACTTATAATGACTTAAGTTCAATAGACTTCCTAAACTTTACTTTTGCTTGTCCTCTCCCTCACATTTTAGGTTATTGTTGCTGGACAGTTGATATATTATTAAATATTGTGTAACCAATATCAAATTATTGTAGTCATGGTTATTTTTACTATGTTTTCTAACTTTTTAAAGTATTATTTATTTATTTATTTATTTATTTATGGCTTCATTGGGTCTTCATTGCTGTGTGCAGGCTTTCTCTAGTTGTGGCGACTGGGGTCTACTCTTTGTTGTGGCGTGCAGGCTTCTCATTGCAGTGGCTTCTCGTTGCAGAGCACGGGCTCTAGGCATGAGGGCTTCAGTAGCTGTGGCACACGGCCTCAGTAGTTGTGGCTCACAGTCTCTAGAGTACAGGCTCTATAGTTTGGTGCACAGGCATGTGGGATCTTCCCAGACCAGGGATCAAACCCGTGTCCCCTGCATTGGCAGGCGGATTCTCAACCACTGCACCAGCAGGGAAGTCCTGTTTTCTAACCTTTAGTGTACAGTTATGTGAATTATGTACCACTGTTACATTATAGAATCTAACTTTGACTATATAATTACCATTACCAGTGAGTTTTATGCTACCTTCTTATGTTTTATGATGTTATTTAGTGTCCTTTTACTCAAAGAACTCCCTTTAGCCTTTCTTGTAAGGCAGATCTAGTGGTGAGAAACTCCCTCAGGTTTTGTTTCTTCAGGAATACCTTTATCTCTCCTTCATTTCTGAAGGATAGCTTTGCCAGGCATAGAATTCTTGGTTGATGGTTTTTTTCAAAAATTTGAATATACCATTCCATTCTCTCCTGACATCAGACGTTTCTGTTGAGAAATCTACCAAAAGTCTTATGAGGGTTCCAGTGTTTGTAATTTCTCTTTTCTCTTGCTGCTTTCAAAATTCTTTGTCTTTGACTTTTGACAATTTAATTATAATCTCAGTGTAGCCCTACTCAGGTTTAACCTATTTGGTGTCCTTTGTGCCTTATGGATCTGGATGTCCCTTTCTCTCCCAAGTTGTGGGAAGTTTTCAGCCATTATTGATTGAAATAATACACTTTGTCTCTTTATCTTCTCCTTCTGGAATTCCCATAATGCACATACTGTTTCTTTTGATTGTGTCCTGTAATTCCCATAGGTTTTATTCACTCTTCATTTTTTTTTCTTTTTCCTCCTGACTGGATAGTTTCTTGACTTCTAGGTTTCTTGTGCCTAGTAGAGTCTGCTTTTGAAGCTCATTGTTGAGTTCTTCAGTCATCGTATTTTTCAGCTCTAGGGTTTCTGTTTGGGTTTTTTTTTTTTTGATGGTTCCTATTTCTTTGAGTTTCTCATTTTGTTCATGTATGGTTTTCCTAATTGTGTTGTCTGTGTGTGCTTGTAGTTCACTAAACTTCTTTGGGAGGATTATTCTGAATTCTTTGCCTGAAAGTTCAGAGATGTCCATTTATTTAGGGTCAGTACTTGGAGCTTTATTAGTTTCCTTTGCTGTCATATTAACCATATTTTTCATGATCCTTGATTTCTTACATTGGTATATGCACATTTGAGTAAGTGGTCTTCTCTTCCAGACTTTACATGTGTACTTTGGCAGAGACAGTCAGCTCAGTTTGCGTTTCTGGATATGTTTGCTGGTAACATCCTTGGCAGGAATGGTTTGCTATCAGGGTTTATTTTGGGGTGAGGCCACTGCCCAAGTTCTGAGGTGACGGGGCAGGGAGGGCTTGCTGCTGCCTGAGAACAGTTGGATAGGACTGCTGATTTGGTTCCCTGCACAAGTGAGGCTGTAGCTTGGGCTCCACAGCTTCCTGGGTTTTCTGGTCAGGATAACTAGATGGTCGTGACTAGGTACTATACTCAGCAGTAGGTGAGGCCATGAATTACCCTCTCTTCCCTGGTAGGGCAGCAGAATAGGCTCCAGGGCCTGTACGGCTTGTTGTTTGGGGATCTGAGTCAGGCAAGAGTGTGTACTGAATTCCCTGGCCAGACAGGGCCACCAGTTTTGCTCTCTGTTCAAGTGCCACTGTACACAGGGTTGTTGGATGAGCTAGGCAGCTTCCCGTGTGCTCTAGTTAGATTCTGTGGTCGGGTGGGCTACAAGGTGTATTCAGCAACGATTGGGGCTGTGAATTAGATTCCCTTCCTGGGCACGGTGGGAGAACTAATTCCAAGGCCAGAAAGGCTCTTTGTGGGTGGTCTTGATTCAAGCTGACCTGCACCCTAAGTTCCGTAGCTGAACACAGCCACTGGCTTTGCTCTGCCGTCTGTCAGCTCTGCCTGCCAGACTCTGTGCTCAAGTATTGCTGGGCTATGCAGCTTCCCAGGTGTTCTCGCAAGGCTTTCTGGTTGGGTGGGGCTGGGACCTTCATTCAGCAGTCAGTGGGGGTTAAAACTCAGCTCCGCTGCATGCGTGGGGACAGACCGGGCTCCAGGGCCAAAAATCTTTGTTTGAGGACCCAAATCAGACAGACTTGGACTCCACTGAGTTCCCAGGTCAGATGGTGCCAATGATTCGACTCTGCAGATGGACAAAGTGGCTGGCTGGGGCTACTACTTGGGCGCTGCACATAGGAACTTGGTCCGCCAAGATCAGAGTGCTGGTTGTGGCATGATGAGATCCTCAGTGGTCAAGTCCTTCAGATTCCTCTGCAGTCACCATGGGGTAAGACCAGAGATGGTCTCGCAAGAAAGAACCCACAGTGCCGGGAGAGCTGGATGTCCATCTGGGCCTCTTTCGCCACTGGAGGAACCAGAGGCTCGGGGGAGATTTCTCCACGGTGCCATGCTGGCCTGGGGGAGGGGCAGTACGGTGAGCACGTAGCGGCTCCTCTTACCCTTCTAATGCCACCTGTCTTGGTCTCTGTGGTGCAGGGCGTGCTTCAGCCACACCCAAGTGTTCTAGGATTCCCTCAGTGGTGTCTTCTCTGTGAATAGTTCTTCTTGTGAGGGAGAACAAAGTCAGGAATGACCTATGTTGCCATCTTGATGTCACTCCGCCAAGATTATTTTTTTTTAATTGGTAATGGCCAGTGTTGGTGAGGGCTCAGGAAAAAGACTACACTCCTTTTACTGCTGGTGGAAGGGTAAGATAGTAGTGCCGTTCGGAGGGGTAATTGGGCAAATAGGCACAAAAACTTTTTTCCTGAGGAGATGGTCAGAGATGTAAATTTGTGTACATGGACATTCATTGCAGTGTCAACAGACAAAACGTCAAACTCCCTAAACAGGTTAGAGAGATCTTGCACAACTCTGAGATTATACACTAAGCAGCTGATGAAAATCAAGTCCTTAAAGAATATTCAGTAATGTGAGAAAATGTTCATGAGCTATTGCAAAGTAAAAATGATTTTAGAATAGGAAAATATATACATGTAGCAAGGAAATATATACATGTAGATGGAAGAAAGATGGGGGCAATACCCGCCAAATATTAGCAGTGACTACTCTGGGTGATGAGGCTAGAGGTGATTTTTAGTTTCTTTTATTATTTTCTTTACTTTCTAATAGTTCTACAATGAACACACTATTTTTACCATCAAAAAAAAGATACGCTAGGAAGAAAGAAAGATAACTGAGGCAAGGAGATTAGGCCAAAGGGCATTGCAATAATGTCACAGGTAAGAAAATGTTAAGGCCTCAGGCACAACATCAATTCCCCTGCAGTCATTTTCCCTTTTTAAGTTGTAGCCCATTACTTTTTAGGAGCTCAAATCTCCTCTAGCAGATACAAGAGAGATGACTTGCTGATCACTGAGATCCTTTCCAGATTTAAAACTCCATAATTCTATGAATACACCGATTATTCATCTTCCATTAAAGGCATTGATAATTCTGCCAGAAGACATCCAAACCCCTCAAAATCAAACAGAAACAAATGCTGTAGTACAACAGCATTAATTTAGATTAAGCCCATTTATGAGACAAAATCAAATGCCGAAAGGATAGGGTGGCCTATTATTAATGGCAACGTGAAAAAAAAAATCCTTGAACTTCTAACAGGCATTTCTATTTTTAAATTTTTTAAATTTATTTTTGGCTGCGTTGGTCTTCGTTGCTGTGTGCAGGCTTTCTCTAGTTGCGGCGAGCAGGGGCTGCTCTTCGTTGCGGTGCGCGGGCTTCTCATGTTGTGGAGCATGGGCTCTAGGCGTGTGGGCTTCAGTAGTTGTGGCACATGGGCTCAGTAGTTGTGGCTCGCGGGCTCTAGAAAGCAGGCTCAGTAGTTGTGGCGCATGGGCTTAGTTGCTCCTCGGCATGTGGGATCTTCCCGGACCAGGGCTCGAACTCGTGTCCCTGGCATAGGCAGGCGGATTCTCAACCACTGTACCACCAGGGAAGCCCCTAGCAGGCATTTTGAAATATGTGTTTTTATTACTGTAATCTTTAAGTATATTTTTAGTGGCAGCCACTAGCCCTCCTGCTGTTAATGGATTGTCAGCATTTCCATTAGAAGCCCACTTTCTAAGGAATCTCCAACTTGTCTCCTAGTTGGAGACTAGACAAGACTCAAGCTCATAACTGAATATTCTGCCTAAGGGGATGAAATTATTTGAACCCTTAATGATAAACAGTGGTGTCACCCTTTATAAAATGCAGTATCCAGGCAAAACAACTATGGGTCTTGATTTGCAAGCTCTCTGATCTGTTTCTGGTACATTTTGAAGGGTGGTTCCCCTGTGAAGGAGCTGAATTGAATCAGGTCAGGAGACAGTTTGTAATGAGCTTCCTGGAAAGAAAAGCACTTTAGAAATATAACAAATAATGAAGACCGTGGCATGGCATTTTCAAAGAGAAAAGACTGAATTTAAATTCAGTCTTTTGCTGTATTAAGAGGTTTCCATTTATAAAGTTTTCTCCCAAGAAAAGAACCCCATTTATAGTCCTGTCCACATGAAAATAAATTTCTATTTCCCCTCCTACAATGTTTTCCCTTTTAAAAAAAAGTTCTTAATATCTAGTAAGGCAGTAAATGTCTTGACACATGCATTTAAAGGTTTCAGTGTTTCAGATATACTCTGGCACCACCAAAAAGGAAATAAAAAATATCCTAGTTACAGATGGTTTGGACCTCCTGATATTCAAGATGGAACTCATGGAGAGTTTCAGTTCTGTGCAAATCAATAAGCAACAACTCACCCTGAAACAGTGCCCGACACGTGCCCTGGGTACCCAGCACTGTTATAAAGGGCTTTAAAGTATGAGAAAATTTAATCCTCCCAACAACCCTAGGAAGTGGCTGAGAGGTAAATGAACTTGCTCAAGGCTACCCAGCTAGGAAGTGAGCCCCTGCTCATGACCAGCTCTCCATAACTTTCATAGTAGGAAGCTTTTCATGTTTACTCATGTTTTATTGAATATTTGTTGGAAGACAAAGTTTTCAAACTGTCCAAAAGACAAGTGGGAAATCTAGTTCAGATCCACGAACTGCATTTTATATTTCTTTTCTCAAAATTAAGTCTTAAAACTTAGCAATGCCATGAAAATGGCTATTATAAGGAACAAACAGAAAACAACAAGTGCTGGAGAAATTAGAACTTTCGTGCGTTGCCAAGGGAATGTAAACTGGTGCAGCCACTATGGAAAACAGTATGGCAGTTCCTCAAAAAAATTAAAAAGAGCATTATCATATGGTTTAACAACTCTACTTCTGGGTATATACCCAAAAAGACTTGAAAGCAGAGACTTAAATAGATACTTGTATAGTAATGTTCATAGCCAAAAAGTGGAAACACTCTAAATGTCTATTGGTGGATGAATGGATAAACAAAATGAGGTATGCATAAATAACTGTATATGTGTATATGTATGTATATGTACACGTGTATGCATATACATATGATGGGTTTTTTTTTTTTGCTAGCATGGCTAAAGTATTTCTAAGATGGTGTTGAAAAGAAACATTTTGTCTCTTATAAAATATTATGGAGGGTTTTCCTGGCATGGAGAATCTGAAAGCTCACAAAAGATTCATTGCTTCAACAAACATTTACCAACAGCACACTATGTATGGTTTGAGGATTAATCTAAACCCTGAGGATAGAGCAGTAAACAATAGAGGAAAAAAGTCTATGTTCATGTATATATTTTTTGAGGTATAATTGACATATAATGTTATATTAGTTTCAGGTGTACAACATATATATGTAACATATAATATGTACACATATATGTGTGTGTATATATATATGTAAATGATCACAATAAGTCTTGTTAATCTGTTACCATACATGGTTGCAAATTTCTGTGATGAGAACTTTTAAGATCTACTTTCAAATAGGCAAGAGTATTATTAACTATTACCATGCTGCACATTACATCTCCAGGACTTCTTTTTTAAGAATATAGAAAAAAATCAGTGTATTTCTATATATTAGCAATAAACAATCTAAAAATTTTTTTAAATCCAGTTAAAATAACAAAAAGAAAAAAATAAGAGTAAATTTAATCAATGAATATAAGACTTGTATACTGCAAATCATTGTTGAAAGAAACTAAAGACCTAAGTAAATGGAGAGACATCCTGTGTTCATGGATTGGAAGATTTAATATTAAGATGACAACACTTAGAAATAAACCCATATATCAAAAGTAAATTGATTTTCAACAAGGATGTCAAGAGTATCCTTATCAACAAATGGTGATAGACAATGGATATCCATATCCAAAAGAATAAATTTGAACCTTAGTTCATACCACATATAAAAATTAACTCAAAATGGATCTTAGGGCTTCCCTGGTGGCGCAGTGGTTGAGAGTCTGCCTGCCGATGCAGGGGACACGGGTTCGTGCCCCGGTCCGGGAGGATCCCACATGCCGCGGAGCGGCTGGGCCCGTGAGCCATGGCCGCTGAGCCTGCGCATCCGGAGCCTGTGCTCTGCAACGGGAGAGGCCACAATGGTGAGAGGCCCGCGTACCGTAAAAAAAAAAAAAAAAAAGGGATCTTAGAGGAAACACTGGTGTAAATCTGTAAGATGTTAGATTAGGCAATAGTTTCTTTTTTTTCTTAACATTTTTATTCGAGTATAATAAAATTGCTTTATCTCACACTGGTCAGAATGGCCATCATCAAAAAATCTAGAAACAATAAATGCTGGAGAGGGTATGGAGAAAAGGGAACACGCTTGCACTGCTGGTGGGAATGTAAATTGATACAGCTACTATGGAGAACAGTATGGAGGTTCCTTAAAAAACTACAGATAGAACTACCATACGACCCAGCAATCCCACTACTGGGCATATACCCTGAGAAAACCATAATTCAAAAAGAGTCATGTACCAAAATGTTCATTGCAGCTCTATTTACGATAGCCAGGACATGGAAGCAACCTAAGTGTCCATCAACAGATGAATGGGTAAAGAAGATGTGGCACATACATACAATGGAATATTACTCATCTATGAAAAGAAACAAAATTGAGTTATTTGTAGTGAGGTGGATGGACCTAGAGTCTGTCATACAGAGTGAAGTAAGTCAAAAAGAGAAAAATACCGTATGCTAACACATATATATGGAATTTAAGAAAGAAAAAAAAAGGTCATGAAGAACCTAGGGGTAAGACGGGAATAAAGACACAGACCTACTAGAGAATGGACTTGAGGATGTGGGGAGGGGGAAGGGTAGGCAGTGACGAAGTGAGAGAGTGGCATGGACATATATACACTATCAAACGTAGAATAGGTAGCTAGTGGGAAGCAGCCTCATAGTACAGGGAGATCAGCTCGGTGCTCTGTTACCACCTGGAGGGGTGGGATGGGGACGGTGGGAGGGAGGGAGGGAGATGCAAAAGGGAAGAGAAATGGGAACAGGTGTATATGTATAACTGATTCACTTTGTTATAAAGCAGAAACTAACACACCATTGTAAAGCAATTATACTCCAATAAAGATGTTTAAAAAAATAAAAAATAAAAATAAAATTGCTTTACATTGTTGTGTTAGTTTCTGCTGTATAACAAAGTGAACCAGCTATTCGTATACATATATCCCCATATCCCCTCCCTCTTGCGTCTCCCTCCCACCCTCCCTAACCCACCCCTCTAGGTGGTCACAAAGCACCGAGCTGATCTCCCTGTGCTATGAGGCTGCTTCCCACTAGCTATCTACTTTACATTTGGTAGTGTATATATGTCAGTGCCACTCTCTAACTTCTTCTTAGCTTACCCTTTCCCCTCCCAGTGTCCTCAAGTCCATTCTCTATGTCTGTGTCTTTATTCTTGTCCTGCCCCTAGGTTCTTCAGAACCTTTTTTTTTTTAATTCCATATATATATGTGTTAGCATACGGTATTTGTTTTTCTCTTTCTGACTTACTTCACTCTGTATGACAGTCTCTAGGTCCATCCACCTCACTACAAATAACTCAATTACGTTTCTTTTTATGGCTGAGTAATATTCCATTGTATATATGTGCCACATCTTCTTTATCCATTCATCCGATGATGGACACTTAGGTTGTTTCCATCTCCGGGCTATTGTAAATAGAGCTGCAATGAACATTTTGGTACATGACTCTTTCTGAATTATGGTTTTCTCAGGGTATATGCCCAGTAATGGGAGTGCTGGGTCATATGGTAGTTCTATTTTTAGTTTGTTTTTTTTTTTTTTGCGGTACACGGGCCTCTCACTGTTGTGGCCTCTCCCGTTGCGGAGCACAGGCTCTGGACACGCAGGCTCAGCGGCCATGGCTCACGGGTCTAGCCGCTCCGTGGCACGTGGGATCTTCCCAGACTGGGAGAGGAACATGTGTCCCCTGCATTGGCAGGTAGACTCTCAACCACTGCGCCACCAGGGAAGCCCTATTTTTAGTTTTTTAAGGAACCTCCATACTGTTCTCCACAGTGGCTGTATCAGTTTACATTCCCACCAACAGTGCAAGAGGGTTCCCTTTTCTCCACACCCTCTCCAGCATTTATTGTTTGTAAATTTTTTGATGATGGCCATTCTGACCGGTGTGAGGTAGTTTTGAGTTGCATTTCTCTAATGATTAGTGATGTTGAGCATCCTTTCATGTGTTTGTTGGCAATCTGTATATCTTCTTTGGAGAAATGTCTATTTAGGTCTTCTGCCCATTTTTGGATTGGGTTGTTTGTGTTTTTGATTGAGCTGCATGAACTGTTTATATATTTTGGAGATTAATCCTTTGTCCATTTCTTCATTTGCAAATATTTTCTCTCATTCTGAGGGTTGTCTTTTTGTCTTGTTTATGATTTCATTTGCTGTGTAAAAGCTTTTAAGTTTCATTAGGTCCCATTTGTTTGTTTTTATTTCCATTTCCCTAGGAGGTGGGTCAAAAAGGATCTTACTGTGATGTATGTCATAGAGTGTTCTGCCTGTGTTTTCCTGTAAGAGTTTGATAGTGTCTGGCCTTACATTTAGGTCTTTAATCCATTTTGAGTTTATTTTTGTGTATGGTGTTAGGGAGTGTTCTAATTTCATTCTTTTACATGTAGCTGTCCAGTTTTCCCAGCACCACTTATTGAAGAGGCTGTCTTGGCTCCACTGTATATTCTTGCCTCCTTTATCAAAGATAAAGTGACCATACGTGTGTAGGTTTATCTCTGGGCTTTCTATCATGTTCCATTGATCTATATTTCTGTTTATGTGCCAGTACCATACTGTCTTGATTACTGTAGCTTTGTAGTATAGTCTGAAGTCAGGGAGCCTGATTCCTCCAGCTACATTTTTCTTTCTCAGGATTGCTTTGGTTATTTGTGTATCCATATAAATTGTGAAATTTTTTGTTCCAATTCTGTGAAAAATGCCACTGGTAGTTTGACGGGGATTGCACTGAATCTGTAGATTGCTTTGGGTAGTATAGTCATTTTCACAATGTTGATACTTCCAATCCAAGAACATGGTATATCTCTCTATTTATATCATCTTTAATTTCTTCCATCAGTGTCTTATAGTTTTCTGCATACAGGTCTTTTGTCTCCGTAGGTAGGTTTATTCTTAGGTATTTTATTCTTTTTGTTGCAGTGGTAAATGGGAGTGTTTCCTTAATTTCTCTTTCAGATTTTTCATCATTAGTGTATGGGAATGCAAGAGATGTCTGTGCATTAATTTTGTATCCTGCAGCTTTACCAAATTCATTGGTTAGCTCTAGTAGTTTTCTGGTAGCATTTTTAGGATTCTCCATCTAGAGTATCATGTCATGTGCGAACAGTGACAGTTTTACTTCTTTTCCAATTTGGATTCCTTTTCTTTCTTTCTCGTCTCTGATTGCTGGGGCTAAAACTTCCAAAACTATGTTGAATAATAGTGGTGAGAGTGGGCAACCTTGTCTTGTTCCCAATCTTAGTGGAAATGCTTTCAGTTTTTCACCATTGAGCATGATGTTGGCTATGGGTTTGTCATATATGGCCTTTATTATGTTGAGGTAAGTTCCCTCTATGGCTACTTTCTAGAGAGTTTTTATCATAAATGGGTGTTGAATTTTTTTTTTTAGATGTTGGGGGTAGGAGTTTATTAATTTATTTTTCCTGTGCTGGGTCTTCGTTTCTGTGCGAGGGCTTTCTCTAGTTGTGGCAAGCAGGGGCCACTCTTCATCGCAGTGCACGGGCCTCTCACTATCACGGCCTCTCTTGTTGCGGAGCACAGGCTCCAGACACGCAGGCTCAGTAGTTGTGGCTCACGGGCCTAATTGCTCCACAGCATGTGGGATCCTCCCAGACCAGGGCTCGAACCCGTGTCCCCTGCATTAGCAGGCAGATTCTCAACCACTGCGCCACCAGGGAAGCCCTGTTGAATTTTCTTGAAAGCTTTTTCTGTGTCTATTGAGATTATAATATGGTTTTTATCCTTCAGTTTGTTAATATGGTGTATCACATTGATTGATTTGACCATATTGAAGAACCCTTGCATTCCTGGGATAAACCCCACCTGATCATGGTGTATGATCCTTTTAATGTGCTGCTGGATTCTGTTTGCTAGGTTTTTTTTTTTGCGGTACGCGGGCCTCTCACTGTTGTGGCCTCTCCCGTTGCAGAGCACAGGCTCTGGACGCGCAGGCACAGCAGCCATGGCTCACGGGCCTAGCCGCTCCGCGGCATGTGGGATCTTCCCGGACCGGGGCACGAACCCGTGTCCCCTGCATTGGCAGGCGGACTGTCAACACCTGCGCCACCAGGGAAGCCCTGTTTGCTAGAATTTTGTTGAGGACTTTCGCATCTATGTTCATCAGTGATATGGGCCTGTAGTTTTCTTTCTTTTGTGACATAATTGTCTGGTATCAGGGTGATGGTGGCCTCATAGAATGAGTTTGGGAGTGTTCCTCCCTCTGCTGTATTTTGGAAGAGTTTGAGAAGGATAGGTGTTAGCTCTTCTCTAAGTGTTTGCTAGAATTCGCCTGTGAAGCCATCTGGTCCTGGACTTTTGTTTGTTGGAAGATTTTTAATCACAGTTTCAATTTCAGTGCTTGTGATTGGTCTGTTTATATTTTCTGTGTCTTCCTGGTTTAGTCTCGGAAGGTTGTGCTTTTCTAAGAATTTGTCCAAATCTTCCAGGTTGTCCATTTTATTGGCATATAGTTGCTTGTAGTAATTTCTCATGATCCTTTGTATTTCTGCAGTGTCAGTTGTTACTTCTCCTTTTTCATTTCTAATTCTATTGAGTCTTCTCCCTTTTTTTCTTGTTGAGTGTGGCTAATGGTTTATCAATTTTGTTTATCTTCTCAAAGAACCAGCTTTTAGTTTTATTGATCTTTGCTATCGTCTCCTTCATTTCTTTTTCATTTATTTCTGATCTGATCTTTATGATTTATTTCCTCCTGCTAACTTTGGGGGTTTCTTGTTCTTCTTTCTCTAATTGCTTTAGGTGTGAGGTTAGGTTGTTTATTGGAGATTTTTCTTGTTTCTTGAGGTAGGATTTTATTGCTATAAACTTCCTTCTTAGAACTGCTTTTGCTGCATCCCATAGGTTTTGGGTCCTCGTGTTTTCATTGTCATTTGTTTCTAGGTAGTTTTTGACTTGCTCTTTGATTTATTCAGTGATCTCTTGGTTATTCAGTAGCATATTGTTTAGCCTCCAGGTGTTTGTATTATTTCAGTTTTTTTCCCCCTGTAATTGATATCTAGTCTCATTGCATTGTGGTCAGAAAAGATACTTGATACAATTTCCATTTTCTTAAATTTCCCAAAGCTTGATTTGTGTCCCAAGATATGATCCATCCTGGAGGATGTTCCATGAGCACTTGAGAAGAATGTGTATTCTGTTGTTTTTGGATGGAATGTCCTATAAATATCAGTTAAGTCCATCTTGTTTAATGTATCATTTAAAGCTTGTGTTTCCTTATTTATTTTCATTTTGGATGATCTGTCCATTGGTGAAAGTGGAGTGTGAAAGTCCCCTACTATTATTGCGTTACTGTTGATTTCCCCTTTTATGGCTGTTAGCATTTGCCTTATGTATTGAGGTGCTCCTCTGTTGGGTGCATAAATATGTACAATTGTTATATCTTCTTCTTGGATTGATTCCTTGCTCATTATGTAGTGTCCTTCTTTGTCTCTTATAATAGTCTTTATTTTAAAGTCTATTTTGTCTGATACGAGAATTGCTACTCCAGCTTTCTTTTGATTTCCATTTGCATGGAATATCTTTGTCCATCCCCTCACTTTCAGTCTGTATGTGTCCCTAGGTCTGAAGTGGGTCTCTTGTAGACAGCATATATACAGGTCATGTTTTTGTATCCATTCAGCCAGTCTATATCTTTGGTTGGAGCATTTAATCCATTTACATTCAAGGTAATTATCGATATGTATGTTCCTGTTACCATTTTCTTAATTGTTTTGGGTTTGTTATTGTAGGTCTTTTCCTTCCCTTGTGTCTCCTGCCTAGAGAAGTTCCTTTAGCATTTGTTGCAAAGGTGGTTTGGTGGTACTGAATTCTCTTAGCCTTTGCTTGTCTGTAAAGGTTTTAATTTCTCTGTCAAATCTGAGTGAGATCCTTGCTGGGCAGAGTAATCTTGGTCGTAGGTTTTTCCCTTTCATCCCTTTAAATATGTCCTGCCACTCCTTTTTGGCTTGCAGAGTTTCTGCTGAAAGATCAGCTGTTAACCTTATGGGGATTCCCTTGTGTGTTATTTGTTGTTTTTCCCTTGCTTTTAATATTTGTTCTTTGTATTTAATTTTTGACAGTTTGATTAATATGTGTCTTGGCGTGTTTCTCCTTGGATATTTCCTGTATGGGACTCTCTGTGCTTCCTGGACTTGATTGACTATTTCCTTTCCCATATTAGGGAAGTTTTCGACTATAATCCTTCAAATATTTTCTCAGTCCCTTTTCCTCCTCTTCTTCTGGGACCCCTATAATTCGAATGTTGGTGTGTTTAATGTTGTCCCAGAGGTCTCTGAGACTGCCCTCCATTCTTTTTTCTTTATTCTGCTCTTTGGTAGTTATTTCCACTATTTTATCTTCCAGGTCCGTTATCTGTTCTTCTGCCTCAGTTTTTCTGCTATGGATTCCTTCTAGAGAATTTTTAATTTCATTTATTGTGCTGTTCATCTCTGTTTATTTGCTCTTAGTTCTTCTAGGTCCTTGTTAATCTTTTCTTGTATTTTCTCCATTCTATTTCCAAGATTTTGGATCATCTTTACTATCATTACTCTGAATTCTTATTCAGGTAGACTGTGTATTTCCTTTTCATTTGTTAGGTCTGGTGGGTTTTTACCTTGCTCCTTCATCTGCTGTGTGTTTCTCTGTGTTCTCATTTTGCTTAACTTACTGTGTTTGGAGTCTCCTTTTTGCAGGTTGCAGGTTCATAGTTTCTGTTGTTTTTGGTGTCTGCCCCCAGTGGGTAAGGTTGGTTCAGTGGATTGTGTAGGCTTCCTGGTGGAGGGGATTGGTGCCTGTGTTCTGGTGGATGAAGCTGGATCTTGTCTTTCTGGTGTGCAGGACCGCGTCTGGTGGTGTGTTTTGGGGTGTCTGTGAACTTACTATGATTTTAGGCAGCCTCTCTGCTAATGGGTGGAGTTGTGTTCCTGTCTTGCTAGTAGTTTTGCATGGGGTGTCCAGCACTGGAACTTGCTGGTCGTTGAGTGGAGCTGGGTCTTAGCGTTGAGATGGAGATCTCTGGGACAACTCTCACTGATTGATATTACGTGGAGCCAGGAGGTCTCTGGTGGTCCAGTGTCCTGAACTCGGCTCTCCCACTTTCGAGGCTCAGGCCTGACACCCGGCCAGAGCACCAAGACCCTGTCAGCTACATGGCTCCGTAGAAAAGGGAGGAAAAAAAGAAAGAAAGTATAGTAAAATAAAATAAAATAAAAGTTATTAAAATTTAAAAATATTAAAATTAAAAAGTCATAAAAAAAAGAAAAGAGCAACCAAACCAATAAACAAATCCGTCAAAGATAACAAGTGCTAAAAACTAAACTAAGCTCAACATATAAATCAGAAACCCGTCAGTGACATACAGCAAGTCCCAAGCCTACAGTTGCTCTCAAAGTCCACTGCCTCAATTTTGGGATGATCTGTTGTCTCTTCAGGTGTTCCACAGATGCAGGGTACATCAAGTTGATTGTGGAGATTTAATCCGCTGCTCCTGAGGCTGCTGGGAGAAATTTCCCTTTCTCTTCTTTGTTTGCACAGCTCCCGGGGTTCGGCTTTGGATTTGGCCCCGCCTCTGCATGTCGGTCGCCCTCTGGCATCTGGTCTTTGCCCAGACAGGAGGGAGTTAAAGTAGCGGCTGATTAGGGGGCTCTGGCTCACTCAGGCTAGGGGGAGGGAGGGGTACGGAATGCGGGGTGAGCCTGTGGCGGCAGAGGCCGGCGTGACGTTGCAACAGCCTGAGGCGTGCTGTGTGTTCCCCAGGACTTATTTTATAACTGAAATTTTGTACTTTTGACCCCCTTCACCCATTTTGTACACCCCCTACCCTCTGCCTTTGGCAACCACCAATCTGTTCTCTGTATCTTTTATCTCATTTTGCTGGATCATAGGTTTTTTTGTTGAGTTGTATAAGTTTTATATATATATATATTTTTTTTAGATATTAACCCCTTATCAGATATGATTTGCAAATATTTTCTCCCATTTGGTAGGTTGCTTTTTCATTTTGTTTCCTTTGCTCTACAGAAGCTTTGTACTTTGGTGTAGTCCCATTTGTTTATTCTTGCTTTTGATGTCAAATCCAACAAATCATTGCACAGATCAATGTCAAGGAGCCTACCACCTATGTTTTCTTGTAGGAGTTTTATGGGTTCACGTCTTACACTAAATTCTTTAATCCATTTTGAGTTAGCTTTTTGTGTATAGTGTAAGAGTGGTCCAGTTTCGTTCTCTTTGCATGTTGGTGTCCAGTTTTCCTAGCAGCATTATTGCAGAGACTGTCTTTTCCCCATTGTATATTCTTGCCTCCTTTGTCATAAATTGACCATATATGCATAGGTTTATTTCTGGGCTCCCTATTCTGTTCCATTACTATATGTGTCTGGTTTTTTTGTTTTTTGGGGGTTTTTTTTTGCGGTACGCGGGCCTCTCACTGTTGTGGCCTCTTCCGTTGTGGAGCACAGGCTCCAGACGCGCAGGCTCAGCGGCCATGGCTCACGGGCCTAGCCGCTCCGCGGCATGTGGGATCTTCCCGGACCAGAGCACAAACCCGTGTCCCCCGCATCGGCAGGCAGACTCTCAACCACTGCGCCACCAGGGAAGCCCTATGTGTTTGTTTTTATGCCAATCCCACACTGTTTTGATTACTATCACTTTGTAATATAGTGTGACATTAGGGCACACGATGTCTCCAGCTTTGGTCTTTTTTCTCAAGATTGCTTTAGCTATTTGGGATCTTAGGTAGTTCCGTATGAATTTTAAGATTGTTTGTTGTATTTCTGTAAAAAACGCCATTGGAATTTTGATAGGGATTGCACTGAATCTGCAGATTGCTTTGGGTTGTATGGACATTTTAACCATGTTCTTCCAATCCATGAGCACAGAATGTCTTTCCATTTATTTGTGTCTTCAATTTCTTTCATCAACATCTTATAGTTTTCAGTGTACAGATCTTTCACCTGCTTGGTAAAATTTATTCCTATGTATTTTATTCTTTTTGATGCAATTGTAAATGGGATTGTTGTCTTAATTTCTTTCTGACAGTTCTGAATTTATTATTTCTCACAGTTTTTTTGTGGAGTCTTTAGGGTTTCTTATATATAATATGTCATCAGCAAATAGTGACAGTTTGTCCTTTCCCATTTGGATGCCCTTTTGTTTCTTTTTTTGCCTAATTGCTATGGCTAGGACGTCCAATACTATGTTAAATAGAAGTGGTGAGGGGGCATACTTGACTTGTTCCTGATATTAGAGGAAAAGATTTCAGCTTTTCATCGTTGAGTATAATGTTAACCGTGGCTTGTCATATATGGCTTTTATTATGTTGTTGAGGTACATTCCCCTCTATACCCTTTGTTGAGAGTTTTTAATCATACATGGATGTTGAATTTTGTCAAATGCTTTTTCTGTATCTGTTGAGTAAGCACATGGTTTTTATTCTTCATTTGGTTAAACTGGTATAACACATTGAATTGTGGATGTTGAACCATCCTTGCAGCTCTAGAATAAATCCCACATATCATGGTGTATGATCCCTTTAATGTATTGTTGAATGTGGTTTGCTAATATTTTGTTGAGGATTTTTGCATCTGTATTCATCAGAGATATTGCCCTGGTAGTGTTCCTTCCTTTTTTTTTCTCTTTCTGGGAGACTTTGAACATGATCAGTATTCTTTAAATGTTTGAGAGAATTCACCAGTAATGCCATCTGGTTGTGGACTTTTGTTGGGTGGGTTTTTGTTTTTTTTGTTTTCTTTAGCTTATAACAGAAATTTATTTCTCACAGTTGTGGAGGTTGAAAAGCCCAAGATCAAGTTGCCAGTAGGATCGAGTGAGGAGCCTCTTCCTGTTCATAGCCTTCTTGCGTCCCTACATGGTGGCAGGAGGCAAGGGAGCTCTCTGGGGTCTATTTTATATGGGTATTAATTTCATTTATGAGGGTTCTGCCCTCATGTCCTACTCACCTCCCAAAGGCCCCATCTGCTAATACCATCTCATTGGGCGTTAAGATCTCAACGTATGAAATTGGGGGGGAGGGGCACAAATGCTCAGACCATAGGAAGTAGTATGTGAAACTTTATATATTTATATATATATATAATTTTTTTAATTGAAGTATAGTTCATTTACAATGTTGTGTTAGTTTCAGGTGTACAGCACAGTGATTCAGATCTATATACATACATATACATTCTTTTTCAGATTCTTTTCCCTTATAGGTGATTATAAAATATTGTGTAGTTTCCTGTGCTATACAGTAGGTCCTTGTTGGTTATCTATTTTATATATAGTAGTGTGTATATATTAATCCCAAGGAGGTTTTTGGTTGACTGATTCAATCTCCTTACTAGTAATCTGTCTGTTTGGATTTTCCATTTCTTCACAATTCAGTCTCAGTAGGCTGTATGTTTCTAGGAATTTATCCATTTCGTCTAGGTTGTCAAATTTGTTGGTGTATAATTGTTAATAGTAGTCTCTTATCCTTTGTATTTCTGTGGTGTCAGTTGTAATGTCTCCTTTGTGAGTTGTAATTTTGTTGTTGTGAGTCCTCTTTCTTTTCTTGATGAGTCTAGCTTAAGGTTTGTCAATTTTGTTTTCAAAGAACCAGCTCTTAGTTTTGTTGATCTTAACTACTGTCTTTTGAGTCTGTATTTCATTTATTTCTGTTCTGGTCTTTATTTCCTTCCTTTGGGCTTCCTGTATTATTCTTTTCCTAGTTCTTCGCATGTAAAGTTACGTTGTTTGAGGATTTTTTTGTTGTTTCTTGATGTTGGCATTTATTGATACAAACTTCCCTCTTAGAACTGCTTTTGCTGCATCCCATAAATTTGGGTGTGTTGTATTTCCATTTTTATTTGTCTCAAGGTATTTTTTGACTTCTCTTTTGATATCTTCTTTGACTCATTGGTTGTTCAGTAGCATGCTGTTTAATTTCCACATATTTGTGAATTTTCCAGTTTTCTTCTCGTAATCGATTTCTGGCTTCATACCATTGTAGTTAGAAAAGTGCTTGAGGGCTTCCCTGGTGGCGCAGTGGTTGGGAGTCCGCCTGCCGATGCAGGGGACACGGGTTCATGCCCCGGTCCGGGAGGATCCCACATGCCGCGGAGCGGCTGGGCCCGTGGGCCATGGCCGCTGGACCTGTGCGTCTGGAGCCTGTGCTCCGCGGCAGGAGAGGCCACAGCAGTGAGAGGCCCACGTACTGCAAAAAAAAAAAAAAAAAAAAAAATGTGCTTGATATGATTTCAGTCTTTTTAAATGTGTTAAGACTTCTTTTGTGGCCTAACATATGATCTCTCCTGGATAATATTTCATGTGCACTTGAGAAGAATGTATTGATATATGCCATTGCTTTTGGATGGCCTGTGCTGTATGTATCAACTCCATCTGGTATGTCATTTACAGCTGAATTTCTGTACTGACTGGATGCTCTATCCATTGATGAAAGTAGTGTTTTAAATCCCCCTACTATTACTGTATTGTTGTCTTTCCTTTTTTAGGTCTGTTAATACATTTTGGTGCTCCTGTCTTTGTTGTAAAGTCTATTTTGTCTTAGTTACCCTAGCTTTCTTTTGGTTTCCATTTGCATGGAATATTTTTTTCCAACCCTTCCCTTAAGTCTGTGTCCTTACATCTGAAGTGAGTGTCTTGTAGGCACCATGTAGATGTGTCAGACACTCTTTTAACTGGAAAATTTAAACATTTTCATTTAAAGTAATTATTGATAGGTATGTAAATATTGCCATTTTGTTAATTGTTTTCTGGCTGTTTTCTAGTTCCTCTGTTCCTTTCTGTTCTCTTCCTTTGTGATTTGATGACTTTCTTTAGTGTGTGCTTAGATTCCTTTATCTTTTGGTATCTACTATAGGTTTTTACTTTGTAGTTACCATGAGGCTTACACATAAAAAAATGTATGTAACAGTCTGTTTCAAGTTGATAAAAACTTAAGTTTGAGCACATTCTAAAGCTCTACCTTTTTACTCTCCCTCCTAACCCCTGCCAGATGTCTGACACCTTCGATGTCACCTTTTACATCTTTTAATCTCTTGTATCCCTTAATTATTGTAGTTACAGTTATTTTTACTCACTTATAAAGCTAGTGTGAAGGTCTTAACCTTCACACTAGCTTTATAAGTGATTAATCCATCACCTTTATAACATTATTCTTAATTTTGCTACATATTTATATTTACCAGTGAGCTTTATACTTTCATATGTTTTCCTATTAATAAGGAGCACCCTTTCTTTTCAGCTTAAAGACGTCCCTCTAACATTTCTCCTAAGGCTGGTTTCGTGGTGATGAGCTCCTTTAGCCTTTTCTTGTCTCCTTCAATTCTGAGTGACAGCCTGCACCCAGTAGAGTATTCTTGGTTGTGGGTTTTTTCTTTCAGCACTTTGACTATATCATGCCACTTCCTTCTGGCCTGTAAAGTTTCTGCTGAAAATGTGCTGCTAGTTTTATGGGGGTTCCCTTATACATGACAAGTTGTTTTTCTCTTGCTGCTTTTAAGATTCTCTCCTTGTCTGTAATTTCTGACAATTTAATTATAATGTGTCTTTCAGTTCATCTTATTTGGAACTCCCTTTGCTTCCTGGATCTGGGTCTCTGTTTTCTTCCCAAGGTTAGGGAAGTTTTCAGCCATTATGTCTTCAAGTAAGTTTTCTGCCCCTTTCTCTCTTGCTTCTCCTTCTGGGACCGCTATAATATGAATTTTGGTTGGCTTGCTATTGTCCCATAAGCTCCTTAAGCAATTTTTACTGTTTTTCGTTCTTTTTTCTTTTTGCTGCTCTGATTGGGGTGAGCTTCACAGCCCTGTCTTCACGTTCACTGAGCTTCAGCTAGTCTGCTGTTGAATCCCTCTAGTGTATTCTTCAGTTCAGTTATTGTCTCTTACTGGTAGCTGTTGGTGACCTGGTGTGAGGCAGAAGAAGGAGAGCAGAGATGGCATCTACTGGCCTCTGTTTTTGGAGTACACTTCAGTAGGTCCCTAGATGTGTGCCAAACCATTAAAATCTGTCCCTCAGGCCATAGCTCCAGGACAAGCAAATAGGCCACTTTCACAGAAAGACTGGGCTCCTGGGTCTCTTGCCTCTTGCTGTGTCCTGTGCATGGTACCTGGACGAGAAGTCTTCTCCATTGGTTACAGTCCTGTGGGATTCCTGAGCATAAGCCCCACTGGCCCCCAGGTCCAGGTGATCGAGTGGTATCTTGTGGGTGGCGGCCAGAAAAATCAGGCTGCCAAAGGAGGGTACAAGCTCCTTTCTGGAAGTTATGAGCAAAGCAAGTTGAAATGAGGCAGAGGGAGAACACAAAGATGGTACCCACCAGCCTCCGTCCCTGGAGAGTAACCAGCAGGCCCCCAAAAAGTATGTTAAATTATATACCTGCCCTTCAGGCCGATGCTTGTTTTTTTAAATTTATTTATTTTTGGCTGCGTTGGGTCTTTGCTGCGCAGGAGCTTTTAGTTGCAGTGAGCGAGGGCTACTCTTTGTTGCGGTGCGCGGGCTTCTCATCGTGGTGGCTTCTCTCGTTGCAGAGCACTGGCCCTAGGCGTGCGGGCTTCAGTAGTTGTGGATCGCGGGCTCAGTGGCTGTGGTGTGCAGGCTCAGTAGTTGCGGCACACGGGCTTATTTGTTCCACTGCACGTGGGATCTTCCTGGACCAGGGCTTGAACCCTTGTCCCCTGCCTGGGCAGGCAGATTCTTAACCACTGCACCACCAAGGAAGCCCCGATGCTTTAACGTAAGTAAATAAGCCTCTTTTACGTAAAAATAAAGTCTTTCACAATGGGAGATTATTCATCTTTAAAAAGGAATGAAATTCTGATACATGTTATAATATCGGTTGAACCTTGAAGACCTTATAGTAAGTGAAAGAAGCCGTACGACAAAGAACAAATACTGTATGATTCTACTAATGAGGTACCTAGAATAGTCAAATTGATAGAGATAGAAAGTAAAGGGGTGGTCCCCAAGGACTGGTTGGGGGGAGTGGGGAAATGTGAATTTACTGTTTAATGGGTACATAGTTTTTTAATATGGGATGATAAAAACAAAGTGCTGGAAATGGATGGTGGTGGTGGTTGGAAATCAGTGTAAATGTATTTCATACCACTGAACCGTACACTTAAAAACGGTTAAAATGGTGAATTGTGTTCTTAGTGCTGTTTGAAAAAATGAGCATTGGACCTTATATCATGTAAATCTGGTTTTTCTAAGAAAAAAGAACACACCATCCAGGTGTTTTTTTTTTCTTTAAGTAATCTCATATCAGATGGCAAATTACAGATCCACCAGGCTGACTGGATGAGGCTGAGGGAGTTCGTGGTCCAGGAAGAACCGAAAACTTGCACCTGACTTAAGGTCATTCTCTCCTGTTACTCCAGGGAAGGGGGTCTATGTTCACATGGTAAAACAGAATAGAGCCATTTTCCCTTCAAACAGGAGATGATTCTATTTTCAGAGTCAATGGAGGAATATAATAGCAGATCATTCAAAATGATATGTAATATTTTAAAGGACAGCATATGTGGCTGGGGTACTAATGTTTAAAGAGAACACTATCTTTGTTTGAAATGCTTGAATTTCCAGAGCAAACATGAAGTTTCACTAGGAAGTCGGCATCCCCTGGTCCTGACTTCTTGCCTCTCAATATCTTGGACATGAACAGGGTTGCCTCCTACATAGCAACAAAGCTTCAAAATTTAGCTCCTTTACAACCCTTCCCTTGAGACCGTCTGTCTGTCAGAGACACATCCTCCAAAGAGAGGTAATACCAAGTCTCCGCTGGGAAGGCTTCCCTTTGCATCTCTGGTTGGGTTACAGGCTCTCTTCTGAGTATGGGTCAAAACTAGTAACAAGAATCAAGCAAACAGTTAACTACATAGAGTGGTAGATGATAAGGTTGAAAATTAACATATTGGTCTCTGACAATCCACCCATCAGACTGAGTAAAAGGGGACTGAGAATCTATTACAGCAGCTGAAAGTAGATGGCTTGCTTCCAATTCCCAAAAGCAATGGCCCCACCTGCTGGTATTCACATCCTTGTGTAGTGTCCTTCCCAAATATACAAGGATTAGTCTGTGTAACCAATAGAAGATGGTAAAAGTGATGCTTTGTCACTTCTGATGTTAGATCATAAAAGACTATAGCTTTTTTTCCTTAGACTCTCACTCCCTCTGGAGAAAGCCAGCTGCTGTGTCGTGAAGACACTTGGGCAGCCTTGTGGAAAGACCCACATAGTGAAGAACTGAGGTATCCAGTCGACAGTGACATCAGAGTGTGGAAGAGGATCCTCCAGCCTCAAGTGACTGCAGCTCCAGCTGACATCCTGACTGCCAACTCCATAACAAGACCCCAAGTCATAACCATCCGGCTAAGTTGCTTCCTGACCTTCAGAAACTATGTGAGATAATGTTTGTTTTTAAGTCACTAAGTTTTGGGGTAATGTGTTATACTCTAATAATGAGTACAGCCATGAACACCATGATTTCTTCTTGCTTAGGAAGGAAGTCCTCAATCTAGATGACCTGACCTCATGTGCCCTTTTGGCAACTGGCTTTGTCACAAAAGCCTTAAAGGGAGGGTTTGGATAGACCCTAGTTTCTCCACAGTGCCACACGCTAGCCAAAGGCGAGTGAAGCAAAGTGACTGCATCCCATGGACATTTCTATCATGAAGGATCCAGTGCTGGCCTGGATAAAGAGGCTTGGCCCCAGGGTCCATCCTGGTACCTCCAAACTCCTATGAGACCATTGGAAAGGTTCATAATTTTTCTAGACCTTTGTTTCTTTATAACACTGCTATAATACTACCCTCTTATGTGATTAAAATGGGTAGACATAAAAGGACTATGTAAAAAGGAGTTGAACCTGCTATATAACTTCTAGACAGTAACATCACCACCACCCTCCTCTTACAGATGGACTGTAAGGTTTTGGGTTTTATATCCTCGTTCTTGATTCCAAACATGAGGTCACTTGGGGGAGACTTGAAGACACTATACCACAAGGTGCAAACACAAATATTCCCTGAGGCCAGGTGGGCAGCATAAAGGTGTAAGGTTAGAGAAGGTGGCAGCAAGGAAGAGTGGGGAATGTTATAGACACAGTCAACTGGAGAGTTTGTGCCCTCCCTATGAGAAAGGTTTAAGCATCGTTAAGGGCCAAGCAAACCAAGTCTGCCTACTGAAATCGAGCCACCAAATGCTAAGTTGTAAGCAAGCCCTGTCCAGCACCATAAACAACAGAAGGCTAAGGGTATGTGTTGATCTAGCAGTGCACATATCTATATAGAGCATCGATATATAGATCCATGTAGACATGGAGGATTTAGGCCTCACCATATCCTTCGCAGGTGCTAGGAAGTTCTGTGAATAGGTCTTCATCACACATCTGTTTGTTCAATCTAGAAACATTTATGGAGTACCCACTGTAAGCTACATGCTGAACCTGTTGTACCAAATTTTTTACCTTAAATCCTTGTATTTTGTACCTTTCCAAGTCTGGGTTATTTGTATCAGTACTATATTGGCAGGTTAACACAGATTCTCTATTTTAAGAAATGAGTTCCAGTCCCAAATCCACAAATAAAGAATTATTATGATAATAGCATATTCATGGAAAGCAAATTACTTAACTTGGCATTTAACATCCTTGTAACTATTCCTGTACTTTTAATGTCAACAGAACAAAAGGAACATCTGAGGCTGGCTGATACGGTAAATTAATATGAATAACAGTTTTGACACTAATAGCAAGTTTTAAAAAGAAAAGCCTCCAGTATCTTAGCTGGGTTTCATTTCTTAAAAATCACCTCAGCTCACTGTCACCAAATTCCCCTAGTACAATTCCAGCTACTATTCCACCTTCACTGGGAGCCCGAAACGACTAGTCTGTCAAGTTGCTATGTAAATGATATCCTTTCCCACCTTTGCTCACTGCAGGTGGAGGAAACATCCTCCCGCTTGAGGTACAATACCAGCGCTTCTCAGCAGAGACACATTTCTGAATCCCTGCAAGCAAATGAATGCCTACGTGGTTTCATTTTTTAAAAACCACTAGTTGTTTCCTCAGAGCCTGAAAATTAGTTGTGAAAAATGTTAACTATTTTAATGAGAAATTCCAGACTTGTTACAGAGACCACGGAATCCCAGAGAACAGGGTCTGCGCTTTACCTTCATGTCCTTCCCTAGTACCATGCACATACAAGCACATTAATCAGTGTCCCATGAATTAAAGTGAACTGAGCTGAAACCCAGGGAAAACGAAAAGGAACCCAACCCTTAGCTCCCCCACTCTTACAAGCTCCTTCTAGAAGTCATCAAGGGCTCAAGCAGCCCCTTGCAAACCCTCCACCCCTCTCAGACTCAACCAACAAGACATGGTTGGCCTATGACAGCTGCCTCTGTAATCACTTAGAGACTGCTAGGCTTTAAGCAAGGCATCTCTTGTAACTTCTCAAACATTGTTCTTTTTTCTATTGGAGTGTTTTAGATAATCCTATAATGAACCAGCTCAAATGAGCAGAGACTCAGCAGTGACAGCCCATCAATAAAATAAAGCCAAAGTGAATTTTGTTAGAGACTTCTCACGTCATAATAGGAAATCTAGGCTACTTAAAATCAGGAAAATCAAATGGAATCGTTCCTTTTTGTTGTAAAAGGAAAGTTAGTTAGCTTTAAAACGATCACTTTCCAGATATCCCATGCCTTTGGATTGGAAAAATTAATCTTGTTAAAACGGCCATACCACCCAAAGCAATCCACAGATTTAATGTGATCCCCATCGACTTACCCATGACATTTTTCACAGAACTAAAACAACCCTAAAATTTATGTGGAACCATAAAAGACCGAGAATGTCCAAAGCAATCCTGAAGAAAAAGAACCAAGCAGGAGGCATCACCCTCCCAGACTTCAGACAATACGACAAAGGCTACAGTAATCAAAACAGAGTGGTACTGGCACAAAAAAAGACCTATGGATCAATGGAACACAACAGAGTCCAGAAATAAACCCACACACGTACAGTCAATTGATCCTCGACAAAGGAGGCAAGAATATACAATGGAGAAAAGACAGCCTCTTCAGCCAGTGGTGTTGGGAAGTTGGACAGCACATGTAAATCAATGAAATTAGAACACACCCTCTCACCATACACAAAAATAAACTCAAAATGGCTTAAAGACTTAAACATAAGACATGACACCATAAAACTCTTAGAAGAGATCATAGGCAAAACATTCTCTGACATAAATTGTACCAATGTTTTCTTAGGTCAGTCTGCCAAGGCAATAGAAATAAAAGCAAAAACAAATGAGACCTAATTAAACTTGTGAGCTTTTACACAGCAAACGAAACCGTAAACAAAATGAAAAGACAACCTACAAAATGGGAGAAAATATTTGCAAACAATGTGACCAACAAGGGCTTAATTTCCAAAATATACAAACAGCTCATACAACTCAATAACAAAAAACAAACAATCCAATCCATAAATGGGCAGAAGACCGAAGTAGACATTTCTCCAAAAAAGATACACAGATGACCAAGAGGCACATGAAAAGATGCTCAACATCGCTAATTATCAGAGAAATGCAAATCAAAGCTACAATGAGGTAGCACCTCACACCGGTCAGAATGGCCATCACTAAAGTCTATAAATAACAAATGCTGGAGAGGGTATGGAGAAAAAGGAACCCTCCTACACTGTTGGTGGGAATGTAAGTTGGTGCAGCCACTGTGGAAAACAGTATGGAGGTTCCTCAGAAAACTAAAAATAGAGTTGCCATATGACCCAGCAATCCCACTCCTGGGCATATATCCAGACAAAACTCCTCTAGTTCAAAAAGATACATGCACCCCAATGTTCATAGCAGCACTATTCACAATAGCCAAGCCATGGAAATCAATGTCCATTGACAGATGAATGGATAAAGATGATGTATATGTATACAGTGGAATACTACGCAGCCACAAAAAGAACAAAACAATGCCATTTGCAGCAACATGGATGCAACTAGAAATTATCATACTAAGTGAAGTAAATCAGGAAGACAAATACCATATGACATCACTTATATGTGGAATCTAAAATATGACACAAATGAACCTATCTGTGAAACAGAAACAGAATTACAGACACAGAGAACAGACTGGTGGTTACCAAGGGGGGGGTGTTGGGGGAGGGATGCAGTGGGAGGTTGGGGTTAGCAGATGTAGGCTTTTATATATAGAATGCATAAACAACAAGGTTCTGTTGTATAGCACAGAGAACTATATTCAGTATCCTATGATAAACCATAATGGAAAAGAATATTAAAAATAAATGTATATATATGTACAACTGAATCCCTTTGCTGTACGGCAGTAATTAACATGGCATTGTAAATCAACTATACTTCAATTTTAAGAAACTATCTTTTTCATAGAACCCTCATTAACTCTGCTGATAATACTGGTTATTTACTCTGGAAGTGCATGCACAATAGAAATACCACTGGAGTAGAAGGCGGTTTCCAGAATTTTCTTTTCCCTTTCCATAATTTTCACTCAGAATTCCATATAGAATTTAGGCAAGAGACCCTGTCTACATTTTCTGTCTTAGTTTTAAGATTCAGATCATGGCCACGGTCCCTCAACACCTTTATGCCTATCCCAGCACGTACATACCATGGGGGAGAAAAGGGGGCAAATCAGGGCATGATAAGTACAGAGACAGTCCTACCTCTTCTTTCTCTCTTCCAACCAATGAAAGAGGAGTTCCTGACAACCAAAGGCGATCAAGGCAGCTGCATTTCTTTTGCATCCTCCTCCTCTGGTTGATCCAAGAGGCATCAGTTCCATGATACCACTGACCCACTTACAAGTGGGTCAAGTTCCATGATGCCACTGACCCACTTCACCCTTACCATCCAACTGGGAGACTGGGATGAGCTACGGAACCAACCTCTGCGGTAACAGACATTCAATGACTACCAAGTGGCTTCAAACTCTGGATAAGAAATAGAAATAGAGACCAGAGCTGGCTTTGGGCACTACTGGATGCCATACTGAGAGGAAATGCAGAAACTAAGGAAGTGACATAGACTTGAAGTCATTCGGGCTCATGCTCCAAGTGGAGGCCACATATTGGACTGAGATAAGGGAACCCTTGAGTAGTTCCTTGGAAAGGAGGATAAACTGAAAACACCCATTACTGCAGGGCCAAGTGAAATAATTACATACCCATGCTCCATCAGGCCCAAACAGTTCTAGGAAGTTGCCAATGAATTCCCTCGATTTCTCTTCCCACTTTTGAATTAGATCATGACTCTTTTCTTCCACTCTGTTTACAAATTCCTTTGATTTTTCCTCCACGTTTTTGACCTTTTCCTTCATCTTGTCTACCTGGTTTTGGAAGCGGTACTTCTTCTCCTGGTCCAAAATTAAAGGAGAAAGAAATGGATTTATCCAAGAGGGCATGGGAGAGATCAGTCATTCACAGAAGGGTCATATTTTATTTCAACTCATGTGTGTTCTTAACCTGAAGAGTCAGGATGCTATTTCCCAAGGGCTGGATTGACAGGAAGGCCGTCTCGGAAGAAAAGTCACTTCTCGTTAGTCTACTTGAATGTGTACAGTGAAGTACAAGTGGTTTTAATGTTCTCTTTCTTGTAAATATTGGAGTTGAATTCACTTATATAAGAGAAGAACCAAAAGTATACATTTGCCCTTTATTACGGAGAGATACTGGGTGAATACAGCCCCTCAATTCTCCTGAGACTTAGACAAAAATACGAATTGTACATAGAATGGCCACTCAGAAGCTACCTGAGCTCCCTATTTTACTGGGACATTGTTAAAACCAATATTGGTTGAAATATTGGCTGGGCCTCAGAACCCACGTGTCATACTAAAATTGTCACTGTCACGATATTTGCCATTAAGCTAATGGAACTGCATCAGTTTCCTTGGTAACGAAGGAAGATTTTGTTCTGATAGCTTCTCTGGACTGGGATTTTGTTCATAGCCTTTATGCAGCATTGCTATACCTCTGTGCCTGGAAGGCACATACGTTGGGCAAGTCACGTGTCATCTCTAAACCTCAGTTTTCTCATCTGTAAAATAGGGATAATTATCGTCCCTACCCTATAGGGGTGCTGTAACAATTAGGTAAGATAATGCATGTAAAGTGCTTGGCACAAAGCCTGGCATTTAGTAGAAGCTTCAGTGTGTGTTGGCTCTTTGATCACTATTACGCCGCAGAGGCATTTAATCACGTTACCTGGTGAGAATGGAATCAAAACCATGAAAATAAGATGAAACAAAGGCTCTTTTCCTCCATGCAATCATAAAACATTTTCTCCTGGAGAGGTAATAAGGTTTATCACTTTTCTTCACTATATGGAACTGAAGTCTATTTCATATTTCAGAATTTTTTGAGCCAGGTACAATATTACAAAACTGGGTCAGGATTCCCTGATGTAGACTTTACAAACCTTACTGCAGCCTCAGGTTGGGGTGTGAGCTACCTGTGCTGCCAGCCAGCTATACATAATACATGGTTACTATCTATATGCAGCTCTCAGGAGCAGCACGGAACACTAGAGTGAGCACTGGACCACGAGCCAAAAGGCTGGGAGGCCGCTGCTGCCTCCACCTCTACTTTGCTTGAAGGACTTTAGCCACATCCCTCTCTGAGCTCAGCTTTCCTCACTTCTGAATTCAGGGACTTGGGCTGGGCGACAGGTTCCTGCCGCCTCTGAGGTTCTGATTCATCTACATGCCCATCCAACACATTAGATTTTCTCCCTGAGCCGCAGCCAGGTTTGTTGTCACAGAAAAGCAACGGGCTCATCCACGCTGACTACACGGTTCCCTGAGCTAAGCGGCTTATCCACAGGCCGCTGAAAGAGCGTGAGCAATAACTTTTGGAAATGCCTCCACACGCTTGGATGGGCTACTGAATTCAATTGAAAAGAACAGACAGTTTAATTTATTGAAATAACCAGGGCTTTATGCTCTATAAGATACCAAATAACCACTTGGACGGAATTCTTTTCAGCCACTTGATCTGGTGCCACTTGAACCCGACATTTTCCATTTTGTTGCCCAATTTGTACGAAGCCACAGAGCCTGGACTCCCAACACTCCCTGCCTCGTGAGGACAACTAATAATGACTGACTTCTGATTCCTGAACCCTTCCTCATTCGGAGGCACGGATGATCGATTTGTGTAAGCTGCTGGATAACTGGCTGCACATACATATAAGCATCTGGTTTTGTAGAAAAATCGCTCTTGGACAGTATCTGTTTCGGGGGGTGGAAATTCCGTATGTACGGAGAGTTATTTTACTCAACTCCACGAGCGCCTCGGAGTCCAGGCCAATACGGTCTTCCAGACTCACGAGCATCACCTCCAGCAACTGGGCTGCCCTCTTTGCCTTTTAACAGCTTGTTTTAAACATTGTTTTAACAGTTGCTCTATTATTAAACTAACAGCAGCTCTGTGGGAACAAAACGGCAGAAATACAAAAGGAAGCCAGAGACTTTGAGCTTTATTTAAGCAGCTGTAATTTCTCTGGACAATAAAAAAAAAAAGCGGCTGTTAACGTTTCTAATGAGCATCTGTAAGGCCTTAATAAAATGAAAGTTGTAAAATGTTAAAACAAGAAAGCATTTCCTCTGGGTTTAGCTTTTCACTGCCTCTGCCCTCCTTCCTTCCCTTTGAGCAGAAGACAACTCTTGCCTTTTGGGAGGGCAGATCTCCCGGAAATCCTTCACCCGAGTCTGAGAACGCTAAAGGGGGAGGTTGGGGTGAAGAGAGGGAGGCGAGGCAGCTCCTTTAGAAAATGTGAAGCTCACTCGCTACCTGTGGGCCTCGGTCAACTCATGTTACCCCTTTGGACACTGGTTTCTCCATCTACAAAACGGGGATAATAATACATCACTGGGCTGTTACATGGATTGGATGAGACAAATGTCAAACATCAAGAATCCCACGTGGCGTAGAGTAAGTGATTAATGGACAGTGTTCGCAGTAGTGTGACGTGCTGGACCTCAGAGGGTCCGGGGTGGCACACTTACATTTATAAAGCTGACATTCAGTTCCTTGGCTGTGTACCCTCTCTGGAGATTGCGTCGGGCATAAACATCATAGTCACGGACAATCCTGGTGATGATGTCTGATGTTGAGATGCCTTCCGTTCTCTGCGTTGGAACAAACATTCCTGTTCCAATAGGAAAGACAGAATAAAGAAAAACAACTAAGGTGGCCCCCGGTGACCCCTCTTCTTGAATGGCCCTCCTTTCCAGGACAAAGTGGCAGCTCTTAGGTGGGTCAGTGAGGCTTTCACATCTGGCCCCAGCTGACTCTGCCAGGCTCAGTTCCGGACACTCCCTCCCTGCCATAAACACTGTGTGTTCGTCATCCTAGACCTATTCCCTGGATGCACCAGGCGCTCACCTGTCTCCCGACATTTGCTCATGCCACGCCCTTCTTTTCTGCCCCAGATCCCCCTTCCCTGCCCACAGCGTCTGCAGAGTTGCTCCTCCTCCTACAGGGTCCGGGTTCAAGGCTATGCCTCTGCGAAGTCTTTCCTGACATCACCAGGCAGAAACCACAGCACTTAGAATATAAACTTGATTTCCATTAACAAAAGTATTTTAGATATCCTTCTCCTTGTAGAAACGGAACATTTTGAAAGCACAGGTTGTGCCTTGATCATCTTTGCATTCCCAGCACCCAGCTCAGTGCCCTGGTGTCCAGCACATGGCAAGTGCTCAATAAATGCAAATTAAATGAATAAGTGAATGGAGAATAACAACCGAGTCAACGAATTAGATCACAGCAACTCCCCTTCTTCCCCTGGGAGTTCTGCGTCACATTACAGTGAAGGATAAGAGAAAGGGTGGACTATTTTTGTTGTCTCTGATTGAAAGACATGCCCAGGGGCTGCTAGATGATGTGGTACATATATACAATGGGATATTACTCCACCATCAAAAAGAATGAAATAATGCCATTTGCAGCAACATGGATGGACCTGGAGATGATCATACTAAGTGAAGTAAGACAAAGACAAATATCATATCGCTTATCTGCAGAATCTTAACAAATGATACAAATGAACTTATTTACAAAATAGAAATAGACTCACAGACTTAGAGAATGAACTTATGGTTACCAGGGGTAGGGATAGATTGGGAGACTGAGATTGACATATACACACTGCTATATTTAAAATAATCAGCAAGGACCTACTGTACAGCACAGGGAACTCTACTCAATATTCTGTAATAACCTAAATGGGAAAAGAACTTGAAAAAGAATAGATACATGTATATGCATAACTGAATCACTCTGCTGTACACGTGAAACTAACAACATTGTTAATCAACTATACTCCAATATAAAATTAAAATTTTGAAAAGAATCTGGTTTATGCTTGCACTTCTGTTGTCAACTGAAATGATGTGTTGGCAATTGAGATCTTTCTAATATGATAATGGTCACTCAGTCAGAGATA
The DNA here is from genome assembly GCF_964374135.1 of Grampus griseus. Lineage (NCBI taxonomy): Eukaryota > Metazoa > Chordata > Mammalia > Artiodactyla > Delphinidae > Grampus > Grampus griseus. The sequence continues at coordinate 20,771,919 of NC_138999.1, forward strand.
TCAGGCATGAGACAGCATGATGGACAGAGCCTAGGGACGAGGGTGCTGGGTCCTCCGTTTGTACACTTGGGCAAGTCACTCAAGCCTCAGAAGGCAAGTTACTTAACCTCAGCCTCTGAAGCTGAGAAATGAGGTGGCTGCACAAGATGACCTCGGCCTCACCTGTGCCGCTTCCCTCTCCCTCACTCCTTACGTCCAATCAATTTCCTTCTACTCACCAATCTACTTCCTAAATGTCTCCCTGGTTCACCCACTTTCCTCCATCCTCCATCTAAACCAATCTAACCCCACCTTGTTCAGATTACAGCAAGAGCCTCAAAACCAGTCTCCAGGGATGTCGCTTTTCTGTCCCCTCAATCTACTCTCCACGTAGCAAGAGCCGCAGAGCAGTCTTTCAAAATATAAGTCAGATACCTGCTCAACATCCTTCATTGGCTTTCTACCGTCCTTTGTATTTGGATTCAATCCTTAACTTGACTCTGAGGCAGTTTGCCTTCTCTCTTCCCTGTGCTTCTCTCCAGTCTCATCTCAGACCCGCGTTCCCCCTTCACTCCCTAAGCCAAGGCCCCTGTGCTCCGCAGATGCAGCGGGCGCTGTGCTCCGCAGATGCAGCGGGCGCTCTTCTCACTGTTTTCTGTGGAGCTGAGCGACAGGCTGGCCCTGCCTTGGCCCAGCGGCCCTGGACTTGAGTGTCCTCCAAGGGCTGCCCCCTCCCCTCACTCTGCCACATACACTCCACCTGGTTAACTCCCGGCCATCCACTGGGGTTCACCTTTAGCATCACTTCCTCAAGGAAATCTCTCAAACCCCAGACTGGGTCTTCCTGCTTACAATTCTCGCCCATGGTCCACTGCTCTCTTCCTTCAAATATTCCCAGACAGCTTGTTCCATAACTGCCTTTTCCACCTGACTATCAGCTGCCTGAGGGAAGGCAGCGCTCCTGCCTTCTTCTCGTCTGTATCCTCAGCACTGGGTGACAAGCAGGCACCAGGAATATTTGTTGAATGAGTGACTAGAGGAACACTGATGTCTAAGTGCCTTTCCAAACCCAGTTCTCTCGGATCTATGGACAGTGGTGAATTTGTCAGCCTTCTAGCCCCAACCAGGGCGTCCCTTTGGAGCTTTCCTTCGCCACCATCTGCACATTGACAGTATCAGCAGCAGGGCGGCCCCGCTGTCACAGGCAAAGCATCCAGTTTCTAATATACTGTGGCTCAGAGGGCAGAGCTGGGGTTGGCCCCGAGGTCAGAAACTTCTTTTAGCACCTTCTAAGAAAGCGGACTCAAATAGAAAACTAAGTAGAAGGTAGAGGGTGCCGACATATAAAGGCATGGAGATAAATAGCACCCAACTGTGCACGGGGCTCTAGTGGGCAAAGATCCCTGAGAGGTCCCAAGCCAGGGGGCCTGAGACAGCATCCTCACCTTGGTGAGGGCAGCAGGGAGCTTCCTGGTGAGGAGGATATCCCGTCTTTCAATAGGCAGGCATTTCACTCACAACCACTGCCGGCTGAAATGTTAAGGAGATTCTCTAGCCACTAACTGATTTTAGCAAGTCACTCAGACACTGGTGACATGAGCTCACCGTTTCTTTGAAGCCACAGGGTGAAGTCTCTGTGGCTGAGTAACTGAAAGTTGGGGCTGGGGAGAGATTTGCTTTGGCTGGTTGGGAGGTAGGTCCCTGAAAGAAGCCAAGCCCTCTGCTGACATAATGAGGCACCCAGCTTCCTCCAAATCCTAATTATTGCTCTGCTAAAAATATTCAGTAATGAGCATGATCAAAGAACCTTTCTCATCATGCTTTGCAGAACTGCGGCGTTTGGTTATGGAACTATTTTAAGAAGCAGCAAAGCACATGTTAATGAAGGAAACTTTCAACAGTAGTAGGCAATATTAGAATGACGATGAGTAATGTGGACCTTACAGTCCACTTCATTTAAGCTCCATCTTTGCTGGAGAATTTTGACATGTAGTCTGACAAGCAGAGCAGAGGGCTGTAAAGTTTAATTCATGCCCTCGGTATCTCCGGCTTCATATAAAGTGATTTTTGACTTTCAGAATGAACCTCGATTAGAGGATAGAAGCCAAATGTGGCTGCTGACTCCATTTCTGAGCACCTTTCTTCCACGACGAACGCTCTGGCCTTCTCTACCTGGGCCCCAAACAGATTTCTACCGTGGCTCTCCCTTGGTGAGGAATCAGCAGAGTAGATCAATGGACCACAAGAAAGGGTCCTTGTGCCCATGAAAAGGCACATGTAAGTCTTATGCCTGCGCTCCGAGAGCAAGTAAAATGCCACCTGACTATTCAATTTGGAGGTGGGAATTGTGGTGGATTGAAGATGGGCACGATTCCTGTCCCTTGGAATGTGAGCTGGCCTTCGTGACGTGCTTATAACAAATAAAATGTGGCATAAGTGATGCCGCGTGGCTTCCAAGGCTAGAACCAGTGTCAACCCCAACTGAGCTCCCTGTCAACAGCCAGCACCCACTGCCCGCCACTTAAGTGCGCCATCAGGGACCTCCAGCCCAATTGGGCCAGTGTCTGACTACAACCGTTTCAGAGACCCTGAGCAAGGACCACCCAGTCAAGCCCTTACTGGAATCCTGTTCCACAAAATCATGAGCAAAATTAAGTGGCTCTTTTTCTTGGCCATGCCGTGCAGCAGGCAGGATCTTAGTTCCCTGACCAGGGATTGAACCCGTGCCCCCTGCATTGGAAGCATGGAGTCTTAACCACTGGACCGCCAGGGAAGTCCCTAAAGTGGCTCTTTTAAGTCACTAACTGCAGCAATAATTTGTTATGCAACAATCGGATGATCAATTGCTTAGAGTTAGCAAAATATTGGATCTGTTTCTACACCCAACAACTAGAACTTGAGGTTTTCCTGATTCCTCAAATCAGGAAAGTAACTTTCTCTTAGCTCACCAGAGGCTATTCACCCAGAAATAAAAACACCGGTAAATGCTTGTTGCTGCTCTACAAGGCAGTCGAAGAACTGTCACCCCAGGACATGCTGACTCAGTTAAACCTGGGAGTAACCCCTGGGGGAATCCCTGGTCTGGATTCATGCTACTCTAAGTGAGCTTTATGAACCTACAGTAGCTAACACCCTGGGAGCTCATCAGAAATGGGAATCTTAGGTCCCACCAGACCTACTGAACGCAAATCTGCACCTGAACAAGATCTTGCAGGGATCTGCAGACACACTGACACCTGACAAGCACTTGTGTGTACCAGGCCCCTCATGACAACTTTCGGAAAGAAGCAGCTTGCTCACAGCTCAGATCTTACAAAGACTTAAAAAGGTAATACTCGCCCCATGCCATAACCCATCACTGAGTTACTGACACATCAGGCAGTTTAGCCCCCTCCTCCCTCCTCTCCAACCCACCAAAGCCCACCTCGCCATGTTTCCTAGCAGCCTTCCAAGTCTAAAGCGTATGGGGTTTCCTTTCTTGGAACTCCTTACAGACAAGACTGGTATCTGAGACTGTCAGGCCTCCCGTTCTTACCCAATGTTCCTGACCACCAAGGGAGCCCTTTCTAAGAGAACAGTACAGACCTGACCAGCTCAGGGTAGCATGGAGTTCCCCCAGCTGGCCCCAAAAGGATGTGAACCAACAAAAAAACTCCATTAGGGAGACTGAGTACGTTCTACATAGCAGAATACATTTCTGATATATCATCCAATGTCATTTTCATTTCTGGGGATGATGTCTGTCCTGAAGCCCTCTTCTCACTGATGCTGAGACCTCCATCACCTCAGGGGAGAGCAGATGCAGCTGCAGATACAGGAGACTGTGTTCAGCTTTTGACTTCTCAAACAAGCTCTTCTGAAGGCTCATTTCCAAAAGAATAGTTATGAAAGGTAAGGCTTTCACTTGAAAGAGCCAGGCTTTGAGGACTGCAGAAAGGGTTTTCTAAATGCCAGGAGTGTCCCTTTGATGATCAAGAACCAGAGGTTCAGTGGACTCAGGGTATAGAATGTTGAACTGTCAGCCCTGGAGTGGGGAAAGATGAAATTAACACAGGGGCAGTTTCCTGCCCTCGGGGAAGAAGACAGCCCCTCCTGAGGTTGAGGGAAAAGCCCAGAGAGGGATCAGAAGCAAGAGAATATAAGCAAGTCCTCTGTCTTGCCCTGACTCAGGTTCAAACCCCCGGGGGCAGAGGCAAGTAAGAAACCCCCTTAGGAAGCCCAGAGCAGAGGGGCTGGTACAGTTTACCTCGAGGAACTTTGGGAGGAAATGGTCCCACAGAGGCCCCGTGCCAACATGGCGAGCAGGTCAGACAGGGCCTAATGTGGCTCCCTCCCACCGCCCTCCAGTAATCGTGGGGGACATATTTGACGTTCCTGGGGACCCTCTCAAGGAACACTGATGGTAGCTGGGACTTGAGATCAGCATGACTGCTGGGTGGCACACCTGTAATGTGGGGAGGGGGGTAGTGAGGCAGAGGCTGTGGCCGAGACAGGCCAAAGAGGGCCGTGGCTGGGGAACAGATGGACGCGGCGGCCATGGGGATCTGGTAGCCAGGGATGATGGCTGAGCAGGTCTTGATACCCCACAACAACAGGTCAGCAGAGCCAGATCCGTACCCCATCCAAGCCAGTACTCAGATCATGCCAGGAGAAGAAGGCCACAGGTTGAGTCCACGTGGTCTAAGTGCAAACCTTAAAGAGTCTGAATTACTTCAAGTGTCAAGAGTGGGTTGTTTTTTTTCCTGTCATCTGTGGAAATGGGAGCTCCTAAGTTTGGTTACAGAAATTCCTCTTGCCCCCTACCCAGTTGTCCTTCCCCCGCAAGAGAGCTGTTCCTGGCACCCCCCCGCCTCCGAGTGGCATCTGGCCCTGTGACGCACGGAATGAAGCCTAAACCACTCGTCCTGCCAGTTCTTCTCTCCGCTGCCACCTCCACGCACCCTTTACCACATGAACATTGTCGATTTTCTCCAAACACGCTGCACTTCCTCATATACCCCCACCTTTGGACACACCTCCCCTGCCTGCTATATATAGCAGGCTTCTAATATTTTGGTGTAATTATTTATATCTGGCTCTGCTCTCTGTCAAGGGTGAGGGCCGTCTTATTCATCTTTGTATCCCGTTTTCCCACCAACAATAGCAGGCTTGTGGATGCACTCAGCGGTTCGTGTGTTAACCAACGAGAGTCAAAACCATCCAAAGACGGAAGGGGCTGCCTTGGGAGAGAGGAAGCTCCCCCTCATGGGAGCCGTGCAAGCACCGGTTCTACCTGGATCTGGCAGTGATGCCAAAGAGGAGGTAGACGACTGGGTGAGTGACCCTTAGGAGCCCGTTCTACCTTCAGAGTCTGAAGGTCCCTGAATACCAGGAAAAGGCTGTAGCGGCAGCAGGCTGAGGGTGAAGGATGGTGGGACCAATGGGTGGAGTTCCAGTGGCCTCCAGGAAGGGGAAAGATAGCTCCGATGCAAGTGCCAGCAATGGGGGCAGCTCAAATATAAAGTGGCGTGTATTCGACTTCTTGAAATCCCTGAGTAAAGCATATGGTAACTCACTAAACTACAGTGTCTGTACCGTGCCAGATGATGGCTTAACGAATGCAGGAAAGTATGCAGGAATGCACCTACAGTACCTATAGATGTCATGTATGGTAGAAAATAAAATAGCAGAAAATAAATTAAGCCATTAAAAATCTACTTCTGCACCTACCTTTAGCTAAAATACCAATTCCAGCCCATCCCTTCCTCAAACTCTTCCTCGCTCCAAGATTCTCAGGCAGCAACAGGCTTATGGGAAGTTTATGGAAGGTGGTCTGATGAAGGAAGAGGGATGGAGAAGCTAAGGAATTCACGTTACCGTACTGCCTCCTCAACCTTGGACAGCTCCACTTATAGAGTCAGAAAAACCATATCTGATCCTGTAAGAGGGTAGAAGTAATTACCTTTGCCCCAGCTGTCTTTTTAAGTAATCCAAATGGATATTATCTGGGGAGGCTGGGTATTTTAAAATCCCAGCAATGACTATTCTGATTCCTGGTGATTATTTGAAACCCTGTGACATTGACGGAAAACCTCAGCTCAGGAAAATGATGAGTATTGGGCAGAGCCGAGACTATTTTTCCATTATACATTTGCCCCAAAGAGCACCTATAATTTGTGAGTTTTTGCCTGTTATAAAGTAGAGCAAAAAAGATGCAAATTCATAGATATAATTTCGAAGATCTTTCAGATCACAGTCTTTTTTTTTTTTTTTGCGGCACGCGGGCCTCTCACTGCTGCGGCCTCTCCCGTTGCGGAGCACAGGCTCCAGACGCACAGGCTCAGCGGCCATGGCTCACGGGCCCAGCCGCTCCGCGGCACGTGGGATCTTCCCGGACCGGGGCACGAACCCGCCCGCGTCCCCTGCATCGGCAGGCGGACTCTCAACCACTGCACCACCAGGGAAGCCCTCACAGTCATTTTTGAAATAAGTCACAGAGTGAGCCCTTCCATCTTTCACTGAGATTTTGTTGGGCTGTGAGGCTAAGATGGTTTGGAGTAATTCAGCACTTGTCATTAGCATCTCCTTCAATAAAGAGGTGTGCGAGGAACTCAGAGGCCAAGATACCAGTGAAAAGCCAACAAATTGGATGAAAGGTCCATATCCTTCAGGCCAAAATATCACCCTTACATCTAAATAATATGAACCATTCCACAAGACAGAAGTGTGTGCCCGAATGATCTGGGCAAGTGGCTCCATTCCCCGTGTGTTGGGAAGAGCCCCAGCACACAAAAGGCTTCCATCTTAAGCTGCCTCCCCATCATACTCAATAAAAGCACTCTCTTGTTCAGCCAGCACTTAAGGAGCACCACAGATGTACCAGGGACTGTGCTGGGGATGCAAAGATGGATGAGTTATGGCCGTGGCCTGTGGCACTTCACTCTAGCTAGGGACACACACCCACCCACCCACACACACACACACACAATCAGGAGAAGGGAGCTGACAAGGAGGTCCATGTGCGAAGAGTGTCTGCCTCTGAAGAGGGCGGGGGCTGTGCTGAATCATGCCCCAGGGAGAGGGTGCATGTCTGGGTTCGCTCCTCAGCTGGGCCCTGACCAAGATGCTCAGAGGAAGGGCATTCCAAGCCCAGAGAACAGCTGGAGGAAAGGCATAAAGCGGGGGTGTGTCTGGAAACCAGGACAGATTCCGTGTACCTGGAGTGTAGAGCGTGTGGATGGCAGAGCACAGAGCTGAGGCTGGTAAGACAGGGAGAGAAACCCAGTAACAAAACCCAGGAGCAGGGACTTCCCTGGTGGCCCAGTGGTTAAGACTCTGCACTGCCAATGCAGTGGGCACGGGTTCGATCCCTGGTTGGGGAACTAAGATCTCACATGCCCCATGGTGCGGCCAAAAGATATCAAGAAAAAAAAAAACAAAAAAAAAACCCAAAGGTCCCAGAAGTGTCCCAGAAATGGAAGCAAAGACAAGAGCGTCTAAGCAAAGAACATGGTCAGCAGTGTCGTTATGCCCAGAGCGGGGACTGAGCTAAGGCCGCTGGATTGGGTGGTCCAAAGGGCATCTGAGAACTGAGCAAAGATGGGACAGAAGTCAGAGTGCAGGTGACTGAGGAATGACAGCTGCCACTAAGAGGACCAAGCAAGGATGTCCGTGAAGGTAGAGGCAGGAGGGAGGGCAGAAGGAAAGATCTGGGTTTATTTGTTTTTGTAAACTTCCACGTAAGCTGGTAAGAAACTACTGGAGAGTGAGAAGCTTGGATCACAATGGGAGGAAGAATAAAAGAAAACATGCTCCAGGGAAGGGAGAAGGTAAGTTCAGATAAGAGGTTAGCCTGGGACAGAAAACATACCCCTCTTCCTCTGGATGCAGTAGAGGAAGCAAGGATGCAAGGACGCAAGGAGTTATGGGTAAATCAGGGCAGGAAGGGGAAAAAGAGGAGGTAAATGTTACCAAGGAGCAACCGAGCATCCCACTGAGGCTAAAACCACAGATCTTCTATGATGCCCAGGAGCGATTTCCCTGCAGTCAGAGCAGCGTAGGAGTACGAAGAGTACTTGATGAAGGAATTAATTCTGGGGAGCCCGCAATGGAAGGAAACCTCCCTCTTTCCAGTCCCCCAGTAAGTCCCTGGGGCCAACCAGACTCTCTGACCTGAAGAGAAATGCCTAGTGACAAATGGGACAACTTCCAAAGCTCAGGCACCATGTCTGCCTTCCATGACATCAGTTAACTGTTATCAGGAGGAAACAGGTGGCCGAGGAATGACAGTTGCCACTAATTTTTACTTGACTACCACAAATATTTATCCATTCTTTCTTTCTTTTTATTTTTATTTTTGGCCTCTGCATGTGGTACCTGAGGATATTATTATCATGTGACAGGATGACCTATGGCAGGACTGGACTTGGGAGATGAGGAGTCCAGATCATTAATTAGCCAGTTATCTGTATTCTTCTGGAAGGAACTTTCTTGGGAACATAGAGTAATTTCATTGTTAATGAGGAAAATGATTGCCCTTTAAACAACAGTGTCCGGGGAGGGGGATAAACTAGGAGTTTGGGATTAGCAGATACACACTACTATATATAAAACAGATAAACAACAAGGTCCTACTGTATAGCACAGGAAACAATACTTAGTGTGTGTGTATATAACTGAATCACTTTGCTGTACACCAGAAACTAACACAACACTGTAAATCAATTATACTCCAATAAAAAAAATAAACAGGGTCCTGTGATTTTAGGTCCTGTGATGAACTCTAAAATCGAGCCTCAAACCGGAAGTTGAGTACTTTGGTGCTCAGGTTAATTTCTATATAAATACCTAACTGGTGTCTGTGCCACAGCTGAGACTTAGCACATGTCAACAGAGGCTTGCAGAGGCTACTTGGGAGACATGTGAAACGCCAGTGCCTTGTACGTATATGCTGCAGGCCCAGGGCAGACGTTCCTTATTAACCCTGATCACTATGCCGCAGGGGACAGGTGAGCACAGGACGACCCTCACCTGCTTCCTTTATATGCTTGTAAACATCATCAGAGCCAGCAGAGGAGTACGGAATGTCATCGTGGGCCACAAAGTCAATCTGTTGGAGAGAGAGGAGAGTGACATCAACACCGGGATGGGGCTGCATGTCTGCAATTTGAAAATACATATTTTTTTAGAACAAAGTAGTTGTAATTAAGCAGTTGAAATGAGCAGTTTAGAAGGCAGACTTGAATCCTTGACTGAAAGGTATTTCCAACTGTCTCTGTTTACACGAGCTGATGGGAACTAGATTGGCTTCTCTCTTTTGCTGGTCCCTCTTTCTTCTCTCACCTCTGACAGTAGGTGTTTTTGGCCTTCTGTTCTTCTGCCTCTAAAATCTCTCCTTCAGACAATTCACTCATTCTTCAGACTTTTTTTTTTTTTTTGCGGTACGCGGGCCTCTCACTGTTGTGGCCTCTCCCGCTGCGGAGCACAGGCTCCGGACGCGCAGGCTCAGCGGCCATGGCTCACGGGCCCAGCCGCTCCGCGGTATGTGGGATCTTCCCGGACCGGGGCACGAACCCGTGTCCCCTGCATCGGCAGGCGGACTCTCAACCACTGCGCCACCAGGGAAGCCCCCATTCTTCAGATCTTAATCACCTCTGCTATGAGGAGCCCAAATCCTCATTTCCTGTCCCACTGATGGCAATAGGCCCACCCTCACATTTAAGTCATATTTTATTTATTTATTTTTTTGTCCGTGCCACGCGGCATGCAGGATCCTAGTTCCCCAACCAGGGATCGAAGCCATGCCCCCTGCAGTGCAAGCACAGAGTCCTAACCACTGGACCACCAGGGAAGTCCCCCACTTAAGTCAGATTTTATATTGTAGAAATGAATTCACGTCTCTCTTCGCATTTGATTCATACAACCACCTTGTGAGGCCGGTGGGGCAAGTATTACTATTTCAGTCGGGTCATACGGCTGCTGAAATGATAAAACTTGTCAAATTTGCCCAAAGTCACCCTTTTCTCTTTTGCCAGCCTTGCTGTCACTTTAAAAACCTGTCTGGAATTTTAATTCATCCTGAAAACTGGGGCCCCTTCCAAGGGCACCTCCATTTTCTAAGTTTATTTAGGCTCCAAACACCTTGGAATCAGCCTTTTTCCCTACTTCCTTCACTCTCCGTAGCACATAGGTCACAAGTTCCATTGTGTGTGTGTGTGTGTGTGTGTGTGTGTGTGTTTGTGTACATAAGTGCATACACCCATCACTTCCTCTCCATTGCTTATGCCAAATCCAGGGCCCCATCACCTGGATTATTAATACCAACTTGAACCTGACCTTCCTCACTGCAGGCTCTTTCCTCTCCAAGCCATCCCTCTGTCACATGGTGGGGGGACCTCCTTAAACAGAATTTTCTTCTTGTCATCCTTGTGCCTACTGATCTTCACTAGTCCCTTGTTCTCCTCCTCCATCAAGTAAAAACTTCTTGCCTAACTTTCAAAGCCCTTTAACAAGGCTTCACTCCACCTTGAGAGGTAGAGTAGCAGTTTAATTTTGCTGGGTATAGATTCCTGCCCCACCACTTACTAGCTATATAACTCATAATTTAGTGGTAAGGATTAAATCAGGATTTCTCAACCTTGCTACTGGTGACATTTTGAACTAGATAATTCTTTATTGGAGGGACTTCCCTGGTGGTGCAATGGTTAAGAATTCACCCGCCGGGGCTTCCCTGGTGGCACAGTGGTTGAGAGTCCACCTGACGATGCAGGGGACACGGGTTCGTGCCCCGGTCCGGGAAGATCCCACATGCCATGGAGCGGCTGGGCCCGTGAACCATGGCCGCTGAGCCTGCACGTCCGGAGCCTGTGCTCCGCAGCGGGAGAGGCCACGGCAGTGAGAGGCCCGCGTACCACACACACACAAAAAAAGAATCCACCTGCCAGTGCAGGGGACACGGGTTCGAGCCCTGGTCCGGGAAGATCCCACATGCCACAGAGCAACTAAGCCCGTGCGCCACAACTACTGCGCCTGCGCTCTAGAGCCCGCGAGCCACAACTACTGAGCCTGCACGCCACAACTACTGAAGCCCGCACGCCTAGAGCCCATGCTCCGCAACAAGAGAAGCCACCTCAACGAGAAACCCGCGCGCTGCAACAAAGAGTAGCCCCCATCGCTGCAACTAGAGAAAACCCGCGCACAGCAACGAAGGCCCAACGCAGCCAATAAATAAAGTACATAAATTTACATATAAAAAAACTCTTTGTTGGAGGGGGAGGGTCTGTCCTGTGCATTGTAGGATGCTTAGTAGCACCCCTGTCCTTTACCCACTAGATGCCAGTAGCACCCCTTTAGTTATGATGGCCCAAAATGTTTCCAGGCCCTGTTAAATGTCCCTTGGGGGCAAACTTGCCCCCACTTGAGAATCACTGGATTAAATAATATAATTATGTAAAAGTGCTGAAAATAATAACTGGTACACAGCAAGTACTCAATAAATGTTATTATCATCAATTCTATTCTTCGTACTCAAACTTAGTTGTTCCTCGTCTCCAGTGTATGACAACAACAACGTCTCAGGGTAGCCATGAGATTGAATGTGATTCATGTAAGAGCAAAGCACTTAGCGCAGGGCTGGGTACATGGCAGCCATCATCAGCATCCCCGTAATTCTGCACACAAGTTGAAGATACAATAGATGCTTAGTAAAAATGTGTTAGTGATTGCTGGAAGTAAATCCTATTGGAGTTTTTCCTTTTTCTTTTTATTCTTGCTGGGAAATTGTCTGCTCTGCTATTACCCATGCACATTTATCAGTGTTCTCTATTCTCTCCTGCATCGTGAATTTAAAAATAGAAAACTCTTAGAACAGCTTAATCTTATTTTTTTGTACTGCTTATAAAAGGAAAGAAGAGCTCCTAATGTGGGGCTGGTAGGGAGATACAAAGCACATAATTTGATGCAGATCAAAAGGATTTCTTGTGTTTTCAACTAATAAAAATCTTCTATCAGTAGGAGTCTCAGGGTCACAAAATCAGAGATATACAGTTCTCTCCTTAAAGCCTGACCCCTGTCCCTCTGGATAAGGTATGTGGTCATTTGTTCCACGAAAAATGATGCCTGTGGAACTCTAAGCATCAATAATAATGATGATGACATTTTTGGAGCTCTTGCTTTGAGCCAGCCAGTGTTCCAAGGGTCTTACTAGATGATCTCATTAGATCCTCAAAACAGCAGCCATGTTCTGGTTTAGGTAAGTGAGTGCAATATGTTGCTCAAGGTCCCACAGTTAAGAAGTTAAGCCACACATGGACCTGAGTGGTCTAGCTCCAGAGACCACACTGAGGAAGTGGGATGCTGTTGGTCCCCAGGCGTAGGCACAGGACAGGTGCTGCATCAAGTGACATCACATGACAGTGCCTGAAGTTACCTCTTGCCAAAATAAGAAGAGTCTTTGGACTTTCTGGGTATAAGCTGGAGAAACAGACGACTCCCTAATTCTGCTACTTAGAGAACGTGGAAGAATAAGTACCTTGTGTTTTTCCAGAAACTCTGGCGTGAGTGTCCACGGAGCATCTCTGATGACTTCATCCACATAGCGACAGTGTCTCAGGGCTTCGTATCTCTCTGCTTCATTCATCACGGTGAAACCTTTGAATTTGTGGGTGAGGTCATCACTGCAAACTGAAACAGGCAAATGCGTTAAATGCTGTTAGCTGGCCCAGGCCCTGCTCACAGCCATCCCAATACAGACATGGTTCCTTCAGCAAGACAAAGAACTCAGCCTTGCTAGGTGTGTGACATAATCAAACTCAGGGGGGTTTTTTTGTTTTTGTTTTTTTTTTTTTACGGGAACGAAGGATCAGGAAAGTGAAGCAAGCTGAAATCCCCTGGCAATTGAGAATTTCATTTTAGTGTTAATTACAACTGCATTCTCCACTGTGGCTTTTATTAAAATTATTCTCCACGCTACCTAATGTGACTTTTACATCTTCTTATTTCCCTATCTCACCATTCAGGGAACGTTACTATCCAGAAATAAAATGACCAAATGAACAGACAGAGAAGGCAGAACGAGGACCAAGAGACCTGAGTTACAGAACGTAAGAACAGTCAGTTCCAATTCCTTTAACACATCATTGTACTTAGTAAACCAAGTGTGATTCACGTGCACGCACGTGCGCGCGCACACACACACACACACACGTGCGCGCACACACACACGCACTTCTGTTCCCTGGAATGAGGTCCAGTCACTACACATTGGGCCACACGATCAAGAGGAGAAGGTCACGAAATAGAAGATCTGATCTAGCAGAGTTCATCCTTCCCACATGCCATCTTCTCTAGATCTCGAGTTCCTGAATCCTCAAATGGGGATGGAACTATCCTCCACTATCAGCCTTAGAAAGGATTTTTTGAGGATTTATGTAGAAGTGCTTTGAAATAAAGTGAGCAATAAATATTATTCATTATCATATCCAGAATATATTTTTGTTGGCAAAAGCAGCTTTTCTACATGTCAGGAAGAGATGTCATTGTGGCTACAGTCCCTGTTTACCAATATCCCCGTCAGGGTCTTACTGCAGTCAGTCAGACTACCCTGACCACTCCTGAAGATGAGGTTTTTTTTCCTTTAAGGTATTATGTACATACAGTAACCTTACAAATGTTAAGTGTACAGGATACGTTTTAAAAACAAAAATACAGGGCTTCCCTGGTGGCACAGTGGTTAAGAATCTGCCTGCCAATGCAGGGGACACGGGTTCGAGCCCTGGTCCAGGAAGATCCCACAGAGCAACTAAGCCCGTGTGCCACAACTACTGAGCCCGCACTCTAGAGCCTGCGAGCCACAACTACTGAGCCCACGCGCTGCATCTACTGAAGCCCACGCACCTAGAGCCCGTGCTCCGCAACGAGAAGCCACCGCGCTAAGAAGCCTGCGCACCACAATGAAGAGTAGCCCTCGCTCGCCACAACTAGAGAAAGCCCCGCACACAGCAACGAAGACCCAACACAGCCAAAAATAATAAATAAAATAAATTTATAAAAAAACAAAAACACAGTCATTTTGATGGAACCAAATCATGACCCACATCCAGAAACAAACCTGGCCAGAGAGTAAGTACAACCAACGGTTACACCCAGCATCCTCGGAAACCCTCCGACTGCAGCCCTCACACCCTCTGCAACCAAACCGTCAGCAAAACTGCTGGCTCCTTCACAGCGCACCGGAAGCCACATTCCTCTCGCCACCTTCACTGCTCCCTTCCCAGCCCATTCACCGTCTCTACCCTGGATTACTACAGTGGCCCCCTAACTGGTCACTGGATTCCAGCCTCCCCACAACCCCCAGCAGCCTGTTCTCATTGGCCAGAATGATCCCATTAAAACCTGTCAGATGACATCATCCCCAGGATCCGAACCCTTCCCATCTCCCTCAGAGTAAAAGCCAAACTCCTCCAGAAGCCTACAGGCCCCTACAAGATCCACATCTCCCTCAGCCCATTCCTTGCCTCTCTGACTGCATCTCCTATTGTGTCCCAGCCCCCGGCCTCCTTATTTCCTGAAACCACCAGGAATACTCCTACTGAGATCAGGGCTTTGCACTTCCTGTTCCGCAAACCTGGACCAGTTGTGCTCCAAATATCCATCGTGCTCACTCCCTCTCCTCCCTCAAGGCTTCCCCAACCACCCTATTCTAAATTGGGATCCGCCCCCACCACTGGCAGGCCCCACCCCTCCTAACTTCTTGCTATGGCGCTCATCATCATATAACTGTCTTATTCGTTTGTTGTTGGTGTTTCTCTATTAAAATATAGCTCCCTGAGGACAGGGACTTTTGTCTGTTTTATTTTCTGATGGCCCATAGTAGGCTCTTAACAACTACTTGTTGAATGAATTAACAATGCTTGATACACACAGATGCTCAATAAAGGTTTACTAGGATTTAAGATAAAAGGTCTATATTTACCTGCAGGTACATTTCAACATACATGCAAATAAAAGACTACTGTGTCTCTCGATACACGTGTATGTCTATATATCTCCTATACATACTTCCTGTGATGATGTATAGACATGTGTAGAATGCAATACAACACAGAAAACATTGTAGTGTCTTACATTACCAAAACGCCATCAACCACACGGCAGGCTCAAAAACCTTGGTAAGTATTAGGATCACCTAAGGAGCTTGTTAAAGATGCCCAGGCTCCACTCAAGGTTTTGATTCAATGGGTGCTATGGTCTAAATGTGTCCCCCCAAAATGCATATGTTGAAATCTTAACTCCCAAAGATGATGACATTAGGAGGTGGGCCTTTGGGAGATACTTAGGTCATAAGGGTGGAACCCTCATAAATGGGATTAGTGCCTTAAAAAGGAGGCCCCAGAGAGCTCCCTAGCCCCTCTCACCATGTAAGAAAACAGTGAAAAGGTGCCAGCTATGAATCAGTAAGCTGGCCCTCACCAGAAGACCATGTTAGCACTTTGATCTTAGACTTCTCAGCCTCCAGAATGATGAGAAATAGACTTCTGTTGCTTTGAGCTACCCAGTCTGTGGTATCTTGTTCTAGCAGCCCGAACAGACTAAGACAGTAGGTCTGGAGCGGGGTCCAGGCAGCTCTATTTTTGACAAGCTTCAGGGATGATTCTGAGGCATACAACATTTGAAAGCCCTTAAAGCATATTATGAACATCTTGAGTAAAGAGCCCAGCCTGTGTTTGAATCACCCATCATGCCCAGCTTGGTGGGTGGGTGGTGGTTAGTAGGGCCATAATGACTATGTTATGTATTGATTCACTGAATGCATTGGTTTTGACTCCATAAATAAGAATTATTTATGGGCCAACCTATACAATTAAAAAATTGATCTATGGCTTTTGAAATGTTCTTAAAAGCCTTTACGTTTTTAAAAGACTAAAGGATTTTATTAAAATAGTACCTCAAGAATTGTATTAAGCAAAAAATGGATTTCAGATCCATCAATTTTCTATTTTAAACAACAGAAAACTAGGCCGAACCGTATCCTCCCCCCACTTTTGAACCTGCACCTGAGCAATTTGGTGTAACTTCGAGATGACAGAGGTAATGGCCTCTTGACAGAGCAGAAAGAAAACAACCAACCTGTTTATGCCGACATGGGGTCCTATCTTCATCTCCCAGGAGTGACCTCAAGAAGCAGCTGAACATGCTGACCAGTTATTGTCTAAAGAGTAATTGCGCCCAAAGCAGCACTGTTGTTCCCCAGTCTTGGCAAATGCACCCTGACGACCAGATGGACAACTCTGAGCAATGGTGTTCCGTGGATGAATTCACTGAGCTGTCTGGGAGCTCCCGCTGTAGCTAACCTATGCTGGCAGCTCACTGTGCTCAAGATGAATTATTACTAATACCCCGTGGGAGAGAAAATATAACATAGGGGATGAATTTTGAGCCCAGCAGACTTGGGTTCGAATCCCAGCTCTGCTACTTATTACCAGGAACGTTACTCAAACTCTTTAAGCCTCAGTTGTCTGTCTTTAGCACATGGCGAAGTTTGGAGAATTAAACTTGATCATCTGTGTGAGCAGAGAGTCATGCTCAGAAACGTTTGCTACTTATTAATAGTACTCGTGACCTAAGACCATTTGTGGAGATATTTATTCATTTGTGTTTTGGGCTCTGTCTTTTCCCTGTCCCCACTTCATGCGCATGCCCGGCTTCTCGGTACAAACTCGCCCCCAGAAGCTGTGAAGTTCAAGCTGCTGGTAGACAACCTGTCTTTCTGGCTGCGGTTTTCCCAACTTGGGGGAATTCCGTAAGGAAGAAGACAGACAGAAGATTCCTCCACAGGAGGAAGAGGTCAAAGGTCGGGGGGAGGGTCCCACCAGCAGGGCCTCAGGAGGGGTGAGGACACTGGGGTTCACCTGGGCACAGACCGCCGGGGCCTCACCTTCCACAGAAACAGTGGATTTGCTCCTTCCTAGCAATTCTGTGGGCTCAGTTGACGAGGGCAGTGCAAAAACGGTGCTGGGCTGGAGACTGCAAGCCCCTCTCCTGTTTCTGTAAACATTTTAGAATCTTGTTTGACTCTGGGGAGGCGAAGGGACCCCAACAAGGACCGAGACTGAATCTCCCACCAGTCAGGCAAAATGGAGTCTTAGAGGAATATTTAATTTCAATTAAGACACAATAGAGCATAAGCCCACATTTACAGAGTACTATTCATGTCTACTATAGTGGGAATAGTATTTCTATGGCTGTTATCTTTTTATTCCCCTCCTGTGAGGCAGAAGTGAGTATGTGGTGACTCATACCCTTAAAAAAAAATTTCCAGGAAAAAATCTCTGATCTATTCAATAAATTTTAATTTCTTGTCTTGTTTTTAAATGACATGAGCTTTTAAAATAAAATGGAGAAAAAAAAAGGCATTACAACTGGATAGTTTCAATTCACTAAAATAATGCCCACAGAAGTTTGCATTAAAAATTTTCAAATTATTACTGACTACATGCTTAAAAATTTAAAATGCAGGTATTATAATCATAGTGCAAAAATCATGGTAGTTTGTGGTAGCCGTTACTGCCTAAGGTTGGGAAGTAGACTGTAGTACCTCCAGTTATCACAAGTTCTGGTCTTTGAATCCATTATTTCTGCCAAATACTAAGTATTTCAACTGTACCTGTCTGTGCACTTGCCCCGGCCAGAGTGATTTCATGAGCGAAGCCCTTGCTCCACCCAAGGAAATTCCTACAACAAACCTACCTGCAGATGTAAGGGGGCCCACAATTAATATAGCAGGTTCTTTCAACTCACTGTAACCATTTTATTTGCTAACTATATACATAATATTAAGAGCTAGCCTTTCAACCAACAACACAGAATACCTATTTTAAAGGACTCTCTAAATTTCCTCCCTATAGAATTTTCTGCCATTAAGCTTTTTTGTCAAACTCAAGAAAGATAGTCTAAGGTACTCTTCAAACTAGGGTACACATACCCTTGGGGATACGTAAAGGCTTTTCAAGAGGTATCCAAGCACTGGTAGTTTTAAAGGAAATGATTTCCAGATCCTCAGCTTCCAAGGGTACCCCTTCCTAAAATTAATGGGTCGGAGAAAGCCTCTGTGTCCAAAACCAACCTTACTCTACTTCACAAAAGAAAGCATCATGCAAACCTTACTACCTGCATTGCTAGGGGCAGGGAATTAAATCCTGAGGTCAAACCAAATGGAAACCTCGTTTAATGACTATTCAAAGAACTATGAACCTATAAAAGCTTCCTGTCTTTCTCCTTCTTGCATACGTTTCTGTTATAGGTGAAGTTGAAAGTTAGAAACTAAATATGGTAGAGTGAGGAATAATGCAAATTTTTACCGAAAACTTTGCCTCTACCTTCTCCCAACTATTATCAAAGGATGCAAGGATCTTGAGGGATAAGGCCCACGAATTCAAAGCAAAAGGAGCACTGGACAGAAATACTGAATGATAAAAATTGCTTTTTCATGTAGTTAAGGGTAAGCATTTTTCCAGCTCTTCTCAATGCTTATACTGAATCCTAAAAATGCCTTTTCCCTTGTAGTTAAGGCATAGCATTTTTTCCGTTACTCACTTCAAAATCACTTCAATAAGTCAAAGCTGTATAGGCTGGTACTGCTGCTTCTTAGAAATACAACTGGAATATTTTTCTGGAATTGTCAAATGTTTCAAAGTACATTGGAATAAACACATGGATAAAATATTTACAAGCTTTTTTTCTCAGGCTTCATATATATTATTTAAAAAGGAAGTTAAATATCTATTGTATCAACTCACATCATATTTATTCCATTTACAGATAATCTTTCTCCCATTTCATCTTCTAAGTGTTTATTATTTCCTACCTCCTCATAACAGAGAATAAAAGATCTATGCCAAATTACTTTTTGGTAGTATATGCCCTTTTCTATCCTCAAGTACATAGGAAAAGTATCTAATAAAGGGTTAGATATAACCTAACTTAAACTAACCTTTTAATAGATACCCAGGGTATCTAACAAAGATAAGTTATTTCTGATTTTTACATTGGATTTTATTTAATTATTCCTCAAAGCCAAACACCAGAGTTTGACACACACATATACCAATATTTAGACAAGGAATAACATGTCTTTAAAAATCATACTCCTTTTCTTATAAATATCATATAATTTTATGTATAAATTATATTGTATTACTATAAATTAAGGATATTGATTTATTTTTGTAACTTTTTATCTTCTTTGTAACTTGTTATATTAGACCTACATCATTTTAATCTTGACTGATTCTTTTTCTTTTTTTGACTGATTCTTTTATACAATGGATTCTATAATTCATTTCTCAATGGTTTTTATAAAGCTTCTTGAAATAATTAATACATTTGAACTGAAAAGACTTTGTCTTAGTTTCTAGGGTTTTCGTAGGTTTGACAATGAGGACTGGTTTTGCCAATTAAGTTAGATGGTATTTTCTGCAAATTTGCTAAAACTGCAGCCCCAAGGTGTGTGTATGTGTATGTGTGTGTGTGTGTGTGTGTGTTTTAAGTTTCTAAGCAAATGATAAATGCATTTTATCAAAAATTATTGGATTGGCAATGGTGTAATGAAATTACCAATATTTCTATTTCCTCAACCATTTCTGAGTATATCTGGTTGAATAGGTTGCTTTTAAGTAATAGTGTAAGTGTTATAATTAAGAGTCATTTGATAAGTCTTGGTAAAGCCTTTGTGTTATACTGCCTAGAAAGGGAAAAAGCAAATTATTCTAATAGCTTGGAAGCAAATCTTTTTCCAGGTCACATCATTTCTAATCCACTGCCTAACAACAAATTTGAAAGAGGATCTTAACAAATTATCACTTGATAGACCATTAAAATTATTTTGATGACAATGATAAATTATTTTTGTGATATTTGACAAATAGCTTATGAGTTCAAAGACTCAGTGGTATCTCTGTAACAAACTTCTTCCATTTCCATCTAAATATTTCTGTGAACAAAATATTTTAGCACTTACATCTGTAACAAAGAAAAAGAGGAATAAAAGCAATGTTAAACACTGTCTCATTCTAGCAGTAATATATTCATCCACAAAAATATCCATCTACAATTTCTTCTCAATCATTCAAAAGAAGCCAGAGGGTTAAAAAAAAACAAAACAAAAACAGGAATTCCCTGGCTGTCCACTGGTTAGGTGTCTGCGCTACCACTGCCGGGGGCACAGGTTCAATCCCTGGCTGGGGAAGTAGGATCCCACGTGCCACATGGCCAAAAAAAACCCAAAAAACAAAAATACACCTTACCTATAGAGGAGCGAGGATAAAAATTACATTGGACACCCTCACAGAAACAAGGCAAACAAGCAGTGAATGAAGTGGGGAAAAGCAACAAATAACATACAAGGGAACTCCCATAAGGTTATCAGCTGATTTCTCAGCAGAAACTCTGCAGGCCAGAAGGGAGCAGCACAATATATTTAAAGTGATGAAAGGGAAGAACTTACAACCGAGAATACTCTACCCAGCAAGGCTCTCATTCAGATTCGATGGAGAAATCAAAAGCTTTACAGACAAGCAAAACCTAAGAGAATTCAACATCACCAGACCAGCTTTGCAACAAATGCTAAAGGAATTTCTCTAAGAAAAGGCCACAACTAGGAACAAGAAAATTACAAATGGAAAAGCTCACTGGTAAAGGCAAACATACAGTAAAGGTAGGAAATCATTTATGAACAAATATAATATCAAAACCAGCAATCGTGAGAAGAGGAGAGCACAAATGCAGGATATTGGAAATGTATTTGACATTAAAAGACCAGCAACTTAAAACGATCTTGTTGGGCTTCCCTGGTGGTGCAGTGGTTAAGAATCTGCCTGCCAATCCAGGGGACACGGGTTCAAGCCCTGGTCCGGGAAGATCCCACATGCCATGGAGCAACTAAGCCCGTGCACCACAACTACTGAGCCTGCACTCTAGAGCCCGCGTGCCACAGCTACTGAAGCCTGCACACCTAGAACCCATGCTCTGCAACAAGAGAAGCCACCACAATGAGAAGCCTGCGCACCGCAACGAAGAGTAGCCCCTGCTCGCCATAACTAGAGAAAGCCTGTGCACAGCAACAAAGACCCAATGCAGCCAAAAATAAATAAATAAATTTTTAAACAACAACAACAATCTTGTTTATGTAGAGACTGCTACTATATCAAAACCTCATGGTAACTGCAAACTGAAAATCTACAATAGATACACACACACAAAGAAGAAAAAGGAATCCAAACACAACACTAAAGTTAGTCATCAAATCACAAGAGGAGGGAACAAAACAGGAAGGGAAGAAAAAAGACCTACAAAAACAAATCCAAAACAGTTAACAAAATGGTAATAAGAACATACATAATAATAATTATCTTAAACATAAACAGATTAAATGCTCTAACCAAAAGACATAGATGGCTAAATGGATACAAAAAACAAAACCTATATATATGCTGTATACAAGAGATCCACTTCAGATCTAGGGACACATACAGACTGAAACTGAGAGGATGCAAAAAGGTATTCCATGCAAATGGAAATCAGAAGAAAGCTGGAGTAGCAATACTCATCTCAGACAAAATAGACTTTAAAGACTGTACCAAGAGACAAAGAAAGACACTACATAATCATCAAGGGATCAATCCAAGAAGAAGACTTAACAATCGTAAATATATATGCACCCAACATAGGAGCACCTCAATATATAAGGCAAATACTAACAGCCATAAAAGAAGAAATCGACAGTAACACAATAATAGTGGGGGACGTTAACACTCCACCTTTATCAATGGACAGATCATCCAGGGAGAAAATCAATAAGGAAACGCAGGACTTAAATGACACATCAGACCAGACAGACTTCATTGCTATTTATAGAGCATTCTATCCAAAAGCAACAGAATACACATTCTTCTCAAGTGCACATGGAACATTCTCCAGGATTGATCACATGTTGGGCCACAAGGCAAACCTTGGCAAAATTAAGAATATTGAAATCATATCAAGCATCTTTTCTGACCACAATGCAATGAGATTAGAAATCAACTACAAGAAAAAAAACTGTAAAAAATACAAACACATGGAGGCTAAAAAATACACTACTAAATAACCAAGAGAACACTGAAGAAATCAAAGAGGAAATCAAAAACCACCTAGAAACAAATGACAATGAAAACACGACGATCCAAAACCTATGGGATGCAGCAAAAGCAGTTCTAAGAGGGAAGTTTATAGCAATACAATCTTACCTCAGGAAAGAAGAAAAATCACAAATAAACAACCTAACCTTACACCTAAAGCAACTAGAGAAAGAACAAACAAAACCCAAAGTTAGCAGAAACAATGAAACCATAAATATCAGAGCATAAATAAATGAAATAGAAATGAAGAAAACAATAGAAAAGATTGATGAAACTAAAAGATGGCTCTTTGAAAAGATAAACAAAATTTATAAACCTTTAGCCAGACTCATCAAGAAAAAAGGAGAGGGCTCAAATCAATAAAATTAGAAGTGAAAAAGGAGAAGTTACAATGGACACCAAAGAAATACAAAGGATCACAAGAGACTACTACAAGCTACTATACATTAATAAAATGGACAACCTGGAAGAAATGGACAAATTCTTAGAAAGGTACAATCTCCCAAGACTGAACCAGGAAGAAACAGAAAATATAAACAGAGCAATCACAAGTACTAAATTTAAACTGTGATTAAAAAACTCCCAACAAACAAAAGTCCAGGACCACATGACTTCACAGGTGAATTCTATCAAACATTTAGAGGCACGTTAACACCTATCCTTCTAAAACTATTCCAAAAAATAGCAGAGGAAGGAATACTCCCAAACTCATTCTATGAGGCCACCATCAGCCTGATACCAAAACCAGACAAAGATACCACAAAAAAAATTATAGGCCAATATCACTGATGAACACAGATGCAAAAATCCTCAACAAAATACTAGCAATCCAAATCCAACAATACATTAAAATGATCATACACCATGATCACGTGGGATTTATCCCAGGGATGCAAGGATTTTTCAATATCTGCAAATCAATCAATGTGATACACCACATCAACAAATTGAAGAATAAAAACCATATAATCATCTCAATAGATGCAGAAAGAGCTTTTGACTAAATTCAACACCAATTTATGATAAAAAACTCTCCAGAAAGTGGGCATACAGGGAACATACCTCAACATAATTAAGGCCATATATGACAAACCTACAACTAACATCATACTCAACAGTGAAAAACTGAAAGCATTTCCTTTAAGATCAGGAACAACACAAGGATGTACACTCTCACCAGTTTTATTCAACACAGTTTTGAAAGTCCTAGCCACGGCAATCAGAGAAGAAAAAGAAATACAGGGAATGCAAATTGGAAAAGAAGAAGTAAAAATGCCACTGTTTGCAGATGACATGATACTATACGTAGAAGATCCTAAAGATGCTACCAGAAAACTACTAGAGCTCATCAATGAATTCAGTAAAGTTGCAGGATACAAAATTATAACACAGAATTCTGTTCATTTCTACACACTGACAACAAAAGATCAGATGCTCTTGGATTAGAAGAATCAATATTGTCAAAATGACTATACTACCCAAGGCAATCTACAGATTCAATGCAATCCCTATCAAATTACCAATGGCAGGACTTCTGTGGTGGTCCAGTGGTTAAGACTGCATGCTCTCAATGCAGGGGGCCCAGGTTCGATCCCTGGTCAGGGAATTAGATCCCGCATGCTTCAACTAGGATCCCATATGCTGCAACTAAAAGATCCTGCATGCCGCAACTTAAAAAGATCCAACATGACACAAAGAAGATGCCACATGCTGCAACTAAGACCCAGCACAGCCAAATTAATACATATATTTTTTTTAAATAAAGTCATCCAGTAGCCTTTAAAAAAATTATCAATGGCATTTTTCACAGAACTAGAACAAAAAAATCTTAAAATTTGTACAGAGACACAAAAAACTCTGAATAGCCAAAGAAATCTTGAGAAAGAAAATGGAGCTGGAGGAATCAGGCTCCCTGACTTGAGACTATACTACAAAGCTACAGTCACCAAAACAGTATGGTACTAGCACTAAAACAGAAATATAGATCGATGGAACAGGATAGAAAGCCCAGAAATAAAGCCATGCACCTATGGTCAATTAATCTACAACAAAGAAGGCAAGACTATACTATGAAGGAAAGACAGTCTCTTCAATAAATGGCCCTGGGAAAACTGGACAGCTACATGTAAAAGAATGAAATTAGGACACTCCCTACACCATACACAGAAATAAACTTAACATGGATTAAACACCTAAATGTATGACTGGATACTATAAAACTCTGAGAGGAAAACATAGGCAGATCACTCTTTGACATAAATCACAGCAATATCTCTTTCGATCCATCTCCTAGAGTAATGGGAACAAAAACAAAACTAAACAAATGGGACCTGGGATTTCCCTGGTGGCGCAGTGGTTAAGAATCCACCTGCCAATGCAAGGGACACAGGTTCCATCCTTGATCCAGGAAGATCCCACATGCTGCAGAGCAACTAAGCCCGTGTGCCACAACTACTGAGCCTGCACTCTAGAGCCCATGCTCTGCAACAAGAGAAGCCACTGGAATGAGAAGCCCATGCACCACAACGAAGAGTAGCCCCTGCATGCCGTAACTGGAGAAAGCCCACATGCAGAAATAAAGACCCCACGCACCCAAACATAAATAATAAATTAATTAAATATTTTAAAAATGGGACCTAATCATACTAAAAAGCTTTTGCATAGCAAAAGAAACCATAAACAAAATGAAGAGACAACCCAGGGAATGGGAGAAAATATTTGCAAACAATGCGACCGACACGGGATTGGTCTCCAAAATTTACAAACAGTTTATGCGGGTCAATATCAAAAAAAACAAACAACTCAATCAAAAAATTTGCAGAAGATGTAAAAAGACATCTCTCCAAAGAAGACATACAGATGGCTGAGAGGCACATGAAAAGATGCTCAACATCACTAATTATTAGAGAAATGCAAATCAAAACTACAATGACATATCACCTCACACCAGTGAGAATGGCCATCACCAAAACGTCTACAAATAACAAATGCTGGAGAGGATGTGGAGAAAAGGGAACCCTCCTACACTGCTGGTGGGAATGTAAATTCGTACAGTCACTGTGGAGAACAGTATGGAGGTTCCTTGAGAAACTAAAAACAGAGCTACCATATGGTCCAGCAATCCCACTCCTGGGCATATATCTAGAGAAAAACATGGTTTGAAAGGATACATGTACCCCAATGTTCATTGCAGAAGCAATCTAAATATCCATTGACAGATGAATGGATAAAGAAAATGTGGTACATGTATACAATGGAATATTATTCAGCCATCAAAAACAGTGAAATAATGGCATTTGCAGCAACATGGATGGACCTGGAGACTATCATACTAAGTGAAGTAAGTCAGACAAAGAAAGACAAATATCACATGATATTGCTTATATGTGGAATCTTAAAAAAGTGATACAAATGAACTTATTTATAAAACAGAAACAGACTCACAGACTTAGAGAAGGAACTTATGGTTACTGGAGGAAAGGGTTGCAGTGATAGATTGGGACTTTGGTATTTATATGTACACACTGCTATATTTAAAATAAAAAATCAACAGGGACCTGCTATTCAGCACAGGGAACTCTGCTCAATATTCTGTAATAACCTAAATGGGAAAAATATTTGAAAAAGAATAGATACATGTATATGTATAACTGAATCATTTTGTTGTACAGTTGAAACTAACACAACACTGTTAATCAACTATAATCCAATATAGATCCACCAGAGGGCAGACAGCAGAAGCAAGAAGAACTACAATCCTGCACCTGTGGAACAAAAACCACATTCACAGAAAGACACACAAGATGAAAAGGCAGAGGGCTATGTACCAGATGAAGGAACAAGATAAAACCCCAGAAAAACAACTAAATGAAGTGGAGATAGGCAACCTTCCAGAAAAAGAATTCAGAATAATGATAGTGAAGATGATCCAGGACCTCGGAGAAAGAATGGAGGCAAAGATCGAGAAGATGCAAGAAATGTTTAACAAAGACCTAGAAGAATTAAAGAACAAACAAACAGAGATGAACAATACAATAACTGAAATGAAAACTACACTAGAAGGAATCAATAGCAGAATAACTGAGGCAGAAGAATGGATAAGCGACCTGGAAGACAAAATGGTGGAATTCACTGCTGCGGAACAGAATACAGAAAAAAGAATGAAAAGAAATGAAGACAGCCTAAGAGACCTCTGGGACAGCATTAAACGCAACAACATTCGCATTATAGGAGTCCCAGAAGGAGGAGAGGGAGAGAAAGGACCAGAGAACATATTTGAAGAGATTATAGTCAAAAACTTCCCTAACATGGGAAAGGAAATAGCCATCAAAGTCCAAGAAGGGCAGCGAGTCCCATACAGGATAAACCCAAGGAGAAACACACCAAGACACATGGTAATGAAATTGGCAAAAATTAAAGACAAAGAAAAATTATTGAAAGCAGCAAGGGAAAAATGACAAATAACATACAAGGGAACTCCCATAAGGTTAACAGCTGATTTCTCAGCAGAAACGCTACAAACCAGAAGGGAGTGGCATGGTATACTTAAAGTGATGAAAGGGAAGAAACTACAGCCAAGATTACTCTACCCAGCAAGGATCTCATTCAGATTCGATGGAGAAATCAAAAGCTTTAGAGACAAGCAAAAGCTAAGAGAATACAGCACCACCAAACCAGCTCTACAACAAATGCTAAAGGAACTTCTCTAAGTGGGAAACACAAGAGAAGAAAAGGCCCTACAAAAACCAACCCAAAACAATTAAGAAAATGGTCATAGGAACATACATATTGATAATTACCTTAAACGTGAATGAATTAAATGCTCCAACCAAAAGACACAGGCTTGCTGAATGGATACAAAAACAAGACCCATATATATGCTGTCTACAAGAGACCCACTTCAGACCTAGGGACACATACAGACTGAAACTGAGGGGATGGAAAAAGATATTCCAAGCAAATGGAAATCAAAAGAAAGCTGGAATAGCAATACTCATATCAGATAAAATAGACTTCAAAATAAAGACTATTACAAGACATAAAGAAGGATACTACATAATGAGCAAGGGATCAATCCAAGAAGAAGATATAACAATTATAAATATATATGCACCCAACATAGGAGCACCTCAATACATAAGGCAACTCCTAACAGCTATAAAAAAGGAAATCGACAGTAACACGAAAATAGTGGGGGATTTTAACACCTCACTTACACCAATGGACAGATCATCCAAAATGAAAATAAATAAGGAAACAGAAGCTTTAAATAACACAAAAGACCAGATAGATTTAATTGATATTTATAGGACATTCCATCCAAAAAAAGCACATTACACTTTCTTCTCAAGTGTGCACAGAACATTCTACAGGATAGATCACATCTTGGGTCATAAATCAAGCCTCAGTAAATTTAAGAAAAATGAAATCATATCAAGCATCTTTTCTGACAACAATGCCATGAGATTAGAAATGAATTACAGGGAAAAAAACGTAAAAAACACAAACACATGGAGGCTAAACAATACGTTACTAAATAACAAAGAGATCACTGAAGAAATCAAAGAGGAAATCAAAAAATACCTAGAGACAAATCACAATGAAAACACGATGATCCAAAACCTATGGGATGCAGCAAAAGCAGTTCTAAAAGGGAAATTTATAGCTATACAAGCCTACCTTAAGAAACAAGAAAAATCTCAAATAAACAATCTAACCTTACACCTAAAGGAACTAGAGAAAGAAGAACAAACAAAACCCAAAGTTAGCAGAAGGAAAGAAATCATAAAGATCAGAGCAGAAATAAATGAAATAGAAACAAAATAACAATAGCAAAGATCAATAAAACTAAAAGCTGGTTCTTTGAGAAGATAAACAAAATTGATAAACCATTAGCCAGACTCATCCAGAAAAAAAGGGAGAAGACTCAAATCAATAGAATTAGAAATGAAAAAGGAGAAGTTACAACAGCACCGCAGAAATGCAAAGCATCCTAAGACACGACTACAAGCAACTCTATGCCAATAAAATGGACAACCTGGAAGAAATGGACAAACTCTTAGAAAGGTATAACCTTCCAAGACTGAACCAAGAAGAAACAGGAAATATGAACAGACAATCACAAGTAATGAAATTGAAACTGTGATTAAAAATCTTCCAGCAAACAAAGGTCCAGGACCAGATGGCTTCACAGGTGAATTCTATCAAACATTTAGAGAAGAACTAACACCCATCCTTCTCAAACTCTTCAAAAAAATTGCGGAGGAAGGAACACTCCCAAACTCATTCTATGAGGCCACCATCACCCTGACACCAAAACCAGACAAAGATACTACAGAAAAAGAAAATTACAGACCAATACGGCTCATGGATATAGATGCAAAAATCCTCACCAGAATACTAGCAAACAAAATCCAACAACACATTAAAAGGATCATACACCATGATCAAGTGGGATTTATGCAGGGATGCAAGGATTCTTCAACATATGCAAATCAATCAATGTGATACACCATATTAACAAATTGAAGAATAAAAACCATATGATCATCTCAATAGATACAGAAAAAGCTTTTGACAAAATTCAAAACCCATTTATGATAAAAACTCTCCAGAAAGTGGGCATGCAGGGAACATACCTCAACATAATAAAGGCCATATATGACAAACCCACAGCAAATATCATTCTCAATGGTGAAAAACTGAAAGCATTTCTTCTAAGATCAGGAACAAGACAAGGATGTCCACTCTCACCACTATTATTCAACATAGTTTTGGAAGTCCTAGCCACGGCAATCAGAGAAGAAAAAGAAATAAAAGGAATACAAATTGGAAAAGAAGAAGTAAAACTGTCACTGTTTGCAAATGACATGATACTATACATATAGAATCCTAAAGATGCCACCAGAAAACTACTAGAGGTAATCAATGAAGTTGGTAAAGTAGCAGGATACAAAATTAATGCACAGAAATCTCTTGCATTACTATACACTAATGATGAAAAATCTGAACGAGAAATTAAGGAAACACTCCCATTTACCATTGCAACAAAAAGAATAAAATACCTAGGAATAAACCTACCTAGGGAGGCAAAAGACCTGTATGCAGAAAACTATAAGACACTGATGAAAGAAATTAAAGATGATACCAACAGATGGAGAGATATACCATATTCTTGGATTGGAAACATCAATATTGTGAAAATGACTATACTATCCAAAGCAATCTACAGATTCAACGCAATCCCTATGAAATTACTACTGGCATTTTTTACAGAACTAGAACAAATCATCTCAAAATTTGTATGGAGACACAAAAGACCCCCAATAGCCAAAGCAGTCTTGAGGGACAACGGGGCTGGAGGAATCAGCCTCCCTGACTTTGGACTATACTACAAAGCTACAGTAATCAAGACAATATGGTACTGGCACAAAAACAGAAACATAGATCAATGGAACAAGATAGAAAGCCCAGAGATAAACCCGTGCACCTATGGTCAACTAATCTATGACCAAGGAGGCAAGGATATACAATGGAGAAAAGACAATCTCTTCAATAAGTGGTGCTGGGAAAACTGGACAGCTATATGTAAAAGAATGAAATTAGAACACTCCCTAACACCATACACAAAAATAAACTCAAAATGGATCAGAGACCTAAATGTAAGACTGGACACTATAAAACTCTTAGAGGAAAACATAGGAAGAACACTCTTTGATGTAAATGACAGCAAGGTCTTTTTTGACCCACCTCCTAGAGTAATGGAAATAAAAACAAAAATAAACAAATGGGACCTAATGAAACTTAAAAGCTTTTCCACAGCAAAGGAAACCATAAATAAGACGAAAAGACAACCCTCAGAATGGGAGAAAATATTTGGAAATGAATGAACAAAGGATTAATCTCCAAAATATATAAACAGCTCATGCAGCTTAATATTAAAAAAACCAACAACCCAATCCAAAAATGGGCAGAAGACCTAAACAGACATTTTTCCAAAGAAGACATAAAGATGGCCAAGAAGCCCATGAAAAGCTACTCAACATCACTAATTATTAGAGAAATGCAAATCAAAACTACAATGAGATATCATCTCACACCAGTCAGAATGGCCATCATCAAAAAATCTAGAAACAATAAATGCTGGAGAGGGTGTGGAGAAAAGGGAACACTCTTGCACTGCTGGTGGGAATGTGAATTGGTACAGCCACTATGGAGAACAGTATGGAGGTTCCTTAAAAAACTACAAATAGAACTACCATATGACCCAGCAATCCCACTACTGGGCATGTACCCAGAGAAAACCATAATTCAAAAAGACACATGCATCCCAATGTTCATTGCAGCACTATTTACAATAGCCAGGTCATGGAAGCAACCTAAATGCCCGTCGACAGACGAATGGATAAAGAAGATGTGGTACATATATACAATGGAATATTACTCAGCCATAGAAAGGAATGAAATTGGGTCAACTGTTGAGACGTGGATGGATCTAGAGACTGTCATACAGAGTGAAGTAAGTCACAAAGAGAAAAACAAACATCGTATATTAACGCATATATGTGGAAGCTAGAAGAATGGTACAGATGAACCGCTTTACAGGGCAGAAATTGAGATACAGATGTAGAAAACAAACGTATGGACAACAAGGGGAGAAAGCCGGGGGGGTGGTGGTGGTGGTGATGTGACGAATTGGGTGATTGGGATTGACGTGTATACACTGATGTGTATAAAATTGATGACTAATAACATGCTGTTTAAAAAAATAAAATTAAAAAAACAAGAAAAAGTACAATAAAAAAGGGCAGAGAACCTGAATAGCTTCCCAATGAAGGCATACAGATGGCCAATAGGCACATGAAAAGATGCTCAACATCACAAAAATGAAAAAAAACTAAAAACAAAAAAAACTATAGTCCAGTATAAAATTAAAATTTTTTAAAAAGTGAGTAAGTGACTCCCATGAGTGAGAGCGCAGTACATAAGACTCCATGCTCCAAATGCAGGGGACCCAGGTTTGATCCCTGGTCAGGGAACTAGATCCCACATGCATGCCACAACTAAGAGTTCACATGGGGCAACTAAGAGTTTGTGTGCCACAACTAAGAAGCCCATGAGGTGCAACTAAGTAGGCCACCTGCTGCAACTAAGGAGCCAGCAAGCCACAACTAAGGAGCCCACGAGCCACAACTAAGACCTGGTGAAACCAAATAAATTAATTAATTATAAATAAATAAAAACTCAGTGAAGTGAAATATTTATAGTGTTGAGAGAAAAACCCCACCAACCTACAATTCTATAGCCTACAAAATCATCCTTTAAAAGGGAAGGAGAGAGCTTCCCTGGTGGCACAGTGTTTGAGGGTCCACCTGCCGATGCAGGGGACATGGGTTCGTGCCCCGGTCCGGGAAGATCCCACATGCTGTGGAGCGGCTGGGCCCGTGAGCCATGGCCGCTGAGCCTGTGCGTCCGGAGCCTGTGCTCTGCAACAGGAGAGGCCACAACAGTGAGAGGTCCGCATAGCGAAAAAAAAAAAAAGGGAAGGAGAAATAAAGACTTCCTCAGACAAACAAAAATTGAGGGAATTGTTTCTAGTAGACCCGCCTTGCAAGAAATGTTTTTAAAAGTTCTTCAGAAAGAAGGAAAATTACATAGGTCAGAAATTCAGATATACGTTTTAAAAAGGAAGAGCATTCGAGAATAACTGAAGATAAAACAAAACTTTTATTTTTCTTATTCTTAATTGATCTAACAGATAACAGTATATTCAAGATAATAACAGCAACAATATATTTAATTGTATGTGTGTGTGGGTGTGTGTGGGTGTGCACACAACAGCACTAGCAATCAACCGTGTATAATCGACATCTACAGACTTCATGCAACCACAGCAGAATACACATCCTTCTGAAGTTCACATGGAGCATTCACCAAGATAGATCACATTCTGGGCCATTAAACACACCATAACAAATTTAAAAGAATAGAAATCACACAATGTCTGGTCTCAGTGGAATTAAACTAGGAATCAACAACAGAAAAATAGCTGGAAAATCCCAAAATAATTGGAGATTAAACAGCACACTTCTAAATAACACATGGGTCAAAGAATAAATCAAGAAATATTTTTTACTATTTTGAACTAAATGAAAATGAAAACACAACTTACCAAAATTTGTGGGATGCAATGAAAAGTGTTTAGGAGATTTAAAGCATTGAATATATATATTAGAAAAGAAGAAAAATCTAAAATAAATCATCTAAGCTTCCATCTTAGGAAACTAGAAAAAAAGAGCAAATTCAACCCAAAGTAAGCAAAAGAAAATAAATAATAAAAATCAGAGCAGAAATCAATGAAGCTGAAAACAGGAATGAATAGAGAAAGTCAACAAAAACAAGAACTGGTTCTTTGAAAAGATCAATAAAATTGATAAGGCTCTAGCCAAGCTAACAAAGAAAAAAGAGAAAGATACAAATGACCAATATCAGAAATTAAAAAGAGGACATTACTACAGATCTCACGGATATTAAAAGGAAGGAATATTTTGAGCAACTCTATGCCCACAAATGTGATAACATAGGTGAAAGTGACCAATTCCTTAAAAGACAGAAGCTGCCAAAATTCACACTAGAAGAGACAATCTGAATAGGCCTCTATGTATTAAAGAAATCCAATCAGTATGTAATAACCTTCCAAAAGAGAAACCACCAGGTCTGGATAGGTTCACTGGTGAATTCTACCAAACATTTAAGGAAGAAACTAGACCAATTCTCTACAATCTCTTCCACAAGATAGAAGCAGAGGGAATGTTTCCTAACTCATTCTATGAGGCTAGCATTACCCTAATACCACAACCAAACACCTTATAAGAAAGGAAAACTAGAGACCACTATCTCTCATTAACATAGATGCAGAGCTCTTTAACAAAATATTAACAACTGAAATCCAACAATGTATAAAAAGAATTATACACCATAACCAAGTGGGATTTATCCCAGGTAAACAGACTCACAGATATAGAAAACAAACTAGTGGTTACTAATGGAGAGAAGGAAGGAGGGAGGAGCAAGTAAGGGATAGGGGATTAAGAGATACAAACTATTATGTATAAAATAAATAAGCTATGAGGATATATTTACAATGCAGGGAATATAGCCAATATTTTATGAGTATAAATGGAGTATAACCTTTAAAAACTGTGAATCACTATATTGTACACCTGTAACATATAATACTATACATCAACTATACTTCAGTTTTAAAAAACAAAAAATAGAATAAAATCAATTAATGTAATCCATCACATCAACAGACAAAAGAAGGAAAATCACATGATCATATTAATAGATGTAGAAAAAGCATTTGATAAAATCCAATACCCATTCATGACAAAAACTCTCGGCAAACTAGAAATAGAGGGGAACTTCCTCAACTTGATAAAGACTATCTACAAAAACCCTACAGCTGGGCTTCCCTGGTGGCACAGTGGTTGAGAGTCCGCCTACCGATGCAGGGGACACGGGTTCGTGCCCCGCTCCAGGA
Organism: Grampus griseus; assembly: GCF_964374135.1. Classification (NCBI taxonomy): domain Eukaryota; kingdom Metazoa; phylum Chordata; class Mammalia; order Artiodactyla; family Delphinidae; genus Grampus; species Grampus griseus. The sequence goes on from NC_138999.1 coordinate 20,805,594, forward strand.
GGATCCCACATGCCGCAGAGCAGCTGGGCCCGTGAGCCATGGCTGCTGAGTCTGTGTGTCCGGAGCCTGTGCTCCACGATGGGAGAGGCCACAACAGTGAGAGGCCCGCGTACCACAACAACAACAAAAAAAACCCTACAGCTAACATCATACTCAATGGTGAGAAAATTGAAGTTTTCCCACTAAGATCAGGAATAAGGCAAGGATGTAACCTCTCACCATAGCTTTTCAACATTGTACTGGAAGTCCTAGCTAGTGCAGTAAGACAAGAAAAGGAAATAAAATGTATACAGATTAGGACTTCCCTGGTGGCGCAGTGGTTAAGATTCCGCCTGTCAATGCAGAGGACACGGGTTTGAGCCCTGGTCTGGGAAGATCCCACATGCCGCAGAGCAATTAAGCCTGGGCGCCACAACTACTCAGCTTGCGCTCTAAAGCCCACGAGCCACAACTACTGAGCCCACATGCCACAACTACTGAAGCCTGTGCACCTAGAGCCCGTGATCCACAACAAGAGAAGCCACCGCAATGAGAAGCCCGCGCACTGCAACAAAGAGTAGCCCCCACTCGACACAACTAGAGAAAGCCCACGCACAGCAATGAAGACCCAACGCAGCCAAACATAAATAAATACATAAATTTTAAAAAATGTATACAGATTGGGGAGGAAGAAATAAAACTGTTTTTCTTCACAGATGACATAATCATCTATGTGTAAAATTTTAAAGAATTGACCAAAAAAACCTCCTAGAATAAGCAATTATAGCAAAATTGCAGAATACAAGGTTAATTAATATACAAAAGTCAATCACTTTCCTATATACCAGCAATGAACAAGTGGACTTTGAAATGAAAAACATATTACTGTTTACATTAGCACGCCCCAACAAATAAAATACTTAGGTATAAATCTAACAAAATGTGTACAAGATCTATGTGAGAAAAACTACAAAACCCTGATGAAAAATATCAAAGAACAAAATTAATGGAAATGTATTTCATGTTCATGGATAGGAAGGCTCAACAGTGACAAGATGTCATTTCTTCCCAACTTGATCTATAGATTCAATGCAATCCCAACCAAAATACCAACAAGTTATTTTGTGGCTAATGATAAACTGATAGTAAAGTTTATTTGAAGAGGGAAAAGACCCAGAATAGCCAAATCAATATTGGAGGAAAAGAACAAAGTTGGAAGACTGGCACTACTCAACTTCAGTACTTACTGTGAAGCTACAGTAATCAAGAAGGTGTGGTATTGGTGAAAAAATGGATAAATAGATCAATGGAATGAAATAGCCCAGAGACAGACCCACATAAATACAGTCAATTGATCTTTGACAAAGGAGCAAAGGTAATACAATGAACAAAGACAGTCTTTTCAACAAATGGTGCTGTAACAACTGGACATCCACATGCAAAAAAAGGAATCTAAATACAGATCTTATACTCTTCACAAATATTAGCTCAAAATGGATCATAGATCAAAATGTAGAACACAAAAGCATAAAACTCGTAGAAGATAATATATGAGAAAACCTAGATGACCTTGGGTATGGCAGTGACTTTTTAGATACAACACCAAACACACAAACCATCAAAGACACAACTGATAAACTGGACTTCATTAAAATTAAAAATTTCTGCTCTGCAAAAGGCCATGTGAATGGAATGAGAAAAACCACAGAGTGGGAGAAGATATTTGAAAAAGACACAACTGATAAAGGACTATTATCCAAACTACACAAAGAACTCTTAAAACTCAACAATAAGAAAATGAACAACCTGATTAAGAAATGCAAAAAAGATCTGAATAGACACCTCACCAAAAAAGATATACAGATGTTAAATAAGTAAATGAAAAGATGTTCGCCATCACATGTCATCAGGAAATTACAAAATAAAACAACAATGAGATACCACTATACCCCAATTAAAATGGCCAAAGTACAAAATACTGACAACATCAAATGCTGGTGAGGATTTGGAGCACCAGGAATTCTCATTCATTGCTGGTGGGAACGCAAAATGGTACAGCTACTTTGGAAGACTGTTTGGCAGTGTCTAACAAAGCTAAACATACTCTTAACATATGATCTAGCAATCACACTCCTTGGTATTTACCAAACTGAATTGAAAACTTATGTCCATACAAAAACCTGCACATAGATGTTTATAGCAGCTTTATTCATAATTGCCAAAACATGAATGCAACCAAGATGTCCTTCAGTAGGCAAAAGGATAAACAAATTGTGGCACATCCAGACACCGGAATATTACCCAGTGCTAAAAAGAAATGAGCCAACAAGCCATGGGGTAACCTTAAACATACTACTAAGTGAAAGAAGCCAATCTGAAAAAGATACATACTGTATGATTCCAATTACATGACATTTTGGAAAAGGCAAAACTATGGAGACAGTAAAAAGATCAGTGGTTGCCAGGGGTTGGGTGGGGGATAGATGAATAGGCAGAGTGCAGAGGATTTTTAAGGCACTGCAACTGTTCTGTACGATACTACAATGGTGGATATATGTCATAATACATTTGTCCAAACCCAAAGAATGTAAAATACCAAGAGTGAACTCTAACGTATTAAACTATGGACTTTGGGTGATAATAACATGTCAATGTAGGTTCATGAACTGTAAAAAATGTACTACCCTGGTGGCAGACGTTGATAGTGGGGAGGCTGTGCGTGAGTGCGTAAATGGGAACCTTTGTACTTTCTGCTCAGTTTTGCTGTGAACGTAAAACTTCCCTTAAAAATAAAGTCTATTAATTTTTGAAAATGTTAAAATTTACGGTATTCCAGAAATTACATATTTTACAACTATTTAAACTTAGGATGGAAAATTTTAGACGTCAGCTTAAAAATCTGTAAGAAGGTGTATAGTTTTTCGAAATCCTTTTTGGGATTGTGGGGAACAAAGAGTGAAGACTCTTAGTCTGAGAACGGTTTTCAACAAAGGCCTCCGCATCCGCTAGGAAGCATTTTTGGAAATCTGTACGGCATCTTTAGTTGTCACTATGATTGGAGGCAGCAATTGGCATTTAGTGGGCAGGGTGCCAACAATGTTAAACATCTTTTTTTAAGTATTTATTTAATTTATTTATTTGTTTGGCTGCACCGGGTCTTAGCTGCGGCATGCAGGATCTTCGTTGCAGCATGCAGGGGTCTTTAGTTGCGGCATGCGGGGGTCTTTAGTTGCGGCATGTGGGATCTAGTTCCCTGACCAGGGATTGAACCCAGGCCCCCTGCATTGGGAGCATGGAGTCTTAGCCACTGGACCATCAGGGAAGTCCCTAAACATCTTGCTATGTGTGGGGCAGCCCCACATGAGAATTTTCTAACATCCTGTAAGATGTCTGAATGTCTCTGCATAATTATTTTAAATTATTTGAATCTAGACCCTAATTTTGTTTTACATATAACTGCAAAGTATTTCTAGAACAGCTGTGATAAATGCTGAATTTCAGAGGAAGGCAACTACTATATACATCAAAGGAAGATTGTTCTTTGTCATGGGATTTGAGCTACCATGCCCCTGTAGAAATCTGCCTACACACAGGTGGTTGGAGATTGTTTAACAGACTAGGAATCAAATAAAATTAAATTAGTGGAGACACGTGAAATATAGGCTTACACTGAATTTTTAAAAATTTTTATTATTTTTATTTTTGGCTGTGTTGGGTCTTTGTTGCTGTGTGCAGGCTTTCTCTGGTTGTGGCAAGCGGGGGCTACTCTTCGTTGCGGTGTGTGGGCTTCTCATTGCAGTGGCTTCTCTTATTGCAGAGCACGGGCTCTAGGCACATGGGCTTCAGTAGTTGTGGCTCACAGGCTCTAGAGCGCAGGCTCAGTAGTTGTGGCGCACGGGCTTAGTTGCTCCACGGCATGTGGGATCTTCCTGGGCCAGGGCTCGAACCCGTGTCCCCTGCATTGGCAGGCGAATTCTTAACCACTGTGCCACCAGGGAAGCCCGGCTGACACTGAATTTTATTTTTTTTATAAATTTATTTTTTTTATTTTTGGCTGTGTTGGGTCTTTGCTGCTGCATGCTGGCTTTCTCTAGTTGTGGCGAGCGGGGGCTACTCTTCGTTGCAGTGCGTGGGCTTCTCATTGTGGTGGCTTCTCTTGTTGCAAAGCATGGGCTCTAGGCATGTGGGCTTCAGTAGTTGTGACACATGGGCTCAGTAGTTGTGGCTCACAGGCTCTAGAGCTCAGGCTCAGTAGTTGTGGCGCACGGGCTTAGTTGCTCCGTGGCATGTGGGATCTTCCTAGACCAGGGCTCGAACCCGTGTCCCCTGCATTGGCAGGCAGATTCTTAACCACTGTGCCACCAGGGAAGTCCCTACACTGAATTTTATTAATAGGGTGGTTAAAAATATTTCACAGTAGACTTCCCAGGTGGTGCAGTGGTAGAGAGTCCGCCTGCCAATGCAGGGGACACGGGTTCGTGCCCCGGTCCGGAAAGATCCCGCATGCCACGGAGTGGCTGGGCCCGTGAGCCATGGCCGCTGAGCCTGCGCGTCCGGAGTCTGTGCTCCGCAACGGGAGAGGCCACAACAGTGAGAGGCCTGCGTACCGCAAAAAAAAAAAAAACCAAAAACAAATAACGCATCTAGTTGTCGCTACCACGTTTTCTCCACTTGTCCCAACATTCTCATATAGGCTGGTGGGAAGATCACCACACAAGGAAGGTTCTGTGCTCTGGCTTTCGTGTGCCCTTCACTTCATTCAAGTCTCTGCACAGGTGTCAACACTCCAGAGGGTCCTCCCCTGACCTCCATACCTGAAATGTCCCTCCTTGCCCCACCAGCCACTCTTTCCCCTTACCCTATTTTACATTTCTTCATAGAACCCCTACCTCTGCCTCCCCTTCAGACTCTAAGTTCTCTTGAGGACACAGTCTGCTTCGATCATGGCTGCATTCTCAGTGTACAGAAGAATGCCTGGCACATAGTAGGAGCTCGAAAAATAGTTGTTAAGTGAAGGAATCATTCAGTAAATCAGAGAAAGCATTGTCGCCTAGAGACCTGGACAGCTACTGATATTACTTTACTGCTTTCTCCAATTTACCTGAACGTACTGAAAGTCACATTTTTCCTTTGCCTTTACTTTTGATGTGCTAACCCAGGGCCAGGGCAGTGTTCCCGTTAAGTGTTGCCTACACCTAACCACCTCCAAACTTGGGTTGCCAAAATGACCAAAGCCCAACCACTGCAGAGGTCTCCCCAGGACCCCAGCAGCTTAGGACCAGACTCCAGGTGGTAGTGCTCATGCAAGAAATGATTTTCCGCTCAAAATAAAGGGAAATGAACTGCCTCGTATCACCTCTTCCTTCTGGAAAGAACTCCATTCAATAACCACATGGTCACCATGCTTGGCAAAATCTGCAAAAGATTCCTCTCAAATATACAAAAAGTAGTTTTAAACTTGTAGAAGATAACTATATATATATATATATATATATATATATATATATTTGTGTGTGTATGTGTGTGGTACGCAGGCCTCTCACCGTGGTGGCCTCTCCCGTTGCAGAGCACAGGCTCCGGACGCGCAGGCTCAGCGGCCATGGCTCACGGGCCCAGCCGCTCCGCGGCATGTGGGATCTTCCCGGACCGGGGCACGAACCCGTGTCCCCTGCATCGGCAGGCGGACTCTCAACCACTGTGCCACCAGGGAAGCCCAACAAAATATTTTTAAAAACAGATATGTAGTCTCTTACCATCACCTTTTTCCCTCACGGTAGAGGTCTAAGGGTTGATGGTGTCTAGTTCATGTAATGCCAAAAAAATGATTATAGTGAAAGGAAATGGTGTTTCCAGAAGCTACAGAGATGAGACCCAGGTCTTGCAGGTCAGAAACTTTCCCTTTTACCCAAACTGAAATCTGTAGGCCTTTTGGAAGAAGAAAATTTTATGTCTAACTGCCCTTCTCTCTCCACAAGCTTATGAAATCAGTCAGTTCCTTCACTGTAAACCAAGATTACCTGGGTATATAAATCTCTATTTCTTTAATACACAGCACATAAATTCAACTAATTGGGACTGCTGTAAGCCACTACCATTAGCACAACATGGTCCTAAGTCCTGTGGGTCACACCAAGGAAACAGACAATGACCTTACTTACCATTAATCACCCTGAATCCCCTCAGGTCTCTAAGATTTGAAATCAGAATAATATTGCTTTTCTCCTAACCCTCTAGGAAATTTCAGAAACAGAAATTGGATCATGCCTCAAACACAAGAAGGCATAAATGGAGAACATGAAGCAGTTACCCTTGGTGGTATTATTCGTCTTTCTCTGGGAATCAATGGTTTATAATCTGAGGACGTAATTTCCCCTATGGTTTTTTAAATATCATTTTAAATTTCACGCAGTGAACAAGCGACGCAATATAGGCTGAACTGGGAGCATTTACAATGTGAGGTGTTAATGATGGAAGTCTGAAAGGGGTCCTTTTCAGGAAGCACATTATACAAGAGTTTTCTAGACAAAGACAAAATGCACTTCTTACCTCCTACCAACAAGTAGCTGTTGGGAAACAGTGTTTTTGCTTGCATGAGTGCCCTTGCGTGACCTGAGTGGAAGAGGTCAAATATTCCATCTGCGTATACTCTGACAGGTCTGTCAACTGTGGAAGAAAGAAAACATCATCAACAGAACTGCAGAATAAGGAATCCCAGTCACCCGATCCTTCCATCAGTACAGCACTGTAATAAGGTTTACCTGGAGAAAACACAATGTCTACAAACCATCAGTTTCATATTAGTGCACGAAATTAACTTTACCAAGAGGTTCTTCTAAGGACATCGAAGCAGAGTAAAAACGTAACAAAATTAAGATTGACCCAGAACACACATTTTTAGCCGCACAGCACTGGGGAGTTTTCTTGATCCAGAGTAGAGTCTCAGGTGGCTGAGCTGGCAAATTCAGACACACCAGACATAACCAAAGGGTTGACAGAGTCAGCCCAGCAGGAATATCGAGGTACGAGTGACTGAGGAGCTCAATGAAAAGGACAAATGACTTTATCCTCGAGTCTGGCAGTCCTGAACTAAGACCCAGAGTCCTATTCCCAAAGGCAAAGACACAGCTGTGCACCTCTTCCAAGTCACCATGGCAGTGTAAAATCAGCCTTGGTAGGAGTATTTACACCATAGAGATTGGCAAATGCTCAAATCAGGGCTTATTTCCCCCTGGAGGGCCAGTTGTTAAACATTTACCAGCATACACTGCACAAAGGTCACTCCCTATTCTCTTTGGTATCCTAAGACATGGGGCGGGGTGTACATGCCCCAAGGGGAGGAGTGTCAGGGAGCAAAAGTTACGTGGGGGGGTGCTCAGGGTTGGAGGTGAGTGACCCACACTACAGTCATTCCTAGGGAGAAGGGTCAAGAGCAAATTGGCCACAAGAGACATTCTCACTGTGGCATACAGTGCTTGGGAAGTGCTATTTCTTGAGGAAGAGGGACACACTTCACCAGAGCTTCCCGGGAGCCAGGAGACTGCACTAGGAACCGCAGGATGACACTTTTGCTGAGTCAGCCAAAGACCCATCCCCTCCAGTAAGAGGGAGACATAGGGAGGTAGAGGGGCTGGGTGCCAACTTTTACTTTTACACCATTTTGGATTCTCAGCAAAGGAACTAGAAAATGAAAATATGGCGAACGACAAACTAAACGTGGCAAACTGAACACACACACACTTAGCTCCACTTCCGCTCTAACACCACAAGAATTACAGAGAAAGAATTAAAAAGGGATAATCCCGCAAGGGCAGAGGAAACAAGAAAGGCAATGAGAGTGGATTAGAGATGTCAACAACATTTTGGAAAGTCGATTGTCAAGTGCTGAATATCTACAGAGAACAAGAATCAGAGGTGGGGCAGGTAGGGAAAGGGATTGCTGGTTGATTTGTTTTACGAGCCTAAGAGTACTACTAACTTTTTAAACTAGATACACATATTATATCGATGTTATAAATTTTAAAAAAAGAAATCAATGCACACTTCTGTTGAATGATCTTTAAGGCTCAGATTTAAAACTGTGATTATTTCTTGATGTAATACAACCTCGTTAAATTAGAACATAAATTGAAAGGAATATTACATTAATATATTCAGATGGTACAATGTTTCTAATAAATTAAATTTCTCTAATAAAAACTCGAGAGACTTTCTGTCAGATAGGGAATTGCAATTATTCCCAATTATACACCGTTTTGAACAAAGAGAATTGCCTTCACAGGATTATACTGTATTCTAAATAAGGCACGGTAAATAGAAAATACTTTGAAATAACAAACTGTCTAATGAGGGATCCTTGGTTTCAAAGCTCTTATTCAATTTGAATTCAATTGAGGAAAATTTGTTTTAAGATATAAACCCCAGGGGGAAGCAGGTGGCAGTTTTGCAGAACTTTGTGTTATTGATTCAGAAGTGATCAAGATAAATAAATTCAGGAAGCAGGGAGGAAAGAAAAGTAAAGAAAGAAGATATAGTTACTGAGAAAAAAGGCCATTTAGTAAATTTGTGAAGAGTATTTGTGGAGTTGATTTTGCAGTAAGCTCACTTTTTAAAATTGTGGTGTGTCAGCAATTTCTAGACTGGGAAATTCTGCAGGACCAAAAAAAAAAAATCCCTCATCTCTTCAACAAGTAAACTTCAAGAAAAAAAAAAGAAGAGGGAAAGAGATAGAGGGGGGGACTTGGAGATTAAAAGATATTTAAAAAAACACCTCAACATATTGTAATATATAGACATTATTTGGATTTGGGTTCAAACAAACTATAAATAAATGATGACATAAGATAACTGGAAATTGGAACACTGGATATTTGATGATATTAAAGAATTGCTGTTAATTTTTTAGGTGAGATAATGATATAGTGGTTATGCCTTAAAAAAAACGCAGAGTTCTTATTTTTTAAGACATATATACACAAGTATTTATGGATGAAATAATAGGAAGCCGGGGATTTCGTTTCAAATAATTCAAGAGGGGAGAGTTGATGAGGGAAGGCTACAGGATGGTGGTTGTTAGGTATGGGTGATGGACACATGAAGGTTCATTATATTGTTCTACTTTTGTGAATGTTTGAAATTCTCCATAATATTTTTTAATAGACTGTGGCTTTGTAAGTTAGTTGGTATGTTTATTTGTTTTACTCTTTTGTTCGAGGTTTTTCTGGACATCCTTTTAGGCATCTGGGGACTCTCTAGAGGGTCTGTGCTGGGAACCAGCGGCCTGTGAAGCTAGAGGTTTGGCAATGATCAAAAGGTGGGGCACACCTATTCCATGGCCATGGTGGAGAGACCTTAAGGTAGTTCCCACTGACCCCCACACCTCCTGCTGTTCACACTTCTGTGAGATCCCTTCCCTTTGAAGTGGGAGTGGGACCCATGCCTTGCTTCTAACCAGGAGAATATGACAAAGGTGATAGATGTCTCTCCCATGGTTATGTTATAGTATATAAGACTCCATTTTGCTAGCAGACTCATTCTTTCTTCCTTGGTGGCTTTGAAGAAGCAAGCTGCCATATTTTGAGAGGGCCATGTGGCAAGGAACTGCAGGTGTCGTCTAGGAGCCGAGGGTGGTCTCTGGTTGACAACCAGCAAGAAGCTAGATCCTTGGTCTTAAAGTTACAAGGAAATAAATTCTGCCAACAACCTGAGTGAGCTCGGAAGCAGATCTAGCAGATCCACCAGTCAAGCTTCCAGATGAGAGCTGAGCCCTGGGTGACACCTTGAATGCAGCCTTGTGAAACCCTGAGCAGGAGACTCAGCTAAGCCAGGCTTGGACTACTGATCCATGGAAACTGTGACACAATGAATGTGCAGTGTTTTAAGCCATTAGGTCTGTGGTAATATGTTACATAGCATCTCACACCGTATACAAAAATTAACTCTAAATGGATCATAGACCTAAACGTAAAGCTAAAACTACAAAACTTCTAGAAAAAAACAGGAGAAAATCTTAGTGACTTTGAATCTGACAAAAATTTCTTAAATAGGAACCAAAAAGGACATAGTATAAAACAAAAAAAAAAGTTATATATTAAACTTCATTTAAAACCTTTACTCTTCAAAAGACATTTTTACACAAATGAAAAGCAAGTCTTAGGGAGAAAATATCTGCAAAATATGTATCTGATATAAGACTTGTATCTGGAATATATAAAGAACCCTCAAAACTCAATAATAAGATAAACAACTCATTTTTAAAAGGGCAAAAAGGGCTTCCCTGGTGGCGCAGTGGTTGGGAGTCCGCCTGCCGATGCAGGGGACATGGGTTCGTGCCCCGGTCCGGGAAGATCCCACATGCCGCGGGGTGGCTGGGCCCGTGGGCCGTGGCCGCTGAGCCTGCGCGGCCGGAGCCTGTGCTCCGCAATGGGAGAGGCCACAACAGTGAGAGGCCCGCGTATCAGGGGAAAAAAAAAAAAAAAAGCTACAGAAAGGGCAAAAAAATTTCAACAGACATTTCACCAAAGAAAATAAATAGATGAATGGCAAATGAGCACATGAAAAGATCCTCAATACCATTAGTCATTAGGGAAATACAAATTAAAGCAACCCTGAGATAGTACTTCATACTCACTAGAATGACTAAAAACTATTGATCATACCAAGTGCTGATGAGGATATCGAGCAACTGGAACTCTCATACACTGCTGCTGGGAATGTAAATGGTACAAATACATTAGAAAGCAGTTGGGCAGTTGGTTAAAAAGTTAAACATACACATACCATACGGCAAGATAGGAGGCAGTCACCAACTACAGTACATCTGAATTCACATTTTTGTAGGGCATGTTATGGTGTTTCTTGGTATTGTTTCAGATTCAGGCAATAATAAAAGGGTGATTATTCATTTTTTATTATGGCTCTTAAAATGCAGCTTATTAACAATGCCTTAAAAGTACGTATGATTTACAGAGCACGTGTATTTCACTTAATCTTTCCATCAAGTCTGTGAGGTAGGTAGAGGAGAGCGGACTTACTATCCTCTCTCATAGAGGGGAAAATGGAAGCTCAGCGAAGCTGAGCAGCTTACCCAGCATCATATAACCAACCTATGATGGAGTGTGAGTGCAAACCAAACGCCACTGCTCTTTCTTCTAACTCATGATGCCTTCTAGAAAACGACATGCCATTATGGAGTCTTTTAAAAAAAAGAGAGAGAGAAAGACTGTTACTGAATGCCCAGTAATTATGGTAACTGGCATTGTTTTTGTGTACAGCTGATGTGCAAGAGAGGTGGCACAAAATTTAACCTTTTAAAATCTAATAGTTACCTATGTCACAAAGTTTACATAGTTTGATATAAACTTAATCATTTCCTTCTACTTATAGCCAGTGATGCTCTTTTCAATAAATGATGATTGATGTTTGCTTTTCAAAATACATTAAATTTAAGTTAAAAAAGAAAGAGTATATTTTTTAAAAAATTAAGTAAATTACAGTACAGGTGGCACAGAAATAAGGCAAAATTCATTCAGGTGGCTCTTGAAAAATGAATTTGGAAAACTACATGTATCACTGTGTGAACAGAATAATACAAATTCCCTTTCTGTGAAGGAAAATAGGAAATCAGAACTCAGTTTCCCTTTAAGAAAAAATGTCAGCTTTAATGAAAATGAACCTATGAAGCAATCACTTGGGCTTTTCCTTTATCTCCAGGCAGATTACTGATTTTCTCTGTCTCAGGATACATACTAAACCTTAGAGGGTCATACCTCCACAGCTGGACTCTTTGAGCTAAGATCAAAGGTGCCAGTTCCACTCAACAACAACAAAAAACAAACAACCCAACTGAAAAATGGGCAGAAGACCTAAACAGACATTTCTCCAAAGAAGACATACAGATGGCCAAGAAGCACATGAAAAGATGCTCAACATCACTAATGATTAGAGAAATGCAAATCAAAACTACAATGAGGTATCACCTCACACCACTCAGAATGGCCATCATTAAAAAGTCTACAAATAAATGCTGGAGAGGGTGCAGAGAAAAGGGAACCCTCCTACACTGCTGGTAGGAATGTAAATTGGTGCGGCCACTATGGAAAACAGTATGGAGGTTCCTCAAAAAACTAAAAATAGAGTTGCCATATGAACCAGCAATCCCACTCCTGGGCATATACCCAGAGAAAACTCTAATTCAAAAAGATACATGCAGGGCTCCCCTGGTGGTGCAGTGGTTGAGAGTCCATCTGCCGATGCAGGGGACACGGGTTCGTGCCCCGGTCCAGGAAGATCCCACATGCCGCGGAGCGGCTGGGCCCGTGAGCCGTGGCCGCTGAGCCTGCGCATCTGGAGCCTGTGCTCCGCAGCAGGAGAGGCCACAACAGTGAGAGGCCTGCATATCACACACACAAAAAAAGATACATGTACCCCTATGTTCATAGCAGCACCATTTACAAGAGCCAAGACATGGAAGCAAACTAAATGTCCATCAGATGAATGGATAAAGAAGATGTGGTACATATATACAATGAAATATTACTTAGCCATCAAAAAGAATGAAATAATGCCATTTGCAGCAACATGGATGAACCTAGAGATTCTCACACTAAGCGAAGTAAGTCAGACAGAGAAAGACAAATACCGTGTACATGGAATCTAAAATACAATACAAATCAACACATCTACAAAACAAAAACAGACTCACAGATATAGGGAACAGACTTGTGGTTGCCAAGGGGGAGGAGGGGTAGGGAAGGGAAGGAATGGGAGTTTGGGATTAGCAGAGGCAAACTATTATATATAGGGTGGATAAACAACAAGGTCCTACTGTACAGCACAGGGAACTATATTCAGTATCCTGTGACAAACCATAATGGAAAAGAATATGAAAAAATATATATATATATATATATAACTGAGTCACTTTGCTGTACAGAAGAAATTAACACAACCTTGTAAACCAACTATACTTAAACAAAAAAAAATTTTTTTAAAGGTGCCAGTTCCGGGACTTCTCTGGTGGCACAGTAGTTAAGCATCCGCCTGCCAATGCAGGGGACACGGGTTCGAGCCCTGGTCCGGGAAGACCCCACATGCTGCGGAGCAACTAAGCCCGTGTGCCACAACTACCGAGCCTGCGCTCTAGAGTCCGCGAGCCACCACTACTGAGCCCATGTGCCACAACTCCTGAAGCCCACACGCCTAGAGCCCATGCTCCGCAACCAGAGAAGCCACCGCAGTGAGAAGCCCATGTACCGCAACGAAGAGTAGCCCCCGCTCGCCGCAACTAGAGAAAGCCCACGCACAGCAACGAAGACCCAACACAGCCAAAAATAAATTAATTAATTAACTTTTTTAAAAAAAGGTGCCAGTTCCAATTGCTCTACTGTGCTCCTTCTCTTGAGGTTCATCACCCTCTGACCTCACAGATGAGGTCCAGGAGCTAAAAGCTATGAGCAGCCTCTTTTAGAATTTATACAGCAGATCCTGCTTGGGCAGACCTAAGACCGCGAAACATAATGTAGGCAATTGTATGAAGTCATAAAATGGGCTAGAGAAGGAGTTAGTGAAAGACTTCAGTTGCAACTATAATCTTGAAGCTCATTATGAACCCCCAATACAGGTCTCTTTTGTCTTTTTGAAGGGATGTTCAAGACGGCGCCACAGAAAGGTAATTGCTTCCTAGTCTTGAAAACTACCAAACATTTCAAAAAAGTAGTGATGTTTTTCTTGTTTTCTTAAATAACAGTCAAACAGCAAGATATTTTTAAAACGCTGTGAGCTTCTCTAGTAACAGGACAATGCTCCAACAATTATATTTAGATAATCTCCATGACACTCCCTCCAACCGCTACCAACAGTTACTTTTTTTTTTAACATCTTTATTGGAGTATAATTGCTCCACAATGGTGCATTAGCTTCTGCTGCATAACAAAGTGAATCAGCCATACATATCCCCATATCCCCTCCCTCTTGCGTCTCCCTCCCACCCTCCCCATCCCACCCCTCTAGGTGGTCACAAAACACAGAGCTGATCTCCCTGTGCCATGCGGCTGCTTCCCACCAGCCATCCATTCTACATTTGGTAGTGTATATATGTCCATGCCACTCTCTCACCTTGTCCCAGCCCACCACTCCCCCTCCCCGTGTCAAGTCCACTCTCCAAAGAAGATATACAGATTGCCAACAAACACATGAAAGGATGCTCAACGCCACAAATCATTAGAGAAACGCAAATCAAAACTACACTGAGGTATCACCTCACACCAGTCACAGTGGCCATCATCAAGAAATCTACAAACAATAAATGCTGGAGAGGGTGTGGAGAAAAGGGAACCCTCCTACATTGTTGGTAGGAATGTAAACTGATACAGCCACTATGGAGAACAGTATGGATGTTCCTTAAAAAACTAAAAATAGAACTACCATATGACCCAGCAATCCCACTACTGGGCACATACCCTGAGAAAACCATAATTCAAAGAGTCATGTACCACAATGTTCATTGCAGCACTATTTACAATAGCCAACAGTTACTCTTAAGCAGTGGTTCTTGCAGTGTGGTCCCAGGACAGGCAGCATCAGCATCACCTGGGAACTTGTTACACATACAAATGCGTGAGCCCCACCCAGACCTACTGAATGGGAAACTCTGGGGGTGGAGGCCAGCACTCAGTTTTAGCAAGGCCTCCCGGGGATTCTAAGCAAGTTACAGTTTGAGGACCACCGCTGTAATAAAACAGAGATTATCAGAGTGTGGTCTAAGACGAATATGTGCCTTGTAAGTAATCAAAGAACCAACTTCTTGTCCCATTTTAACACTGATGTTAGAAGTTCTAAATAAAGGAATTTCTAACAGAAGTTCCCTCGGCCAGATGCCCACCGACGTCCCAAATTCTCCTGGATAACTTGCCAGTGTCATCACCTGAGATAAGAGGGGAGAATTTCTGAGAATAGTCGTTCACCTTTCCTCCATCTCATCCCTCCTGTAGTGACCTGTGCTCCCCAGAGCCCACCACACAGGCATTTCAATATGCACCACCATCTTATTCTAGCTAGTTTCTCGGGCTTTAAACCGCCTGGCGGTTAGACAGCCTACAGGTGCCCGATCCCACCCAAGCAGGCTGCATCAGGTCAAACTCTCTCTGATTCTATCTCCAAATGATGAGCTCCTTCTGTTGTCCCAAACTTTCATTCATTCGTTCGTTCATTCAGTCATTCACTCACAAAGTATTTACTGAGCATACAGTACTTCTCTAGGTGCTGGTGAAACAGCAGTGGGCATGAAGACAGCCCCGCCACTACAGAAGATCACAGCTTCCATCTGTCTTGTTCACACACCTGCCACCCTCTGGTTCGAAGTCTGAGCATGTTCTCATTGAGCTCCATGGGCTGCTGTGGCACGTGCTCCACAGGGCAATCCGTTGTAGTGGACAAAGCAGGGGTATGAGGTGAAAGGGACTTGAGATCGAATCCCAGCTCTACCCAGTCAGCTAGGACATTTGACAAACCACTTTTCAGTTCTCCAAGTCTCATTTGCCTTGTCGGCAAATACCCACCTCACTCACTTTCTGCAAAGACTAAATAGAATACATACAGGGCATAGCACCCAGCAGATGGAGAGTAAGTTCAAATCCCCTTTCCTTTCCCTTAGAAAAGTAGGATCCTCTTCTGTTCAGGTCTAAAGCTCATCCTTTAACTTGAGGTCAAATCTGCTCTCTTCATAACCACCTGGACTTTCATTGCATCTTTTAGATTTGTTGCTGGGTCACCGTTTCTCAGGGTATGATTTGTAGACCACCAACTTCAGAATCACCTGGGCTACTTGTTAAAAATGTAGATGCCTGGGCCCCATCCCAGATTTAGGGGTGGGGGAGAGCGATCAAAACATCTGCTTCTTACAAACTTACCAGGTGATTCTTTGCAGGCTGGTTTAGCTGCTCTCAACTACCTCCTCAAGCCTCTTCTTGCCTTTCTCACAAGAAGTCTCTACAAAGCTTACTAACTCTGCCTGCTCTGCTCCTCTCCTCACTCCCTCCAAGCTATTCTTAAAGGGGAAGCAGAGTGTACTGGCCAACAGATCAAGCTCGAGCACATACAGGTTTGAGATCAAATCCCAGCTTTAACACTTACCAATAGCTCTGAAAGTGTGGTCCCCCAGCAGCAGCCTCACCTGGGAACTTCTTAGAGATGGAAATTCGTGGGCCTCACCCCAGTTGGACTGTATCAGGGGGCAAGGCCCAGCCACCTGTGTTTTAACAAGCCCTCTAGGTTATTCTGAGTCAGATTCAAATGTGAGAACCACTACCACTTACTAGCTAAATGATCTTCTGCAGATCCACAGCTTCTCTAAAGGCTTCATTTCCTCATCTGTGAAATACTAAAAGTACCGACCACGTAGAGCTGTGACAGTGAAATGACAATACAGATAAAGAACTTAGTACATAGAAAGCACTTAATAAATACCTGTTGTTATTATTAAGCAAACTGTCCTTTGTCCCACGGACTCTATTACATTTGAGATGTTTGGTTTTTTGCAATGGTGAGTAGAAACCATGAAATTATGCCATCTTAAATGGCTCAAGGCATACCTGCTGGACTAATCTTATTTTTCACTCCATCCCAATCGACTGGAACGCCATTCATTTATTCCCTATCTCTGTGCCCTCGCTGTTCCTGTCCCATTTATCCAGAATACCCTTCCATTTTCTGCCCACAAAGTACAAATCTTACTTCTCCCTAAAGGATCAGCTCAGGTCTGGGACCAGGTCTTGCGTGACTGCTCAAAGCCAAATGAATCTGCCCTTCTTAAAATTGTCAGTTATCATCTGTGCTGCAGGATTTAACCCCTAAGCACATGCATGCATGCTACTGGTGGGTGTTTATCTCCTATCTAGCTGTCTTGTCTCTTTAATTATAGTGAAAGCTCTTGGGAAACAGAGATGGTACCTTATAGTTCTTTTTAAATCTCTTCGCTCACCATCTCTGGTACAGGCTAAAGGATTGAATGAATAAATTCCTCGAGCAGAGCCCAAGCACTTTAATTTAATGCACACTTGGAGAAACTGTTTTAAAACACAGACTTTGGACTTCAGACTATACTACAAAGCTACAGTAATCAAGACAGTATGGTACTGGCACAAAAAACAGAAATATAGATCAGTGGAACAGGATAGAAAGCCCAGAGATAAACCCACGCACATATGGTCACCTTATCTTTGATAAAGGAGACAAGAGTATACAATGGATAAAAGACAGCCTCTTCAATAAGTGGTGCTGGGAAAACTGGACAGCTAAATGTAAAAGAATGTAATTAGAACACTCCCTAACACCATACACAAAAATAAACTCAGGGCTTCCCTGGTGGCGCAGTGGTTGAGAGTCCGCCTGCCGATGCACGGGACGTGGGTTCGTGCCCCAGTTCGGGAAGATCCCACATGCCGTGGAGCGGCTGGGCCCGTGAGCCATGGCTGCTGAGCCTACACGTCCGGAGCCTGTGCTCCACAACGGGAGAGGCCACAACAGTGAGAGGCCCACATACCGCAAAAAAAAAAAAAAAAAACACCTCAAATGGATTAAAGACCTAAATACAAGGCCAGACACTATCAAACTCTTAGAGGAAAACATAGGCAGAACACTCTATGACATAAATCACAGCAAGATCCTTTTTGACCCACCTCCTAGAGAAATGGAAATAGAAACAAAAATAAACAAATGGGACCTAATGAAACTTACAAGCTTTTGCACAGCAAAGGAAACCATAAGCAAGATGAAAAGACAACCCTCAGAATGGGAGAAAATATTTGCAAATGAAGCAACTGACAAAGGATTAATCTCCAAAATTTACAAGCAGCTCATGCAGCTCAATAACAAAAAAACAAACAACCCAATCCAAAAATGGGCAGAAGACCTAAAGAGACATTTCTCCAAAGAAGATATACAGATTGCCAACAAACACATGAAAGGATGCTCAACATCATTAATCATTAGAGAAATGCAAATCAAAACTACAACGAGATATCATCTCACACCAGTCAGAATGGCCAGCATCAAAAATCTACAAACAATAAATGCTGGAGAGGGTGTGGAGAAAAGGGAACCCTCTTGCACTGTTGGTGGGAATGTAAATTGATACATCCAGTATGGAGAACAGTAAGGAAGTTCTTCAAAAAACTAAAAATAGAATTACCATATGACCCAGCAATCCCACTACTGGGCATATACCCTGAGAAAACCATAATTCAAAGAGAGTCATGTACCACAATGTTCATTGCAGCTCTATTTACAGTAGCCAGGACATGGAAGCAATCTAAGTGTCCACTGACAGATGAATGGGTAAAGAAGATGTGGCACATATACACAATGGAATATTACTCAGCCATAAAAAGAAGCAAAATTTAGCTATTTGTAATGAGGTGGATGGACCTAGAGTCTGTCATACAGAGTGAAGTAAGTCAGAAAGAGAAAAACAAATACCATATGCTAACACATATATATGGAATCTAAAAAAAAATGGTTCTGATGAACCTAGGGGAAGGACAGGAATAAAGACACAGAGGTAGACAATGGACTTGAGGACACGGGGAGGGGGAAAGGTAAACTGGGACGAAGTAAGAGAGTAACATTGATATATATGCACTACCAAATGTAAAATAGCTAGCTAGTGGGAAGCAGCTGCATAGCAAAGGGAGATCAGCTCAGTGCTTTGCGACCACCTAGAGGAGTGGGATAGGGAGGGTGGGAGGGAGGGAGACACAAGAGGGAGGGGATATGGGTTTATATGTATGCATAGAGCTGACTCACTTTGTTATACAGCAGAATCTAACACAACACTGTAAAGCGATTATACTCCAATAAAGATGCTAAAAAAAACCCACAGATTTTTAAGAATGATAACAATTACAGTAGCATAGGCTTATCTACGACTTCACAGTTTTTAAAAAAACGCTATGGTATTTTTAACACAATCTAGTTGTCACAAAAACCTTGTGAAGCAGGTACCATTGGCCCTGTTTGCACATGAGGAAACAGATTCAGATTGTTCTCATGACTCGCCCAAGGCAGTAGAATGACTAAATGGCAGCGCTTGGCCTCCAACTCCCGTATCCCGCGGCAGCTTTCCCTCGGCTACTTTGCTTGGCGTAGTTTATCGCCGTTGGTGTTTACCCTTCTGGCACTGTGCTGTCATCTCTAAATTCATCTCTCCAATTCAAAGCCAGTGCTGCTCAAATAATGATGGCCTTTCTGCCACTTGAGAACTCAGGACAGGGCCCGTCTGCAGAACAAGAAGCATAGCCTCACCTGGTGTTCCTAAGCGGGCCTGAGCAATGGTCAGTTTCTCATGGGGTGCTTGGCACTGGCAGCTGGTTTCATCTGCAAATGGGGCAGGTGCAGTCAGGGTCTAGAAGGGAAAAAGAGAAAGGGAATATAGTCCGACAAACTTTCCTTTGGCACTAACTTCCCCTGAAGTTTTATTTCTGTTGGCTACGCCCGTGTGATTAAGTAGAAGATATCTGCTGAGTCTTTTGGAGAAATATTGTACTGTTAGAAATAAAAACGGACGCTGTCATTGAAACCTTTTTTTTTTTGAATGATGCTTCAGAAATAAGAGCTCTTCAGTGTGTACTGTCTGCCAGGTACCAGATGTGGTCCCACGATGGCTAGCTACTGCTCTCCTCCTATAGGCATTCTATCCTTCTACAGTGCAGGATAATACCATCTCTATATCACAGAAAAGGAAACTGAGGCTTAGCAGGATTAAGAAATATGCTAAGTCATGCCCCGGAAAGTCACAACGCTCAGCTTTGAGCATTCCAGCAGCAACAAGGGCAGACTTCAAACATTCAGACTTACCCACACCCGGGGGTACTCGGCTGGAAGGAATGCCATAGTCAGGAGTGTGGCAGACATCTGTATTTCACACACAGCGGCCTGGCCAATCACAAACTCTGACGTCTCTTTAGGGCAAAGGCCAAAGCCGTTATCTGTGCCCCGGGGGTGGGGGGGGGTGCCTAAAAGCACAGCATTTCTGGCGGGCTGCAGATAACTGCTCCTCTGGTAGCTCCCACAGCCACCAACGGCTGGAGGCCCCGCCCCAGGCAGCTTGCGCTAGGGCTCTGGGGAGCGCTGTCAGGGAGATGTAGTCACTTGGAAGCTTGCCCAGGAAGTGGCCCTGCATTTTTGAGTCAGCCTCTTAAAATGAAAACCTCACTCTCTCTAGACAGAGGAAGACAAAGCGAGCAGTATTTTTGTAAACAGGGCAAATGCAATCCCGAATCTATTTGTAGTCTTTGAACCACGTCCTTACCGTGGTCATCGCTATGTCATCTTTAATATTTTTAAAGCTGAAGGTGGCGAGTCACTGTGAACATACTGTTGCACGCATACTCATATTGTTGCATGAATTACTGCTTAGAGATAGACACAGGTGTTCCTTAACTTGGGAAGACTCGACTGAAGAATGATCCACATATGTGACGGGGGGCTGTGGCCCACTTCTGCTATTCATTTACTCATTCACTCATTCACTCACTCAGTCACTCACTCATTCAAATATATGTCAGGCACTATCTTAGAACTGGGGATAGAAGCACGGATAAGACCACTCCCTATCCTGGAGTGGCCCCCATTCTCCTCTGCCCTGCCAAGAAGCCGTCCTGCCCTGTGCCCACCCTCTCCCCACTGTAGAACCTTCCACCCTGGGAGCTGGAGTCCTGCCCCAGAGTTCTTTGGAGACCTCCCAGCTGCCTGAGACTTTCTTAAGCCCCACCCTCCCATTCGGGACTCTGAAAGCAAACCAAGACTTTAGACGTGGATTCTGGACATTTGAGTCTGTTATTGGTTCTCTTTCACGTACTGTAAGGTGACCTTGTGGGCCGTGATGGGCTAGAGCAGTGTTTGTGATGTAGCAAAGCGGTGCAGGTGCAGTCAGAAAAGCAGAGGCTCTGTAGCCATAAAACGGGGATTCAAATTCTCTTCCCAGCACTTGAAGGCCGTGTGTTCTAATTTGGCTCTCCTAGATGAAAGGAACTGATAGGGACTTCCCTGGCGGTCCAGTGGTTAAGACTCTGCCCTTCCAATGCAGGGGGCGCGGATTCAATCCCTGCTTGGGGAACTAAGATCCCACATGCTGTGTGGCATGGCCAAAAAATAAAAATAAAATAAAATTAAAAAGTAGAAGGTAGAAGAAAGAAATTTAAAAATAAATAAAATTTTTTTAAAAAGAAAGGAACTGCTACTAAACGTAGCTCAAGAAATGAAGGATTATTTTATGGCTACCCTGGCACACAAACTGTGGGGATAAAAGGAGGAAAGGGGCAGCGGATAAGCCCCAGAGCGCTCTGCGTCAACCTGGCTGCTCCCGCTCTGATTACTCTATGTCCTTCTACTATGTTAAAGTCTCTGCCTTCTCCTTCCTGATAAACTTCAGCTTGAATATGGCCCATTACAGCTTCCTCAGCCTCCCTTCCCAAGCTTCATTCATTCCTACCAACTTTCTGCTTCTTTCCATGTTTCCCAATTCCAATTCCTAAAGGAAGATCAGATTGGCCAAGCTCATCTTTTCAAACCAGGCCACAACCAGGATTGGCTGGCACTGAGTCAGGGGCCACCTGGGGCCCACCGGCTGTAGCTGGGGAAGGGAGGAGGAGTGGCAAGGAAGGTCATGGGTGGCCTGTCACTGCCTCTTTAGCAGGGGCTGCCTTTGGGGCAAGAAATGTATCTGACTTTGTGTGTTCTTGAAAGGAAGCTCCTCAACTTAGTTGAAACTCAGTTTTATCTGTAAAATCGGTACCTATCTTGTAGGGTTGTTGTGAAAAATAGGGATCATGTATGTAAAGTAGCTGGTACTCAATGACTTGGAGCAATTTTTAGTGCTTCTATTAGTGTTCACTATTATATGTCATAATATAGAGTACTATATGTTATGATAATTATATCTATTGTGTAGTTCCCCATTGAAACAAGCAAACTCTTGATTGAACTTTTAGGACACAACCCAAATAGGTAAATGAATTGGCAGAGGGGTGAGCTGATATTAATGACTGATTAACCTTTAATCTATGTGGACAGTGACTCTTTTTCACATGATCTGAAAAAAATTACTAACTGGAGATCTTTTATGTGCTAGTCACAAACTTTATTAAAGATATAAGGTGATGGGGCTTCCCTGGTGGCACAGTGGTTGAGAGTCCGCCTGCCGATGCAGGGGATACGGGTTCGTGCCCCGGTCCGAGAAGATCCCACGTGCCGCGGAGCGGCTGGGCCCGTGAGCCATGGCTGCTGAGCCTGCGCGTCCGGAGCCTGTGCTCTGCAACGGGAGAGGCCACAACAGTGAGAGGCCCATGTACCGTAAAAAAAAAAAAAAAAAAAAGGATGTTTTAAAAAAGTAAGTTATTTAGCACCAGAAAAGTCTATATATTACTATATCTGAAATGATAAATAGCACCTTTTAAGCACAGCCCATAATTAATTTTTGTTTTTTTAAAAAAAAGGTTTTTTAACAATTAGCTGGGCATCTAGTGGAGGCTCAATAAACACCCATTGCTTTAAAATTGAACTGAGGGCTTCCCTGGTGGTGCAGTGGTTGAGAGTCCGCCTGCCAATGCAGGGGACACGAGTTCGTGCCCTGGTCCAGGAAGATCCCACATGCCACGGAGCGGCTGGGCCCGTGAGCCATGGCTGCTGAGTCTGCACGTCCGGAGCCTGTGCTCCGCAACGGGAGAGGCCACAACAGTGAGAGGCCCGCGTACCACACACACAAAAAAGATATAAGGTGTTGCCATTTTCTAAGAAAGCTGTATTCTAGAGGATGTGAAATCTGGTAATTAAAGTTGTAAAGCAAGAGTAGTTACTCAAAGGTGAAAAAAGGTTTATATGCACTGTGCATTTTGTTCTTAATTATTGTGGCCTAGAAGTAGGAAAATGGGAGAAGCAAAGAGATGGAAAGCAGAGAGTATTCCTAAGCGTCCTTGTGAGTCTGTATCATTAACAGCAGTTGACATGGAGAAGGGGTATTTCTTGTTATGTACAAGGCACTGTGCTCAGAATGGGGAGAATGTAAAAATAAACGAGTCGCAGCCTTGTTCTCTAGAACACTGCCTTCCAAAATGAGGCAGAATACTTCCTGAGCTGAGATTCAAGCTCTGCACTCAGGAAGACTTTGGTTAAGGCTCAGCTACCATCAACCAGCCCTGTGATCAGAGACAGTATTTTTTCAGCCTAAACATCCCAGTATTCCTCCTCCTCTGAGCCAGAGCAAATCATTTGATTTAGAAGGAATTCTATGCTACCAAGTTGTCTCCTCCACCTACAAAGGGCAGACCAACCTCAGGGCAATGGGATTAAGAGAGCCAAAGGCTCCAGAGAGGGACAGGGACTGGTCCAACCTGGCCTCCAGGCTCTATACCAGCCTGCAGGGGACCCAGGCCCTCATCTATTCCTCACCGTTTGCCAGAGCTGGAATGGTTGCAGGGATCCTCTCGTCTAGGCCCTACATAAGACATAAAACTGAGGCCCAATAACATAACTTAAAAATCTTTAAGTGCCTACTTAGTGCCATGTATCCGTCTATATGCTATCAAATGTATTAGCTCATTTAATTTATACCACAGCTCTGCGAGGCAGGTACTGCCTCCACTGAACTGTAAAGGACTTGTCTTCAGCAGTGACACCAAGTGGCAGCAAGAAGCAACAGCAGTGGTAGATCCCTCAGGCTCAGTTACCTTTTCAGCTTCCTTTGAACTGAGGACACGCTAGGATTCCTAGACAATTAGGATAAAGGGGCCTCAAAAAGGAGATACTGCACTTCCTGCTAATTAGAAAAGTGAGGGGGGCAAACGATTAATTGAAAAAACAAAAGCATGGGACCAGATTTTTACTCAGACTTAGTGAAGTAGGTCAGATGACTTACATATAAACAAGCCTCAACTTAGACTCCAAACCACCAGCCAGATCACATAGTCGAGTGTTTACCAGCACATGCTATGTGTTTCATATGATGCTAGATGTTTGTAGGGTGGATAAGTCGGGGAAGGAAATAAGAAAGGGAAAAACAGAATTGGCTCTGGGGCAGCAATCCTCAAAGGCGAAAGGTGGCCTGTTTAGAACGGGAGGAGGTATTAGTTTAAAAAGGCATATTCAATTTTTAGTAATTTTATATATGGGGAAAAAACTACCCTTTTCAACCTAAAAGTCATAGAAATTAAGCCTCTTGACTGGTAGAGATCATCAGAGGATAGATTATGCCCCACTAAGGAAGCCATATTCCAAATTTGGGGATAAAGAGGCCCATGAAATTTCTATGTTTACTAGAACAGAGTGAGGATTTTAAAGGGTTAAGAAGCCCTGACCGGGACTTCCCTGGCGGTCCAGTGGTTAACACTCCATGCTCCCAGTGCAGGAGGCACAGGTTCGATCCCTAGTTGGGGAACTAAGATCCCACATGCTACAGGGCACAGCCAAAATAAAGCCCTGGCCCAGAGCCCTGGACCTCACATGTACAAAGCCCTTGCCAGGCCACAGACTTGGAGCTAGACTGCAATAAAACTTCTTTCTACCTAATTTAAGATTTCACAACACCCAGTCATTGCATGTGAACATGTTGCCTATTTGTCACGCAAGTTCTGGTTATGTAAATGACATGGTAGTACCATACCAAAGCCATATACCCATTGAGCTTTTAAAGGGGGAAGATTAGATACTGGGCATTTCATTTACAGAATATGTTCAACTGGACATTGACAAATATTTACTTAAAACAAAAGGTATTAGGCACTATATAAAATATACAATACAAACGTGACTTGAGTGCAAAAATGGTTGGCAGAACCTCTACTTATGCAATAGGCATCCCTGACTGACGAATGGATCTATCAGACAGCAAGCTAATCAACCAATCAGAACTTAGCATAGTACTGCTGATGGTGACAGGCCAACTGCAGAGTTGCTTGTTTAAGCTAAGTTATTTATTTATTTATTTATTTATGGCTGAGTTGGGTCTTTGTTGCTGCGCACGGGCTTTCTCTAGTTGTGCCACGCGGGCTTCGCATCGTGGTGGCTTCTCTTGTTGCGGGCTTTGGTAGTTACAGCATATGGGTTCAGTAGTTGTGGCACACAGGCTTAGTTGCTCCACGGCATATAGGAGCATCCTCCCGGACCAGGCTCCAACCCACGTCCCCTGCATTGACAGGAGGATTCTTAACCACTGCACCACCAGCAAAGCCCCAAAGCTAAGCTCTTTTTAACTGGTGAGGCTCTCCAGTCAGACAGGCCTGAGTTCAAATCCTACTTCCATAAATCAATGGCCATTATCTTCCTTCTGCCTCTCCAGAATCTACTTTTTCCTCCCCTTCTCTACTCCTCTCTGCATGGCTTTGTGTATGGACTGCACCAATGAGTTCCCTTGCCTTCCCGCTTCCAGTTGGGTTGGGTCCATGGGAAGCATGCAAAACACTTGAGGGTAGGACAAGAATGAGCTCAGGATACTCATCTCCCTGGCATCCTCCTTGATAGGAAGCCACAGCTCCATGAGGTTCTGGTAACCACATTCTCCCCCTGCCCCTTCGTGCCTAGGGGTGGCAACCCCCAAGTGTCCCTAGGCCTCAGGTACCATACTATGCCTTGAGGTTTCCTTAAACTCTGTCCATGCCTTTGTAAATGGTCCCTTTGTTACCCTCTCTTCAAATTTCCCCTTTAGAGAAAGCCGTCTATGTCTCGACAGGACTTTACTGATACAGTACATATAATAGTCTGATGCCAGGCTCAATAAATTTAGCTAGCAAATGGTGATGAGGCATGTTAGAAGCACAGAAATCAACTGAAAAGTGAATTACCCATAGTTAATAAAGCCATAGGGCTTCCCTGGTGGCGCAGTGGTTGGGAGTCCGCCTGCCGATGCAGGGGAGGCGGGTTCGTGCCCCGGTCCGGGAGGATCCAACATGCCACGGAGCAGCTGGGCCCGTGAGCCATGGCCGCTGAGCCTGCGCGTCCAGAGCCTATGCTCCGCAGCGGGAGAGGCCACAACAGTGAGAGGCCCGCGTACCGAAAAAAAAAAAAAGCCATCTGTCTCAAGAATGTCTTCCAGTTGGAAAGACTTTTAGGACAGAACATTTTAGTCAGGATATGCAAGAGACAAGAGCAGAACTTCGGAAAGAATCTACTTCGCCCATGGAGGGCTTTTGCTTCAGGACGGGCCAGCTTTAGAACTGCAAAATCAGAAACACAAAAAGATGGCACAAAACTCTTCCCTCAGTCTCCTGCTGTCAGGTCTGTATTTACCCGTCACTGAATATATTTTTTTAAGGCCTGATTTTATTTGGGATCAGAATATTAGTCTTTTGAAAATAGAGAGGAAAGAAAAAGTAGATCTTAGAGTTGACCAGAGGCCCAACACATATGAATCACTGGAGTCTTGGACTGTGTTACTGACGATGTAGACTCTCAGATCAGGCAGCTGGTGCAAAGCCTCCACAGATGCCAGTGGAGCAGAGGAAAAGGAGACCCAGTACATGGCTCAGCACCAAGAAATATCCATTTTTCATTTAGCTAAGTATGGTATGCACATATTATGAAGTAATAGGCACCATTAAAAACAGCAAGACAGATACATCTGCACGAACAGGGAACGATTTCGAAGACATTCTGTTCAATGCAAAAAGCAAGTCACAAAACAATATGTCTACTATGTATACACGTTATATAGTATGATGTCATTTATGGTTAGAGAGAGAGAGAACTAGGTAATTGTGTAGAAACAGTTTAGAACTGTGCTGTCCAATGCCTAGCATTACCTGTATGTAGCAATTTAAATTCAAGTTATGATTGATTAAATTTATATAAAACAAGTCAGTTTCTCAGTCCCACTAGCCACATTTCAAATGCTCAATAACCACGTGTGGCTAGTGGCTACTGTATTATCACAGATATAGAACATTCCAATCATCACAGAAAGTTCTATTGGACAGCACTGGCCTAGAAAAATACACAACAAATTTTTAACTGGAGTTACCTCTGGGGAAGAAGATAGCATCACAAGAAGAGAAGAAAGAATGTTTTCATTGTTTACTCTGTATATATCTCTTATTTTGTTTACTTTTCACCATGAGAACACATTCATACAATGTGTCTAATTTAAAAATAAATTTAAAGAACTATTTCCTACCCTGTGAATTAAGAGATGCAGGAAATTTAACCAAGGATCAAGTGTCTTGAATGTAAGGGGGAAAAGCTATTTAACAGGAAATGAGTACTTTAAAAAATAACAAGTATTATCCATAAACTCACTGTTAAATGACATTATTCCCAGGTATGTGGAATGTTTAAAACTCATTTGAGCTTTTAAAAATCATTTAAGTTGTCTTCAGGCTTCCCTGGTGGTACAGTGGTTAAGAATCCGCCTGCCAATGCAGGGGACACAGGTTCGAGCCCTGGTCTGGGAAGATCCCACACGCCGTGTAGCAACTAAGCCCGTGCGCCACAACTACTGAGCCCACGTGCCACAACTACTGAAGCCCGCGCGCCTAGAGCCCACGCTCCGCAACAAGAGAAGCTACCACAATGAGAAGCCAGCGCACTGCAACGAAGAGTAGCCCCTACTCGCCGCAACTTGAGAAAGCCGGCACGCAGCAATGAAGACCCAGCGCAGCCTAAAATAAATAAATTTTTAAAATAATAATAAAAAAATTAATTGTCTTCATAGTATCCACCCATCATTTATTTTTCCAACAAACACTACTTGAGTTCTTACTGTATTCCAGGCATTATTTTAGGTTCTGAGGATACATACAGGAACAAAACGGAAAAAAAAAAACCAGAAAAAAATCCTGCCCTTGTGATGCTTAAAGATGATGAACAACAAAAAAACATTGTAAAATGTGTAGTATGTTAAAAGGAGATAAGTGCTATAGGAAAAAAATAAGGCAACGAAGGGAGAAAGGGAGTTGGGGGTACAACTGTAAATAGGATAGTTAAGGAAGTTGATATATGTGTAAATATATAAAGGATCAATTGAGCCATGTGGTAAAAGAACACTCCAGGCAGAGAAAACAGCAAGTGCAAAGGCCCTGAGGCAGGAGCATGCCTGGCTTCTACCAGGAATAACAAAAAGGAAAGTATGCCTGGAGGAAGTGAGCAAAAAAGGAAAGTAGTAGGAAATACAGCCAGAGAGGTGAGGCTGAAGGAAGGCGATGGAAGGCACCCAACGCTGTGGGGTTTTTAGGATGCTATAAAGACAGGCTTTCACTCTGAGGAGATGGAAACCATTAGCAAGTTTTGAACAGAGAGTGATATGATCTAATTAGTTTTAACAGGACCACCTGGCTGCTATATTGAGCACAAACTACAAGTTGTCAGCAAGAAAATCCCTGAGACATCTGGTATCATAACCAGGCAAGAGTAGATGGAGGCTGGGGCCAGGGAGACGGATGACAGTAGAAGTGGTAAGAAGTGGTCAGATTCTGGATAGATTCTCAATAAATAAAATTTGGAAGTGATTGGATGTAGCGTGTGAAAGAATGAGAGGAGACAGGATAACGCCAAAGTTACTGGCCTGTAGAACTGGAAAGATGGCATTGCCATTCCCTATGATGAGGAGGACACTGGAGGCGTAGGTTTGAGGGTGGGAGGGACAGGATGGGGAGATCAACAATTCCATTTCTTTTTTTCTTTTTTGCGGTACACGGGCCTCTCACTGTTGTGGCCTCTCCCGTTGCGGAGCACAGGCTCCGGACGCGCAGGCTCAGCGGCCATGGCTCACGGGCCCAGCCGCTCCGCGGCATGTGGGATCTTCCCGGACTGGGGCACGAACCCGTGTCCCCTGCATCGGCAGGCAGACTCTCAACCACTGCGCTACCAGGGAAGCCCAACAATTCCATTTCTGAACCCACACATTTATATAGATTTGTTTAATTCACAACAAATGAGGCAAGACTATACAATGGGGAAAAGACAATATCTTTAATAAACGGTATTGGGAAAACTGGACAGCTACATGCAAAAGAATCAAACTGGACTAGTCTCTCATACCATACAGAAAAATAAATTCAAAATGGATTAAAATCTTAAATATAAGACCTGAAACCATAAGACTTGTACTAGAAAACACAGGCAATACTCTCTTTGATGTTGATCTTAGTAGTATTTGGGGTGGGGGGGGTATGTTTTCTCAGGCAAGGGAAACAAAAGCAAAAATAAACAAATGGGATGACATCACACTAAACAGCTTTTGCACAGTGAGGGAAGCTATCAACAAAATGAAAAGATCACCTACTGAATGGGAGAAGATATTTGCAAATGATATATCAAATAAGGGGTTAATATCCAAAATACACAAAGAACTCATACAACTCAACATCAAAAGAACAAACAACCCAGTTAAAAAATGGGCAGACGATCTGAATAGACATTTTTCCAAAGAAGACATTCAGATGGTCAACAGGCACATAAAAAGATGCTCAACATCACTAATCATCAAGGAAATGCAAATCAAAACCACAATGAGACATCACCTTACACCTGTCAGAATGGCTGTCATTAAAAAGAAAAAGAAATAACATGTGTTGGGTAAAATGTGGAGAAAACGGAATGCTTGTGCACTGTTGGTGGGAATGTAAGTTGGTATAGCCACTATGGAAAACAGTATGGGGGTTCCTCAAAAAATTAAAAATAGAACTACTATATGATCCAGCAGTTCCACTTCTGGATATATATTCAAAGAAAACAACAACAATTAGAAAAGATATACGGACCCCTATGTTCATTGCAGTCTTATTTACAACAGCCAAGATACATAAGCAACCTAAGGGACCATCAATAGATGAATGGATAAAGAAGATGTGGTATGTATGTATACATGTAAATATATATACGTATATGTGTGTATACATATATACACATATATGTGTATACATACACACACATGCACGCGTACACAATGGAATATTACTCAGTCATTAAAAAAAGAATGAAATCTTGCCATCTGTGACAACATGGATGGATCTAGAAGGTTTTATGCTAAGTGAAATAAGTCAGGGAAAGACAAATACTGTATGATTTCACTTATATATGGAATTTTAAAAAGAAATGAACAAACATAACAAAACAGAGTTATAGATACACAGAAAAAACAGGTGGTTGCCAAAGGAGAGGGGTGTGAGGGGAGGAAAGAAATAGGTGAGGGAGATTAAGAGGTACAAACTTCCAGTAGCAAAATAAATGAGTCATGGATATGAAATGTACAGTGTGGGGAATATAGTTAATAACTGCAATATCTTTCTATGTTGACATATCATAACTAGACAGTGGTGATCATTCTGAAATGTATAGAGATATCAAATCACTACATTGTGTAACAGGAACATAGTGTTGTAGGTCAATTATCCTTCAAAAACAAACTCATAGAAAAAGAGATCAGATTTGGTGTTACCAGTGGTGGTGGAGGGGGAAATTGGATCAAGAGGGTCAAAGGTACAAACTTCCTGTTATAAGATAAGTAACTATTAGGGATGTAATGTACAACATGATAAATATAATTAACACTGCTGTATGTTATATATGAAAGTTAGGAGAGTAAATCCTAGGAGGTCTCAACACAAGGAAAATTGTTTTTCCTATTTCTTTAATTTTGTATCTATCTATAGGAGAGGACAAATGTTCATTAAACCTATTGTGATAATCATTTCATAACGTATGTAAGTCAAATCATTATGCTGTACACCTTAAACTTATAGTGCTATATGTCAAGTATATCTCAATAAAACTGGAAGAAAAAAATAAAATTTCACACACTTGATTTGACATGCCTATTAGATCTCCAAGTGGAGGTGTCAGGTAGGCAGCTGGTTGTACAAGTCTGGAGTCTGGGACAGAGGACTAAGCTAGCAATACAGGTTAAGAAGCAATCAGAATATAAACGATATTTAAAACCACTAGACTAGATTCATTAATTCAGCTAAGGGGGTGAGTGCAGGTTAAAGAGAGGTCCTGGTGGGCAGATGAGGAAACAATGTATATTTATGGCCTGTCTCCCCCAACTACTATGGAAACTCCAAGAAACAGGGACTAAGTCTGCTCTATTCACTACTATATCCCTACTTCCTAAGGCAGTACCTGGTGTATAAAATGTCCTCTATAAATATGTGTTGAATGGGGAAATTTAAAGTCACTGGAGAGAGAATGATTATTGATAAAAGAACTAGAGACAGAATGATTATGGATGAAGATTACTGATAAAGATTAAACTCACATAAGAAAAAAATAAATACACTTACCAATGTTCCATAACTTTTCTTATCATCATGATATATACTACTAGGAAGTTGAGAAAATAAAGAGAGGAAGGCAAAACTTGTAAGAATTCTGCTTGCCAAATACAATCATTGTTAACATTTTCTACACTTCTTTTTCAAGCTTTCTGATAGGTTATATATACATTTTAACAACTTTTTGGAATCTTACTGCATGGACAGTTTTTTTCACTCAATATATTATGATTATTTTATCGTACCATTTAAATAGTATTCAACTTCATTATTTTTTATTAATAGACTGTTTTTTTTTTTTGCAGTACGTGGGCCTCTCACTGTTGTGGGCTCTCCCGTCGCAGAGCACAGGCTCCAGACGCACAGGCTCAGCGACCATGGCTCACGGGCCCAGCCGCTCTGCGGCATGGGGATCATCCCGGACCGGGGCACGAACCCGTGCCCCCTGCATCAGCAGGCAGACTCTCAACCACTGCGCCACAAAGGAAGGCCCCGAGAATAAGTATTTTGAAGTCAGTTAAAAGCAAAACAACAGTAGTCTAAAAACTATTTTAAATATCTTTTTAAAAAAACACATTTTCCAACTTTATCTAGAGTCCCCTCACAAGAATTCCATTTTTTAAAACAATGTGTAAATACCCACATCTAGGTCAGGCTAGTAATTACTGCCCTTCCAGCGATCAGGGATCAGAACATTATTATGAATTTTATTCTACCCTTAAAACACTGACCATCCATAATCCATAACTCCCCCATGTGCCCACCTTCCAAACCCCACAGCAGTGGATTTCAAATAGCTAGAAGACTCTTACTACTACAAATAATATCACATTGCATTGATACTAAAATGTACATTTTCCTCCCCATTTGAACATGTCTGAGATGAGAAGGGGTCTTGCAATTAATGACTTAAAATCCATGTTGGCCATTTTCTGACACTTTAACACGTCTGAAAGGGAAGGGTGTCGTACAATTAATGACTTCTTAAAATTAAGAAATGCATAGGGAGGGGGAAGATGGCGGAAGAGTAAGACGCGGACATCACCTTCCTCCCCACAGATACATCAGAAATACATCTATACGTGGAACAACTCCTACAGAACACCTATTGAATGCTGGCAGAAGACCTCAGACCTCCCAAAAGGCAAGAAACTCCCCACGTACCTGGGTAGGGCAAAAGAAAAAAGAATAAACAGAGACAAAAGGATACGGACAGGACCTGCACCAGTGGGAGGGAGCTGTGTAAGAGGAAAGGTTTCCACACACTAGAAGCTCCTTCACGGGCAGAGACTGTGGGTGGCGGAGGGGGAAGCTTCGGAGCCGCGGAGGAGAGCACAGCAACAGAGGTGCGGGGGGCAAAGCGGAGAGGTTCACGCACAGAGGATCGGTGACTACCGGCACTCACCAGCCCGAGAGGCTTGTCTGCTCAGCCGCCAGGGCTGGCGGGGCTGGGAGCTGAGGCTCGGGCTTCGGTCGGAGCACAGGGAGAGGACTGGGGATGGTGGCATGAACACAGCAAGCAGGGTGTTAGTGCGCCACGGCTAGCCGGGAGAGAGTCCAGGGAAAAGTCTGGACCTGCCGAAGTGGCAAGAGACTTTTTCTTGCCTCTTTGTTTCCTGGTGCGCGAGGAGAGAGGATTAAGAGCGCTGCTTAAAGGAGCTACAGAGACTGGCGGGAGCCGCGGCTAAAGCGCAGACCCCAGAGACGGGCATGAGACGCTAAGGCTGTTGCGGCCGCCACCAAGGAGCCTGCGTGCGACCACAGGTCACTATCCACACCCCCCTTCCCGGGAGACTGTGCAGCCCTCCACTGCCAGAGTCCCGTGATCCAGGGACAACTTCCCCGGGAGAACGCATGGCGGGCCTCAGGCTGGTGCAACGTCACGCCAGCCTCTGCCACCACAGGAGCTGTGCGAACAAAGAAGAGAAAGGGAAATCTCTCCCAGCAGCCTCAGGAGCAGCGGATTATATCTCCACAAGCAACTTGATGTACCCTGCATCTGTGGAATACCTGAACAGACAACAAATCATCCCAAATTGAGGAGGTGGACTTTGAGAGCAAGATTTATTATTTTTTCCCCTTTTCCTCTTTTTGTGTGTGTGTATGTGTATAATTTTTTTCTTAATAATTCTTTTTTATTTTAATAACTTTAGTTTCTTTTCTTTTATCTCCTTCCTTCCTTCCTACTTTTTCTCTCTTTTATTCTGAGCAGTGTGGATGAAAGGCTCTTGGTGCTGCAGCCAGGAGTCAGGGCTGTGCCTCTGAGGTGGGAGAGCCAACTTCAGGACACTGGTCCACAAAAGACCTCCCAGCTCCACGTAACATCAAATGGCGAAAATCTCCCAGAGAGCTCCATCTCAACACCAAGACCCAGCTTCACTCAACGACCAGCAAGCTACAGTGCTGGACACCCTATGCCAAACAACTAGCAAGACAGGAACACAACCCCACCCATTAGCAGAGAGGCTGCCTAAAATCATAATAAGTCCACAGACACCCCAAAACACACCACCAGACGTGGACCTGCCCACTAGAAAGACAAGATTCAGCCTCATCCACCAGAACACAGGCACTAGTCCCCTCCACCAGGAAGCCTACACAACCCACTGAACCAACCTTAGCCACTGGGGACAGACACCAAAAACAACGGGAACTACGAACCTGCAGCCTGCAAAAAGGAGACGCCAAACACAGGAAGATAAGCAAAATGAGAAGACAGAAAAACACACAGCAGATGAAGGAGCAAGATAAAAACCCACCAGACCTAACAAATGAAGAGAAAATAGGCGGTCTACCTGAAAACGAATTCAGAATAATGATAGTAAAGATGATCCAAAATCTGGGAAATAGAGAAAATGCAAGAAACATTTAACAAGAAACTAGAAGAACTAAAGATGAAACGGGCAACAATGAACAACACAATAAATGAAATTAAAAATACTCTAGAAGGGATCAATAGCAGAATAACTGAGGCAGAAGAGCGGATAAGTGACCTGGAAGATAAAATAGTGGAAATAACTACTGCAGAGCAGAATAAAGAAAAAAGAATGAAAAGAACTGAGGACAGTCTCAGAGACCTCTGGAACAACATTAAATGCAACAACATTAGAATTATAGGGGTCCCAGAAAAAGAAGAGAAAAAGAAAGGGACTGAGAAAATATTTCAAGAGATTATAGTTGAAAATTCCCTAATATGGGAAAGGAAATAGTTATTCAAGTCCAGGAAGCACAGAGAGTCCCATACAGGATAAATCCAAGGAGAAGCATGCCAAGACACATATTAATCAAACTGTCAAAATTTAAATACAAAGAAAACATATTAAAAGCGGCAAGGGAAAAATAACACACAAGGGAATCCCCATAAGGTTAACAGCTGATCTTTCAGCAGAAACTCTGCAAGCCAGAAGGGAGTGGCAGGACATATTGAAAGTGATGAAGGAGAAAAACCTGCAACCAAGATTACTCTACCCAGCAAGGATCTCATTCAGATTTGATGGAGAAATTAAAACCTTTACAGACAAGCAAAAGCTGAGAGAGTCCAGTACCACAAAACCAGCTTTACAACAACTGCTAAAGGAACTTCTCTAGGCAAGAAACACAAGAGAAGGAAAAGACCTACAATAACGAAACCAAAACAATTAAGAAAATGGGAATAGGAACATACATATCGATAATTACCTTAAATGTAAATGATTAAATGCTCCCACCAAAAGACACAGACTGGCTGAATGTATACAAAAACAAGACCCATATATATGCTGTCTACAAGAGACCCACTTCAGACCTAGGGACACATACAGACTGAAAGTGAGGGAATGGAAAAAGATATTCCATGCAAAAGGAAACCAAAAGAAAGCTGGAGTAGCAATACTCATATCAAACAAAATAGACTTTAAAGAAAAGACTATTACAAGAGACAAAGAAGGACACTACATAATGATCAAGGGATCGATCCAAGAAGAAGATATAACAATTGTAAATATTTATGCACCCAACATAGGAGCACCTCAATACATAAGGCAAATACTAACAGCCATAAAAGGGTAAATGGACAATAAAACATTCACAGTAGGGGACTTTAACACCCCACTTTCACCAATGGACAGATCATCCAAAACGAAAATAAGTAAGAAAACACAACCTTTAAATGATACATTAAACAAGATGGACTTAATTGACATTTATAGGACATTCCATCCAAAAACAACATAATACACATTTTTCTCAAGTGCTCATGGAACATTCTCCAGGAGAGATCATATCTTGGGTCACAAATCAAGCCTTGGTAAATTTAAGAAAATTGAAATTGTATCAAGTATCTTTTCTGACCACAATGCTATGAGACTAGATATCAATTACAGGAAAAGATCTGTAAAAAATACAAACACATGGAGGCTAAACAATACACTACTTAATAACGAAGTGATCACTGAAGAAATCAAAGAGGAAATCAACAAATACCTAGAAACAAATGACAATGGAGACACGACGACCCAAAACCTATGGGATGCAGCAAAAGCAATTCTAAGAGGGAACTTTACAGCAATACAATCCTACCTTAAGAAACAGGAAACATCTTGAATAAACAACCTAACCTTGCACCTAAACCAATTAAAGAAAAAAGAACAAAGAAACCCCAAAGTTAGCAGAAGGAAAGAAATCATAAAGATCAGATCAGAAATAAATGAAAAAGAAATGAAGGAAACGATAGCAAAGATCAATAAAACTAAAAGCTGGTTCTTTGAGAAGATAAACAAAATTGATAAACCATTAGCCAAACTCATCAAGAAAAAAAGGGAAAAGACTCAGATCAATAGAATTAGAAATGAAAAAGGAGAAGTAACAAGTGACACTGCAGAAATACAAAAGATCATGAGAGATTACTGCAAGCAACTCTATGCCAATAAAATGGACAACCTGGAAGAAATGGACAAATTCTTAGAAATACACAACCTGCCAAGACTGAATCAGGAAGAACTAGAAAATATGAACAGACCAATCACAAGCACTGAAATTGAAACCGTGATTAAAAATCTTCCAACAAACAAAAGCCCAGGACCAGATGGCTTCACAGGCGAATTCTATCAAACATTTAGAGTAGAGCTAACACCTATCCTTCTCAAACTCTTCCAAAATATAGCAGAGGGAGGAACACTCCCAAACTCATTCTGCGAGGCCACCATCACCCTGACACCAAAACCAGACAAGAATGTCACAAAGAAAAAAAACTACAGGCCAATATCACTGATGAACATAGATGCAAAAATCCTCAACCAAATACTAGCAAACAGAATCCAACAGCACACTAAGAGGATCATACACCATGATCGAGTGGGGTTTATTCCAGGAATGCAAGGATTCTTCAATATATGCAAATAAATCAATGTGATACACCACATTAACAAACTGAAGGAGAAAAACCATATGGTTATCTCAATAGATGCAGAGAAAGCTTTTGACAAAATTCAACACCCATTTATGATAAAAACCCTCCAGAGTGTAGGCATACAGGGAACTTTCCTCAACATAATCAAGGCCATATATGACAAACCCACAACCAACATCATCTTCAATGGTAAAAAACCGAAAGCATTTCCACTAAGATCAGGAACAAGACAAGGTTGCCCACTCTCACAACTCTTATTCAACATAGTTTTGGAAGTTTTAGCCACAGCAATCAGAGAAGAAAATGAAATAAAAGGAATCCAAATCGGAAAAGAAGAAGTAGAGCTGTCACTGTTTGCAAATGACATGATACTATACATAGAGAATCCTAAAGATGCTACTAGAAAACTACTAGAGCTAATCAACGAATTTGGTAAAGTAGCAGGATACAAAATTAATGCACAGAAATCTGTGGCATTCCTATACACTAATGATGAAGAATCTGAAAGTGAAATCAAGAAAACACTCTCACTTACCAATGTAACAAAAAGAATAAAATACCTAGGAATAAACCTACCTAAGGAGACAAAAGACCTGTATGCAGAAAATTATAAGACACTGATGAAAGAAATTAAAGATGATACAAATAGATGGAGAGATATACCATGTTCTTTTATTGGAAGAATCAACATTGTGAAAATGACTCTGCTACCCAAAGCAATCTACAGATTCAATGCGATCCCTATCAAACTACCAATGGCATTTTTCACAGAACTAGAACAAAAAATTTCACAATTTGTATGGAAACACAAAAGCCCCCGAGTAGCCAAAGCAATCTTGAGAACGAAAAACGGAGCTGGAGGAATCAGGCTCCTGGACTTCAGACTATACTACAAAGCTACAGTAATCAACACAGTATGGTACTGACACAAAAACAGAAATATAGATCAATGGAACACGATAGAAAGCCCAGAGATAAACCCACGCACATATGGTCACCTTGTTTTTGATAAAGGAGGCAGGAATGTACAGTGGAGAAAGGACAGCCTCTTCAATAAGTGGTGCTGGGAAAACTGGACAGGTAGATGTAAAAGTATGAGATTAGATCACTCCCTAACACCATAAACAAAAATAAGCTCAAAATGGATCAAAGACCTAAATGTAAGGCCAGATACTATCAAACTCTTAGAGGAAAACATAGGCAGAACACTCTATGACATAAATCACAGCAAGATCCTTTTTGACCCACCTCCTAGAGAAATGGAAATAAAAACAAAAATAAACAAATGGGACCTAATGAAACTTACAACCTTTTGCACAGCAAAGGAAACCATAAGCAAGACGAAAACACAATCCTCAGAATGGGAGAAAATATTTGCAAATGAAGCAACTGACAAAGGATTAATCCCCAAAATATACAAGGAGCTCATGCAGCTCAGTATCAAAAAAACAAACCACCCAACCCAAAAATGGGCAGAAGACCTAAATAGACATTTCTCCAAAGAAGATATACAGATTGCCAACAAATACATGAAAAGATGCTCAACGTCACTAATCATTAGAGAAATGCAAATCAAAACTACAATGAGGTATCACCTCACACCAGTCAGAATGGCCATCATCAAAAAATCTACAAACAACAAATGCTGGAGAGGGTGTGGAGAAAAGGGAACCCTCTTGCATTGTTGGTGGGAACGTAAATTGATACATCCAGTATGAAGAACAGTAAGGAGGTTCTTTAAAAAACTAAAAATAGAACGCCCATATGACCCAGCAATCCCACTACTGGGCATATACCCTGAGAAAACCATAATTCAAAAAGAGTCATGTACCACAATGTTCATTGCAGCTCTATTTACAATAGCCAGGACATGGAAGCAACCTCAGTGTCCATCAACAGATGAATGGATAAAGAAGATGTGGCACATATATACAATGGAATATTACTCAGCCGTAAAAAGAAACGAAACTGAGTTATTTGTAGTGAGGTGGATGGACCTAGAGTCTGTCATACAGAGTGAAGTAAGTCCGAAAGAGAAAGACAAATACCATATGCTAACACACATATATGGAACCTAAGAAAGAGAAAAATGTCATGAAGAACTTAGGGGTAAGACGGGAATAAATACACAGACCTACTAGAGAATGGACTTGAGGATATGGGAAGGGGCAAGGGTAAGCTGTGACAAAGTGAGAGAGTGGCATGGACATATATACACTACCAAACATAAAACAGATAGCTAGTGGGAAGCAGCCGCATATCACAGGGAGATCAGCTCCGTGCTTTGTGACCACCCAGAGGGGTGGGATAGGGAGGGTGGGAGGGAGGGAGACGCAAGAGGGAAGAGATATGGGAACATATGTATAACTGATTCACTTTGTTATAAACCAGAAACTAACACACCATTGTAAAGCAATTGTACTCCAATAAAGATGTGAAAAAAAAAAGAAATGCATAGATGCTACGCACAACAGAAAATAATTACCTTTACCTGGAGATAAAAATTCCATACACTAAATCAATTTTTTCTTAGGTAACTGAGCTCAAGGCATTTACAATGAGTACCAATAATAATCTTATTTCTTATTGATCTCCATCTCCTTCCTTATAGGACTTGAGGTGACTTTTAAAAAAATGAAAGTTGGGACTTCCCTGGTGGTCCAGTGGTTAAGACTCCATGCTTCCACTGCAGGAGTGCGGATGGGTCGAGGAACTAAGATTCTGCATGCCGTGCAGCTTGGCCAAGAAATTTTTTTTAAAAAAAGAAAGAAAGAAAGAAAAAGATAATTTAACAATAAAAGCCATCATAAAAAATAAAACAAAATAATGGAAGTTTAAAATAATAGTTGCAACATGTGAGTGAGGATGGAAACAGGGGTTTTGAAAAAAGGCCCAGGGTGAAATGAGCACACAGGAATGTCTATCATGGTCCTCTACATTTCAGGGGGCAGGGCACAAAAATGTCTTTAAGTTCCCAGCAGTCAAAGCAAAGAGGAAGACAAAGTTAATATTCTCTTTAGGCAAAACCCAAGAGATACTGAGGAGAAGCACAGCATTTCCTGATGCGAAGTTTTTATTGAAATTCCTCCCATGATGCCTTTATAAGGGACATGTTGGGTGATGCCATAGCGACACCAACATATTCAATGACATCCTCCCGATAAAGACAATCCTGTTTTTTATGTTTGTCTCTGTAGCACCCTCCCTGTAAGGCAGAGCCCCAGAATCAAAAAGCAGTTCAAAAAAGCATTTCTACAAGGGGTCAAACACGCAGTCTGAGAATGCAATTCTCTCACTCATGGATGGATCCAAGGGCAAGATTTAAAATATGAAGACCAGGGTTTTCTAGCGTGGGATGCGCAAAACAATCGATTAGAGAGCAACACTTGTGTCTAAATTTATTTTTTCATGTTAAAAAACAAGAGGGCTTCCCTGGTGGCGCAGTGGTTGAGAGTCCGCCTGCTGATGCAGGGGACACAGGTTCGTGCCCCGGTCCGGGAAGATCCCACATGCCGCAGAGCGGCTGGGCCCGTGAGCCATAGCCGCTGAGCCTGCGCGTCCAGAGCCTGTGCTCCGCAACAGGAGAGGCCACAACAGTGATAGGCCCGCGTACCAAAAAAAAAAAAAAAAAAAAAAAAAAAACAAGAAAGGAAGGATTACTAACAACCAGCTATAATTTTCAAAATTACCCTGGTGCCCCATCTCTGTCAACATAAAGTCTACAAGGTGTTTCAAAGGAAGAATGCAAGTCGTTACAATAGAGAAGGGTGGCCTGGGTCCCCTGATATTTTCATTTACTTTCGGCTTACTGCAGTAAAATACAGTTCACATGGGCCTATATGAGTGCCTTTGTGGATTATATTACCTAGTTTTAGCTAAACCAATGCTCACAAGATCAGCAGGTGGCTTAAAACATTTCCGGCAATGAAACAGGAAAGTAAAGATACCATAAGCACAAACCAACACCAAAAAAGTGGCCAAGCTGACCTTCTACTCTTTGTACACGTTCTGCAGCGGCCACATTATCAGGTGTGAACAATAATGGCCTCATTAGATTTGACAAAAAGACAGCTGAATCGAAAATGATCGCAAAGAAGACTATTTGAAATATGTGCTATTAGCATTAAACTTCACCTGGAGCATATATTGTACCTTGAGATATTAGCTAATGATGGTATGAAGCTATTGTAATTACCATGATACTTAAAAATGAAGCATTCAGAACATGCAGACAAATCTCTTTGATGTTTTTCAGCAACATTTCAAGATGTGATACTCAATCCTGTACTTCACAAAATAACGTTCCATAAATGATAAATGTTTAGAAGCCTTTTTCGAGTTGCTACAATTCAATAGAGAAAAACCAAAAGTCTCATTGCAGAAACACCTGCTCTTCAAGTCACAGTAAAACTGGCTGCTCTAATGTGTAGAAAAAACTTGATGTCAAACAAAAATGTATTCCTTAAAAAAAAATGCATTCCTTTGTCAGCAAATATATTTGGAAGACATATAGAAAACATTGCTGAAGACTGGAAAAAACAAGCATTAGAACAAATTATGCAGTGTGGGAGGTTTGCTATACAGTTGGGTGGAAGTACAGATATTTCTAACATGTCTCAGCTTGAGGTATTTGCTAGATTCTATTTCAATAATAAAACCCTTTTTTTCTGAGCCACTAAAGATGTTCCAATGAAGAAATATTTTCCAAAGAAAGATGTTCCAAAGAAGACTGGCTCTGCAAACTGGATGACTTCTTTAATAAAAAAAAAAAACATATATGGAAAACCTGTGTAAGTGTACCTGCCAACGAGGTGCTTTGCTCTTGGGCCCTGATCTCCCATCTTTTTGAGAAATACCTCTCTGTCTTCTTTCCATGGCCCTTCCTCTATTGACTCTCTAAATGTTGTTTTTCGAGGTAACATCCTGGAAGACTGTAGGGGAAAGTAGATTAATTTAACCAGATTGCATATGGAGATAGGCAGATACAGGGAGGATTCTAATTGCTTTAACAACAGCTCTTCATTTTCCTTCCCGTTAAAAACCTGATAGGATGGCTCAGGATCAGCTTTTCTGCAATTTGCACGATTATCCTGAGGCACCCTTACTAGCTAACCAATTCCAACCACTTCCTTCTGAGTCTACAAACCATGAAGCCAGGCCACTGTTAGACAACACATATAGATTGGGCACCATGGATTTTAATTCACAGATTACCTGAATAGCGCTGGACTGGTCCTAGAAATAAGGCAAGTTTAGTTCAAGGGCTTACCTACATTCTCTTTGGGGTTGGGTATACTGACTCCTGGAAGGACTGAGCACATTGAAGCTCTGTGAGCAGCCACGAACTGTAACTGTAGGTAGGATCTGATACTCTTCCCTGGAGTGTTACCTATTAGATCACCA
Organism: Grampus griseus; assembly: GCF_964374135.1. NCBI lineage: Eukaryota > Metazoa > Chordata > Mammalia > Artiodactyla > Delphinidae > Grampus > Grampus griseus. The sequence continues at coordinate 20,847,612 of NC_138999.1, forward strand.
GAATTGTTTGCAAATGGGAAATCTGTGGTGGAGCATACTCTCTCCCTATTACAGTGATCAGAATATCTTTAAACTTAATCTTAAATAATAACATACATACAGATTCACAGAAAGATAGACAAAATGAAAAGGCACAGGGCTATGTACCAGAGAAAGGAACAAGATAAAACCCCAGAAAAACAACTACATGAAGTGGAGATAGGCAACCTTCCAGAAAAAGAATTCAGAATAATGATAGTGAAGATGATCCAGGACCTCAGAAAAAGAATGGAGGCAAAGATCAAGAAGATGCAAGGAATGTTTAACAAAGACCTTGAAGACTTAAAGAACAAACAAACAGAGATGAACAATACAATAACTGAAATGAAAACTACACTCGAAGGAATCAATAGCAGAATAACTGAGGCAGAAGAACGGATAAGTGACCTGGAATAAAGAATGGTGGAATTCACTGCCACAGAACAGAATAAAGAAAAAAGAATGAAAAGAAATAAAGACCTCTGGGACAACATTTAACGCAACAACATTCGCATTATAGGGACCCCAGAAGGAGAAGAGAGAGAGAGAAAGGACCCGAGAAAATATCTGAAGAGATTATAGTCAAAAATTTCCCTAACATGGGAAAGGAAAGAGCCACCCAAGTCCAGGAAGTGCATAGAGTCCCATAAAGGATAAACCCCAGGAAAAACATGCTGAGATACAGAGTAATCAAATTGACAAAAATTAAAGACAAAGAAAAATTATTGAAAGCAACAATGGAAAAAATGACAAATAACATACAAGGGAACTCCGATAAGGTGAACAGCTGATTTCTCAATAGAAACTCTACAAGCCAGAAGGGAGTAGCACTATATATATATATTTTTTAACATCTTTATTGGAGTATAATTGCTTTACAATGGTGTGTTAGTTTCTGCTTTATAACAAAGTGAATCAGTTATACATATACATATGTTCCCATATCTCTTCCCTCTTGCATCTCCCTCCCTCCCACCCTCCCTATCCCACCCCCTAGGTGGTCACAAAGCACCGAGCTGATCTCCCTGTGCTATGCAGCTGCTTCCCACTAGCTATCTATTTTACATTTGGTAGTGTATATATGCCCATGCCACTCTCTCATTTTGTCCCAGTTTACCCTTCCCCCTCCCCGTGTCCTCAAGTCCATTGTCTACTTCTGTGTCTTTATTCCTGTCCTTCCCCTAGGTTCATCAAAACCTTTATGTGTTAGCATATGGTATTTGTCTTTCTCTTTCTGACTTACTTCACAATGTATGACAGACTCTAGGTCCATCCACCTCACTACAAATAACTCAGTTTCGTTTCTTTTTATGGCTGAGTAATATTCCATTGTATATATATGCCACATCTTCTTTATCCATTCATCTGTTGATGGACACTGAGGTTGCTTCCATGTCCTGGCTATTGTAAATAGAGCTGCAATGAACATTGTGGTACATGACTCTTTTTGAATTATGGTTTTCTCAGGGTATATGCCCAGTAGTGGGATTGCTGGGTCATATGGTAGTTCTATTTGTAGTTTTTTAAGGAACCTCCACACTGTTCTATATAGGGGATTAAGAGCGCTGCTTAAAGGAGCTTCAGAGACTGGCGTGAGCCGCGGCTATCAGCGCAGACTCCAGAGATGGGAATGAGACACTAACACTGCTGCTGCCGCCACCAAGAAGACTGTGCGCAAGCACAGATCACTATCCACACCTGCCCTCCCCAGAGCCTGTGCAGCCCGCCACTGCCAGGGTCCCATGATCCAGGGACAACTTCCCCAGGAGACGCATGGCGCACCTCAGGCTGATGCAACGTCATGCCGGTCTCCGCCGCCTCAGGCTCGCTCCGCACTCCGTACCCATCCCTACCCCCGGCCTCAGTGAGCCAGAGCCCCCGAATCAGCTACTGCTCCTTTAACCCCGTCCTGTATGAGCGAAGAACAGACGTCCTCAGGTGACCTAAAGGCAGAGGCAGGTCCAAATCCAAACCTGAGCCCCAGGAGCTGTGCGAACAAAGAAGAGAAAGGGAAATTTCTCCCAGCAGCTTCAGGAGCAGCGGATTAAATCTCCACAATCAACTTGATGTACCCTGCATCTGTGTAATACCTGAATAGACAACGAATCATCCCAAATTGAGGCGGTGGACTTTGAGAGCAAGATATATTATTTTTTCCCCTTTTCCTCTTTTTGTGAGTGTATATGTGTATGCTTCTATGTGAGATTTTGTCTGTATAGCTTTGCTTTCACCATTTGTCCTAGGGTTCTGTCTGTCCATTTTTGTTTTTTTCTTTTACTTTTTAACACAATTTTTTTCTTAATAATTATTTTTTATTTTAATAACTTTATTTTATCTACTTTATTTTATTTTCTCTTATCCACTTTCTTTCTTTCTACTTTTTCTCCCTTTTATTCTGAGCCGTGTGGATGAAAGGCTCTTGGCGCTGCAGCCAGGAGTCAGTGCTGTGCCTCTGAGGTGGGAGAGCCAACTTCAGGACACTGGTCCAACAAGAGACCTCCCAGCTCCACGTAATATCAAACGGAGAAAATCTCCCAGAGATCTCCATCTCAACACCAAGACCCAGCTTCACTCAACGACCAGCAAGCTACAGTACTGGACACCCTATGCCAAACAACTAGCAAGACAGGAACACAACCCCACCCATTAGCAGAGAGGCTGCCTAAAATCATAGTAAGGCCACAGACACCCCAAAACACACCACCAGACGTGGACCTTCCCACCAGAAAGACAAGATCCAGCCTCATCCACCAGAACACAGGCACTAGTCCCCTCCACCAGGAAGCCTACACAACCCACTGAACCAACTTTAGCCACTGGGGACAGACACCAAAAACAACGGGAACTACGAATCTGCAGCTTGCAAAAAGGAGACCCCAAACACAGTAAGATAATAAGCAAAATGAGAAGACAGAAAAACACACAGCAGATGAAGGAGCAAGATAAAACCCCACCAGACCTAACAAATGAAGAGGAAATAGGCAGTCTACCTGAAAAAGAATTCAGTGTAATGATAGTAAAGATGATCCAAAATCTTGGAAATAGAATGGAGAAAATGCAAGAAACATTTAACAAGGACCTAGAAGAACTAAAGATGAAACAGGCAATGATGAACAACACAAAAAATGAAATTAAAAATACTCTAGAAGGGATCAATAGCAGAATAACTGAGGCAGAAGAGCGGATAAGTGACCTGGAAGATAAAATAGTGGAAATAACTACTGCAGAGCAGAATTAAAAACACAGAATGAAAAGAACTGAGGATAGTCTCAGAGACCTCTGGAACAACATTAAATGCACCAACATTCGAATTATAGGGGTACCAGAAGAAGAAGAGAAAAAGAAAGGGACTGAGAAAATATTGGAAGAGATTATAGTTGAAAACTTCCCTAATATGGGAAAGGAAATAGTTAATCAAGTCCAGGAAGCACAGAGAGCCCCATACAGGATAAATACAAGGAAAAACATGCCAAGACACATATTAATCAAACTGTCAAATAATAAATACAAAGAAAACATATTAAAAGCGGCAAGGGAAAAACAACAACTAACACACAAGGGAATCCCCATAAGGTTAACAGCTGATCTTTCAGCAGAAACTCTGTAAGCCAGAAGGGAGTGGCAGGACATATTTAAAGTGATGAAGGAGAAAAACCTGCAACCAAGATTACTCTACCCAGCAAGGATCTCATTCAGATTTGATGGAGAAATTAAAACCTTCACAGACAAGCAAAAGCTGAGAGAGTTCAGCACCACCAAACCAGCTTTACAACAAATGCTAAAGGAACTTCTCTAGGCAAGAAACACAAGGAAAAGACCTACAAAAACGAACCCAAAACAATTAAGAAAATGGGAATAGGAACATACATATCAATAATTATCTTAAATGTAAATGGACTAAATGCTCCCACCAAAAGACACAGATTGGCTGAATGCATACAAAACAAGACCCTTGACTTCCCAGGTGGCATAGTGGTTGAGAGTCCACCTGCCGATGCAGAGGACACAGGTTCATACCCCGGTCCGGGAAGATTCCACATGCTGCGGAGTGGCTAGGCCCGTGAGCCATGGCCGCTAAGCCTGCGCGTCCAGAGCCTGTGATCCACAATGGGAGAGGCCACAACAGTGAGAGGCCGTGTACCGCAAAACAAAACAAAACAAAACAAAAAACAAGACCCATATATATGCTGTCTACAAGAGACCCTCTTCAGACCTAGAACACATACAGACTGAAAGTGAGGGGATGGAAAAAGATATTCCATGCAAAAGGAAACCAAAAGAAAGCTGGAGTAGCAATTCTCATATCAGACAAAATAGACTTTAAAATAAAGACTATTACAGGAGACAAAGAAGGACACTACATAATGATCAAGGGATGGATCCAAAAAGAAGATATAACAATTGTAAATATTCATGCACCGAACAAAGGAGCACCTCAATATATAAGGCAAATACTAACAGCCATAAAAGGGGAAATCGACAGTAACACATTCATAGTAGGGGACTTTAACACCCCACTTTCACCAATGGACAGATCATCCAAAACGAAAATAAATAAGGAAACACAACCTTTAAATGATACATTAAACAAGATGGACTTAAATAATAATAATTAATAATAATTAATATTTATAGGACATTCCATCCAAAAACAACAGAATACACATTTTTCTCAAGTGCTCATGGAACATTCTCCAGGATAGATCATATCTTGGGTCACAATTCAAGCCTTGGTAAATTTAAGAAAATTGAAATTGTATCAAGTATCTTTTCCGACCACAACGCTATGAGACTAGATATCAATTACAGGAAAAGATCTGTAAAAAATACAAACACATGGAGGCTAAACAATACAGTACTTAATAACGAAGTGATCACTGAAGAAATCAAAGAGGAAATCAACAAATACCTAGAAACAAATGACAATGGAGACACGATGACCCAAAACCTATGGGATGCAGCAAAAGCAGTTCTAAGAGGGAAGTTTATAGCAATTCAATTCTACCTAAGGAAACAGGAAACATCTCGAATAAACAACCTAACCTTGCACTTAAAGCAATTAGAGAAAAAAGAACAAAAATCCCCAAAGTTAGCAGAAGAAATCATAAAGATCAGATCAGAAATAAATGAAAAAGAAATGAAGGAAACGATAGCAAAGATCAATAAAACTAAAAGCTGGTTCTTTGAGAAGATAAACAAAATTGATAAACCATTAGCCAGACTCATCAAGAAAAAAAGGGAGAAGACTCAAATCAACAGAATGAGAAATGATAAAGGAGAAGTAACAACTGACACTGCAGAAATACAAAAGATCATGAGAGATTACTGCAAGCAACTCTATGCCAATAAAATGGACAACCTGGAAGAAATGGACAAATTCTTAGAAATGCACAACCTGCCAAAACTGAATCAGGAATAAATAGAAAATATGAACAAACCAATCACAAGCACTGAAATTGAAACTGTGATTAAAAATCTTCCAACAAACAAAAGCCCAGGACCAGATGGTTTCATAGGCGAATTCTATCAAACATTTAGAGCAGAGCTAACACCTATCCTTCTCAAACTCTTCCAAAATATAGCAGAGGGAGGAACACTCCCAAATTCATTCTACGAGGCCACCATCACCCAGATACCAAAACCTGACAAGGATGTCACAAAGAAAGAAAACTACAGGCCAATATCACTGATGAACATAGATGCAAAAGTCCTCAACAAAATACTAGCAAACAGAATCCAACAGCACATTAAAAGAATCATACACCATGATCAAGTGGGGTTTATTCCAGGAATGCAAGGATTCTTCAATATATGCAAATCAATCAACGTGATACACCATATTAACAAACTGAAGGATAAAAACCATATGATCATCTCAGTAGATGCAAAAAATATTTTGACAAAATTCAACACCCATTTATGATAAAATCTCTCCAGAAAGTGGGCATATAGGGAACCTACCTCAACATAATAAAGGCCATATGTGACAAATCCACAGCAAACATCATTCTCAATGGTGAAAAATTGAAAGCATTTCCTCTAAGATCAGGAACAACACAAGGATGTCCACTCTCACCACTAGTATTGAACACAGTTTTCGATGTCCTAGCCACAGCAATCAAAGAAGAAAAAGAAATAAAAGAAATGTAAATTGGAAAAGAAGAAGTAAAACTGTCACTGTTTGCAAATGACATGATACTATACATAGAGAATCCTAAAGATGCCACCAGCAAACTACTAGAGCTAATCAACGAATTTGATAAAGTTGCAGGATACAAAATTAATGCACAGAAATCTCTTGCATTCCTATACACTAACAACGAAAGATCAGAAAGAAAATTTAAGGAAACAATCCCTTTCACCATTGCAACAACAACAACAAAATACCTAGGAATAAACCCACCTAAGGAGGTAAAAGACCTGTACTCAGAAAACTATAAGACACTGATGAAGGAATTCAAAGATGACACAAACAGATGGAGAGATATACCATATTCTCAGATTGGAAGAATCAATATTGTGAAAATGACTATACTACCCAAAGCAATCTACCGATTCAGTGCAATCCCTATCAAATTACTAATGGCATTTTTTACAGAACTAGAACAAAAAATCTTAAAATTTGCATGGAGATACGAAAGATGCTGAATAGGCAAAGCAGTCTTGAGAAAGAAAAACGGAGCTGGAGGAATCAGGCTCACAGACTTCAGACTATACTACAAAGCTACAGTAATCAAGACAGCATGGTACTGGCAGAAATAGAAATATAGATCAACGGAACAGGATAGAAAGCCCAGAGACAAACGCATGCACCCTCGGTCACCTTATTTTTGATAAGGAGACAAGAGTATACAATGCAGAAAAGACAGCCTCTTCAATAAGTGGTGCTGGGAAAACTAGACAGCTACATGTAAAAGAATGAAATCAGAACACTCCCTAACACCATACACAAAAATAAACTCAAAATGGATTAGAGACCTAAATGTAAGACCGGACACTATAAAACTCTTAGAGGAAAAACATAGGAAGAACACTCTTTGACATAAATCACAGCAAGATCGTTTTTGATCCACCTCCTAGAGTAATGGAAATAAAAACAAAAATAAACAAATGGGACCTAATGAAACTTCAAAGCTTTTGCAAAGCAAAGGAAACTACAAACAGGATGAAAAGACAACCCTCAGAATGGGAGAAAATATTTGCAAATGAATCAACAAAGGATTAGTCTCCAAAATATATAAACAGCTCATGTAGCTCAATATTAAAAAAACAAACAACCCAATCAGAAAATGGGCAGAAGACCTAAATAGACATTTCTCCAAAGAAGATATTCAGATGGCCAACAAACACATGAAAAGCTGCCCAACATCACTAATTATTAGAGAAATGCAAATCAAAACTACAATGAGGTATCGCCTCACACTAGTTAGAATGGGCATTATCAGAAAATCTACAAACAACAAATGCTGCAGAGGGTGTGGAGAAAAGGGAACCCTCTTGCACTGTTGGTGGGCATGTAAATTGATACAGCCACTATGGAGACCAGTATGGAGGTTCCTTAAAAAACTAAAAAGAGAATTACCATATGACCCAGCAATCCCACTCCTGGGCATATACCCAGAGCAAACCATAATTGAAAAAGACACATGCACCCCAATGTTCATTGCAGCACTATTTATAATAGCCAGGTCACGGAAGCAACCTAAATGCCCACTGACAGACGAATGGATAAAGAAGATGTGGTACATATATACAATGGAATATTACTCAGCCATACAAAGGAACGAAATTGGGTCATTTGTAGAGACATGGTTGGATCTAGAGACTGTCATACAGAGTGAAGTAAGTTAGAGAGAGAAAACAAATATCATGTATTAACGCATATATGTGGAACCTAGAAAAATGGTACAGATGAACCAGTTTGCAGGGCAGAAATAGAGACACAGATGTAGAGAACAAACATATGGACACCAAGGGGGAAAGTGGCGGGGGGCATGGTGGTGGTGGGATGAATTGGGAGATTGGGATTGACATATATACACTAATATGTATAAAATAGATAACTAATAAGAACCTGCTGTATAAAAAATAAAATTTAAAAATTAAAAAAAAGAATAACATACATACAGAAACGTGCACATATCCTAAGTGTGTGACTTAGTGAACTTTCACAGGCTGAACACATATAGCATCAAGTACCCAACCACTGCCAGCATCCATCCTGTGCTCCTTCCACTATCTTGACTTCTAACATCATAGATTAGTTTGCCAACTTTTAAAATATTTAATAGAAATGGAATGGTGTAGTGTATATTCTTTCATGTCTGGCTTCTTTCATTCAATATTATGTTTGTGAAATTCATCCTTATTTTTGCAGGTGGTTGTAGGTTCTTCATTCTCATTGCTGGGTGACATTGTGTGACTATACTATGATTTATTTATTCTACTTCTGCTGGGCATTTGGGTAGTTTCCACTTTGGTGTTATTATGAATAATGCTGCTAAGAACAACTTAATACTAGTCTTTGGTGGTCGTATGTACAACCTTCCTAGGAGTAGAAGTGCTGGGTCAAATATATTTATTTTGAATTTCTAAATTTACTGCAAAGAGCTTAGACATCTGATCTGTTTCCACTCGTAGTGCCAAAGCAGAAAATGTAACATGGCAGAGCTAAATACAGCAGTTCTCAAAGTGCATCCAAACACATCGTGTTTCTGAATCACCTGGGAGCTTGAGCAGGTGGTTCTCGGCTCATTTATGTGGGAGAACTGTGTGTAGTGGCAACAGGAGGCTTTAGAAGTCAGACAAACTGAAATTTAAATCCCAGCTTTATGAGTTAATGTCTGATCTTTGGGGAATTACTTAATGCTTGGTTTTCTTATTTATAAGGTGGGGCATAGTCATTCTTATTTTACAGGTCTGCAGCCTGGTTGACCAAGATAACCCATAGAAAGCAGCGAGCACAGCGCCTAACACAGTATGCATCATAAATGGTTGTTCCATTCCCTCATTTGCCGACGGAGGAAAATAAGTGAGTGAGACCTCTAGGCCCGAAGTCACTATATAACAATGACCTCATAACTCAACCATCTGGAGGTATAACAGAATTTAGTATTATGTGACTGTGCCTACAATCTCAGGCCCACTAGAGATGAAGCACAGAAGCCCATGAGTACCAGGAGCAAGCTTTTGACAACATTTGGTTGCCAATGGGCCATACACACCATTCATGATGCTCCTATTAACCTATTATCGTTGTTGTTGTTCTTTTTCTTAAATGCCAGTTTAAATAGCCCTCAGCATCCTTTTACAGACATCAGGTTCAGTGTGCATGACTTACTGAGTAGAAAACAAAAATCGCCAAGTCAAAAACTTTGTCAGGAAGGAGGAGATGATATGAAAATGAATCCGCAGGCTAGCCCCGTACATTATTACACAGGTGCGCACTACCAGGGTTTGCTGCTTTCTTTTCTAATCACTGTGTTTTCAAGTGTGTCTTCAAGACCGCTGAGTGCTAAACTATCTCTTTATCCCCGAGCACGGTCAGCTTCCCCAGCCTCCCACACAACCTGGTTCATGCTGGGATAAAGAGGAAGGTAGGAATGTTAAAACAATAATGCTATGGTCTGAGGCCAGCACCACGTAATCAGATCCTAGCAAGGCAGAGGCTGTTACCTGGGAAATTATTGGAAGAAAATAGGCCTATTTTGCAATGACTTAGTTTTTTCTACCCTCCTTGCTTTCTCCTTTTCATCGTGCCTCCAGTGATCAGATGGAATAAACCTTTCTACATTTATTTCACTAAGGAGCACTGAGAAGCTTTGTATGGGCACCAGCAAAAGATGCAGGAGTCGCAGGACTATGGCCTGACCCACTGTTGGTCTTGAATCCCAAATATGATTCTTAGATGGGCAGCATCAGTTAAAAAAGGCCCCTGGAGTTCAACGCCATACTGCTATACCGCAAAGAGAACCTAGTATTTTGTTTTTACATCTTTATTGGAGTATAACTGCTTTACAATGTTGTGCTAGTTTCTGCTGTACAACAAAGTGAATCAGCTATATGTACACGTATATCCCCATGTCCCCTCCCTCTTGAGCCTCCCTCCCACTCTCCCTACCCCACCCCTCTAGGTGGTCACAAAGCATCAAGCTGATCTCCCTGTGCTATGCGACTGCTTCCCACTAGCTATCTATTTTACATTTGTACTGTACATATGTCCATGCCACTCTCTCACTTCGTCCCAGCTTAACCTTCCCCCTCCCCATATCCTCAGGTCTATTCTCTACGTCTGCGTCTTTATTCCTGCCCTGTCCCTAGGTTCTTCAGAGCCACTTTTTTTAGATTCCATATATATGTGTCAGCATACGGTATTTGTTTTTCTCTTTCTGACTTACTTCACTCTGTATGACAGACTCTAGGTCCATCCACCTCACTACAAATAACTCAGTTTCGTTTCTTTTTATGGCTAATATTCCATTGTACATATGTGCCATATCTTCTTTATCCATTCATCTGTCAGTGGACGCTTAGGTTGCTTCCACGTCCTGGCTATTGTAAGTAGAGCTGCAATGAACATTGTGGTACATGTCTCTTTTTGAATTATGGTTTTCTCAGGGTATATGCCCAGTAGTGGGATTGCTGGGTCATGTGGTAATCCTATTGTTAGTTTTTTTTGTTTTTTTTTTTTTTGCGGTACGCGGGCCTCTCACTGCTGTGGCCTCTCCCGTTGTGGAGCACAGGCTCCAGACGTGCAGGCTCAGCGGCCACGGCTCACAGGCCCAGCCGCTCCTCGGCATGTGGTATTTTCTCGGACCTGGGCACGAACCCGTGTCCCCTGCATCCGCAGGCAGACTCTCAACCACTGCACCACCAGGGAAGCCCTATTGTTAGTTTTTAAAGGAACCTCCATACTGTTCTCCATAGCGGCTGTATCAATTTACATTCCCACCAACAGTGCAGGAGGGTTCCCTTTTCTCCACACCCTCTCCAGCACTTACTGTTTCTAGATTTTTTGATGATGGTCATTCTGACTGGTGTGAGGTGATACCTCACTGTAGTTTTGATTTGCATTTCTCTAATGATTAGTGATGCTGAGCACCTTTTCGTGTGGAAAAACCAGTATTTTGAACTTCAGTATTATTAAGTAGATAAATTAGGAGGCTACTGTTCACATTAAAAAGAGATTCAACACAGAAACATATGGAGAATAAAGTGGAAGGCAGCAAAAGTGGTTTGTACGACATTAATATAAAGTTCCAAAGTATTTTGTGAACATTTGTTATGCATATTTTGCCAGTGTGTCTTGCCATAAGATCATTCAACCTGTTTTTACTCTAAATGGATAAAACAAAGGGAGGTGAGGAGTGGGGTAGCCCTGAGTTTTGATACGAGCCTCGGGTCAAGCAGAGCACACTGTGCTGAAGCGCGTTCCGTGGCTATGGAAGCTAGAATCACGGTCTTGGAACTGGAAAAGTCTTGAAACTGGCACCATAGTGGGTCACATAATCGAGGTCCAGAGAGGAGAAGTGATTTGCTGAAGCTCACACGATAATTAATTCCATGGCAAAACTGATGTTGGAATGAGATTGTGGGTTCCAGCAAGCAGAGACTAAGCTGCAGCCTACTTGTCTTCCCAGCATCCAGCCCTTTCACTGTAGGTCAGTCCGGTTCCCCCTGGGGCTACAGATCTGGATCTGCCTCGATCTGGGGGCTGGTATGGAGCCCCAGAGGCCATAAAGGAACAGATCCATCTCTGCTCATCAATACCACATCTCTCATGAGGAATCACTCAGCCTTTCCACCTTCCCCTACTGCCTCTACCCCAGCCTGGAGGCCTGTGGAGAGGAAATACCTCGGGGTTGGACCCGACTTCCCAGGTTGTCCCATAATTACACTTCTGCACCTATCAGAACCAAGTCACTATGACTTTGCCTCCACCTTCACAGAGAAAACAGAGGCTATCAGATAAGGGAGGCTTTCGACTTTCTATACCCTTCCCCTTATAACCCAAAACATCCTTACCAGCTTCTTTGCCAAGACAGTGGGAGAGGTATCTCTTTACCAACGCGAAGCCAATTCTTCGTCTTGTGCACTGGATCCCAACATCTCCAGTCTAAGGGTCATTCCCTTCATCAATTTTCCCCATCATTTTCACATTCTCCCACTGGCTCTTTCCCATTTATATTTAACTGCAAGTAGGTACCATCTTAAAAGAATGAGCCAACCAGAAGCTTTGACATCCTGGATGATGGAAGGAAAGAAGGCTAGAGGGAAGTATGGAAGTAAAAAAAGAAGAGGAGAGAAAGGCTAGCTTCTCTCAATCTTAAACCCTGATTTATCCACCTTTGGGTCCTATACACTCTAGATGCTTCTCCTCTCATTCAAGCTTCTACTTCCCCACCTCCTAAATGCTCTTCAACCTATCTGGTCTCTGTTTTCACCATTTCACTGAAACATCATGATTGACCTCTTCTTCCTAAACCCAAAGGAAACTTTCCCTTATTATCTCATGTGATCTCCCTGCTTCATTGGGTTCTATTGGATATTCCCTCCACAGAACTTACCCTGCCCTTGGTACCCCTGATCTCCCAGATATTTGAGATGTCTGTCCTCTTTTCATGACCCTTCCTCTATTGGCTCTTTAAATGGTGTTCGTCAGGGTTACATCCTGGAAAGATTCTGGGATAAAGTAGATTGATTTAACCAGATTTCATGTAGAGACAGACAGATATAAGGAGCCTTCTAATAGCTTTAATTACAGCTCTTCGATTTTACTCCTTCTAAGAACCTGATAGGATGGCTCAGGGTCAGTTATTTTCTAGAATTGCCCCCATAGTAGGATTATCCTGAGGCACTCTTGCTAGTTAACCATTTCCATCCACTTCTTCCATCAGTCCAGAAACTGACTAATTTCGCTCCCATCGATTTCACTGCCTCGATTCCACTTTCATCTCCTCCATGCTGATGTCTCCCAGATCAACATCTCCAGCTCAGAATTCTCTTCTGAGCTCCAAAACCAAACATTAACTAGACACCTTCAAATGGAAGTCCCCATCGTATCCCCAACATTAACTCTCACAAACTGCTATTCCCGGATGCTCCCACCTCAAGGGTGGCATCCACCCACTGTAGCCAGAAAACTGAGTCGTCCTGATACTGCCTGCCCTCAGGCTCAGTTACCAATCCTGGTGCACTTACCTCCTTTAAAGTCTCCCACATCCATCCAGTACTCTCCTTCTCCACTACCCCACCCCTAACTTCAAACTTATTAATTCTCATGTAGATTACTAAAAAAAACAGAACAGGAGAGCAGAGAAAGTAAGTATAAAATATGAAGTAAAGGAAGGTGATTTTTTTTTTTTAGTTCTGAGTAAATACATACACATGTGTGCTATGCAACATGAAATGTATTTATCACTGTGGCTTCTCAGAGCTCATCCTCCACAGGCCTGGGCAGGTGTCTGAGCTCCCTCCAAAGCCACATGTGGTTAGTGAGCACTTGAAATTGGCTAGTCTGAACTGAGATGTGTTGTAATAGACACACCAGATTTCAGACTTGGTATGAAGAATATAAATACCTCATTAATCATTTTTATATTGATTACATGTGTAATGATAACATTTGAGATACATCAGATTAAATTAAATGTATTATTGAAAATAATTTCACCTTTTAGAAAAACGTTTTAAATTGTGGCTACTAGAAAAATTTAAATTACATTGTATTTCCACTGGACAGCGTTACTGTAGCAGCTGGAGTGTGCCACTCACAGCTGAGGGCTTAAGATCCCCTCAAAAATAGACTGATCCTTTCCATATCCAAAAATGTTTGAGGATCAGCAAGCTGCATCTCTTCTTCAAATGCAGGGACTTGTCTTAACTTGGGGATCAGGATAATGCAGTACTCCCTGCTGTGATGTGCTTTTTTTTTTTTTTTGGCTGTGCCAGGTCTTAGTTGCGGGATCTTTCAGTTGCAGCATGCGGACTCCTAGTTGCGGCATGCATGATCAATGTGGGATCTAGTTCCCCGATCAGGGATCGAAACCAGTCCCCCTGCATTGGGAGCGCGGAGTCTTACCCAGTGGACCACCAGGGAAGTCCCCCTGCTGTGAGGTACTTCTGCTCAATGGATAAAATATAGCTTAAATGCTGTAGAAAGCCCAATATATTAAAGCCAAACTTATTAAAAAAATAGCTCTCTTAAGGGATTTCAGCATCCTGGCATGCTTCCACCTACCAAACCACTGCCTCCTGTTAAATGAAAACGATATTCAAGGGCAGGGGCTCTGGATTATTTCTTTTATTTCTCTCCACAGCACCTGGTGCCTTGCTGTGTGTGGAAGTTTCTAAGCAGCTGGCTAACTGTGGATCGTTGGTCAGGGGCTGAGGTTTCTCTCAGTTCCCTTCTAAAGCCTTGCGTCACTGAATACTTTAAATCCCCCTCACTGCCTGAATGAGGACACACCCTTTCCATTTCTGTATGCTCAAATGCCAAAATAAAACAAAGTACAGACCTGTCTTCTTATATTTGATTTATATTAATATCCTCCATAAGGAGTTCAGCATTAAGCAAATTAGAGTAGGAGGGTTGGAGCGATAGTGAAAGAATAAACTTAAAAGAATGGGAGAAACGAATTCATTGATCCCATGTTCAATATACCCGACTATTATCAATCTGCAAGAAATGGATGTTGCATTTGGAACAAGACCAGCAGGAAGATGTCTAATAATAACCTTGGGCAGAATTCCAGTCGACCACAGTAAATGCCCAAGGAAGCTCATGGTTGTTTATTTTCACTGACGTAGCACAGTAAGTATCTCGCTTTTAAAATGCTATCTGAGTAGCTAAATAGATGGCGAGGCTAGTAAAGGAAGCCAAGGATGTCTCTGGAAATCTGGTCATCTTTTTGAGCACTAGCGGGTGAGTGCCCTACCTCCCAACGAACGTAATGCACCTTCTGCAAGACAGCAGTCTCTTGGCACTGCTCCACTTTGAAGTAAAGTCCAAAATGAACTCCTGCTAACGTAGCATATCGAACCAGCCCTTTTTCATTACCAAGGCTCTATCATAAAACCTAGGCAATTTTCTATTTCTCTTCTAATTTCTTTATCAGTGTTATTTAATTCTATTTACTCTTTCTTCCAACAAAAAAAAAGGCAGGTGGAGGGCTTCCCTGGTGGCGCAGTGGTTGAGAGTCCGCCTGCCGATGCAGGGGACATGGGTTCGTGCCCCGGTCCGGGAAGATCCCACATGCCGCAGATAGGCTGGGCCCGTGAGCCATGGCTGCTGAGCCTGCGCGTCCGGAGTGTGTGCTCTGCAACGGGAGAGGCCACCACAGTGAAAGGCCCACGTACCGCAAAAAAAAAAAAAAAGGCAGGTGGAAAACCTACAGGTATACCTTCCAGAAAAGTTCCCCCTTGAACATGATTCCATTGTATCCTCAATATCCTTAGCAATTTGCTACTTACAAGGGTCTAAAGTATAGATTGCTTTAAAGTCCTGTGTATTTAGATATGCCAGCTTCCCACTCCCTTTCCTTAAAGGGCTATGCCAGGCTCTGTATTAGACACCGGGGATACGGTGAGGACAAGACAGGTTTCTACTCAACATCACGCTGGCAAACGTGGACTCGCTGTCAAGGAGTTCACCGCTCTCTCCTTTCTGCCCCCACTGCACCTGGGAACACACCCCTTTGCAGGCTGTGTCCTTCTCAACCTGTATGAAAGCAATCTGTTTGTGTGCCAGTCTCTTCTAGAATCTCTGGATCACAAAGTACCACAGGGCTCAGAGCTCAGCACGTAGTATGTACTCGATCACTGTGGGCAGAGCTAACCCGGATCACAATAAACAGCCTTCACTGTAAATAATATATAGATAAATGCATGTAGACAGGGACACTTGTACACACCTTCTCAAGTGCCAGGCTAAATCAAGAGCATGGTTCATTAAAAAAGGGCATTTTACACGATTGCTGAGACTTAAATAAAATTCGTATTTACAGAGGGTGACATTCAGTGACATAAAGTCACGTTCTGGGACTTGCAGTAAAGCTTTATGTCCCTTTATTTACCCAGAAATGTCCTTTTCCATATCTCTAGGTAAAGTTAGAGTGAGTTTGGGGAAATAGTGCGTGCCTCGGCTAATACAATCACAACCACTCTGGTAAATGCTACTTTTTTTCAAGATAATGTTTTGTTATTGAGTCCTGTTTCCTCTAAACTTTATGAATCCAAGTTTGGTTACACGTGGGGGAAGGAGCCTGTCCTCTGGAGGGGAATCTCTCAAGTCTTCCATGCACTTTCCAAAGTCAGTTAAGCAACAGAGCAGCCACGCTCTGAGGGACCCACGATGGACTTGGGGCAATATGTTTGGGTACTGGGAGAAACAGAATTTATATGATTTGAAATATGAAGATATTAGCAAAGCTAAAGATCAACAGAAACTACTCAAAAACATAAAAAGAAATCCTAATTTAATATTTTCACTTGCCACTCTCTTCATCAACAAACTATGTTACTAGGTAGTTAATATGTGCCTTCATTATTAAGTGTAGATCTAAATTTAGAATAAAACCCCACAATGACCCAATTTTGCTGATAAGAGAAAAGGTGCTTCAAAAAACTTACTAGTGGTTTATAAAGTGGTTGCAGCACCTATTTAAACAGAAACAATTTTCAATAGACCACAATAATGATGGACAACATGGGAAATTTTTATAAAAGGTAGATCAAAGCAATCACTTTAACAGTTCAAATTCTGTACATCCTTCACACACTCACACACACACACACAAACACACACACACACATTTTAAGCCAGAACTGCCAAAAAGATGGAAAAAGAATGTATCTCACTTAAAGGTGTGTTGCAGGAGAAAGGTCTTCCACTCTGCAGGTATAGAGCTCTGTGTTCAAATCCCAGCGCTACAGCCTTCAAAGCAATGTGGCTTTGGAGAAGTCGCTTACCCTCTCTGAACTTCAGTTTCCTCATTTCTAAACTGGCAGGGAGGTGGAGGTGTAACACTGCCAGCTTTGTATGGTTCCTGGGAGTTAACCTCCAGGATGAGCTGTCACAAGTGAAAGTAGAAAGTACTTGAACTTTCTTCCTTTCCTTGATTTCCTCTGCCCACCCTCTCAGGCAGAAGCAACCAAGGAGCAGAATAGCTAAAAGGCAAAAAGGGAAGGAAAAGAAGTAGGCACCAGAGACTGAAATGATACACAAACAGGAACCAGACGCTGCCCTCTCCCCTGCCCTTGACCTGTCAGGAAGTTGTGTGATGCAAATCTGAACACTGAGTTTAACTTTAAAAAATATATTCTGGGTGATGGACTTCCCTGGTGGCACAGTGGTTAAGAATCTGTCTGCCAATGCAAGGGAGACAGGTTCAAGCCCTGGTCTGGGAAGATCCCACATGCTGCAGAGCAACTAAGTCTGTGTGCCACAACTACTGAGCCTGCGTGCCACAACTAATGAATCCTGCATGCCTAGAGCCCGTGTTCTTCAACAAGAGAAGCACCCGCTCGCCGCAACTAGAGAAAGCCCGTGCGCAGAAACAAAGACCCAATGCAGCCAAAAATAAATAAATAAATTTATTTAAAAAAATATATATATATTCTGGGTGATCTCATAACAAGCTTTTAATGGTCAGTTTGTTGTTGTTGTTGTTTTGCAGTGCTTAATCAAGAGTTGTTTAGTGGGGCTTCCCTGGTGGCGCAGTGGTTGAGAGTCCGCCTGCCGATGTAGGGGACACGGGTTCGTGCCCCGGTCTGGGAAGATCCCACGTGCCGTGGAGCGGCTGGGCCGGTGAGCCATGGCCGCTGAGCCTGCGCGTCCGGAGCCTATGCTCCGCAACAGCAGAGGCCACAACAGTGAGAGGCCCGCAAGAGTTGTTCAGTGGCTCAAAGGAATCCCTTGGTAACAAACTTATGGGGATGGTTTGTATCCCATCAGAAACAGGTACTACACTGTGTATGTTGTTCAGCAAGCGGCTTAAGCGCTGGGGAGCAGTTAATATCAAACTTCCCTAAGAAAATATATCTTTAAAAATAGAAACACAGTGAACAATAGCCCTAGGTGCTCTAATGTAACTTTCTTGGTTTTCATGTTTTACAAAATTGTCCTAAGTCTCCCTTTGAATCCTCATTAACCCTTATGAAGAAATAACACTTACATGATGGACTGGCCTTGAAATCTGTGAGCCCTCATTTTGGGAGTTCACAGAAAATGCTACATCACAAAATCCTTTTTTAAAAAAACCTCTTCCCAGGGTCAAACTCCACAGTCAATCAAAATATTGCACCTTTTAACTCGAGGGAAATCGCTAGAGAGAGAGTAGCTCTAAGTAGTATGTCGCTTGGATTTGAGGGTCCAAAGAGAGGTCTCCCCAAGTTCCCGAAGACTTCAGGCCACAGAAAATCCACCACCCATTTGGTGTTTTTGATTCCTTGAGGATACACGTTGAGGTGTTTGAGAACCACCTTCCACATTTACTTAAGGAATCATGACCAGTGGTGGAGAAGCTGATGAAATTTGGGATACCAGTAACTGAGATGCAAGGAAGCTCTGAGTGCCCGTTTCCACACTTTCATTATGAAAGGCATGCAGCCCCTTTCCAAGTAAATATAGCTGCTCCAGGTTCCCACTACCTGAAGAGAAACCCTCACAGCACGCTCCGGAAATGTTTACAATTCATTTAAGATGCACATTATTTCTAAACACATCGCCGAGGAACCCTTTTACTTATTTATTTTGAAATTTTCAAACGAATGGGGAAGTTTGGCTTCCATGTCGTTTTCATTTTTCAAAAACTGACATTAGGCACCAAAATTAGTTGAGGACAGAATCATTCCTTACCTAAAATTTAGAACTTAACAACGGACTCGTCTCAAGCTTTGTGAAGAGAATGCCATTTTTAAATTGTACCACAGGATCTGTATCTTTAGATGAGAATACACCTAAAAGATAAAAGCCCATCCCCTCCTCCCAAGGCACAAAAACACAGCATAGCCCAAGCAGCCCGTTTCCTACCCAGCCAATACAATAATGCTTTGTAAGCTGAGAGCAGCGCTCGGTTACAGAAGCTAAGTATAAACAGCTGAGAAGGATTAGGCGGTAGCTCTATTCTCATTTACATGAAAATCCTCTAAGCATCGCTTTCCTCGGTGGCTGCGGGCGCATAAAAGAGTTCCTCGCTGAAACTCTTTTGTGCCATAGCCACGCATACATTTGCATCCTTTGTCTTTACTTACCAGTCGAGGCTGTGGGCATGTGTGCTCGATTTCCTCCATGGTTTCTGAGGGAGGCTCATTGGAAAGGGATTTTGGGATACCTGTTTCTGACTCAGCATCAGTGGTAAGTACTGGCATGGCCAGTGAATGCTGCCTCCAGTTCTACACCCTCTGAGAGTCTCCTCCTGGGCAGAGAATGTTTTCTTTGTCAGGTATTTTTCTCTTCCCCACCCATCCCCCTTCTTCGTCCCTTCTTTCTGTCTTCCCAGGGGGAAGTAAAGAGGTTATCCTCCACCCCCACCACTTTCCTTCTCCAAGAACCCAAGAGGCAAGGCCTCAGTTTATCACTATAACAACCAGACAGCACAGGAGCTGCGGGTGCGGGATACAGTACCTCATTTGCATGGAGCGCGCTGGTTGGCTACTGTCGTAATAGTACCACTCCGCCGGAGAGCGGCCGGGCCCCATTGGCTGGCGGGCCGTGCCCTGGGGGCCCGAACTTGCTGCTTTTGTTTCTCCTGTTTAATTCAGTTGCAAAGGTCCATTCTGGGCTAGGGACCCCGGCTGCGCTACCCAGATAAGGAAAAACCGCGTCCTGACATGCCCAGGACGCCTCGAGACAGAACATAGCAGACCTCCACTAAAAAAGACCAAGTCCCTGACATGTTTGCTGTGCTGTAGTCAGAATTTTGCCAAATAGGAGTCACCCTGAAGACAAAACCACTTTTGAGCCCAAACTCCCTGTGCCCACAATTGCCACCTGGCCTCGGAGGGCCTCTCACGGCATTCATTGAGAGCACCTGAGTGTTCACCCCCTTGACTGCAACAAGAGCAATGGCAGATCCTCTGAGGCCTGGTGTAGCGCTGGCGCTTACCCCTGGGGCTGCCCTGAGAGGAACTTCGAAGGAGGTAGATTGTCTTCGAAAACCTGCCTCCCACCTCTGACTGCCCTCCCCAATTACTTCCTCCCTCGGCCATTCCTCCTCCTCCCCAGCTATTCTGAGTTTCCTCAATGAGCTCTTGCTGTTGTCTGCGCTTCCATACACCGTTCCTTATGCTGGTCTATTATTCCCGTGCTCCCATTTCCTAAGCACCCTGCTCTCAGCGAAATGCTCATGGCAATCACAGAAACATCACAGATGGGGTATTAAAGATGATGTGCCTTAACGTCTAAATCGTCCAGGAATAGCCACCATTTATAAGAGGGCGTTCTGGAGACACACACCCAAAGAAAAGAACTCACAAAGGTATTCGTTCTAGTGAAATATCACACTTTAAATAACATTAATAAAAATCACGCCTTGGGAATTCCCTGGCAGTCCATAGTTAGGACTCCACGCTCTCACTACTGAGGGTCCGGGTTCCATCCCTGATTGGGGAACTAAAATCCCACAGCCACGCGGCTTGGCCAAAAAAAAAAAAAAATCATGGTAATTGCTAGCATTTATTAAGCACAGGCACAGTGCTAGGTACTTCACCTAGATATTGTTTAATCTTCATAACAACCCAAAGAGGTCAATCTTATCATTATCCCCATTTACAGGTGAGAAAATTGAAATTTACAGTAATTGCTCAGGGCCTCAAACTCATAAGCAGCGGAGCTGGGATTGGAAGGATGCGGGCTTGGCGGGGCAGGGGGGATGCAGCAGGTGTAGTGACAGAAAAAACATCTAGGTAGAAATCCTCTTAAGACAAGTCCCTGGGCTTCTAAATCTTTCATTTTAATCTATAGCAGTGGTTTTCATCCAAGTATGCTCCAGGACCAGCCACACCAACATCAGCGTCACCCGAGAACTTGTTGAAAATGTAAATTATTCATCCCTCAAGACCTGGCTCAGTAGGTCTGGGATAGGGCCGGAATTTGCATTTCTTTTTTTAAAAAATAAATTTACTTATTTTATTTATTTATTTTTGGCTGTTCATGATCCGTTGGAAAGACCTCACCCCCTAACCCCCACTGTGTTCTGGGCCACCGAGCCTGGTTCCTAATTGGTCCTCTAATTCCCTCTCTAGAATGGGATGCTCACCTGTTCCTATTTAGCAGCGTCCTGATGGCTAGTGGGGTCCTTGCAAACCCCTCTTGCCCAAGAGCCTAGACTGTGCCCTTATCCCCCACCTCCAGCCTTTGCTGTGTCAAAGTGGGCAGATGCCCCCTTCTCCCCCCACACCCCATCTCAACGAAACAAGATGCTGTCTCTGCCTGAGCATCTTCATTGTGTCACCTAAATCAGACCTTTAACCATCAGTGACATTATGTGCTAAATCCAAGTCGTACCTGACACATAATCAGCCCAAGTCCTTACACCTCAAAATTTAGACCTCTAACTGACTTGAGGGTCAGCTCTATAAGTAACTCCATTCCCACTAATCCTACCCCAGCCTTGTCTTGGCTTCTCATCGCCCTCTCCCCACAGCCCAGTGGTTGACTCTCACAGTCCTAATGGGGAGAAATAAGCTCTTTAAGGCACCACTCTGAGGGGTCCTTACCAGATTCACCCACTCTGGGGATCAGTCTTGGCTGCTCTTGCAACCTGATTCAGGAAATTCTTAATAATACCTGAATGGGTTATTTAAACTTGGGGGCTTTGTAATGCTATTAAGATGATTAAGAATGACCAGTTAATTACACAATATGGAATTAAGTATTCCATAACCCTCTAGGGGTTATATGGGGGGGTGACTATAAAGGGATAGGAGAAGAGGGGTTACTGGGGTGATGGAATTGTTCTGTATCCTGATTATGGTAATGGTTACACAAATCTATACACAATGTTAACATTGTTATAAAAAAAACCTCCATGGAGGACATTTGTCAGTACACGCTACAGCCTTTAGAGAGTTCATACCCTTTGACCCAGGGCTTTCCCTCGGGAATTTATCCCCAAAGAAACAACCAGAAGCTCACAAATAATTACATACAAAGATGCTAATGCAGACTTATTTACAAGAAGCAAAAAAAAAAAAAAAAAAAGATACAATTTACAGCAATAGGAGAAGTGGTTAAAATAAAAATTAAATACATCCATATAGTATTATACATGCATTAGGAGTCACGTTTTTGAAGAAAATCTAATGCTAGGGGAACATATTAACATTGTGTCAGGTGAGAAAAGCAGGCCACAGAATACGATTCTGAAAAATAATCCTGATTATGGGATATGTACATGCCTAGAAAAGAGCACTGGAGGGAAATACATCAGGATGTTAAGTAACATCTTTAAATGGTGGGATTATGGGGGATTTTGATTTCTTTTTTATATTTTCAGGTCTATAACAAGTATTTTAAAATAAGCATCTATTACCCTGATAGTTGGGGGGGAAATGAACATTACCCTTTCTCCCCAAAGGAATCAAGGGCTGGATACGGGGTGGGGATGAGGCAGGCAGAGGTTAGCATGTGAGAGAATAGAAAGGTGCAGGGGCTCAGTGGAGGAAAAAGAAAGCTGAAACTGGGGGAGTCCTATCTCCAGGTAGCAGAAGCAGAGGGAACGTGTTGGAGGCAGGCTGCTCAGAAAACCCCCAGGGAACTTTTGGGGACAGGGCTCTTGAGTCTTGTAACCTCTACAAGTAGGGTACGGCTTCATGAGAACTTGTTAGATCAGCGCTGCCCCTCACAAGCACCACCATCTTTCTCTCTACCGTTTATCAAGTATCTTCTGCTCTGAGTACTATGCTAGGTACTTACCGTGTGCTACCTGTAACCCCCTCAACAGCTGATCAGATGAGGAAACCGAGTCATAGGGACCTTTGCTTCAGCTTGGAAGAGACCTACAAATGATATCATTCTTCCCCCAAGCGGTCTTCACTTCAACATCAAATTATGGGGAATACTCTTACCAAATATCTGCAGGGAAGAACTAAAATAATAGAGCAGAAACTGAGCTTTCCCTGATCCCCTCAGGCCTTACCATTTTCGTCAACACCTGCCCGCTGGCTGCCAATGGCCAGCACCTGCATCTCTGCCTGAGGGCTTTCTCAGGCCACCGAAAGCCCTGCCCCCTCTCCCCAACAATACCGTTGAGACAGGGCTGACGGGCCAGAAAAGGTACAGCCCACACCCCCAAGAGCTCTCAAGCAATGACTGAGAGGAGTGAATGTACAAATACCGCACTGCCCTCAGTCCTCAAGTGGGATCATTGAATCTACACTGTTCTACACTGACTCCCAGAGTTCCCCAGTGGGATTAAATTCAATTTCCCATGGTGTTAGCTGGCTTGACAGAGCGCCCCGAATTGTATTGGCTGCCTTCTTTTCTTTGTCTCCCTTGCCCACACTCCTGTGGGTGTTTCCTGGACTCACCTCCCAAATTAACTTGAACTTGAATTCTTGTCTCAGGGTCTGCATCTGCATCTGGAGGATCTCCAACTAACAGCATTTCAGTGCCCCATCATAAAGTTCTAATATGATCTATTTCTTACGGCAAATACCTTTCATGTCCTCATCACACGTGGATAAAAATGTCATAACATCGTATATCTGTTTATTTTTTTAAAAGCAGGCATTACATTTAAGCTTTCTCTTTTTTTTTTTTTCACGGTACGCGGGCCTCTCACTGTTGTGGCCTCTCCCTTTGTGGAGCACAGGCTCCGGACGCACAGGCTCAGCGGCCATGACTCACGGGCCCAGCCGCTCCGCGGCATGTGGGATCTTCCCGGACCGGGGCACGAACACGTGTCCCCTGCATCGGCAGGCGGACTCTCAACCACTGCGCCACCAGGGAAGCCCCGTACTGAAAATTTTAAATTATTTACTTCTAGTTTGCATGTCCCTGCATACTTTATACTGCTCTTAATATTTATCAAGAAGTCCGTATGTAAACCTCCTTCATTCCAAATCCTTTCCCCTTACCAGCACTCCTGAGTCCGCTATTTATTCCATGTTTCCTTTTTTCTTTTTATTCTTTTTCCTCAGCACCTCAGGTTTACCAGATAACGAATTTATTACAAAGAAGGAAAGGACGTGGAAAGAAGAAGACAAAGATGACAAAGGTTTCCCGGAAACCACTGACCTTCTGTGGAATTCTTTTAATTTTCTGGCTCTATTTTGAGCCAGTTCCCCAGTTTTCTACACGTGGTTTACGGTTTGGGCCTAAAACCTGACACAGTCCAGAAAAAAAGTTCACCATCTGAGTAATGAAACCCATGAATAATTCCTTTTCACCCACTCCAGAGAAATTATCGTAATAAAAATTTTTTTCAGGGTAAAGCATTTCACCCCTCACTTAGTTCTTTTACACATTGAATTATATCATAATAGTGTTCTGGGATTGATAAGTTTTAATACTGAAAGTTTTCAAATGAGCAAACAGATTCAGAGAGGTTAAGTAACTTGAGCAAGATCACAGAGTAAGTGGCAGAAGTGTCACTTGAATCCAGGTCTCCTGAATCAAAGTTCAACTCTGTTTTCCACCAAACTACACTGCCTCACTCAGATTTGCCTTGTTAACAAGGTTGATGAGCTAACTCATGAGTATCTCATCATCCAAAATAACCACTCCACCCCTTTTCTATTGAACTCATGTAACATGAAGCACTCTTCACTTGTATTCGTTCAGTTCATTTCATGTCTCTGAAACCACGGACCTGGACTCATTGTAGGTGCTTGAGTTTACTTACGACAGAAAGTCAAACACATGCATTGCCAAATTCACCAGTGAGTCAAGAGTGAGGCTGATACAGGTCCATGACCCATAAAGGCCATTGGGGTAAAAATAATGATTGGACCTAAAAAGCAGTCAGTTTCAAAACTTTTTTTTTTTTTTTTTTTTTGTGGTACGCGGGCCTCTCACTGCTGTGGCCTCTCCCGTTGCGGAGCACAGGCTCCGGACGCGCAG
This sequence comes from Grampus griseus, assembly GCF_964374135.1. Classification (NCBI taxonomy): domain Eukaryota; kingdom Metazoa; phylum Chordata; class Mammalia; order Artiodactyla; family Delphinidae; genus Grampus; species Grampus griseus. The sequence continues at coordinate 20,872,693 of NC_138999.1, forward strand.
GCTCAGCGGCCATGGCTCACGGGCCCAGCTGCTCCGCGGCATGTGGGATCTTCCCGGACCGGGGCACGAACCCGTGTCCCCTGCATCGGCAGGCGGACTCTCAACCACTGTGCCACCAGGGAAGCCCCAAAACTTTTTTTGAAAAACAAAATCAAGAAGATAGAAAGTGCTTTATTTTATTCTTGACATGGATTTTCTTCTTTTACCAGCTTCTAGAATAACCAAAAAAGAATTGACTTTTCCTCATCCATCTGACCAACATTTACTGAGTCTGTTACACACAGTTTTAAGGTGCTGGGGAGCTACTGCACAGACACAACATGACAAAACTACTGCATGAATGAAAATGCCATTCACAAAATGTCACCTTACATCTTTATATATATATATATATATATTTTATTTTATTTTTTTTTTTTTTGCGGTATGCAGGTCTTTCACTGCTGTGGCCTCTCCCGTTGCGGAGCACAGGCTCCGGACGCGCAGGCTCAGCGGCCATGGCTCACGGGCCCAGCCGCTGGGCGGCATGTGGGATCCTCCCGGACCGGGGCACGAACCCAAATCCCCTGCATCGGCAGGTGGACTCTCAACCACTGCGCCACCAGGGAAGCCCTACATCTTATATTTTAAAGAAATGAATATTTGACATAAGTCAGAGAGATGAGCAGGAAGGAGCTTCAGTTCTTAGCACTCAAAGACACCATGCCACAATGGTTGTACCTGTGTTTGAGAAGGTCCTAAAAGAGATACGTTATTTTTATCAAAATGAGATGTATTTATCTAAACACTGATGTAAAATCACTTGTAAATATGATATATTTTGTTTTGCTGTAGCAAAACAGATAGATAGCAGCTTTTTTGCATATTTAGCTAGAATAAATCATTCTTATTGACATTAGCAGCTGTGTAGTTAGTAAAGAATTACTGTTGCTATTACTTGGTGGTATTTATAAACACTTTTATTTTCTAAGTGCTTTACAATCACTTATTGTCTAATTAATATCTAATCATCTGTTTACAAGTAATAATCACACATGTAGAGCAGTTTAATCAAAACTTCAAATGCAGCCGCCATCATACTCAAGAATGTTGTGTAAATTTTGGTCCCTCCTTGATGCAATTTGGGTCCAGACATACCGCCAAAACAGATAACACAACAGAAAAAAAAATGAATAAAGATTCCTCACTTGGATTTGAACATAATTTGGAATCACAGCTTTTGCATGACAAATATATTATCTGAATGTCAGTGGGTAAGAATATAGGTAATTCTCAACACTTAAGTGCTCAATTACAGACATATAAAAATTTTAATTTATTTAAGTCACAAAATTGGATGATAGTTTATAATAAGTGTTCAAGGGCAGACACCAATTTAACATTGGAACTGTTAGTCACAATCGCCGTTTCAGTGATTTTCGTAAAAGAGATCAAATGTAGCAAAGATGGCTTGGGGACCTTCGAGGTTAATCTAACCAGATTCACATGCAGACCAAGCTATGGCCAGTACAAACACCTGCCACTTTTAATTATCCAATGTAAGTGGATGTACTGCTGTCTCCCTTGAGTCTCCCCAAGTGTTCCATGAAAGGACATTTTAAGCAGGTAAATATGCATACTAATCCAGCTTTTTCCCCTAGGATACATTTTCCTACAAGTAGAATTGCTGAGTCAGAGGACTTGCATTTTTAAGGCTTTATATACGTTTTTTTTGGATGCTATTGTCAAATTGTCCTCCAGAATAGTTGACCAAATCACCACTTCTCCTGATAATCCCCAAGGGCTGTCTTTCTTGGTTATTGATCTGCCATTACCAGTTTTCTTCCTTCTTGCTTTCCCACCAGGCAGTTTCTCAGTACTGCAGCAAATACTGCAGGGTCTTGAGGATTGTGTCAGGGGCCTTCTGAACGTGCTACAAATGTGCTTGACTGACAAGTGAAGAATCAAGACCATCCGATGCCAGAATAGATAAATTCATTTACAAGTAAACTATTATTACAGTCCTTGGACTTCATACGAATTGATTTGAATGGCCTGGACTCCAAAGTGAAATCTTCATCTTGCAAAATCTGTCCTTGGTATCTTTGAAAGCTCAAAGAGAGATTTGGTTTAATCTTCTGTATTAGTTTCCTATTGCTGCTGTAACAATTTACCTCAAACGTAGTGGCTTAAAATAACACACATTTATTATCTTAAAGTTCTGGAGGTCAGAAGTCTGAAAGGGATCTCAGTGGACTAAAACCAATGTATCAGCAAGACTGCATTTCTTCTGGAGCCTCTAGAGGAGGCTTTTTCCAGCTGCTAGAGCTGCCTGCATTGCGTGGCTCACAACCCTCTTCCTTCCATCTCAAAAACAGCAATTGCACCACTCCAGCCTCTGCTTCAGGAGTCGTATCTTCTCTAACACTCCTGCCTGCCTCTTTCTCTTGAAAAGACCCTTGTGATGACACTGGGCCCACCTGGGTAATCCAGGATACTCACTCCCATTGCAAGATCTTGAACCTAATTACATCTGTAAAATCCCTTTTGCCATGTAAAGTAACATATTTCCCAGGTTCTGGGAATTAGGATGTGGACATATTGAGGGGGGGCATTATTCTGAATACCACACCTTCCTTAGCATGAGCTGGACCTGGTATCTCATCTCCAGATATTCGAACAATACATTCCCTGTAATTTTAATACTTCGTAATTTGTGAAACCCTACTCTGTGTCAAGCACAGGCACTATGCCAGGTTTGCAGAAAAGAATCCGTGATTAGAGAGGTTAAGTAATTTACCCAAAGTCATGGAGCTGATCAATGGCAGAGCTGAGTTTCAAACTCAGGTCTGTTGGACTTCAAAGCCCCTGCTCATCATATGTTGCCTCTGCAGCTCATTTCCCATACCCTGCTTGGCTTGCTCTCTTTGGAGAGTCTACTTGTCTAAAGCTTTTCATTTAGTTTGACATTAAATAATACAACCTAGCTAGGTAAAACCTTTTATTAAGCCCCTAGAAATCTCATATTTGACTCATTCAGTAGGTACCAATGGAGGATGTCATCTTGAAACACTCATTCAAGTTGTCTTCACATCCTCTAATAAATCTTCCAAAAAGTAGCATCAGATGGGCTCTTCCTCCATCATACAAGCAGAAGTAGACTCAGCAGGTTATCTTCTCTGTGAGTGAAATGTAAATCTCTGAATAATATCAGGTAGTGCTGGTGAAAACTGATCTTTCCAAAGCCCCCAAGTATATCAGATATCTTATTCTTGAAAAAAGAGAGCCTAACACTTTAGGGGTATAAGTTCATGTCTTAATAAAGTTTCTCATTGTCTCTGCTTCACTCCACAAGGTTCTCAGCCTTGGTTGTGCATTAGAATCACCTGGCGGTGGTGGGCCTTTCAAACCCCCTGAGACTACATTCCCACTCGCTAGATATTCTGGCCTAATTGGCCTTGGGAACAGTATCAGAACTTCTAAAATTACAAAACCAAAAAAAAGAGTTGAGAACCCCTATGGTGAAGGAGATATGGTGAGAGACTTTACTAAGACATGGGTCTTGACCCCAAAGCTATTAGGCTCTCTTTTTTCCAAGAATCTCTATTTTGTTTACATTGAAAGAAATAAGCCCTATTAGTGTATGCGTCCCACGAAGCTGGCTATGTGAAAACCATTATGTCTAAAAGCAATCATTTTAAACCTAGTCTACTTACGTGCCGGATGAGAGGCTATGTTGAATGACTGATTCACTAATGGTGCTTGAGCATAACTACATACAGTCAGTGTGCTTCCACAGAAGCCCATCTTTGCTACAAGAAGAAATTCTCTTGAGTAAGCAACTAAGCAAGCATGGAATAAGCACTTTCAAAGAAAAATAATCCTTTATTTCTGCAAAATAGTCTGGATAACCTCACCACACCATTCAACCGTAAGAACTTAATAGGAGCAAAACCATTAGCATTAAACCATGGCAGTCCCTAGCACATATAACACCACCATTGCTCAAAACATTTTTGGAGTAATTCTTTTGAAATTTTCATCGTGGCAGCTTTATAAGGCCACTTATGAAAAGCAATTATATTGGAATTTTTGGATCCAAAGACGTATCATTCACCTATCAAACTATCAATCAATAACCCTCAATGATGACTGTGCCCTCTGATGATATCCCATAAGAACAGAGGGGTGGTTTACTTTGGCAAAAAATTCCTGAAGGGCTAGGGATCTTAAGTGAGGAAGGTGACCCAAAGCTAGGCTCTGAAGTCAATGTTTTTTAACACCTTTATTGGAGTATAATTGCTTTACAATGTTGTGCTAGTTTCTGCTGTATAACAAAGTGAATCAGCTATACGTATACATATATCCCCAAATCTCCTCCCTCTTGTGTCTCCCTCCCACCCTCCCTATCCCACGCCTCTAGGTGGTCACAAAGCACCGAGCTGATCTCCCTGTGCTATGCAGCTGCTTCCCACTAGCTATCTATTTTACATTTGGTAGTGTATATATGTCCATGCCACTGTCTCACTTCGTCCCAGCTTGCCCTTCCCCCTCCCCACGTCCTCAAGTCCATTCTCTACATCTGTGTCTTTATTCCTGTCCTACCCTGAAGTCAATTCTTGTAGAGCATATGTCCTCAAACTTTAATGTGCATAAGAATCACCTGGAGAACTTGTTAAACTACAGTTTGCTGGGCCCCATTCCCAGAGACTCTAATTCAGTAGGCCTGGGTAGGGCGAGTCAATTTGATGTTCCATCAGCTCACAGGTATTGCCTGAGGCCCACATTTTAAGTAACACTGTTGTAGGGTGAAACTGTGAAGATAAAAATACTCATGTGAGGGACTTTCCTGGTGGCACAGTGGTTAAGGATCCGCCTGCCAATACAGGGGATACGGGTCCAAGCCCTGGTCTGGAAAGATCCCACATGCCGCGGAGCAACTAAGCCTGTGCGCCACAACTACTCAGCCTGTGCTCTAGAGCCCACAAGCCACAGCTACTGAGCCCGTGTGCCACAACTACTGAAGCCCACATGCCTAGAGCCCATGCTCCAAAACAAGATAAGCCACCACAGTGAGAAGCCCGTGCACCACAATGCAGCCAAAAATAAGTTAATTTTTAAAAATCATTAAAAAAATACTCATGTGAACATGTAAGTTCTATTATCCTTTTTTAAAAGGATAGAAATTATCGAAAAGACTCAGGAACCAACTTGGAGAGACTCCTGCCAACCAAAGATGAAAAGGGAAGCATCCAAAGGGTAAGAACTGCAATGGATTGAAATCCACCAAGTACATTTAAATCCATGAGTTCCTAATACTACCAAAAAAAAAAAAGTCCCAAACAAACCCAAAACCTCAGTTGTCTGCATTGGAAAATTCAAGGGAACAAATGCATTATTTTGAAAACTGGGAACTGGAGGGAAAGAATTAAGCATGTATGTTACTTTTCCTCTACAAACTGTACCTCTGGGTGACCAAATAATAAGGAAGGAGAAGTGTATCATTGGAGAATGAGTAATGAAGAAGGTAATGAAAAAAGCAATGAATGAGACTAGCCATATATTATAATGCCAAGTGAATGACTGGATCTAGACATTGAGCATCAACAGCTGCTAACATGACAAAAACACAATCCCAATTGTTATGTGCTCCTGATAGAGGTACATGCACCACCTATGAAGTAGTTTGCCAAGTAAATAGAACCTGGCTGTGACCACACCTCTTGATCCAAGACCAATTTACGGGAAATACAGAAAGAATAAAGGAGTATGCTAACGGCACAGGGATGCAATCAACAAAATCCAGATTGTGGGGCGCTCTATAGGACAAACCCAGTTTGTACAATCAAAAAATGAAAGAGGCAGTGCGCTGGGCACTCCCGCGGCTCCGTCTCCTGCTACAGCGGTGTGTGGACAGAACAGACTCAGGGGCGCCCCTCGCTCCCACCTCCGACCACCTCCAACCTGTGTTCCACTCGCAACCTTTGGAACCAGCCGCTCAGCTGTCCTCGGCCACCGGGACCGCCAACACCATATTTTGAGCTTAACTTCGTATTACCAATCCACCACGAGCTCCCAGATTCGTCAGAATGATTCCGCCGAGGTGGAGGCCGCCGTCAACCGCCTGGTCAACAGGCATCTGCCGGCCTCCCGCACCTACCTCTGTCTGGGCTCCTATTTCCACCGCCACGACGCGACTCTGGAGGGCCTGGGCCACTTTTTCCGCGAAGTGCCCGAGGGGAAGCGTGAGGGCGCCCAGCATCTCTTGAAAATGCAAAAGCAGCGCGGCAGCTGCGCCCTCTTCCAGGACGTGCAGAAGCATCTCAGGATGACTGGGGTGAAACCCAGGACGCTGTGGAAGCTGTCGTGCTCGCGGAGAACCTGAACCAGGCCCTTGTAGACCTGCACGCCCTGGGCTCTGCGCGCGCAGACCCCCGCCTCTGTGACTTCCCGGAGAGCCGCCTCCTAGATGAGCAGGTGAAACTCATCCAGAAGGTGGGAACTCGTCCCACCTGACCAACCTCCGCAGGCCGGCTGGTCCCCGGTGGGGGGGGGGGGGGGCTGGGCGAGGCCCTCGTCGAAAGTCTCGCCCTCCAGCACGAGTAGGAGCGTCCGGAGCCCAGCGGCCTTTGAGGAGCCCCTCTGGCGTCAGGGCTTCTGCCTGAAGCCCCGCTCTGCAGCCACTAGGCAGCTTTTAACCACCCTGGAGCCCTCTCCCAAGCCTTGGACCAAATGGAAACAATAAAGCTTTTTGCAGAAAAAAAAAAAAAATTGAAAGAAACCATATCTAGAAGACATAGAAATCAATTGCAATATATAGACTATATTATTAGGATCCTAATTCAAAGCACTGTAAAAAAAATTACAAGGTTTATGAAACAACTAGAAATTTGAACAGTTTCTGGATGCTATAAAAGAATCATTATTAATTTGTTTAGGTATGAAAATGATATTGTGTTCATGTTTTAAAAAGCTTTATTTTAGAAATATACACTAAAGTATTTGCAGATGAAATATATCATGTGGGTGTGAGGAGTGGGTAGGACTCTAGATGAGTAGTTCTCAACTGGGTGCAATTTTGCCCCCCAAGGTACATTTAGGATGTCTGGAGACATTTTTGGTTGTCGCATCGTGCGGGGTGGTGCTCCAGGCGTCTAGTGGGTGGAGGCCATGGATGCTGTTAAACATCCTACAATGCACAGGAACAGCCCTCCACTGTGAGGGAATAGCTCTGCCCCGGCACCCTGATGACCTTGAACCTCTCCATGTAGTTCACACCGGCAAAGACTTGAACTGCAGCTCATCTGAGTGTTGGCAGAATGCCCTGTGATCTTCCTGGAACATGAGAGATGGGAGGCCTGTTAGGAGCCGCTCTGAGCCCATCTCCCACTCCCTCCCTACGTCCTCTGAGAGGCTGTCATGAGAGTTTCTAATGCCTTCTCGGTTCTATTGACTATGGAGCTTCCTACCCTGCCCTCCTCACTGTAGAGCTGAAGAGTAGAAAACCAGTTAGTTGCCATTTACAATGGGCTCCTCATCAATGGGAGTTGAGGTCATCTGGCCTCTTTTGTTTCCATGTTGTCCTTTTCGATATGTGCGACAAGGACTACAGGAAGCTGGCTACATTTCTTTCACGTCTACGCAAGTAATAAACTGGGGGCTTCCCTGGTGGCGCAGTGGTTAAGAATCCGCCTGCTAATGCAGGAGACATGGGTTCGACCCCTGGCCCAGGAAGATCTCACATGCCGCGGAGCAACTAAGTCTGTGCACCACAACTACTGAGCCTGCGCTCTAGAGCTCTTGTGCCACAACTACTGAGCCCATGTGCTACAACTACTGAAGCCCACGCGCCTAGAGCCCATGCTCCTCAACAAGAGAAGCCACTGCAATGAGAAGCCCTCGCACCGCAACCAGGCAAAGCCCGCGAGCAGCAATAAACTCAATGCAGCCAAAAATTTAAAAATTTAAAATTAAAAAAAAAACTGTCTGAAACCAAAAGCAACTCAATGTACTTTTACCAGTCAAATCAGTCAGACCTTGGCTAGGGTCTTGCTTTGTCTTGTGTGTGGACTGGACACATGTAACAAATAATTATCCAGCCCAAAATGTCCATAATGGCAATGTTGAAAAGCTCTAGATGAAACAATATTATTGGTCATGAGTTGATCATTGTTGACGCTAGGTGAAGTGTACATGAACAGCACAAATGGGAAGGAACTGTTTTGTCTAATTTTGCATGTGTTTGAATCTCTCCATAATAAAAGCATTTTTGGAAAAGATAAAAATTGGTCACTGCTTTCTTAGCTGTCTAGCACTTTAAATGCCTATACTGAGGCAATGTGTACAAATGCACAAAGTTTGCCGTCAGACTTCTAGCTCCACTGCTAAATTACAAACTGTGTGTTCTTCAGCAAATTACTCGGCATCTTTCGGCCTCAGTTTCCTCACCAATAGAATAAGGCTAATGATGTCCCTGAGGATTTTGTACGGAATAAATATGTGTTCAGCTGAGTGCCTTAAATAAATACCTTTATTAGACTTTCTTCCTTTGTTCTTTTTGTCTGCTACTTTTCAATACAGAAACGCAAGGAGCCCTTCTTGTCATCTGGACAAGAAATTTTGACCCAGTCAACTTCTTTTCATATTACTCCCTGGAAAATGTAGATGGCCTGGTACGTTTGGTTCCAAGGGTTTAAAACAGCAAACCCTGGCGGGATCCAGGGAATGAGGGGTGAGAAGAAACGTGTGTAGTTAACTCAGTAGTTTTCAATCCAGGGTGATTTAGCCCCACAGGGGATATTTAACAATGTCTAGAGACATTTTTGGTTGTCACAAGCTGGGTAGAGGGGTGCTACTGGCATCTACTGGTTAGAGACCAGGGACGCTGCTAAATATCCTACTATAGGCGCAGGATTGCTCCCCGCAATAAAGAATTATCTGGCCCCAAATACCAGTAGTACCAAGGCTGAGAAACCCTGGGCTAATGTGACTAAAACTCCTAGATGAAGCTTCTCCTAGATAATTAACTTTGCCTTTCTTTGTTCTTCTTACCCGACGCATACAGGTTATTAAAGGCATGCTCAGGAGAAATCATTCAAAATGTGATTACTCTGTCTCTGTGGCCCTAATTTGTTATTCATTTCTTTATGAGAAAAAAATCTGAGTAGTGTTCTGATTTTTTTTGCTGTTGAGTTTCAAACAGCAAACTTGAAGCATGCACTGATTACCTTTTTAATTAATACACTGTGAAGGCAGAGCATCACTTCGTTAACTACTGGGAAGGATGTACCATCTCCCAACAGCTTGGTAGTCTTTATTCCCAACTGTTATGCCAATGGGGGAGGATTCGGATGAAGAGGTTTCAGACACTGCTCCCCAAACAGATATATTTCTCTTGTTAAAATTGCCCAGCTGGGCTTCCCTGGTGGCGCAGTGGTTGAGAGTCCGCCTGCCGATGCAGGAGACACGGGTTCGTGCCCCGGTCCGGGAAGATCCCACATGCCGTGGAGCGGCTGGACCCGTGAGCCATGGCCACTGAGCCTGCGTGTCCAGTGCCTGTGCTCCGCAACGGGAGAGGCCACAACAGTGAGAGGCCCATGTACCACACACACACAAAAAAAATTGCCCGGCTAAGGGGGCTTCCCTGGTGGCGCAGTGGTTAAGAATCGCCTGCCAATTCAGGGGACACAGGTTCGATCCCTGGCCTGGGAAGATCCCACATGCCGTGGAGCAACTAAGCCCGTGTGCCACAACTACTGAGCCTGCACTCTAGAGCCCGCGAGCCGCAACTACTGAGCCCACGTGCCACAAGTACTGAAGCCCGTGCACCTAGAGCCTGTGCTCCGCAACAAGAGAAGCCACCACAATGAGAAGCCCGCACACCGCAACGAAGAGTAGCCCCCGCTCGCCACAACCAGAGAAAAGCCCACGCGCAGCAACGAAGACCCAATGCAGCCAAAAATAAAATAAATTTTAAAAAATAAATTAATTTAAAAAAAATTGCCCAGCTAGGTTTAGATGACACCTGCCTAGCATGTCATTATTAAATAGAAAACATGATGGGTAATTCCTCTCTCCCCTCCATCCCTTCTAAAGTCAGGATACTTGAGATCAAGACCATAGTACCACAGGCACTGAAGGAAAGGGTCAGGTAAATGGTGGTAACTGTGTATTCAACTGGCAAACAATGGTAAGGCTGCTTCTGTGAGATGTGTTGTGTGTTGGGGTGTGGGGAGAGAAGAGTGGGGTAAAAATGTTTAAGGTAAAAAGTGGGGGAAAATCTGTACACGTGGTGGAATGGCTTAAGCATCTATGATGTGGTTCCTATTTCTTGATTTCTCCCTCACCCCACCCCATGTGTTCTATGAAAACTGCCCCACTCCACAGCCCAGGGAACTGGGTTAGGACACCCAATTAAGAGAGCCAAGCCATGGCCTACTCAGTGGTTTCCGAGATCCTCAGATTCCCTCTTTCAGGAATTAGAACTAAGAGGTGGAGATTGGGGACTTCCCTGGTGGTCCAGTGGTTAAGACCCTGAACTTCCACTGCAGGGGGCGCAGGTTCAATCCCTGGTCTAAGATCCCGCATGCCACACTGAGCAGCCAAAGAAAAAAGGTGGAGACTAAGTGGGTCAGGAGCTGAGCTGTGGGCAGAGCAGCAGAGTAAGTATGTCCACAGACGACCCCTCCTGACAGCTTCTCAAGCTGCCCTAGTTCCCGTCCTTGCTAAGGCCTGCTTTTCAGCTTTCTGTGGCTTCTATTAAACAGCCCTTTGCATTCCTCCCTACTGAAAAAGCTAGCTTAGTGGGTGATGTTCCTTACAATCCAACCATCTATGTCTGAGACAGATGTGTCCACATCACCACCAAGAGATGAGACTAACATGAGAAATGAAGCTGACAGCTGTCTAACACGGAAAGGCCACTTAACAGTCATTTGAGCTTCATGCCTAGGAGGGTCAAGGGACGACACTCGGCCCCAGAGACCAGCTCCCAGTAAATTCCCTGTCTCAGAAATCCTATAAGCAGTTCTAGATATACCACATTTTTGATACTTTCATATACAGTCTTACAACTCATTTTGTGTTATTATATTGAATTATTATTGATCTCATCATGTGACCTAATCCTCATCTGTAACCTTGATACCTATCTCTCATTTTGTCAGTTAATTCACCAACCAGACTTGGGAAGGTCAGTTCATATGCCAAGGGTCTGTCCATTTTCTCACAGCATCCTCAACCCACTCAAACTGACTTCTGCCTCCACCACTCCACTAAAACTGAGTTATGTTTCCGTGTGTTTCTTAGATGCACAGAAGGATCCTTTACAGTAGTGGTTCTTGCTTAGGAGAGATTTTGTGCCCGCCCCCCGCCCCAAGGTGATTTTTCAGTGTCTGTTTTGATTGTCACAAGTTGGAGGGTGCTACTGGCATCTGGTGGGTAGAGACCAGGGATGCTGCTATAATCCTACAATGCACAGGAAAACCACACACAACAAAGAATTATCCATCCCCAAATGTCAATAATGCCAAAGTTGAGAGAACTTGTTTTAGGGCAAAGATGGGTCTTTGAGAGATATAGTACAATTCAAAATGGGCAAAGACTTTGAGTAGACATTTCTCCAAAGAAGATATACAAATGGCTAATGAGCACATTAAAAAATGCTCAACATCATTAGCCAATAGGGAAATGCAAATCAAAACCACGATCAGATACCACTTCACACCCACTAGAATGGCTATAATTTTTTTAATGGAAAATAACAAGTATTGGTGAATATATGGAGAAATTGGAACCCTCACACATTGCTGGTGGGAATGTAAAATGGTGCAGCCTCTTTGGAAAACAGATTGAAAGTTCCTCAAAAAGTTAAAAGTAAAGTTACCACTTGAGCTAGCAATTCCACTCCTAGGTATATATCCAAGAGAATTGAAAACATGTCCACAAAAAAAACTTGTACACGAATGTCATAGCAGCATTATTCACAATAACCAAGAAGTGAAAACAACCCAAATGTCCATTGAATGATGAATAGAGAAACAAATGGTTGTATATCCATACAATGGAATATTATTTGGCCACAAAAACAGAATGGAGTACCGATACATGCTACAACATGACTGAACCTTGAAAACAGATGCTAATGGGACTTCCCTGGTCGTGCAGTGGTTAAGAATCCACCTGCCAATGCAGGGGACACGGGGTCGATCCCTGGTCTGGGAAGATCCCACGTGCCGTGGAGCAGCTAAGCCCAGGCACCACAACAACAGAGCCTGCCCTCTAGACCCCGTGAGCCACAACTACTAAGCCCATGCGCCACAATTACTGAAGCCCACCTGCCTAGAGCCCATGCTCTGCAACAAGAGAAGCCACCACAATGAGAAGCCGTGCAACGCAGCAAAGAATGGCCCCTGCTCGCCGCACATAGAGAAAGCCCGCGTGCAGCAACAAAGACCCAATGCAGCGAAAAATAAAATATAATAAAATAAATTTTAAAAAAAGAAAAAATATGCTAAGTGAAAGAAGTCAGACACACACAAAAAACCACATATTGTATGATTTCATTTATATGAAATTTCCAGAATAGGTAAATCCATAGGACAGAAAGTAGATGAATGGCTGCCTTGTGCTGGGGCTATTAGGAGGGAACAGAAAGTGACTGCTAATGAGTACGGAATTTCTTTTGGGGGATGATGAAAGTGTTCTAAAATTAAATTGTGTTGATGCTTACATAACCCTGTGAATATACTAAAAAAATTGACGTATATACTTTATTTTTTAAAATTTTACTGGAGTACAGTTGATTTACAATGTTGTGTTAGTTTCAGGTGTACAGCTTGACATATACTTTATTATTTATTTATTTATTTATTTTATTTTTGGCTGCGCTGGGTCTTCGTTGCTGCGCGCGGGCTTTCTCTAGTTGTGGTGAGCAGGGTCTACTCTTCGTTGTGGTGCACGGGCTTCTCATTGTCGTGGCTTCTCTTGTTGTGGAGCATGGGCTCTATGCACGTGGGCTTCAGTAGTTGTGGCTCGCGGGCTCTAGAGCGTAGGCTCAGTAATTGTGGCTCACGGGTTTAGCTGCTCCGCGGCATGTGGAATCTTCCCAGACCAGGGATCGACCCTGTGTCCCCTGCATTGGCAGGTAGATTCTTAACCACTGCGCCACCAGGGAAGCCCGACTTACATACTTTACAATGTGAATTATATCTGTAAAAGAATGTCTTTCAATCTGCTGAGTGCCTACTCCACAGTAGGTGCTCATTAAATAAGGCAGTACACCTGAGGCATGGAAGACAAAAAGATTTCTTTCCTGCTCTGATTACTAATATATTAACATTTTATGCCCAAAAAGTAACGGTAGTTATTCTCTTAAATAACCTCAAAGTTAACCAACCTGCAGAATTAATCAATGCTCTCCATTTCCCCTAAGAGTCCTAAGAGCACTCTGAATGCTTCAGAGTAAGTAGGTAAGCTACTCTTGGGAATGCCTGGATACTTTTGCTCCCACCAGTTGAGTCATAAGTTTTCCAACAGTTAGCTGAACTTTTCCCCAAATCTGTTTATGCCCATTTTACTTGTGATTGTAAAGATATAATTTAATTAACTGTTATGTAAATTGATAAAATTATGGGAAACAAGAAGTTTTTTTAAAGAAACGAAATTGTTTTAGAAAGAAAAGATACAGTCATGTGACTTTTTAAAATTGCTGTTGAATTAGGTGCAAACAAGACTATAAAAGATAGGGAACAAAACACCCCCAAATCTAGGATTTTATGCTCAGAGTATTTTGAAACTATCTTGAGTTTTCACTTCATTTAGAATTCATAAAATTTGGAAATCAGAGACATTGCATATATGTATGCCTAATGAAAAAGAAAACACAGAACTCTAATCAGTGGACCAATTAAAGGACTGACAAATTATAATATTTATTTTAAATTTAAATATAATGTTTAATGTATGTATTTATCATTTTTTAAAACATGTCTCCCTTATAACCATTTTATTTTTCAATGAATTGACCTACTGGTCTGCATTGTATAGGATAAGAAGAATTCTATACTCCCTGGTGATCATAACTCTCCGCTACCTTGTATAATGGAGAAAGCCCTACAAAACTCTTATTATTTTTTTCAAAACTCTTATTAGACTTCCCTGGTGGTGCAGTGGTTAAGAATCCACTTGCCAATGCAGGGGACACGGGGTCCTGGTCCGGGAAGGTCCTACATGCCGTGGAGCAACTAAGCCTGTGCTCCACAACTACTGAGCCCATGTGCCACAACTACTGAAGCCCGAGCACCTAGACCCCGTGCTCCGCAACAAGAGAAGCCACTGCAATGAGAAGCCTCCCTGGTGGTCCAGTGGTTAAGACTCCGGGCTTCCACTGCAGGGGGCACGGATTCGATCTCTGGTCGGGGAACTAAGATCCCGCATGCCGCACGCAGCCGAAAAAAGAAAAAAGAAAAAGAGTGGTAGTCACATGGAAAAGAATTTATGGGACAGATTTGTGTTCAAGTCTTACCCATCTCTCTTGGAGGTTGATCCAGCTCTGCCCATCTCTGGGGAAGCTGAGGAAGAGTTGTAGAGGGTGAGTCTGCCATCTCTCTAAGCAGGTCCCACCTGGCCTTCAGATATCACAAACCTATAGCAACCCTAGGAGTCTGGCAGGATTTGAGGTGGAGAGCCTTGTAAACAGTGATCACATCTTTGTTGCTGGTGTTAATGATAATATGAATATAGAGGCTGGAGTCAAAAAATTTTTAACATCTTTATTGGAGTATAATTGCTTTACAATGGTGTGTTAGTTTCTGCTTTTGGAGTCAAATTGAAGTTGGTTCACCCAACACTGATCTGTGTCTCAAAGGCTGGGATGAAACTCATTCACTCTCCTAGATGACCTTAGAGATGACCTTAGATGGACAAACTCAGGACTCTCCATGGGCAAAGAGGATATAGAATAAACAGCGATTTAAACTCCTTTCACTCATTCAACAAACATTTACTAAGCATCTACAGTATGTCAGGAGCCAAGTATCTAAGATGAATGTGATAGTCTTCACTCTCAAAGAATATATAGAGTAAAAAATATATATGTAGGGCAAACTCTTAACGATTAATTTTTTGTAAATATGATGGTACTGTTAAAAATTCTAATCATACTGGTGTTTGCTTTCAAAAGAATTATCATTTACATGCTTCTGTACTTTTTATTTCTGTCTTAAGGAATGAGGAAAACAGATTTGAAACAGGTATTTTTCTTTTTTCTCCTGGGCCATACTTTCCAATACTTTCCAATTTTTAAAATTCCTTTTCTCCTTCTGCGTGTGTGTGTGTGTGTGTGTGTGTGTGAGAGAGAGAGAGAGAGAGAGAGAGAGAGAGGAAGAAAGAGAGGGAGAGAGAGAGGATTTGTAGTTCATGGAAAGACAAAGAGAACTTTTCAAATGTCCTAATACCTGGGGTGAGATTGAAATAAAGAGTATGTTTTCACATAATGAGGGCTCATTGTGAGAATGGGGCAAGATTAATTTTATGCCAGTTCTTGTATACTCTTTACTCCATGGTATTGGAGAGTTGGCTCCAAGTCCCTTAGACTAAAGGACAAAAATAAGAGAAACCAGTAAGATGCCTTTTCTCCCCATAATTCCCAGCACTGGAAAGACCAAGGGAACCTCAGGTTTCACACACTCCCAAGTCCAGCCTCTTAGTCCCATCTTTTTGCATGCTAATTGAGCCATTTTTGTGAGCCTGTGAGAGTTCTCAGATGCTTGATGGTCAAGGCTTGCTTTAGAGGACCACAGTGGGTGAGGCTCTCCAGTTTAGGCAGAGACATCAGTGTCTTCTAGAGACTTGGATTCAGTTGTATCGGGAATGCAGCATGTGCTCCACCTGTCAATTTTCAGACTAAGAACCATCAGCAGAGCAGCCTATGGCAGTGATGACACACCTGCTAATCGGTTTCAGAGGACATGTGACCTTGGATCAATCTACCATACAGTTTCCAAAGGAGACAAAGACTGTTGAGTTAGCTGAAGGCTGTGCAAATAAATGCCTGTTCCTGTAATATTAGGATTCATGTGCAGGAATTACAGAGGAATGAGAAGAAAAAGGCCTAATTGCTTTTTGGAACAAAAAGTAAAAATGTAATATCTACTTTCCCTTTAAGTGGTTTTAAAAAATGCTCAGATAGTTGTGGTGGTTTTCTTTTTGGCACATTTATTAAGTTTTCAAATGGTCCTGACTCTGCCACAGATATTATACAGGAGCTGGCAACGACTTCATGACAAAGAGATCTCCTTCTAGCCTTGCCTGAACCAGAGATTGGCTCCCACAAGTGGCAGGGAAAAAAATGCTCAGATATCTAAACTTCAGAAATTTGGAGGGTTCTAATTGTTTAATTTCCTCCAAATAAAGACTAAATAGTCAACATACACTTATATTGTTTCTATTAATTTTTCTTTCTTCTCTTACGGCCTACGCACTATAAATTTCCTTTAGAGAACATAAGGAATTGACAAGTCATATTCTTTGAAACTTACTGCTAAATTGAGGAATTGAGTTTTATTTTTGCTAAAAAAGGCATTGAAGTTTGGTAAGATCAAACAAAGCAAGTTATAAGAAACCACCTTAGCTAAAGATTTAGGAATGCAAGTGCCATTCTTCTCTAAAGAAATCGAAATTCTCTTCTCTCTCTCCTGTTACCTAGAACCTGTACCTGGCAAATGTGCTCAACATAATATTTAGGGACTGATGGACCCAACCCATGACTGGTGCCGTGGGAAGGCAGCTGTCCCTTCTGAAGAAGCTGGCAGATTTCATTCCCAAATCCTCAGGCTGGATAGCACTCCCCACCCCCACCCCTTATTTGGACACTGCAGATACAGAATATTCCATCATTGCAGAAAGTTCTATTGGATAACGCTGCTTTAAGCCATAATGTCTCTTTAATTTATTTTATTTTATTTTTTTTATTTATTTGGTTGCACCGGGTCTTAGTTGCAGCACATGGGATCTTCGTTGCCACGTGCAGGATCTTTAGTTGTGGCATGCAAACTCTTAGTTGCAACATGTGGGATCTAGTTCCCTGATCAAGGATCGAACCCAGATCCCCTGCATTGGAGCACGGAGTCTTAGCCACTGGACCACCAGGGAAATTTCCATAATATCTCTTTTAGATACATCTCTTTCAGCACTCCCCACTCTCACCTGAGTGCCCAGAAAACATCTTCCTCACAAACAGGAAGCCCTTACCTCATCATGAAGGCTTTGCAGCAAAGACTGGTAAAGGAAAAAGAAGAAAGGAGAGAGTGTTCTTTTTAATCCATGAATTCTTTGTAGAAAATCAGAGTCTACTCCAATGGGTGGCATCCTGAAAGAACTGTCTTTGTCTACCAATCAACAGATTTTCATGGAACCCCTACTATGTGCCAACCTCTGTGAGGGGCCCACAGGAGCACTCCTGCCAGGGAGACCTGGGATATAGTGGAAGAAGCAAGGGCTTTGGAACTAGATCTTGAGCTAGTAAAAATTTCAGCATGAGGGACTTCCCTGGTGGACCAGTGGTTAAGAATCTGCCTTCCAATGCAGGATACGTGGGTTCGATCCCTGGTCAGGGAACTAAGATCCCACATGCCATGGAGCAACTAAGCCTGCAAGCCGCAACTACTGAGCCTGCGTGCTCTAGAGCCTGTGCGTCACAACTAGAGTGAAGCCCGCGAGCTGCAACGAAGAGCCTGCGTGTGGCAACAAAAGATCCCGCATGCTGCAACAAAGATCCCATGTGCCTCAACTAAGACCTGACGCAGACAAATAAATAAATAAATAAATATTAATTTTAAAAATCATAGTATAATTTTAAAAGAACTTTTCAGCGTGAAAGTATTTTATGCTACTGACTTACCAAAGGAAGAGAGGAAGGTAAATCAGTAGTATAAAATGATTTTACATAGAATTTAGGAATAGCAGAAGCGCTGCTAGAAAGAACTAGGCTAACCACATTATTTCCTACCAGGGCAATTTAGGGGATCCCGGTTTTAATGAATAAATAAAAATGATGTGTAATTATCATATCAGTTCCTTACATCTAAGTGAGTGCTTCTGGAGTTATTTGATGGTGCTTAAAAACTTTGGTCTCTGAAGTGTGTTTAATGTCTCCTTGACTCTTATCTATATTATTAATTTGCAGATCAAAGTTAACTTGGTGCTATGCAAATGAAGAAACTTCACATGAATGAGATTTCACAGGAAAATTTTAAATCCTTATAACTTGTGACAGAACTGCAATATATTCTGAGGAAATGTGTCAACATATCTAAAAGAGACATTATGGCTTAAAGCAGCAATTATCCAAGAGAACTTTCTGCAATGATGGAATATTCTGTATCTGCAGTGTCCAAATAAGGTAGCCACTAGCCACCTGTGACTACTGAGAGCTTGAAATGTGGCCAGTGCAAGTGAGGATCTAAACTTTACATTTTATTTAGTTATAATTAATTAAAATTAAATTTAAACAGTCATATGTGGTTAGTGACTACCTTATTTGATGCTGTAGGTTGAAAGAAAAAGTGAAACTGGATTCCAAGAATCTGAATTTCAGCGCTCTGCTTAACTACATTGGACAATTTACTTAACCTCTTTGAGCCTCAATTTTCACTTGAAAATGAGAATATAAATAATACCTACCTCATAGCATTTGGAGTAAGAGGAATTGAGATAATGTTCAGGCATTCTCCTATTATCAAAATAAGTGCCAATCAAGTACTAAAGTTAAATACGTGGAAAGTGAATAACCAACTCTTTCAAATAAAGGGAGTTTCCATTCTTGGAGAGATTAAAAATACACTTGACCCTTGAACAATGGGTTTGAACTGTGCGGGTCCACTTACTATTTTCAACAGTGAATACTACAGTACTACACCATCCGTGGCTGGTTGCATCCTTGGATACGGAGGGCAGACTAAGTTATACTCAGATTTTCAACTGCACGGAGGGTCGGCCCCCTAACCCTTGCACTGTTCAAGGGTCAACTGTATTATTAAATTCAAAACCTCACCGTTCAGATACAATATTTAATGACAATGTTTATAACTATTAGCTGGTAAGCAGCACCGTTAGCAATAGCCTTAAATGGTCATGCGTCAGCTTGAGGGTATCAATGTATGGTGCCCCAAAGGGCTGGCAGTCAGAAAATTAAATTTACAGAAATTGAGGTCAGTTTCTGTATGAAAAGTACATTGAGAACTGAAAAGCATGATTAAAATGTTAATGCAATCATCTCTTTATTATTGTTACAATTAATAATAGAATTCGTCTTGCTTGCCCAAGGAGATTAAATAAACCCATTCCATTTAACTGGGAGAAACTGAGGCTCAAATTAGCAGAATAGGCTAGTGGTTAGGAGTTTGAACACTTTCGTTGGCTATAATCACATGAAATAAGGCATGTAAAGTACTTGGACAGGCCATGCCACCAACTAAGAACTAAAAATGTCAGCTATTATTAGGATAATAAGTGACGCTATTAGGAGATCCATGAGATTAGAAGCCTTTGGCTTTTTTTCGATTCACAAAAGGTATAGGAGTACAGAGTGATATTTGCAGATTGAACTCTACGTAACTCTACGTAGAAAGATTAAATCAATTTTCCATATTTGGACCAGTCAAGAACTGAATCTAATTGTTTTGATACCACTTCAAATCTATTTTTGGAATGAGGCATGAATGAGTGAGTAAATGAATGAATGACTAAAATGCCTCCTGAGTCCCCCATTAACTCAATAAAATGAGTTAGTAAAACTCATGAGTCTTCAACATACAAATTTCTCCAAATCTGAGATAATATGGAGACAAACAGGGAAGGGACCGATTGGGGGAAATGGTCTACCAGGCATGTAGCTCAAGTGCCTGGTGGATATGGACCCAGATACCTTTCCGAGCCATCCGACGCTTTAACCAGCCATCCCCAGCCACTCCCAGGGGCATGGGAAAGTTTTGAAGGAGTGCTGGGATGGGAAGGAACAGGGCCAAGTGTCTTAAGGCCTGAGAAACCAGTCTCCGGGGAGGGCTGTGAAACCAGCTTTTCTATGAAGCAGAGAGATTACATCAATCTCTTCTTCACATCATCTGGAATCCTTCTTACTATTTTGTCTCACCACCTAAACTTTTTCTGTCTAGAACTCTTTGGTTTAACAAGGCTCCACTAAAGTGCACATTCCCCTAGGCACCCCTCCCCCAAATAAAAGACCATAGAAGGTAGTATCACTTATATGATGGTTACACTGCAAGGAATTCAGAAATGGATGTTCTAATCAGGATTTTGTGACTTTTCTACTAGGAAAGTTTCTAATTCTACAGGATAATGAACATTTTGTTAAAATATTTCTCCAGCACCCTCGGGTTCCTACAGCATCATTCTTGGCGTTGAACTACCTACATTTACTCATACTGATTTGACCTGAAAATTTTTTCTTTATTCTTTTAATTGAAGTATAGTTGATTTACAATGTTGTGCTAGTTTCAAATGTACAGCAAAGTGATTCAGTTATACACACGCATATATATATATATATATATTCTTTTTCAGATTCTTTTCCCTCATAGGTTATTACAAGATATTGAATATAGTTCCCTGTTCTATACAGTAGGTCCTTGTTGTTTATCTATTTTATATATAGTAGTGTGTATCTGTTTGACCTTTTTTCTTAGGAAGAGAATTTGTTCCTGTCTTCTAACTCTGTCCAGGGTGCATGCATCCTCAGTCAGGGCATAAAGAACCATTAGCCACAGTTTTCTATTTTTATCACCTTAAGAAGGGAAAATATTTCTCTTAAGAAGGGATAGTATTTCTCTCTCTCTCTTTTTTTTTTCTCTTTTGGCCACGCTGCACGGCTGTGGAATCCTATTTCCCCAACCAGGGCCTGAACCCGGGCCTTCGGCAGTGAGAGCACAGAGTCCCAACCACTGGACCACCAGGGAATTCTCAACATTTCTCTTTTGAGTGTGATTCTATTAATTATCACAGGTCCATCAAAGATACATAGGACTTAACTTTTTGAACCTACCTTAATCAAAGAGGCACAAATCAATAAGAAAGCGTGTACATTACCTTGCGCCAGAACTGGGGGGTGCAATGGTCCCTGGTGTCCTCTTCCATGGTGCAATCCTGGCGACCCACCATGTCTGCTCCTGACGTGCTTTCCCTCTTTTTTAGAGTCCTCTCTTCCCTTTGGAGTTCTTTTGGGGCACAAGGTGAAAATTTTCTTTCTGAGGATTTACGGGAGCACTTTACCAAAAGTTAAGCTTAAAGATAAGCTCGGAGGAGCTAGTTGCGTCCCAGTGCTTGAATAAGCGGAGATCCAAGTTGCCAGGCGCTCTTGCTTTATTTACCAGAAGCCTCCTGTTGTTCCCTACGGCTGCTGTTCATTGACAATTGCTGTGCTCTGGCCCGGCGCAACGAAGGCCTGTTGCGTGGGGACAGGCAGGTTGTGGTGAAAAAGGCCATTGTTTAACCTACCCTGTCTCTCACTGGAGCTATGGCAACAAATTCTGTTGGTGAATTAACAATGTCATTGTGTGCTGGCTCAACTGATTATGCTGCTGGAATGACAAACATTTTCTCTCTTTTTTTCAACATAAAAAGTGGTCAAGACCTTAAAGTGTTAACATACAACTCAGCACTTTCTTTAAATATGAGAATAAAGATAGAGAAAATAAATCTCTCAAACAGACTTTGATTCTAATAAACGTTTTATCTCTTTCAGGTAGCTATTCTAAGCACCACTGGCAGTGAATTTGTGCATTTTAGCGACGTGGAATCTTCACAATTTGTGTTAAAGTCATTTCCCCTCAGATAATGCTGTATGTTAAAAGAACTCTTTAAATATGCATGTGCTTGGGGCTTTCTCTGAAGAAGATTCTTTTTCAATCTGGCTGCAGCAAAGTGCTATGGGAACTTTGCCTGCTGACTGTTAAAATGAGTATCATAACTTAGTTCAGAAAAACTGCTATCTAAATTCACCTAAGCCACGTAAAGATTTCCTATGTCCCATCCTGGCAGGAAAACTCTTAATTGCTTGCTTACATATTCCCTCTTCCGGACGGTAAAACTTGCTCTGATCAGCTGAAGGATCCTTTCAAGCTTTCCGTCTGTCCATCCATCCGTCCATCCCGCACTTTCTCTGATCCGGTGCTGTATGGTTGCAGGGGAAGCTCTGTCAGTGAATTTGCTGCTGGTTTCCTAGCATGGTTGTATGTAGTGTGCTGACTTTTTTTTTTTTTTTGGCCGCGTGGCTTGCAGGATCTTAGTTCCCCGACCAGGGATCAAACCGGTACCCCCTGAAGTGGAAGCGCGGAGTCTTAACCACTGAACCGCCAGGGAAGTCCTAGTGTGCTGACTTGGTGAGCTGGAATCACATTTCCAAGGATCCCATTCCCTCAGCTTTGGGTTAGAGTTGGCCAAGAGAGGAATTTGCACAAGATTTGGAAGGCAAAATCTTCCAAAAAGAGTGAAGAGAGTGGTTGGATGTGGTGACAAACAGAGGGGGATATGACAGTGGGTCCCAGCCTCTCCTCCCTCTCTTCACTCTGCGTCCAGATCTTCTTCCCAACTGCTACACTATTGATCAACAGCAGCCCCAGGCCCACCATCAGATGTGTGTGCAGTCCCATAGAGCTTCCCAAAGCTTCTCGTGGGCTTCCTCCTCCACTTTGGCAGCTAGATGTGCTGGGCTTCTGACTGCCAGGTGGGTGGCCTCTCTCATCCTCCAAACTCCCAGACCTCCACACCCTAGCCCCTCCCACAATGGGCCAGGTCTATTTCCTATAATAAATCCCTTCCTCCATGGCTCACAGTGCTCTGCTTCCCTGACAGAACTAGGACAAATACACTCATTTTTCCAGATGGTACGAGGACTGTTAGGAGAGAATCCTCAGCATGGGGGAAGTTTAGAGGGCAATATGGAGGCAACCCCATAGAACCTGTGTGTAGAAGCTACTGCAGAACCCAAGGAAATAGATGCTATATTTGGATTGGACCTCTCCCTCCAGTTCCCCATAGCCCTCACCCTGCAACACTTTCAGATCCAAGCATTTTTGCAGATACCTCTTCCTTCTTCCTTCCTAGGTTTTCCCTCATCTTAATTCTTATCCTCCATGGATCATTCCCTCAAAGAGGCTGGGATTGGACATAAGAGGTAAGCCACATTCCCAGGGTGGGTTCCAGGTAGTAAACTAAAAGAGGAAAAAAAGAAGGAAGTCCTGGGCACGTTATTTCTTCCAGAGTGATTCACTGGATCCATTGAAATGATGGCCCAACTCGACATAGTACAGATTGATTCAAAGAGGAGGTTTCTCTAAATCTAAACTGAAGCTTGGTTCAGCTGTCAGGAAAACATCATCCCATCATCCACTTCTTTTTTTTTTTTTTTTTTTTTTTTGTGGTACGCGGGCCTCTCACTGTTGTGGCCTCTCCCGTTGTGGAGCACAGGCTCCGGACGTGCAGGCTCAGCGGCCATGGCTCGCAGGCCCAGCCGCTCCTCGGCATGTGGGATCTTCCCAGACCGGGGCACGAACGCTTGTCCCCTGCATCGGCAGGTGGACTCCCAACCACTGCGCCACCAGGGAAGCCCCATCCACTTCTATTTACACTGGTTTGCTCTTCTCAGTAATGGAAAAATCACTCTTGTGTCATCAAGGCCCAATGGTTCACAAGAGAGACTTGTTTTGAAATTGCCTCTTGTTGTCATCTATTAGAATAACAGTGCATTTGATTATATTTCCAAGCTTCTTGTCTCACATCCAAAATAAGAATCACTGCCAATCTATTCCCTCAGTTAATTCCTGCTTAGGGAAGGTGATTGTTTGTCATAAGCATGAGAAAGTTGAGAGGGTAGGTCTTGATTAATTCTGACTGTAAAGCAAATAGAAGGGAAAGAGGGCTACCGATACAACTGTATTCTGTATTCTTATCACAGACCTCGTTGGGTCAGTAAATTAAGCCGATTACCCTTAATTGGATTATGAATGTGTCTATTATCTGAACACTTATTGGTGGCTTTCTGGGGTCTCTTCTACTTTTGAGAGCCTCTTGAACTGAAATGGTCTTGGGAGGGTCCTATTAACAATTCCCTGTCTACCACAGGGGGCGCTCCAGAGCTCTGAGCGTTGTGTCAGTGGGTGAAGCCTAGTGGCCCAGGTCCATAGAATTGGAAATGGGTGGGCAACATGTCTCAGCTACCCTATATGGCACCTTGTGTAAATTAGAAAAAGGAGCTCCTCTGGACAGAAGCAGCCCCATTTGGTGAGCAGAGGGATGGCTGGCTCTCAGCCCCTATTCTCCCACTCTGTGAGGAGCATTTGCAGCCCCTGACCTTCAAAGAAAAGGATATTGTTGGGGAAGCAAACTGTGTCAGCCCTATCACAGTACACACCTGAATCTGGGGGACAAGTATCCTCATGGCCCACGAGGTGTTCTACGCTGGGAGACATGGATGATCAACTAGGCCTCAGCTTCAGAGCTGGTGAAATCACCCTCCTGTTGCACGAATTCCCCAGCAGTATTCTGTTGGCTTTCTAGTACCTCACCAGTGGGCAGGGTGAGCCTGGATCATGGCCTTGTGTGCCATGTTTAAGAGGGCCCTACTTTGGCTCTCCTCCTCTGAGGAGCGCATGTGGTCATGGGGACAGGGTACACGCCTTGGGACCCCCAACCCCCTTCTAGAACACTCTGGAGTTCTCTGACAAAATGTTCTCAGCGTGTTTCCAGGGCATGTGCAGCCTCTTCCTCAAGGCCACCCTCCTGGAGGTAACCTCACTGCAGAGTGGTATATCCCTGGGCACGAGGGGTGGTCAACCTTTCAGCAGGAAAATGTGAACAGAATCTGGGTATCTGGGCTGGCCGCACCCCGTGGTGTGGTACAAAGGAGGGGTTCTGTCTCTGGCTTCCCCCACCCCACATAACAAACAGTCTGCTAGCCTAATTTCAAACTTTTAAATATTTAGACATATGATATATAGGCTTCCATTCATATTCTTGTCCTGACTCCACAAATAGTAAAGCAGGCCCAGCTAGAGGTATTCGAAATCACTGTAGAAATCAATGAATTTTTTTGCATTTTCTGGTTATTTTAATTACAGTTAATTACAAGTAGTTTGTTATCAAAAGTCTGATCATCTCTGAATGTACGAACAGTATGATTTTCTGAATCTAGTGGCTGAGGGCTAGATTCTGGACTGAGGTGAAATAATTTGCTCTGTCTAGCATAGTTCTAAGTACAGAATAGCTGCTTTGAAAATAATTGTTGGGCTTCCCTGGTGGCGGAGTGGGTAAGAATCTGGCTGCCAATGCAGGGAACACGGGTTCGAACTCTGGTCCGGGAAGATCCCACATGCTGCAGGGCAACTAAGCCTGTGCGCCACAACTACTGAGGCTGCGCTCTAGAGCCTGCGAGCCACAACTACGGAGCCCACGTGCCACAACTACTGAAGCCCATGTGCCTAGAGCCCATGCTCCGCAACAAGAGAAGGCACTGCAATGAGAAACCCGCACACCACAATGAAGAGTAGCCTCCGCTCGCCACAACTAGAGAAAGCCCGCGTGCAGCAACGAAGGCCCAACACAGCCAAAAATAAAATAAATAAATAAATAAATAAATAAATATATTAAAAATAAAGACATAGTTAAGAAAATGAAACGTCACACACAAAAAAAGAAAAGTCACATACTGGGAGAAAATATTTGCAAAACACATATTTATAAAGTGATCTCGGGTGGCCACGGCCTACAGTGGCTTGAAGCAGGATTTCAGTTCCCTGGCCAGAGAATGACGTCAGGCTGTGGCAGTGAGAGCACTGAATCCTAGCCTCTAGAGCACAAGGGACCAGTGGCTAGTGACAAGGCCCTGGCCCGTCAGCTGTGTAGAACTGAATTTCCACACAGAAAGGGAAAGTAGTGAAACAAGTAAAGTGCTTATTAGGAGGAAAAAGAGTACATGTGGATAGACACATGGGCAGGCTTAGAGAGAGAGCCACACCCTTGTGGTTGTTTGAATCACTTTTATGGGGCATTTCTTCTGGGTTTCCTTTGGCCAATCATCTTGCTTTGGCTGGTTCTGAGTCCATATTTGGTTTATCTCAGCGTCCTCCCATGTGTGCGCACGCATCTCTTAGCCAAGATGAATTCTAGCAAAGAGGTGTATGGGTAGGTTGACATCACCTACTATGGGGTGGCGCCCCCTCCCTTTTTGACGTTCAAGGAGCCTTTCTGGGCATGTGTAGTTGGGAAGGTCTCCTTGACTTTGAGAATGAGGAATATGTGGTCTTTTATCTCTTATCTGGGCAGGGCTCAGCCTCTCCTCCCTCTTGCTATTTTGGAGTATTTGTCCACAGGGGATGAACTCCAGCTGCTCAGCCTGAGGCCCATCTATCTCCTGCCTCAAAAGGACTTTTATTTAGGATGTATAAAAATTTTTGTAACTTAATAATTGGACAAATAACTCAAAATTTTAAAAATGGGCAAAAGATTTGAACAAATAATTCACCAAAGAACGTATACAACAGATAACCAAGTGACTTCTCATTTCTGCTCTTACATGTAAAGTGCGTGGACACTGTTGCTACCATCCTTACATCAAGAAAAATATGGGGGCTTCCCTGGTGGCACAGTGGTTGAGAGTCCGCCTGCCGATGCAAGGGACACGGGTTTGTGCCCCGGTCTGGGAGGATCCCACATGCCGTGGAGCGGCTGGGCCCGTGAGCCATGGCCGCTGAGCCTGTGCATCCGGAGCCTGTGCTCCACAACGGGAGAGGCCACAACAGTGAGAGGCCCGCGCACCGCAAAAAAAAAAAAGAAAAAAGAAAAAGAAAAATATGGATAAACTGAAAATAATGACTTTTCTTAGACAAGAAAATTCTCAAAAAGAATTGAGAAAACAGGGAAAATTTCCATCACCAAATCTGGAGAGATAGGCACATACAGGGAATCACAGCTGAGACCTGCTTACCTGGAACCATAATCTGGTGGGAGCACTTACAGGCAATGTTGATGAATTGCTGGAGGCTGAGTATGGACTAGCATGAAATTAAGAAATTCCTGAGGGGTACGCTGCAATCAGAGGGAGGACCACACACATTTGTGGGCTTTTTTCTCCAGGAACCTCACCAGATTCTCAACTTGAGGATCTGAGAAAAATCCCTTGGGGGCTTTGGCAGGGGAAGAGGAAGAGTAACCAACAGGAAACCCTTCCAGAATCTTCTCAATCACAAAGGCCTACTCTGCAGAGGAAAGACTGTCAAAGGGCAATACTGCAATATTATCCTGGCTTGGGGAAGGGAATTTCAGCTCTCTCCAGCTTTTCTGTTTCACCTGAGGAAAAACAAAAATAATCATAGTCAACGGGGGACAAGACTTAGAGGAAATAGATTGCAACTGTTGCAGTCAGAGAAAGGAGTATGGGAACAATATCAAAATACTAGTAGGGGAAGAAAGAGAAAATAGAGCAGAAGAAATATCTGAAGTAATAGTGGCCAAGAACTTTCCAAATAATGTATCATTAATATGACAAACACAACCAGACCCAGAAAGCTCAGAAAACACCAAGCAGGATAAATATCAAAGCAAACAAACAAATTTAAAAAACCCCACACCGAGGAACATCATATTCAAATTGCAACAAACAACCCCCGCCCCCCAAAAAACCCAACCCAAAACCAAACAAGCAAAAAAAAAAAAGGGCTTCCCTGGTGGCGCAGTGGTTGAGAATCCACCTGTCGATGCAGGGGACACAGGTTCGAGCCCTGATCCGGGAAGATCCCATATGCCGCAGAGCAACTAAGCCTGTGCACCACAACTACTTAGCCTGTGCTCTAGAGCCCGTGGGCCACAACTACTAAAGCCTGCGTGCCACAACTACTGAAGCCCATGCACCTAGAGCCCATGCTCCGCAACAAGAGAATGACCACAATGAGACAACCGTGCACCGCAACGAAGAGTAGCCCCTGCTCGCCACAACTAAAGAAAGTCTGAGCCAAGCAATGAAGATCCAACGAAGCCAAAAATAAATAAATTTATTAAAAAAGAAGAAAAACCAGAAACTAACCAAACAAACAAACAAAAAAACAAAACACAAGGGACAAGGTGAAAATCTTGAAGGAAGCCAGAGGTGAGGGGTGGAGGGTGGGAAACTTTACTTATAGAAGAATAAGGATGAGAATTACAGTGGCTTCTCATCAGAAACCAGATAATAAGTGTTCTGAGACCCAATTTCCAATGTGCGGGTGGGGCATTTTCCTACACTAACAAACAATTCCTGGACACCAGCAAGGTGTCACAAGGGACAGGAGGGAGGATTTGGGAATACTCACTTATAAGGTACCTAAACTACACATGGAGCAGTATGATGTTATTTGGAGGTGGACTTCGATTATTTTAAAATGTATATTGTAAACCTTAGGGCAACCACTAAAAAAGTTCTTAAAGAAAGAAGTATAAATGATATACCAAGAGATGAGATAAAATGGAATCATATAAAATACTCCATTAAACCCAGAGAAGGGGGAAAAGAGAGAAACAAAGAACAAAGAGAAAAAAAAACAAGTGCATCCAAGAGAAACAGTTGCAAATAGCCAAGAAGCACTCCTCATTAGTCATCAGGGAAGCGCAAATTAAAAGTCACAGTGAGGGCTTCCCTGGTGGCGCAGTGGTTGAGAATCTGCCTGCTGATGCAGGGGACACGGGTTCGAGCCCTGGTCTGGGAGGATCCCATATGCTGCGGAGCAACTAGGCCCGTGAGCCACAACTACTGAGCCTGCGTGTCTGGAGCCTGTGCTCCGCAACAAGAGAGGCCGCTGTAGTGAGAGGCCCGCGCACCGCGATGAAGAGTGGCCCCTGCCTGCCACAACTAGAGAAAGCCTTCGCACAGAAACGAAGACCCAACACAGCAAAAATAAATTAATTAATTAATAAACTCCTACCCCCAACATCTAAAAAAAAAAACTATTAAAAAAAAACAACTGTAAAAGTCACAGTGAGATACTAATACATAATCACTAGAACAAAAATTAAAATAAAAACTGATAGTTATTGCTGAGGATGTAGAACAACTAAATCTCTCATACACTGCTGGTGGGAATGTAAAATAGCACAGCCACTTTGGAAAAACTGTTTCACAGTTTATTTTAAAGTTAAACATATACTTACCACATGACTCAGCAGTTCCACTCCTAAGTCTTTACCAAAAGAAATGAAAGTCTATACAAAGACCTGCAACAAAATTATAGAAATGGAGAACAGACTAGTGGTTACCAGTGGTTAAGGATGGGGTGGGGCTCAGGTCGTGCAGGAGGGGAGCAGATATGGCTGCATAAGAGCAACATAAAGGATCCTTAGAGCTGGAAATGTCCTGTATCTTGACTGTATCAATGCCAATATCCTGGTTGTGATATAGTTTTGCAAGATGTTACCAGTGGGAGACACTGGGTGAGGGATATATGGAATTTTTCTGTATTATTTCTCATAACTGCCTGTGAATTTATGACTATCTCAAAATTAAAAATTTAATTAAAAAATGTAAGGTGGACTACAACATGTAAAAAGCAAGTAAATACTGACAGGAATTTTAAGCAACACTGTATTAAAGCGGTATAGATATAACATAGTAAGTCATCAAGTGTAGCTCACAATTGATTATGCCAATAGAGGGAAAAGAAAATAAATCCATCAAGACAATCTTTGTTTTTGATCTAAGGAGAACATATACAGCTCTGGAAAGCATCAGATTTATATGCACATACATAACTTTTCAGCAGACTTACTTTGCTTACGTCTGATCTAGGGGACATGTCCCTCCCCCACTTTTGAACACATTTTGTGTTTCCAGGATGATTTTTTTTAATCTCTCCCCTACCCTTGCCCTTTGGTAACCATAAGTTTGTTTTCTATGTCTGTGAGTCTGTTTCTGTTTTGTAAATGAGTTCATTTGTACAATTTTTAGATTCCACATATAAGTGGTATCATAATATTTGTCTTTCTCTGTCTGACTTACTTCACTTAATATGATAATCTCTAGGTTTATCCAGGATGATCTTTTCGAGCGGTTGATTATAAAACAAATTACTGACTGTGCCTGAACTATTAATGACTGGGCACTTTTGTCTCACTGGCAGAAATTATTCAATAAGAGTTAAGGACAAAGGGCAATGAAATGAAAGTTGTCTTTACTGTGGAAGGAACACAGAGGGTGAAACCAAGCAGGATCCTGTGGGGTTCCTGGGCACAAAAGTCTTTCTGTGTCCCCCATTTCTTGATTACAGGAAACAGGCTTTATTCAGCCTCCATGACCTTCCCTGAGTTCCAATGGGCAGGTTCAAACAGTTGCTAATCAGGGAAGGGAGGTGATGCAGAGACAAGGGATGAGCAGTCAAGAAACAATAGTGCAGCCTTGGGGCAGGGTCCTGGTTCCCCCTCAAGGGATACACATAACAATATCTTTGAGCTGTTTTGCAGATACTGAAGCCCCCACCAGGTGGGAGAAGTTAACGGTATGCTGCCCACAAGCACGTAGACCCCAGACCTGTTGGAACCAGAAGGTTGATGATGCTGACTCTCACTTACGTCACCACCAACCAATCAGAAGAATGTCCACAGGCTGATCACACTCTCTGGGACACACAGTTTTGAGGGCATTAGCCTACTGTGGCCCCCTTTCCAGGGCAAAGCAATAAAGCTATTCTTTTTTACTTTATGCAAAACTCTGTCTCCGAGAGTTAATTCGGTGTCGGTGTACAGAGGCGGGATTCTGCATCAAGGGTAATAAAATAAAGCAACAAGTGATGACCGCTTGAACTAAAAGAGGTCTCTATTTCCTAAACACAAACCATGGAGACACTCAGGCTATGGTTTCTATTGGTGACCGATGGTTAACGATGGGGGTGGTTTCACACTGTTTCTAATAAAGCTAGTGCTGCCCTTGCATAAGAGTTTTAGGTAACCTAGATATCATTCAATTTATAGGAAGTTACAGCACTAAATGCTGTAAGATTTAAAGAGTGAAAGTCTTTAGAACAGGTGGGAAATGAGCTTTCCTTTCTTTTCTCACGGAAAGAGGTGTGTCCAGGCATGCGTGACCACATAATTGTTCAACTGGATATTTATGTCCAGGTTAGCCATCCTGCTGATGACTCTAAAAGGTTTAGCAACACCTAGTCTAGACCACTTGTTTTCAACTTTGGCTGCACATTGGAATCCCATCCTCAGAAATTCTGCTTTAATAGGTCCAGAGGGCGTTAGAACTTTGAAAAACTGCTCAGACGATTCTAATTTGCAACTAAAGTTGAGAACTACTGCTCTAAGCTTTCTAGAACACTGGCCATATGTAAATTAAGAAACCCTCATGCTGCCATCCTCTCCTAAAATTCACTCTTTTTTTTGGAACTTTATTTTTTTATACAGCATGTTCTTATTAGTTATCCATTTTATACATATTAGTGTATACATGTCAATCCCAATCTCCCAATTCATCCCACCAGTACTACCACGCCCCCACCACTTTCCCCCCTTGGTGTCCATACGTTTGTTCTCTACATCTGTGTCTCTATTTCTGCCCTGCAAACTGGTTCATCTGTACCATTTTTCTAGGTTCCACATATATGCATTAATATACGATATTTGTTTTTCTCTTTCTGACTTGCTTCACTCTGTATGACAGTCTCTAGATCCATCCACGTTTCTACAAATGACCCAATTTCGTTTCTTTTTATGGCTGGGTAATTTTCCATTGTATATATGTACCACATCTTTATCCATTCGTCTGTCGATGGGCATTTAGGTTGCTTCCATGACCTGGCTATTGTAAATAGTGCTGCAGTGAACATTGGGGTGCATGTGTCTTTTTGAATTATGGTTTTCTCTGGGTATATGCCCAGTAGTGGGATTGCTGGGTCATATGGTAATTCTATTTTAAGTTTTTTAAGGAACCTCCATACTGTTCTCCATAGTGGCTGTATCAATTTACATTCCCACCAACAGTGCAAGAGGGTTCCCTTTTCTCCACACCCTCTCTAGCATTGATTGCTTGTAGATTTTCTGATGATGCCCATTCTAACTGGTGTGGGGTGATACCTCATTGTAGTTTTGATTTGCACTTCTCTAATAATTAGTGATGTTGAGCAGCTTTCATATGCTTCTTGACCATCTGTATGTCTTCTTTGGAGAAATGTCTATTTAGGTCTTCTGCCCATTTTTTGGTTGGGTTGTTTGTTTTTTTAATATTGAGCTGCATGAGCTGTTTATATATTTTGGAGATTAATCCTTTGTCTATTGATTCATTTGCAAATATTTTTGCAAATGAATAAAGGAATAAAAGGAATACAAATTGGAAAAGAAGAAGTAAAACTGTCACTGTTTGCAGATGACATGATACTATACACAGAGAATCCTAAAGATGCCACCAGAAAACTACTAGAGGTAATCAATGAATTGGGTAAAGTTGCAGGATACAAAATTAATGCACAGAAATCTCTTGCATTCCTATACACTAATGATGAAAAGTCTGAAAGAGAAATTAAGGAAACACCCCCATTTACCATTGCAACAAAAAGAATAAAATACCTAGGAATAAACCTACTTGGGGAGACAAAAGACCTGTATGCAGAAAACTATAAGACACTGGTGAAAGAAATTAAAGAGGATACAAACAGATGGAGAGATATACCATGTTCTTGGATTGGAAGAGTCAATATTGTGAAAGTGACTATACTACCCAAAGCAATCTACAGATTCAATGCAATCCCTCTCAAATTACCAATGGCATTTTTTACAGAACTAGAACAAAAAGTCTTAAAATTTGTATGGAGACACAAAAGACCCTGAATAGCCAAAGCAGTCCTGAGGGAAAAAAATGGAGCTGGAGAAATCAGACTCCCTGACTTCAGACTACACTACAAAGCTACAGTAATCAAGATAGTATGGTACTGGCACAGAAACAGAAATATAGATCAATGGAACAGGATAGAAAGCCCAGAGATAAACCCATGCACCTATGGTCAACTAATCTATGACAAAGGAGGCAAGGATATATAATGGAGAAAAGACAGCCTCTTCAATAAGTGGTGCTGGGAAAACTGGACAGCTAAATGTAAAAGAATGAAACTAGAACACTCCCTAACACCATACACAAAAATTAACTCAAAATGGGTTAGATACCTAAATGTAAGACTGGACACTATAAAACTCTTAGAGGAATACATAGGAAGAACACTGACATAAATCACAGCAAGATCATTTTTGATCCACCTCCTAGAGTAATGGAAATTAAAAGAAAAATAAACAAATGGGACCCAAAGAAACGTATAAGCTTTTTCAAAGCAAAGGAAACTACAAACAGGATGAAAAGACAACCCTCAGAATGGGAGAAAATATTTACAAATGAATCACCGGACAAAGGATTAATCTAAAATTCACTATTGACTCACTATACCATCAATGTTCTAACTCATAATGCTTTCTTAATTGCTCCAATACCTTTAATAATTCCCAGAATAATTCTGGTTTCATCCCCAAGTATTAGTTCATGCAGCTGGTTTAGAAGATTCTGAAGCATTAGTACAGCTCTTTGTCTTTGGGGTCAGGTTTTATTCACGATGACATTGCAAGTTTATGCTATGAGCCAGGGCTCAATTATCACAAAAGATTTGTCCATTGGTCAATAATTCATGTTGAATCACTTGAGGGCATGGATCTAACTTTGTTCTGGATGGGGTACTGGGGGAGGGGTAGGGGGTGGGGGGGGACCAAGAGCCCTGTGCACTAGTGGGTTTGAGAAAAGTGTTCAGATGTATTGGCCTCAATGGTTAAAGTTAATTCTACACAAATTGTAGAAAGAATTAACCAGATGGTTAATTCTTATTTTAAGTTCTTGCTTTAAATAGTGCTCTCTAGTTAAGATATACATGTAGACGTCTCTGGTTTTACTATTAAACAATAAATGAAAAAAAAAACAATATATGAGGTGCATACATTGCACGCATTGTACCAAACACAAGAATCTAATGCCCTTTTTATCTTTCATAACATTGACATTTTGCAGGAGTCCAGGCCAGTTGTTTTATAGATTGTTCTACGTTTTGAATACATCTGATTGTTTCTTCATGGTTAGATTCAGGTTAAACATTATTTGCAAGAAGACTATATAGGTGATATTGTTCCTTTTTTCCAACAGCACCACATCGGGAGGCCCCATATTGGTGATGGTATTTTTGATCTTTTGGTTAACTTGGTGCATATATTGCAATACCATATATCACACAGCGACTGTATTCGTACTCAGAGAAGCAAAGTATCAGGCAAGACTCCGAGTGCGCAGCAGTAGGCAGTCGTTTTCCCAGGCTCCTGGGAAACCCGTTCAACCACGCCCACCCTACTGCCTCCCGCGCCCCTTTTCTCGGAAAATCAACCCTCAGAACCAGAAAGCTCCTACTCCAAGGGGCCCAAATCTTTTCCCATCAGCATGGGTGCGCCTGCGCAGCAAGTCTCCAGGAGGCTCTTTTCCAGCGCCCGACCGCTTTCTTTTTCTGCTCTCCACGGCCTCCCCCGCCGCTCGCTCTTTTCCCTAAGGGGTCATCACGGGGCGCCAAACGCGCGCTCGCGGGAAGGCCGGGGGCGGGGCGCTGCGCGGCGCGGCGCGGCGCGGCACGTCAGTGGCCTTCCGGGCGGAAGTCGGCAGCCTCCGGAGCTGCTGATTGGCTTTCTGGGTGGCGCCTGTGTCGGCCTCCGCGCCAGTTTCGGGCTGGTTGGCGCGGAATCGGAAGACTCCGGGACCATGGCGCTGGCGTACGGCGATGACTGCGAGCTGGGGGCGAGCGGTGAGAGATGACCCCGCGCGCGGGGTCCCCAGTTGGGAGTGCGGAGACTGTGGCATGATTGTGGGTGGTGGGGGCTCTGTTTTATTTTTTTCTTAGGTAGGCGCACGCCCGGGTTGACACGCCGGTCTCTTTGGGCGCGGACCTCGGACGTCCAGGACTGGAACCTGTGAGGCCTCGGACAGGTCTTCTTTGCAGGGCTGTGGGGTCCTGGCAAGCCCGAGCAACCCCCTGCGAGGCTTTTTGTTTGGGAGGCTGCCTCACCTCTCTCACTGCGGGTCTCCGCACTTGGCTGCCTTTCTTTTTATTTCTTTTGGTGAATCTCATCCCACGTGCTGGGCACACCTTCATGAGACTGGCCCCGGTGGGGCACAGTATTGGCCGAAAGTATTTCATTGCTCCCGCCCCAGGTGTCCGCTTGAGGGCTGGGACGGAACGGATGTGCGCCCTTCTCTTGGTAGAAACTGCTGGGGAGGTTGTTACACGTTGTACCTCAGCAGGAAAGAAAGCTCTAAGTGCTGTCACGTGAAGATACAAACGCGTTTTGTCTTTGTAGGTAATAGGTTTCTACTTTATGCATTAACAATTTTTTTTCAAATTCTATGGAAAGTTCTTCAGGTGCCGCACAGAAATAGTGTTCACAATCTAGTCATCTCAGGTGAAGCTTCTAAAAAAAAAGTATCAGTTCAGCAGCATTTCGGATGCCTTGTATATTACTCCGTTTTTAGTGGTAATATTCTATCTCCAAAAATAGAATACAAAAATGCAAATGGATTTGTCTGATTTCTGAGTTTTGAGCAGTGTGCAACTAAAGTGTGACTTCAGTGAACTTCCAACTTAAAATTAGTTGCTTCACTCTCTCAGCTCAAGCATCACATCTCCTGTCACTCAAATACATCACCATTAATGAGAACTTGCTTCCTAATCAGCTTCCTTTGCATTCACCTAGTCGTGAATCACAGATTTCAATTTGTTCTTCTAGCCTTTCGCTTTTTAAGACAATTTGTTTTGGAGAGCCCACTAGCCTGAATTACAAATGGAATGTGGGATGTATGTGAACAGTCTTTGCAGCCCTGCATCAGTGATATGTCGCTAAGCCCTTTCTTCACACTAAAAATTACGTTCTCCGTGAACATCAAGAAATCACTCTTTGGAGGACATCGTGCAATCTTGAGATCCCTCTTAAGTCATGGTGTTGATGAGTGGCTGGGGACTTGTGACTGGAATTTTTCCTTTCCAGCCGACTTGGAAAGATTGTTACCTGAAAGACTGTTGCAGCCTTGTGTGTGTCTGCCTTGGGGGGTGGTGGGGGTATTCTAGATGGTAATTTTGAACCAAATATTTAAACTTTGGTAACTGGATTTTTTTCATGCTGCTGCTTCTTTTTTTTTTTTTTTTTGCTAACTTACCTACTTGAAGCATTGGAGACATATTCCATAAAGAAAAATTTAGGCCTTTTTTCTCCTTAAGTATTGGAAGATGGGGTGGCTGTGAAAAGTTGAAAGGTCTATAACTAGCTGTTACTGTATATGGAAATGGATAGGGGAGAGTTTAATGATTAAAAAAAGCAGGTATAGTGGTTCATTCAGCAAATATTCATTATGTACCTACGAGGTATAGGCATTCTGTGAGGCTCTGGTGTTACAGTGGTAGGTAAGCTGGGCATGGTTTTTGTCTTCATGGAGTTGAGATGTAAACATGTAATTATATGCAGTGCTATATTGGGGCTTCCCTGAGAAAACGGCTTTGCTTTATTTTTGTTTTCTAGAAGCTAGACCATGTTAGTGCTAATTGTGAGGTGTTGGCATATGTGTGTGCATCTGTATACACACACACATACACATTAAGTGAGCTCCTGTATTGCTGAGTACAAAGTAAGCCAAGCATCTTCATTTAATCCTTAACAACTTTATGAAGCAGACATGATTATCCCCATTTCACATATGAGGACCCTGAGGCTCTGCATTAGAGTCCTTAGGTGTAGGCTACAGGAACCAACTCTGGTTGATTTAAACCGAAAAGGAATTTATCTGAAGGATACTGTGGTGTTCACAAACTCCGGAGAGCCAGTCAGGGGGCACCTTAGCTAGGAACAGTGGTTAAAATCATGCCACAAAACTGGTCCATTGAGGAGGTTTTTGCCAACCATGGCCAAGTACTTGAAATTAGAGCCTTCAAGTACCTTGGGACATTGCTGGCACTGTTGTTCCAGGTACTCAATCCTCCTGTAGCTGTTGCTATTTCTAGAATCTTCCATTAGCCGTCCCCCTTTCCTTGTTACACTAGCTTGTGATTTAAAGTCTGAGCAGGTGTTCATAATTGGAGGGCCTATTTTATATGTCCATGCCCTAGCTGCAAGGGCATAAGGGAGGGGGGACTTCACAGATTCTGATGCTGGGCAGCTTAAAAAACAAGACACCTGGCCACTGTAGCTCAGAGAGGTTAACTGGTTGTCTCATGTCGTCACCCAGTAAGTGGCAGAGCCTGGTTGTGCCGCTTCTTCCTAATCTCCCACTCACTCTATGCTCTCATGTCCAGCTTACCTTCCACATTGACTTCCTCTTGGTTTCTGAATACACCTTGCATTTTCATCCCTTTGTAATTTGGCTCATGCCTTTTCCTTTGCTTGTGCCCCTTGTTACCCTGTACTCTGATAGTGAAGTTCTACTCTTTCTGTGTTGGGAACCTCCCCTGTGAAGCCTTCTCTGATTTCCCAGGCAAAATTAATGGCTCTTTTTTCTACATTTCCTCAATACTGGCTTCCTACCTCTAATACGGCACCATCTTTATATGATGGTGGGAGCCTCAGGTCTTTTTGCTTTCCTTGACTGGGAGCCCCTTGAGGACCGGCAACTCTGTCCTATTTGTAATTGTACCCCAAACCCTTAGAGGGGCACATCGTTGCCTGTGGAATACGTCTTATTGAAAACCTATGGTTTTTGTCAGGATAATCTGACAAAGGAGTCAAGGGAGTCTTGAAGGGAATACACTGAGGCCACCTTTTCACTCTCAGTGGTCATGTTCCATAATCTCCAAAACCTTTTCATGTAGGCCTGCTCACGATTTTTTGAAATCATTTGAGTGACACCCAAGATTTTGTGGCTGTCATCATTAAGTACCTGCATTCCTTAATGCCTTTCTGAAAATGGATTTAAAAGTCAAATGTGAAAGTCAAACAATAGGCTGAGATGTTATAGAGAGATTCCATTTCCAGAAAGCTAAGGAAAAAAAATCTCTAATTATGCCTCACCTTTAAGATACAGTTTTCAACAGTTTATTGCCAGCACTTGGTACATGGTCTGTAAATTGCATCTTCTATTTCAAACACTTAGTCAAACAGCTGAATGTTGTTATGAATGTTCCAGGGGGGTTGGAGCTTTTAGGATGCCTGTTATCAATACTTCTCCTTTTCTGTGCTTACTACTTTTTATAAAATAATTAGCACAAATACAATACAGTACTCAATTTCACAGACATAGGTGGCAGTCATGCTGAGCCTCAACTCATCGCTGGCAGGAGGCACTGTCTTGCTTGGCTTGGGTATTCATCAGCTGGCATATGAAAGTCGTCATTCTGTGGATGAAATCTTTTTAGTACGTGTGTGAAGTGGTCAGTTTATGATGACCCAAAGTGTGAGTAATTCAAAAGTTGAATGACTGACCACTGAGGCTCTCTGGTACTTCAGTAATTTTCTACAAAACACATTTTAATCTTTGTAATCTTTCACCTCATCCTCTAATGTCGTAACCAACTGCATGAGGCCTGGAAATCAGTGGTGGAATCAAGAATCTCCTCAGAGCCACCTTTGTTAAATTCTCCCAACCCCCAATTTATCCTTCCTTTGGAATTCCAGACACTTTATCTGTACTTCTGTTAGGGCATGTGTTACTTCTAAAAATTGTTTTAGAGTTAGTTGCTACTTACAAGCATATCTCGCTTTATTGTGCTTCACAGATACTGCTTTTTTTTTTTTTTACAAATTGAAGATTGTGGCATCCCTGCATCGGGCAAGTCTGTTGGTGCCATTTTCCCAACAGCCTTTGCTTATTACTTCATGTCCCTGTGTTAACATTATTTTGGTAATTCTCACATTTTTCATTATTATATTTGTTATGGTGATCTGTAATCAGGGATCTTGGATGTTACTACAACTCACTGAAGGCTCAGATGATGGTTAGCGTTTTTACCAATAAAGTATTTTTAAAGACATAATGCTTTTGCATACTTAATAGACTACAGTATAGTGTAAACATAACCCTTATATGCCCTGGGAAACCAAAAAAAAAAAATTCGTGTGACTAACTTTATTGCGATATTCACTTTATGGGTGTTGATCTGGAACTGAACCCACAGTATCTCCGAGGTCTGCCAGGTATCTCCCAGGTCAGATTGTAAATTCTGTGAGTCTGTGGGCCCTGTCTTTCTTATCTTTGTGTCTCTCAGAGCGCCTGGTACTTTGCAAAGAGCAGGTGCTCCTCAAAGCCTTTCAAATGTTGATTAACAGAACACAAAATGAATTGTCCCTTTCATAACCACTTAACGGCCTGCCGTTTCCCTGGGAAAGGTTGTGGGTTAACGACTGATCTCCCTTTAGTGTCTCCAGGGGATATCAGTTGAATTTGGAATTTTTCTCTTTTTGGCGGAAAAAAAATAACAGTTGCTTCAGCTGGAAATTTCTGAAGAGCCACAGGAGCTGCAGATTCAGCCCTGAGCTTGTGAATTATTTCCATTATAAAAAGAATCCATTTGTATAACATTAAACTTGTATATTACTATTGGCTAAAAACTTGCTTTGTTTTTGAGGGAAGATGGCTGACAATTTTGTACATCTCATGTAAATTTGGCTTCTTTTCAGCTGTGTCAGATTCAGGGAGTTTTGTAACTTCTCGATCCCGGAGAGAGAAGAAATCAAAGAAAGGGCGACAGGAAGCTCTGGAAAGACTGAAAAGGGCTAAAGCTGGTGAGAAGTATAAATATGAAGTAAGTAACCATTTTTCTGGGCTTTTTCTCCTGTGCTTCATCTAATTCATAGCCTGTAGATAATTTTAGGTCACCTTTGTCACTGATTAGAAATATGCATATATTTAAAGCTTCTTATAATAGTAATTTCTTAATATCAAACATATGGGCGTGAGGTAGATTTACAGGTTATGGGAGACTACTGAACTCTTAAAGTTCCTATGAGGCACCTTACAGATGATTTTAAAATTAGTAAGCACACTGCATCTCTGCTAAGTTCCATGGCTTCGTTGAGGGAACTTACAGATGCTTTTACTTTACTCATAAGGTATTGAGCAGTCTAGCCCAGCACTGCTGCTCCTTGGAGAGAATTGTTCCTAATCTCATATGCAAGGGGAGCGCGGTAGGGACCTGGACC
Source organism: Grampus griseus (assembly GCF_964374135.1). Classification (NCBI taxonomy): domain Eukaryota; kingdom Metazoa; phylum Chordata; class Mammalia; order Artiodactyla; family Delphinidae; genus Grampus; species Grampus griseus. The sequence goes on from NC_138999.1 coordinate 20,912,896, forward strand.
TTCCCTCTGCTGTGTCCTGCGTGTAGGATTGAATGTGATGCCCTTTTGGCTCTTTTCCTCTACCCACTGTCGATGCCCTGCAGGTAGAAAAGCAGATTGGTACCATCTGCACAACATTGTCTAGCTTCACATTGAGGGCACTCGCTGAGGATGTTAACTGCCTCAGGGCTGGAAAGTGATTAATATGAGAAAATAATAATATCAACAGCAACAATAGTAACTAATGCAGTTTTTCAGCTAACACTGTTCTAAGTGCTTTTACAAATATGTTCATTTATTCAATCCTTCCAATACCGTATAAAATTAGATACTGTGATTAACAGCATTTCGCATGGGAGGTATCTGAGGTCACAGTGGCAGAGCCTTGATTGGAACCCAGGCAGCCTGGCTTCAGAATGTTCCTGTTTAGCCATGGCCTGTTCTGTGTTGGGCTAGTAAGCAAGTAGAAGAGGATTTTTGTCATTTGGCACCATTCATTCAAGTTAAGGGAGTCAGCCAGATCATAAAGGGTTGCTAAAAGGATTACAGTAAAGCAAGAGTAAAGCATTTTTAATGTAGGTACTTCTATAAAGGAGTTCTGTGGGGCATTTCAGATGTTGACACCATGTGACTGATTTCCCATTAATCGCTGATGTTAATGGCATGGCTCTAAGAGTTCAAGCTGAGCAGTAGCAGTGTTTTTAGAGATTGAGTCAAAATGACTTTTTAACGCAAAATGATTTTTTTTTTTTTTTTTTTTGCGGTACGCGGGCCTCTCACTGTTGTGGCCTCTCCCGTTGCGGAGCACAGGCTCCGGACGCGCAGGCTCAGCGGCCATGGCTCACGGGCCCAGCCGCTCCGCGGCATGTGGGATCTTCCCGGACCGGGGCACGAACCCGTGTGCCCTGCATCGGCAGGCGGACTCTCAACCACTCCGCCACCAGGGAAGCCCTCAAAATGATATTTAAAAAATTTTTTTAAATTTTATTTTATATTTTAGAACAATATTTGTTTTATTGTTTATTTATTATTATTGTTTTTTATTTATTTTTATTTTTTAACATCTTTATTGGAGTATAATTGCTTTACAATGGTGTGTTAGTTTCTGCTTCACAACAAAATGAATCAGTTATATATATACATATGTTCCCATATCTCTTCCGGCTTGCGTCTCCCTCCCTCCCACCCTCCCTATCCCACCCCTCTAGGTGGTCACAAAGCACCGAGCTGATCTCCCTGTGCTATGCGGCTGCTTCCCACTAGCTATCTACCTTACGTTTGGTAGTGTATATATGTCCATGCCTCTCTCTCACTTTGTCACTATTTTTTAAAAATAGTTTTCAGGTGTCTTTTGATAGTATATAAATGAGTTGCTTAAACGAGAGACACAGTATGCATGATAGACTTAAGCCAACAAAGCTAACCTTGCCAGTTCCCTCTCCCCTCAAAAAGAAAGTTGATCAGTACAGTCATTTTAATTAGACTAGTTTGTGTTTGGGTTGTCAAAAAACTTAATTTGGTAGGGCAGGTAATTTCTGTCATCAAATGATCAAAGGCCAGATCAGTGTTTGCCAGTGATCCCTGTTGAGTAGATTAAACCGGAGGTAAAAACTAAGCTTAATCCTGTAATTACTATAAGCCCAGGTAGGTGTGGCAGAAATCCAGTCAACTCTACCCATCAGGCTCTCAAAGCTCTGTGTCCAGGTGTTTTCTCCTAGAACCTTAGCTCTTCAGATGGAGTTGGTCGTTTCCTCCAATCCCCACTTGAAAAGGCAGAACTCTCAAGAGAAGGGGGAGTTTTTAACGAGGTATCTTTAAGTTCTTGCTAACCAGCCCGCCAAATTCTCACTGCAGTGGTGTGCATCTATGCTGTCTGTTGCTTTAACTGTGCTGAGGTGGTCTGCTCTGTTCAGGCCAGTAGTTTGTGGTGTTCTGGCCTTCTGGCGGTCGGGCAGCCCGTATGATTTCAGGCCTTGCCATTCTCTCCGCACTTGCCCTCAGTTTTTAAGACCTGAAAATGGTGGGGAATCGGTGGTAATACAAATAGGGATCACTCAAAAACCATTTCTAGTGTACCCGTAGTGTGTGTTTTGCTGATTTTTGGAGGGGGATGGATGGGGGAGATTTTCCTTTTGAATTACATTTGGTTGGTTGAACAGTTATTAAGATTATTGTCCATTTGTGGGGCACCATCAGCTAGTGGAGAGGGAGGTGGCATGTCTTACAGGTTTGTCAAGTACAGGAGAAACCAGTCTCAAAATTACAAGTGACTAATCCCCAAAGCAGCTAATGAAGAATTGGCTATAATTCAGTTTGTTTTTTATGAAGTAGATGAGTAATTGCTGGTGTGACAAGTATATTATGCTAATGGAATCATTTAATATCTTATGTTAACACCCACCTAAAAGGAATGCTAAGTTAATTGATGTCTATTTAAGGAAAATCCTGCAGTGGTGTTGAATGTCAGAACTCATGATTTGGTTGCAGCTACTCCTTCAGGCTGCCATTCCACTTTGAATTTGACAATTTTTTCATCAGAATTGTTTAACACTTTCACTCCACTTGAAGCTCTCTCAAACTTGTACGATGGCAGGTAGAGGACTTCACAAGTGTTTATGAAGAAGTTGATGAGGAACAGTACTCGAAGCTGGTCCAGGCCCGCCAGGATGACGACTGGATCGTGGATGATGGTATGTGGGAAGAAACCGCCTGCCAGGCACTGTATCATTTGCTTTTCGTAGCTTCTCACTCGGTGGAGTTGCTGCTTTGCTTGGGCAGATGTAAGGCGCTAACTTAAGGTCATACCTTTGGTTTGGATTTTCCTCAAATGCATGATTTGAGGGTGTGGAATCAGAAAAATAGGAAGTTTATTGAGGGACATTTTGGAGAAGCCAGGCACACACCTCAGGCTATAGTATAAATCCTCCAGGAAATGACTGTAGCAATTGGAAGGAACCTGTGGGCCATCCCCATGTGATGGGGCGTAGGAAAACTCTATATCACAGAACGGCTGTGAGGATTACAGGAGACTGTACTCGTGAAGAGTAACTTTGGCAGGGGCCCCGGGCAGAGGCTGGTCCCCATGTTCTTACAGCCCTTGTGGAAAGCTCGATGGTTCCTGTTTGTGGGACTTGACTTCTTGGGCGTGTGAGTGCTGACTGCGGAGCAGAGGGAGGGGGGTGTAGACTGTGCCTGCCACTATATTTTTGTTCCTACTTCTGTAATTGAACTCAGCTATATTGCCGACTTTCCAGGCTCAGTAGTTGTGGCGCACGGGCTTCGTTGCTCTGTGGCATGTGGGATCTTCCCAGACCAGGGATTGAACTCGTGTCTCCTGCATCGGCAGGCGGATTCTTAACCACTGCACCACCAGGGAAGCCCGACTTCTGGTGATCTTGATTCTTTTACTTTTTTTTTTTGTGGTATGTGGGCCTCTCACTGTTGTGGCCTCTCCCGTTGCGGAGCACAGGCTCTGGACGCGCAGGCTTAGCGACCATGGCTCACGGGCCCAGCCGCTCCGTGGCATGTGGGATCTTCCCACACCGGGGTACGAGCCCGCGTCCCCTGCATCGGCAGGCGGACTCTCAACCACTGCGCCACCAGGGAAGCCCGATTCTTTTACTTTTTATTCTTCTGGTAGAGTAGAAGTACTGTAAAGCATCCTATTGTGGCAAACTTTGATCCTATGGGCCAAATGATTACCTTAGTTCACCTAAATAGGCATAGTATACAGTTGATCCTTGAACAATATGGGTTTTTTTTTTTTTTTGAATAATATGGGTTTGAACTGCTTGGGTCCACTTGTATGTGGATATTTTTCAGTATTAAATACTACAGTACTACATGGTCCGTGGTTGGTTGAATCCGCAGAGTTGGAAGAACTGTGGATACTGATGGCTGACTAAGTTATGTGTGGATTAACCCCCAGGTTGTTCAAGGGTCAACTGTATATCCTTTGGTTTTGACTCAGAAAACGTGTGTGGGTGCTGTGTTTCATCTGACTTCTGGTTGAACAGGATTCTGCTGCACTTAAAAATGGCCTGGGCCAGGAGAACCTCTGAGTGGGTATAAAAGGTTTTTTTTTAATCTTTTTGTCATGGCTAAAATATTATTGGCCAATTTTAGAAATTTGATCCCGATATTACATTTTGTTCCTGCAGATGGTATTGGCTATGTGGAGGATGGCCGAGAGATTTTTGATGATGACCTTGAAGATCATGCCCTTGATTCCCATGAGAAAGGTATCTGCATTTTGAGATATATAGAATTGTCTAAAATTTCAGATGACTTGGTACTTTGACACAGTTTCTTTAAGGATAAAGGACCTACCACAATTGTTTTTCAGTATAAAAAATGTTCTAATGTTGAAAGAAGCGTAGTTATGTAGAAAATTAAATGCAAAAAGCGTAAACAACCAGGAAATGAAGTATCATGTCTCTGTTATCCAAAGAGTTTAGTCTTACTTATTTTGGAACTTTTAGTCCTGTGGTCATTTTAGACTTGATAATTTTGGGGGCTGCAAGAATTGATGTCTTTTCATTCCTACTGAAGTGACATACTTAGAATTTTAGCTCTTTGATAGAAGTACAGTACAATAACAAGGTTTAGAACTTCTGTCGACTTGCTTTGTTTAATTGAAATTTAAAATGATATGAATGTATGTGTCATAGTTTCTTAGCTACACAATCATTGGCAAAAAATTTTTTTTGAGTAAACAAGCCTGACTTAGTTCCTGTAAAATGAGAGGGGAAAATTCCCTTCAGTATTTGTTTTTTTGGTTTAGTTCATTATTACCACCAAGTGGTAGATCACTGGTCAGCACTCTGTGGCCCCCTTACGGCCAGTTTGTTTATGGCCCACTTACGGCCCGTTTATTTTTGAACAGCTTTATTGAGACATAATTAACATACCATACAATTCACCTATTTAAAGTGAACATTTCAGTGGCTTTCAGTATAGTTACAGTAGTACAGCCATCAGCACAATCGATTTCATTACCCCAGAAGGAAATCATACCTGTTACTATATAGCCCTCAAGCTAAGAATGGCTTTTACATTTTTAAAGTGTGTGTAAAAAAAGAAAAGAAAAATTCAAAGAAGAATGTGCAACAGCTTAAGAGACGTGTGTGGCCACAAAACCTAAAATCTGTGCTCTCTTTACCCTTTTCAGAAAGTCTGCATCTTAATTTGTAGATTATTAACATTTTATGACATTTGTTCACTTTGTCCCTCTTCCCCTTTCCCAGACACATACATGCAGACTTTGTTTTTGGTGAATTTATTGAAAGTAAGTTGTAGACATGCTTCAGTGGTGATCTCCTAAGAACAAGGGTTCTTGTCTTTTTAGTCACAGTACCATTCTCAGGATATTATCTAAGATTTTGTCCATATTAAGATTTCCCCGGTTAGCCCAGTAATGTCTTTTATAACTGTTTTTAAAAATGCAGTGTCCACTTGGCTTTTCATGTCTCTTTAGTCTTATTTAGTGTAGAGAGCAGCACCATCCCTCCTTCCTCCCTCTCTGGCCCAGTGTCTTTCATGACATTGACATTTTTAAAGGGACCACAGAATTCCCTGGGGGTCCAGTGGTTAGGACTCCATGCTTTCACTGCCGAGGGTGTGGGTTCGATCCCTGGTCGGGGAACTAAGATCCTGGCAAGCCATGTTGTGTGGCCAAAAATAAAACTAAAAAAAAAAAACAACAAAAAACGACCAGGCTGGTTGTTTTGCTGAATGTCCCACAACCTGGGATTTGCCTGATTGTCGTTTTGTGCTTAGAATCAGGTTAAATATTTTGACAAAAATAAAATTTAGATGAACTTGTGTCCTTGCCACTCATATCAGGGACACATAAGGTCAGTTTGTCCCATTACTGGTGAAAAGAAGTTTGATCTCTTGGTTTAAGATGATGTTTGTCAGATCTCTTCCTTGTGAAGCTACCTTTCCACCTTTGTAATTAATGGAAATAGGGGTGATAATTTGAAACAGTGTGTGTATATCCCTTTTTCCCACCAACTTTTACCCAGTGCTTTCAGCCTCTACTGATGATCCTTACCCGTTTTTTTTTTTTTTTTTTTTGGCCACGCCGTGCAGCTTGCGAGATCTTAGTTCCCCAACCAGTGATTGAACCTGGCCCGGCAGTGAGAGTGCCGAGTGCTAACCACTGGACTGCTGGGGAATTCCCCTTACTCTCCTTTTTTAAATTAGCATTTCAAACTCATGGATTTAAATAAAAGTGCTGTTACAGTTCAGTATCCATTATCATCGTTTTTCTGTTTGATGTGCAAATTACCACAGATTTGGCAGTGGGAGACCCTTTGAGCTGGCTCTACTGTCCTTTTGACATGGTCTCATCAGTCTTTGAGCATTTCCTTGCTTTCTGGGCCAACAAGATGTTCCAGGTTCTCCTTGGTTGATTCCTGTCCTAGACCTGGAATCACCCATTTCTCCCAAGAATCATGGTCCCTTTTAGTAGAGAATGGTAGCAGATCTGGGGGAGGGATGTGCTCGTTGCTCCTGGGATGTAATGGTTTCTAGGCCCTTTCAGTGAACAGAGCTAGGAGATTATATATACACATATGCTGTGAATTCATACTGATACATTCGATTCAAGTGTAAAACCACAGGGTACTTCATTTTCCCAATCTATATTTGTGTTTAGCTTCACCCTCAGTGAAAAACCCTTGTCTTCTAAAATATACTCAGAATAATTTTGGGAATTTTAGAATTACTAAACCTATACCTCTAGCAACAACCCTTCTAAGTAAAGTTTACAATTTCTTTGCAGTTTTTAAAATTTGTTTTTGGCTGCACTGCATGGTATGGGGAACTTCCCCCACCAGGGACTGAACCCGTGCCTCCTGCAGTGGAATCACGGAGTCTTAACCACTGGACCACCGGGGAAGTCCTCTTTGCAGTTTTATTTGTTCTTGGCATATATCCTACTGAGGGTGTATGGTGACGGTGTTGTGTTTAGAAGCTATATGAAGTAATTTTTTTCTGTGTGCTGTAGTATCAGTTTACTACACAGGTTCATTTGTTTTTGCTTGTATTTGAATTTAGGCTTTTAAAAATATCCTTTTTTTTCCTTTTGTTTTAATTTTAGTTTTTGAGTATTGTAAAACATTTTTATGGCTTAAAAATCAAAATGATATTCAAGAAATAGACTAGATAACTTTTACTCTCACCTCTATGCTTTCTACTTCATTTCTCCCCATCTCCATAGGTAACCATTTTTATTAGTTTCTAATTATCCTTCCTGTGTTCCCCTTTACAAAAAAATAAGGTTGTATATGTTTTTTTCATGTGGGATGTTATTCGTTCATTCATTAGTTAAATTATGTGGATCATCTTCCTGGTTTCTGCCAACCTGTGTCATGTAGGAACGCTACACACTGGTACCTACCATTAGATAGTAGTGTGGCTAATTGTGTTATTCCTACTTTTTATGAGTCCATGAAGAGAGCCCATGTGATTTTTCACCTCCCTGAAGTGAGGAGGTTTGTGTTAGTTTCTGGCGTTGTTAATTATATCATCTTGAATGAGTCCCATCACCTCTCTGGACATTAGTTTTGTCAGCTGTAAATTAGGAGATTGGACTGGACAGGGAGGTTCTCGAGGAAAGGACGCACGTCCTGATCATCTCAATGCTGATCACAATAGCAAATGCAAAGAAAATGTGCAGCACTTATTGAATAAATGAACCATCTCTGTTTCTGTAATCATTATGTTATCGTTTCCCACTAATACATCAGTGGAGAGAATGACTTGACATTCTGAAGGAGAACTAATCTTAGAAATCTATTCCATGCTTTGTCACCATTCACCCACAAGTCGCTGCTGTTTCAGTGTCTTTCCCAAGGAGCCCAGTAAGGTCCCAAGATCTTCAGAATGGAAATGGAATTCCGCAATCCACTTTAAACACTTAGAAGAAATCGTAGAGTTTTGCCTGGGAGTAAAAGGTCAACTCTTTTTGGTGTAGATCCAGTCCCTGGCATGTTGTTTTCAAACAGAGAGAAAAACATCAACTAAATCCCAATGAAGAAAAGTCAGTGGGAAAACGAATAAAACAAATCAAATTGGGGACTTCCCTGGCGGTCCAGTTGTTAAGACTCCGCACTTCCATTGCAGGGGGCCTGGGTTCGATCCCTACTTGGGGAACTAAGATCTAAGATCCCGCATGTTGCGTGGCACGGCCAAGAAAAAAAAAGCGGAAAGAAAGAAAAAAAAAAAAAAAAACAGAAGCCCTAAAATTGTGGAAGAATTTCATCTCAAATGTTGACTCCTGTTCTTTCTCTGTTTCCTGTTGTCCTATCTAATTCCTGCTAACCTACAATGGTGAGATTAAAGCCCCTTAGTGAAGCCTTCCTTGCTAGTCAAACCTCTATTGACCTTCTGTTTTGATATTCTTTATTAGGACCTGAATTTTGTTTACTAAACATTTTGACCATTGCCTATATTCTCTTTTCAAACTGCTCCAAATGATCTCTTTAAAAAATTAAATTCCCCTGTCTTATGTTTTTCACAAATGTGCTACAAATCTTTTCATAGTCTTAGGCATGTGAAAAGTACATAACAGAAAATTTATCATCTGTGACATTTAGTGCATTAACGGTGTTTGCAACCATGACCATTATCCAGTTGCAGAACATTCTTTCACCCCAGATGGAAACTCATACCCATTAAGCAGTCATTCCCCAGTCTTCCTTCCCTCAGCCCCTGGCAACTGCTAACCGCTTTCTGTCTCTGGATTTCCTATTTTGAATATTTCATACAGTTGGAATCATGCAATTATGTGAAAATTTGTGTCTGACCTGTTTCATTTAGCATAGTGTTTTCAAGGTTCGTTCATGTTGTAGCATGAATCAGTACATCATTCCTTTTTAGGGATGAATACTATTAGATTGCAAGGATAGACCACATTTTGTTTATTCATTTATTAGTTGTAGTGCATTTGGATTGTTTCCATCTTTTGGTTATTCTGACCAGTGCTGCTATGAACTTTTGTGTACCAGTTTTTGATTGAACACTTGCTTTTAATTCTTTTGGGCATATGCTGAGGAATGGAATTACGTGTATGTATTTTTATTTCCTTTTCTTTCTTACACAAAGGATATTTTCTATAGATACTTCTGTACTTGGCATATTTTCACTTAAGAAGATATCCTACATCAACTATACTTCAATTAAAAAAGGAAAACAAAAAAGAAATAAAACTGTATTGATAATGCAGAAAAAAATGAAAATTCTGAAATGCTAAAAATAAAAGCCTGGAAATCACTGCATACCAGCACATAGAGGGCTTTCTTTCTTGCTTGCTCATTTCTATATAGCTGCATAGTATTCCATTATATGGATGTACCAGGGTTTATTCATGTAGTTTTCTTTTCTTTTTTTTTTTTTTACATCTTTATTGGAGTATAATTGCTTTACAATGGTGTGTTAGTTTCTGCTTTACAACAAAATGAATCAGTTACACATATACATATGTTCCCATATCTCTTCCCTCTTGCGTCTCCCTCCCTCCCACCCTCCCTATCCCACCCCTCCAGGCGGTCACAAAGCACCGAGCTGATCTCCCTGTGCTATGCGGCTGCTTCCCACTAGCTATCTACCTTACGTTTGGTAGTCCATGCCTCTCTCTTGCTTTGTCACAGCTTACCCTTCCCCCTCCCCATATCCTCAAGTCCATTCTCTAGTAGGTCTGTGTCTTTATTCCTGTTTTACCACTAGGTTCTTCATGACATTTTTTTTCTTAAATTCCATATATATGTGTTAGCATATGGTATTTGTCTCTCTCTTTCTGACTTACTTCACTCTGTATGACAGACTCTAGGTCTATCCACCTCATTACAAATAGCTCAATTTCGTTTCTTTTTATGGCTGAGTAATATTCCATTGTATATATGTGCCACATCTTCTTTATCCATTCATCCGATGATGGAAACTTAGGTTGTTTCCATTTCTGGGATATTGTAAATAGAGCTGCAATGAACATTTTGGTGCATGACTCTTTTTGAATTATGGTTTTCTCAGGATATATGCCTAGTAGTGGGATTTCTGGGTCATATGGTAGTACTATTTGTAGTTTTTTAAGGAACCTCCATACTGTTCTCCACAGTGGCTGTATCAATTTACATTCCCACCAACAGTGCAAGAGGGTTCCCTTTTCTCCATGCCCTCTCCAGCATTTATTGTTTCTAGATTTTTTGATGATGGCCATTATGACTGGTGTGAGATGATATCTCATTGTAGTTTTGATTTGCATTTCTCTAATGATTAGTGATGTTGAGCATTCTTTCGTGTGTTTGTTGGCAGTCTGTATATCTTCTTTGGAGAAATGTCTATTTAGGTCTTCTGCCCATTTTTGGATTGGGTTTTTTGTTTTTTTGTTATTAAGCTGCATGAGCTGCTTATAAATTTTGGAGATTAATCCTTTGTCAGTTGCTTCCTTTGCGAATATTGTCTCCCATTCTAAGGGTTGTCTTTTGGTCTTGTTTATGGTTTCCTTTGCTGTGCAAAAGCTTGTAAGTTTCATTAGGTCCCATTTGTTTATTTTTGTTTTTATTTCCATTTCTCTAGGAGGTGGGTCAAAAAGGATCTTGCTGTGATTTATGTCATAGAGTGTCCTGCCTATGTTTTCCTCTAAGAGTTTGATAGTTTCTGGCCTTACATTTAGGTCTTTAATCCATTTTGAGCTTATTTTTGTGTATGGTGTTAGGGAGTGATCTAATCTCATACTTTTACATGTACCTGTCCAGTTTTCCCAGCACCACTTACTGAAGAGGCTGTCTTTTCTCCACTGTATATTCTTGCCTCCTTTATCAAAGGTAAGGTGACCATATGTGCGTGGGTTTATCTCTGGGCTTTCTATCCTGTTCCATTGATCTATCTTTCCGTTTTTGTGCCAGTACCATACTGTCTTGATTACTGTAGCTTTGTAGTGTAGTCTGAAGTCAGGGAGCCTGATTCCTCCAGCTCCGTTTTTCGTTCTCAAGATTGCTTTGGCTATTCGGGGTCTTTTGTGTTTCCATACAAATGGTGAAATTTTTTGTTCTAGTTCTGTGAAAAATGCCAGTGGTAGTTTGATAGGGATCGCATTGAATCTGTAGATTGCTTTGGGTAGTACAGTCATTTTCACAATGTTGATTCTTCCAATCCAAGAACATGGTATATCTCTCCATCTATTTGTATCATCTTTAATTTCTTTTATCAGTGTCTTATAGTTTTCTGCATACAGGTCTTTTGTCTCCTTAGGTAGGTTTATTCCTAGATATTTTATTCTTTTTGTTGCAGTGGTAAATAGGAGTGTTTTCTTGATTTCACTTTCAGATTTTTCATCATTAGTGTATAGGAATGCCAGATATTTCTGTGCATTAATTTTGTATCCTGCTACTTTCCCAAATTCATTGATTAGCTCCAGTAGTTTTCTAGTAGCATCTTTAGGATTCTCTATGTATAGTATCATGTCATATGCAAATGGTGACAGCTTTACTTCTTCTTTTCCGATTTGGATTCCTCTTATTTCCTTTTCTTCTCTGATTGCTGTGGCTAAAACTTCCAAAACTATGTTGAATGAGAGTGGTGAGAGTGGGCAACCTTGTCTTCTCTTCCTGATCTTAGTGGAAATGCTTTCAGTTTTTCACCATTTAGGACGATGTTAGCTGTGGGTTTGTCATATACGGCCTTTATTATGTTGAGGAAAGTTCCCTCTATGCCTCCTTTCTGCAGGGTTTTATCATAAATGGGTGTTGAATTTTGTCGAAAGCTTTCTCTGCATCTATTGAGATGATCGTATGATTTTTCTCCTTCAGTTTGTTAATATGGTGTATCACGTTGATTGGTTTGCATATATTGAAGAATCCTTGCATTCCTGGAATAAACCCCACTTGATCATGGTGTATGATCTGTTTAATGGGCTGTTGGATTCTGTTTTCTAGTATTTTGTTGAGGATTTTTGCATCTATGTTCATCAGTGATATTGGCCTGTAGTTTTCTTTCTTTGTGACATCCTTGTCTGGTTTTGGTATCAGGGTGATGGTGGCCTCGTAGAATGAGTTTGGGAGTGTTCCTCCCTATGCTATATTTTGGAAGAGTTTGAGATGGATAGGTGTTAGCTCTTCTCTAAATGTTTGATAGAATTCGCCTGTGAAGCCATCTGGCCCTGGGCTTTTGTTTGTTGGAAGATTTTTAATCACAGTTTCAATTTCAGTGCTTGTGATTGGTCTGTTCATATTTTTTGTTTCTTCCTGATTCAGTCTTGGCAGGTTGTGCCTTTCTAAGAATTTGTCCATTTGTGCCAGGTTGTCCATTTTATTGGCATAGAGTTGCTTGTAGTAATCTCTCATGATCTTTTGTATTTCTGCAGTGTCATTTGTTATTTCTCCTTTTTCATTTCTAGTTCTTTTGATTTGAGTCTTCTCCCTTTTTTTCTTGATGAGTCTGGCTAATGGTTTATCAATTTTGTTTATCTTCTCAAAGAACCAGCTTTTACTTTTATTGATCTTTGCTATCATTTCCTTCATTTCTTTTGCATTTATTTCTGATTTTTATGATTTCTTTCCTTCTAACTTTGGGGTTTTTTTGTTCTTCTTTCTCTACTTGCTTTAGGTGCAAGGTTAGGTTGTTTATTCGAGATGTTTCCTGTTTCTTAAGGTAGGATTGTATTGCTATAAACTTCCCTCTTAGAACTGCTTTTGCTGCATCCCATAGATTTTAGATCGTCGTGTTTCCATTGTCATTTGTTTCTAGGTATTTTTTTATTTCCTCTTTGATTTCTTTAGTGATCACTTCGTTATTACGTAGTGTATTGTTTAGCCTCCATGTGTTTGTATTTTTTACAGATCTTTTCCTTTAATTGATATGTAGTCTCATAGCGTTGTGGTGGGAAAAGATACTTGATACAATTTCAATTTTCTTAAATTTAGCAAGGCTTGATTTGTGACCCAAGATATGATCTCTCCTGGAGAATGTTCCATGAGCACTAGAGAAAAATGTGTATTCTGTTGTTTTTGGATGGAATGTCCTATAAATATCAATTAAGTCCATCTTGTTTAATGTATCATTTAAAGCTTATGTTTCCTTATTGATTTTCATTTTGGATGATCTGTCCATTGGTGAAAGTAGGGTGTTAAAGTCCCCTACTATGAATGTGTTCCTGTCGATTTCCCCTTTTATGGCTGTTAGTATTTGCCTTATGTATTGAGGTGCTCCTATGTTGGGTGCATAAATATTTACAATTGTTAATATCTTCTTCTTGGATTGATCCCTTGATCATTATGTAGTGTCCTTCTTTGTCTCTTCTAATAGTCTTTATTTTAAAGTGTATTTTGTCTGATATGAGAATTGCTACTCCAGCTTTCTTTTGGTTTCCATTTGCATGAAATATCTTTTTCCATTCTCTTACTACTTTCAGTCTGTATGTGTCCCTAGGTCTGAAGTGGGTCTCTTGTAGACAGCAAATATATGGGTCTTGTTTTTGTATCCATTCAGCCAATCTGTGTCTTTTGGTGGGAGCATTTAGTCCATTTACATTTAAGGTAATTATCGATATGTATGTTCCTATTCCCATTTTCTTAATTGTTTTGGTTTCGTTATTGTAGGTCTTTTCCTTTTCTTGTGTTTCTTACCTAGAGAAGTTCCTTTAGCAGCTGTTGTAGAGCTGGTTTGGTAGTGCTGAACTCTCTGAGCTTTTGCTTGTCTGTAAAGGTTTTAATTTCTCCATCAAATCTGAATGAGATCCTTGCTGTGTAGAGTAATCTTGGTTGCAGGTTTTGCTCCTTCATCACTTTCAATATGTCCTGCCACTCCCTTCTGGCTTGCAGAGTTTCTGCTGAAAGATCAGCTGTTAACCTTATGAGGATTCCCTTGTGTGTTATTTTCCCCTTGCTGCTTTTAATATGTTTTCTTTGTATTTAATTTTTGACAGTTTGATTAATATGTGTCTTGGCGTATTTCTCCTTGGATTTATCCTGTATGGGACTCTGTGCTTCCTGGACTTGATTAACTCTTTCCTTTCCCATATTAGGGAAGTTTTCAACTCTAATCTCTTCAACTATTTTCTCAGTCCCTTTCTTTTTCTCTTCTTCTGGAACCCCTGTAATTCGAATGTTGGTGTGTTTAATGTTGTCCCAGAGGTCTCTGAGACTGTCCTCAGTTCTTTTCATTCTTTTTTCTTTATTTTGCTCTGCAGTAGTTATTTCCACTATTTTATCTTCCAGGTCACTTATCCGTTCTTCTGCCTTAGTTATTCTATTGATCCCTTCCAGAGTATTTTTCATTTCATTTATTGTGTTGTTCATCATTGCTTGTTTCATCTTTAATTCTTCTAGGTCTTTGTTAAATGTTTCTTGCATTTTCTCTATTCTATTTCCAGGATTTTGTATCATCTTTACTCTCATTATTCTGAATTCGTTTTCAGGTAGACCGCCTATTTCCTCTTCATTTGTTAGGTCTGGTGGGTTTTTATCTTGCTCCTTCATCTGCTGTGTGTTTTTCTCTCTTCTCATTTTGCTTATCTTACTGTGTTTGGGGTCTCCTTTTTGCAAGCTGCAGGTTCGTAGTTCCCATTGTTTTTGGTGTCTGTCCCCAGTGGCTAAAGTTGGTTCAGTGTGCTGTGTAGGCTTCCTGACTAGTGCCTGTGTTCTGGTGGGTGAGGCTGGATCTTGTTTTTCTGTTGGGCAGGTCCACGTCTGGTGGTGTGTTTTGGGGTGTCTGTCGAGTTATTATGATTTTAGGCAGCCTCTCTGCTAATGGGTGGGGTTGTGTTCCTGTCTTGCTAGTTGTTTGGCATAGGATGTTCAGCAGTGTAGCTTGCTGGTCGTTGAGTGAAGCTGGGTGCTGGTGTTAAGATGGAGATCTCTGGGAGATTTTCGCCGTTTGATATTATGTGGAGCTGGGAGGTCTTTTGTGGACCAGTGTCCTGAAGTTGGCTCTCCCACCTCAGAGGCACAGCACTAACTCCTGGCTGCAGCATCAAGAGCCGTTCATCCACACGGCTCATAAGAAAAGGGAGCAAAAGTAGAAAGAAAGAATTAGTAGAAGTAGAAAGAAAGAAAGATAGAAGGAAAGCAAGCAAGCAAGAAAGAAGGGAGGGAGGAAGGAAGGACAAAAAGAAGATAAAGTAAAATAAAATAAGATAAAATATAATAAAGTTATTAAAATAAAAAAATAATTATTAAGAGAAAAAAACAAAAAAAACAGACGGATAGAACCCTAGGACAAATGGTGGAAGCAAAGCTATACAGATAAAGTCTCATACAGAAGCATACACATACTCACAAAAAGAGGAAAAGGGGAAAAAATCAAAAATCTTGCTCTCGAAGTCCACCTCCTCAATTTGGGATGAATCGTTGTCTAAAGAAAGGAAGGATGGAAAGAAAGAACGAAGATAAAGTAAAATGAAATAAAGTTATTAAAATAAAAAGTAATTATTAAGAAAGAAAATTAAAAAAAACAAAAAAACGGACGTCTAGAACCCTCGGACAAATGGTGGAAGCAAAGCTATACAGACAAAATCTCACACAGAAGCATACACATACACACTCACAAAAAGAGGAAAAGGGGAAAAAATCATAAATCTTGCTTTCAAAGCCCACCTCCTTAATTTGGGATGATTCGTTGTCTATTCATGTATTCCATAGAAGCAGGGTACATCAAGTTGATTGTGGAGCTTTAATCCGCTGCTTCTGAGGCTGCTGGGAGAGATTTCCCTGTTTCTTCTTTGTTCGCACAGCTCCCAGGGGCTCAGCTTTGGATTTGGCCCCGCCTCTGCGTGTAGGTTGCTGGAGGGCGTCTGTTCTTCGCTCACACAGGACGGGGTGAAAGGCGCCACTGATTTGGGGGCTCAGGCTCACTCAGGCCGGGGGTAATGGGCACGGAGTGTGGGGCGAGCCTGCGGCGGCAGAGGACGGCGTGATGTTGCACCAGCCTGAGGCACGCCGTGCGTTCTCCCGGGGGAGTTGTCCCTGGATCACGGGACCCTGGCAGTGGCGGGCTGCACAGGCTCCCCGGAAGGGGGGTGTGGATGGGACCTGTGCTCGCACACAGGCTTCTTGGTGGCGGCAGCAGCGGCCTTAGCGTCTCATGCCCGTCTCTGGGGTCCGTGCTTTTAGCCGTGGCTCGCGCCCGTCTCTGGAGCTCCCTTAAGCAGCGTTCTTCATCCTCTCTCCTCGTGCACCAGGAAACAGAGGGAAGAAAGTCTCTTGCCTCTTCGGCAGGTCCAGAGTTTTCCCCAGACTCCCTCCCGGCCAGCCGTGGCGCACTAGCTCCCTGCAGGCTGTGTTCACGCCGCCAACCCCAGTCCTCTCCCTGCGCTCCGACCGAAGCCCGAGCCTCAGCTCCCAGCCCTGCCCGCCCCGGCGGGGGAGCAGACGAGCCTCTCGGGCTGGTGACTGCCGGTTGCACCGATCCTCTGTGCGGGAATCTCTGCTTTGCCCCCCGCACCCTTGTTGCTGTGCTCTCCTCCGCGGCTCTGAAGCTTCCCCCTTCGCCACCCGCAGTCTCCGCCCGCGAAGGGACTTCCTAGTGTGTGGAAACCTTTCCTCCTTCACAGTCCCTCCCACTGGTGCAGGTCCCATCCCTATCCTTTTGTCTCTGTTTATTCTTTTTTCTTTCGCGCTACCCAGGTACGTGGGGAGTTTCTTGCCTTTTGGGAGGTCTGAGGTCTGCCAGCGTTCAGTGGGTGTTCTGTAGGAGTTGTTCCACGTGTAGGTGTATTTCTGGTGTATCTGTGGGGAGGAAGGTGATCTCCACATCTTACTCTTCCGCCATCTTCCCGGAAGTCTCCCATGTGGTGTTCTTGAATGAACATTTAGATTTTCAGTAATTAGCTCTTGCACATAATACCACATTGAATAACTATGCATATGGTATTTTCCTCAGGGAAAATTCCTAGAGGTGGGATTGCTGGCTCAGAGAGTACATGCACATGAAGTTTCATGAGATATTGCCAAATTCTTCTCCATTGGAGTTGTTCCATTTTACACTCCCATGAACAACATATGAGTGTCCATTTGGACACCATGGCCTCACCAACAGAATGTGGTGAGAATGTGTTGTCAAGCTTTCACATTTTTGGCACTGTAACATGCAAGAAATGACATCTTGGTGTGGTTTTCATCTGCATTTCTTTTACGTATGCAGTTGGGTATCTTTTCATAAAACTTAATAGCTGTTTATATATTTTATTTTACTTTTTGGCTGCGTTGGGTCTTCGTTGCTGCATGCGGGCTTACTCTAGTTGCAGCGAGCAGGGGTTACTCTTCATTGCAGTGCGTGGGCTTCTCATTGCGGTGGCTTCTCTTTTTGTGTAGCACGGGCTCTAGGCGCGCAGGCTTTCAGTAGTTGTGGCACGTGGGCTCTAGAGCATAGGCTCAGTAGTTGTGGTGCACAGGCGTAGTTGCTCCGTGGCATGTGGAATCTTCCTGGACCAGGGCTCAAACCCGAGTCCCCTGCATTGTCAGGCAGATTCTTAACCACTGCACCACCAGAGAAGCCCTGTATATTTTTTTAATGTGAACCATATGTTAGTATTTATTGCCCACATTCCCTTTGGGTTTTTGGCCTTTTTTTTCTGGCCATATCATGTGGTTTGTGGGATCTTAAGTTCCCTGACCAGGGGATCGAACCTGGGTCCCTGCAGTGGAAGTGTGGAGTCCTAACCAATGGACTGCCAGGGAATTCCACTGGCCTTTTTTTTTAATATCAGTGAAATTGGTTTTTTCTCTGTAAAACGTATTGCAAAAATTTTCTTCTGTTTTGTCTTTAAACCTGTTTCTGATATAATTGCATCTGTCGATCCTTTTTTTTTTTCTTGCAGATGGATTTTGAATCATAGATAGAAAGACTTTCCCCACATCCAGGTTACAAGGAATTTGCCTTTTTTATTAAAGTACTTGTATAATTTCATTTTTAAAATTTTGACCTGTGAGCTGCTTGGTGTTTATACTGATTTACTTCTTTACAAATGGGTAGCCAACACTAATTATTAAAAAGTCCATCTTTTCCCCAGTAATATGAGATGTTACCTTTGTTTTATGCTAAATTTCCGTAAGTAATTTGGTCTTTATCTAGACTCTATATTCTGTTTCATCTGATCTGTGTATTCGTATGCCACTACCACACTATGTTAACTATTCATTCTAGGTCTTTTGTAGGTGGAGGCTGCTCTGGGATGAGTCAGAAAGCAAGAGTAAAATTGACAGTAGTAGAGGAGTTTGCAGGTGGTTTCCACATGCCCGGAAGAGAAAACATATGGCATAAGTTGTTCTTTATGGAACAAATGTCTCCGTGCTGTTTAGTGTTGCTAGGACATGCGTTCCTCATAAAATGGAAGCTAGGATGCTACAGTATCATAACTGGTGATCTTGTTTTTTCGTAGTTCAGTTTTCCTGTCAGAGTCAGTATCACACTAAAATGATCTCATGAAGACTGCAAGCCTAATCCCCTGGAACCAGATGAGCTTGATCTTTTTATTTCTATGGGGGGAAAAAAACCCACCCACCTTTTAAAAAGCTTTTTATTTACATTAACAGCAGCAATTAAACAGTCCCACTTAACTCATCCTGATATTTGACTGGCATTTCATCAGTTTCTGTAGTAACATTTAGTCAAGTTGTCCTGAATTCAGTTCATTTTAAAGATTCTTTCCTGTGTACCTTGCATAAAGTCTCATAGTTTTGTATTTTGAGTTTTTAACATTTTTCTTGTCACAGTCTCATATACAGAGGGCAGGTGACTGGGCTTTTGGTTTTCCATTTTGGTTTTTGCTGGTGCGTGTTTCTAAACAAATTTTCTTCCAACAGGAAAAAATAATAAAGCATGCAGCAAAGACAAGAGGAATGTCAAGAAGGCCATGGTGACAAAACCGAACAGTATCAAGTCAATGTTCATTGCCAGTGCTGGAAGGAAAACCGCAGATGTGCGTCTCATGGTTTTCTTATATTTGCCTCTTCCTTTGTGAAGCGAAGAGTCCTGTTTCTTCATAGTTCACCTTTCCTGTCAGATTCCCCATAGCTCTAAACAGATGATCTTATGAAGGCTTCTAGGCTCATCCCCTGGTTCTAGATGAGCTTGGTCTTTGATCTTTGATTATATTTAATGTTTGATTATACAGTTAGTAGGTGGTCAGTATGTTTTTTTAATGTTGCTTTTATTTTTATTTTATTGTATTTTTTAATTTTTTTGGCCGTGCCGCGTGGCTTGTGGGATCTCTGTTCCCTGACCAGGGATTAAACCCGGACCCACGGCAGTGAAAGTGCTGAGTCCTAACCACTGGACTGCCAGGGAAGTCCCAATATGTTTGAACTCAAATATTTGAGTAATGTTTTCCCAATCTCAGTCACTAAGTTGGATGTAGATATCTAGGTGAATTGAGGCACCTCAGTGGTTGTGGCTTGGAGATAGAAGAGAAACCTAAACCAGAAAGCTGCACTGGCAGTGAGTGTGTTTATTTTGGTGGTTAGCAGGAGGATTATGGAATGAAGCTGAAAATTGAGGGCGGGGGCTCAGGGTGTAGGAGTTATGTTTAGGCCCCTGGTGGTTAAGATCTGTGAATAGTAGAGGAGCCCTCAGAGTTAGGGATGAAGAGGCAAGGACTGACTGGCTGGGTTCTTCCTTCCACTGACATGGGGTCTGGGTGAAAATATGAAGGGCAGGGCTTTCTCATTCTTCCTGCCTTTATAATTTCCAGAAAGCTGTTGACTTGTCCAAGGATGATCTGCTAGGTGATATTCTACAGGATTTGAACACTGAGGTAAGTGAATCTCCAGGAGTTGTCAAATATTCAGGAGACATGGGCTGAAGAAACAATTCAGTAATTTTACAAAACAGACTATTGCTAGAATGCAAAACAGAAAATTCAGTGACAACACCACCACCAAAAAACAAAACAAAAAAAAACAAACCCCCAAACCAAAACAAAGCCCTTCAAATTGGTTTCTTTTCACCATTTTAGGTGAGTAGTTTCTAGCTCCTCGAGGCTCTGTGATTGTGTAGATTGGGCCGTGTGGGGCTGTGTTTGAAGTAGTAAGAATCCACATGAGTCAGTTCTGGGAAGGCACACTGCTTGCGCTCAGTTGCTGCCGTGTATGTTCCCGAAATGGATTGAAGCCTGTCAGTCTGCACAATCAGGCGTGAGATCCTCGTCTTGAATTCTGAGTGGGGTTGAGGGAAGAGGCAGTGAGTTGTCCCTGATAGAACTCAGACAGGTTCATCTGTACTGAAATTTGCAACTGGGCTGTTTCACAGCAAGACTAAGCTCTCATTTAGAGATGTGCTTCTTTCTAAGTGACCCTTGATTAAAATGACTTACACCTACACTGTGTAGTTCGCGCTTGGCAGTTTTTAAATGTAATATTCTGGAAGGGTAAGGGAGAAGTATGTTAAGTTTTAAAGAGAAAAAATTGATGAGGGGTGGATTCAATATCTATTCTGGTTTTCTAGTGAGTCTGTGGTATTGTTGCTATAGTAACCTCACTGCATGAACATAGATCTGTGGGGGGAGCAGGGAAGGAAAAGAGTGCTTTGCTCATTGGGCTTCACTAGGGGAAGAAACATACTTTTTGTGTCTTGTGGTAAACCAAACATGGCAGTGAATGTCTGTCTTTCCCCTCCTTTTAGACACCTCAAATAACTCCACCACCTGTAATAATACCGAAGAAGAAAGGATCCAGTGGAGCTTCACTGAATCCTTTCTCTATGCACACCCCCAAGGTATAGTGTGTGGAAATACCTTCAATCTTGATTTATATTATTGCTTAAAACTTACTTTGTTGCTTTTCTGTGTGAGCGAAATGCCTTTGAATTTGTTCTTGCTTTTGTTTTAAATTAGGACTCCTGTTTCATTTTATATAGTTTCATATATTTCAACAATAGCATGTGCCTGTTTCTCATAGTAAATTTTGTAGTAACTAGTACATGTTTAGTATAGGCGTTACAGCTGTGCTAGATGCAATAATTTTCCTTCTGGAAACAAGTGTTTTTTTGGTAAACCTAGGAACAGTAAAATAATTGAAGATGTTACATTAATAAAACAGAAAATCGTTTTATAGATAGGAACTGTCATTATCTCTGGTCAGGGTAGGACAGATGCGTATTTTTAGTATGCAGGTCTAACTGACTAAACATTTAAAAACATTGACAGGCAGCTCCTTCAGGAAAAACCACTTCCCCGGTCTCAAGGAAGGAGCCTTCATTAACCCCTGCCCCTCTTAAATGTGCTGGATTTGCTGGTAAGTCTGCTGTCAAAAGATGGAGGCCCCGTGAAGGAGGAAGTGGGGGGAATTTGAAGGGCTTGCAATAGCCAGTTTCAGCGTGAAAGGTTTGAATTCATAGCAGGAAAAGTTAAAAAACATGCAATTTGGAGATTGAAGAGAAATGCGAATAGCATGTGGGCAAGGGGTAGGCTGCCGTTGCAGCGTAGGGGAAGCTTTTGTGCTCCCTGGCAGCGGCACATGATGGGATTGTGTGATGCCACCCCCAGGAGAGCCGGTGCTGGCATTGCGTACAGTTGACCAGGAGGAGTCAGGGGCAATGGATTTTGAAGATGGCGACTTTGATGAGCCCATGGAAACGGAGGAGGTGGATGTGGAGCCGGTGGGTGCCAAGACCTCCGACCAAGAGAGGGAGCCAGCAGAGGGGACAAAACATGAGGCAGATCCTGGGAAAGGGACCATATCCTACTCGTAAGAGCATTTTATGACTTTTCTGACAAGTAGTGCTACAATTATCCCATCGGATTTTGAAAGGATTTTGAAAATGTGATTTTTGCAGAGCAAGTTTTCTCCCAGATGTCTCTTGTTGGGACATTGATCAGGAAGATGACAGCAGTTTCTCAGCCCTGGAAGTTCAAGTGGATTCCAGTCACCTCCCACTGGTAAAAGGGGCAGATGAGGAACAAGTATTTCAGTTTTATTGGCTGGATGCTTATGAAGATCCGTACAGCCAACCAGGTAATCATACAGTTACATACGGTAACTGGATGTCTTTAATGTGGAATAGCGCCTTTCCCTGAAGCGTTAGTGACTGTAATTGGAACAGGCTCTGCCCTCATGTACGTACATAGTAAGAGCAACACTCATGAACTGTAAAGTGGGTGAGCCACCCGGATGGAGAGGAGTTGTGGTGTGAATAGTCCTTACAGGCGCTTATCCCCAAAACCAGTTATATGTGATTTTGCAGTGTGTGCTTGTATTATAGTTCACTGTTAATGTATCTGAACGTATTGGAATGCACTTTACTTAAAGTGGAATCAGTCTTTAATTTGTTCCTTCAGCAATTTGAACACCTGCCCTGTGCCAGGCACTAAGATGGGGTGAACACGCTGGGCAAATTCCCTGTCCTGGTGGAGCTAACGTTCTAGTAGGGTGGGAGAGATAGGCAGTAAATAAGGTAAGTTAATGAATGGTGTAAAGGCAGTTAGTTGGGGGATGGCCAGGGAGGGCCTGTCTGAGGAAATGGCCGTTGGGCTGAGATTTGAGGCACATTCAGAGCCGAGGAGAGAGTATTTCAGCCTGAGGAACCCGTAAGTGCAGAGGCCTGGGGAGAGAAAGGAGGAGGCCTACGTGGTTGTAGCAGAGTAATCAAGCGACAGGACTGGCTGAAAGTCAGGTCGGAGAGAATGCAAAGGCCGGATAATAAAGGACCTTAAAAGCCGTATTAAGGAGTTGAAGTCTTACTCTAAGAGCAGTGGAGGATTTTCAGTGCAGGGTGCAGGGGTGAGGGGGTTGAGCGGCCCCATGGTTGGGTTTACATTTTAACAGGAACCCTCTGGTTTATGCGGAGAAAAGGCTGTGTGTGTGTGTGTGTGCACGCGCGCACGCCTGGGGCTGGACTCAGGGAGTGTGGAAGCTCTGGAGATCAGTCCGTCTACAGCAGGTGTGCTAGTTACTTGCCCTAGTGGCGGCTGTGGAGGAGAGGAGCGAATGCCTGTAACTTGTACTTCGACGTGAACTCGTTGGCGGATGGATGGATGGATGTGGGGGGTTGACGGAAAGGAGGGATCCAGGCTAATTCCCAGGTCCTCCTCTAAATGAGCTGATACTCCGAATTCTGACTCACAAAGAGCCAGGAGGCTCTCTAGTTTCCTTCTGTGCTCCTTTGAGCACTTCTTCACTATGGGGCTGGGCAGGATAGGGCATGTCAGATTCATAAAAAATACAGTATACACCCTTAAACAGTTGCCTTTATTCAGATCCGTTTCTGGATGTAAGGGTAGATACAAACTGAATTTTTTCAAAGTGATTTCCTGGAGTCCGAGTATTAGCCATCAGAGCGGGGGCAGCAGCATTAGTATGCTCCGCTTATCGAAGAGTTGAAACTCCTGCGGAGCTGCTTGAGTAGCAAACTGCCATGTGTTCATTGCTGAGGTAAAGATGTAAGCAGTCTTAGAAATGGTATCTCATCTACCTGAGCTAGGGCAAGATGATCTGGTTAGACCCTCTCGCCTCTTTGCCTGCTTTGTAACTCACTGGTGCAGGGTGGGCCGGCAAGTGTGATTTCATGAGGCTTTGCAAATTAAACCCAGGGCAGCCCCATCATACAGCTTCAGGGGACACCATTTTCACGTGTGTGTCGTGTGACCTCCCAGCACAGCAGCATGGCTGGTGCTCACTGGACTTGGGTGACGTGGTGGGCCTGCCCATCCTGGTGCCACTCCCTGTGCTTTGCTGTATCTGCTCCAGGCTGGCTTTTATTCCCTGACTTGATTAATGGTCCCATGAAAACCAGAAACCTGGGAGCCAGCCTTGAGTCCCCCCTTTCCTCCCTTCCCTCACCAAGTCTTATTAGTTTTCTCCTTCTAAACTAGACAAGCTGTCTTCTCTCTCTCCTCGCAACTCCCACCCTTGAGCCCTTCCTGCTACTGAACCCAGCCTCCTAACTGATCCCTCAGCTGTCATCCTCCACACTGCAGCCTGAGTGATTGCTCAGGACGTCATTTCCTCGTTAGAGAAAATCCGCAGTGGCTGCTGCCTGTGACTTACAGTCCAAGTTACTTAGTAAGGCTTCTATTGCCTGCTGTGTAGGACTTTTGTGTCCTAGAAATAGTTTGCTGTATGTACCTACTGCTCTTTATACCATATCCTTTTATTCACTGTATTTGTCTGCCTAGAATGACCTCACCTGGCTCAGCCCCAGTGTGGTCTCCCCAAATTTCCTAATCCTCCAAACTGGCCTAAGAGCCCTTTCTGTGACCCCCATCGAACCCTTACCCATTGCAGCATTTGTCATATTATTTTGAAAAGATCTGCTTCTGTGTTGTCTTTTCCCTCAGAGCTTTTAAACTCCTGCAGGGCTGGGACCTTTTATTTCCAGCATCTAGGATGATGCCAGGTACATAGTAGATGTTCAGTAAATGTTCATTGAAATAAACTGCACAGCGACAGTCCTGTAGATGCACGTGAAAGGTTTCAGAGAATCAGCATTGCATTCGCTGCTATTACCAAGTCTGCCTCTTGAAGCCTTGTAGCATTGTGGATTAAGAATGGCTAACACAAAAGTGGATGGTCTTCCATAAATCCACATATAAAGCATCAGATTGCTGGTGTCAGTTGCCAAAAATTAGAACCTTAGGAAACAACAACCCTCTCTCTTTCCCGTGTGAAAATGAGTTTATTACTTCTGTCTGTTGCTTACTGGTTGATACTCTTAGTAAAAAACAGCATCATTTCGCAGGGCAGGGGTCTAGAGCTGCGCTCTCTACTATGTTAGCCACTGGCCACATGCAACTCTTTAAGTTTAATTAAAATGAGATAAAATTTAAAGTTCAGCTTCTCAGCCACTAGTCACATCTCAAGTGCTCAGTAGCCACGTGTGTCTAGTAGCTACCCTATCCATGGATAGCACAGGTAGGGAAGAATTCTGTCATCACAGAAATTTCTGTTGACTAGTGTTGATCTATAGTAATGGATGTTGTAGGTTAAGATTGAAGCACGTTGAAGCACAGCTATATTTGCAAAGCAACCGATTTATGGTATATATTGTTGTTGAATTCTGGTACTGACCATAGTCATGGGTAGGCCTTTTCAACCACTATTGGGAAATATTTTGCATTTGAAAGAGGTACCAGTCTGTTACTGGCCTGTCTTCTAAATGCTAGGGTAAAAGGGAGTTTCTATTGCTGGAAAAGGCCTCAGATACCATCATCTCTAGTTACTCACTTAAAGCAGAGGAAGCTGGGGCTCCAAAAGATAAAGTGGTCAGCTCCTCAGTGGCAGAGTTCAGGGCTTCTCACTCGTAATCCACTCTGCTGTTCTGTGGTACTTCTGAAGTTGTGTCCTCTGCGATGGATGTAGATGGCTTAAAAAAAAAAAGTCCTGGGCTTCCCTGGTGGCGCAGTGGTTGAGAGTCTGCCTGCCGATGCAGGGGACATGGGTTCGTGCCCCGGTCTGGGAAGATCCCACATGCCGCAGAGCGGCTGGGCCCGTGAGCCATGGCCGCTGAGCCTGCGCGTCCAGAGCCTGTACTCCACAACGGGAGAGGCCACAGCAGTGAGAGGCCCGCGTACCGCAAAAAAAAAAAAAAAAAAAAAAAAAAGTCCTGTAATCTCAGAGGGTTGAACAGTTTCATCATGATAGCAGGTAATGATCACTGAGCTTTGGTGAAATCAATGTTGCTAATAAAAACGAAGTACTCCTAAAGACCCTGTTATTGTTTCTCACTTTCTTACAGATTCTAAGTAAGTCAGTTGTTGCTGAATGCTCCGTAATTATGAAAAGAATCTTACTCTTTGCATATGGGAAGATATCCTGTCTTCATTATGACTTTTTCAAGGTTGAATAATCCTGACTGCACCTGGTTTCAGCTAGTAACTTTAAGGGGAATGTAATCTTTGTTTACCATGATCTTTTTGTGGCAAATGAGGCATAAACAGTGTCAAAT
Source organism: Grampus griseus (assembly GCF_964374135.1). NCBI lineage: Eukaryota > Metazoa > Chordata > Mammalia > Artiodactyla > Delphinidae > Grampus > Grampus griseus. Next base: position 20,938,753 of record NC_138999.1, read on the forward strand.
GTGTTGCATGAAATGTGATATTAGTTTGACTGTAAAATGAGCTATTTGAATCTTTGAATCCAGTATTAGGGTCTTTATTTTTCTTTGCATGGAATTTTGGTTTTTCGTCTCTAACTGTTGTGAGGATGACTTTTAATTTTCTGAGCTACTGTGACTTTTTTCTTTTTTAATCATCCCCACAGTCCTCCCTTCTCTCTCCCCTATCTCCCCCCCACACCTCTTTTACCCCAGCTGAAAATTACACAACTCTTGTAAGAATTTTAATCATCTGCAGAAATGAAAATTCTTAGATAGTCTTATTTCTACTAGAACGAGTGACAGAAGGAAGCGCTGATGAGCTATCTTGTGAAACTGGAGTAATTGGCCTTGTGAACAGTAGCCTTTGCATGTGCCAGAATTTTCTAAGTGCCTCAGGCAAGTGGCCCTATAAGCGGCTATGTTCATTACTGCTGTCTAATTATTCATGGAGCCTGGGATTTTGCACAGTGGCCATCTCTTAGGTTGACTATCAAATCTCTGGAGTCCTTTTTTTTTTTTGGCCACGTGGGATTTTAGTTCCCAGATCAGGAATTGAACCCGGGCACTCAGCAGTGAGAGCATGAAGTCCTAACCACTGGACTGCCAGGGAATTCCCTCTGGAGTCCTTTCTTTTTTAAAAAATTAATTAATTAATTAATTAATTTTTGGCTCAGTTGGGTCTTTGTTGCTGCGCATGGGCTTTCTCTAGTTGCAGTGAATGGCGGCTACTCTTCGTTGTGGTGCGCGAGCTTCTCATTGCGGTGGCTTCTTTTGTTGCAGAGCACAGGCTCTAGGCACGCATGCTTTAGTAGTTGTGGCACACGGGCTTCAGTAGTTGTGGCTCGAGGGCTCTAGAGCGCAGGCTCAATAGTTGTGGTGCACGGGCTTACTTGCTCCGAGGCGTGTGGGATCTTCCCGGACCAGGGCTCGAACCTGTGTCGCCTGCGTTGGCAGGTGGATTCTTAACCACTGCACCACCAGGGAAGCCCTGGAGTCCTTTCTTGATGGCCATGTTTCATGAACAATGGCTTGATGTCCAGAAAGGCTTGGTTTACCACTTTGTGGTCTATGTTACTTAGGGATCTCAAAAGGATTTGGTTACTAGACCCCATTTGTTAAACTGAAATAGGAGAGGGAGGAACATTACAAATGCTACCCAGCCAGATGTCTTCAGTAGTCTGTGAGATGGAAAGGGTGAAATAGAAGATAATAGTTTAGCCCTATTAGGAGATATATACTATTATATGGAATAAGATGTGAGATGAATTATGTTTTTCCAAAACACAATTTTACATACAGGAGAATACTGATATACCATACATAGTTATCCTTACACATGAATGTTAAGTTTTATTGGTACGTACAAGCTAGAAAGGAGTTTAGTATTACATTTTCAGAGTTCTCATAAAAGGTTTAAGTACAAGTTTTGTTGGAGAATAAGTTGCTTTTTTTTGTTTCTCTTAATGTGGGTAATCCTGGTTCTAGGGAAAATGTCCTTTTTTTCCTCCTACACTGATCTAGGATGTCTCCCTAGTTTTCGAGGTCTGTCTACATTGAGCCGGGATGTCTCTCTAATTCCCCAGCGGTTTCTACACTGACCTAGGGTGTCTCAGTAGTTATCCGGGCCTGCGATGTCTCCCTGATAACTGAGGTTTGTCCCTATTTACCTGGGATGTCTCCGTAATTCTAGGGAAAAATGCTCCCACCAAGTTAGAGAATCATTCTGTTCCCTGTCCTCCCAGTGGTCACAGGTTTTACTGGTGTGATATTGTCATGCCATAGGTACTGAGTAAAGGAACTAGTTTTTGGGAATGGACAGCAGATGCATTTGCTGTAAGAAATGACTTACCAAAGCATAAACGTGTGGACACAGTGAGCTTTTACATCGTCCCTTTAATGTGATATAACTGAAATGTTTATTTTCCCATGGTTTTTCCTTATTCTTGTAGGTGTGGTGTTTCTATTTGGCAAAGTTTGGATCGAATTCGCCCAAACCCATGTGAGCTGTTGTGTCATGGTGAAAAACATTGAGCGAACGCTCTACTTCCTTCCGCGTGAAACGGTAAACCTTAGTAGACAGCTTCTAATTCCAAGTGTATTCTGTCTTCTGCCACTAGCCCTGTCCTTTGACAGGGCTGTGGATTATCTACAGCCTTTCTTATTGCCTGCCTCGTGACCACTGATTGTCAGCAGCTCCATTAGACATTGGGGGAAGTGGAGTGACACACTATCTGTTTTTCAACTTGTTAGAAAGAGCGTAAAAGTGCCTGAGTTTCAGTACATAATGCTGTCTCCCCCCCCCCACTCCCCATTTCCATAATTATTGGGGTTGGGAGTTTATGACTCTAAAATATGACATGGTGTTTGGCCCAGTTTTCATGGTTTTGTTATTTCCTCCACAGCCATTTTTAACAAGGTCAGTTCCATTTGCTCCTTCTTTTTATTAGGGCTTAACATCCACACTCTCCTCTCAACCCCAATTGTTTCCCATCTCAGTTGAACTGTGAAGTGTCTTGGTCAAGATTTACAACACTCTTCTCCCATTTTGTAGGATTGATCATCTTTATCTCTGGGTTTTATGATGCCATTGGGAGGACTTGGGTGTTGGATTTAGTACATTTTTGGGTCCATTTGTATCTTTGAACTCACCTTATTCTATTAAATGTTTAAGTACGTGAAGATGAAAGTTGATTTAGGCTTGGGTTTCTGGTGGTTGAAAAGATCTTATGTACAGATATTTTTTCTCCTCCCCTCCGCTCTCCATGGGAAAGCAGAAAATTGATCTAAATACAGGGAAAGAAAGTGGAACTCCAGTTACAATGAAGGATGTTTATGATGAATTTGATGAGAAAATAGCAGCAAAATATAAGATTATGAAATTCAAGTCCAAGGTTTGTATTTGGTGATAATTTTTTCAGGTCTATATATTGGTTGTTTGTTAATTTCCTGATTTAGCAAATAGTTATTGCATATCTTCTTTTTGCAAAATGCCTTCTGTGTGGCTATAATTCATTGGATGGAAATTTCATAGATAGCAATGTAAAACCAATATGTTAGATTTATAAAAATATTTATTCTTTCTCTTTAAACTGTGTATGATGTTCATTAATTTGAATAAAAAGATAACATTAGCAAAGTAATTGCTTCCAGTACTTGAAGCATAGCTTGTGTTCTTATTCTTAGATGGAGAAGAAACTGTTCTGATCTTGTTTACATTGGTTATTGCCAAGTTGTCTTGGTCAGAAGGTTAAATCTTTAAAAGTCAGGGTCTATGATGCAATTTCTGATAGAACAAAGTTCTTCTATTCGTGTGATACATATTGATCAGTTGTCTTCATTTTAGTGAGCTATTGATGCCTTTGGCCAAAGTTGTGGGGCTGTAAGTTCCTCAGCACACTGGCTATATTAACAGTGATTGCAATAAAGGGAGGATTGAGTTGCTGAAGATGAGGCTAACCATCTGAACTATTTGAGCTTTTTGACTTGTGGCTGATGGATCAGGTCTCTAAAATTCTAGAAGCAATGTGGTGCAATGGTGAAGAGCATAGGTGCTCAGGCTAGACTGCTTGTGCTTTAAGTCCTAGCCCTACCACTTCCTGGTCTGTGACCTTGAACAAGTGCTGAGTGACTTCTCTGGGCCTGTTTCTTCACCTGAGAAGTGGGGCCTTATTTCAAGAGCTGTTGGAAGGGTTAAGTCAATTAATTAGGATTAGTGATTACAACAATCCTTGGTACATAGCAAGCACTCAGTACATGTGAGCTATGATTATAATGTTTATCATTAATTTTTGTAGCAAGATGGAGTTGCTTAGTATCGAAGAGTAGCAAATAATTTAGTGCATTGACATTGTAAACATTTTTAATGTTTTATTACCTCTCTTGAATGCAAATACTTCTAAGTTCTCTACTGTCCAAAAGAAGTCTTTTTAACATTTTGTCACTGGCTATTTTAGTCCCAGTTGAGAGGGGGAAAAGGTGCTTTTTTGGCTTTATTTACCTTTGTGTTCCATAATGATTAAATACAGAGACATGCGTTGTGTATGTAATGCTTGTCAATTTAATTTGTGAAAAGTTTTTTTATCTTAATGATTTTTAAATATCAACTTACCCAGGCAGTGGAAAAGAACTATGCTTTTGAGATACCTGATGTTCCAGAGAAGTCGGAGTACTTGGAAGTTAGATACTCGGTAAGTCAAACAAAGAAAATGAATGAATTTTGCTTGAAAATGGCATTTTCCTGTTTTTGAAATTTCAACTGGCTTTCAATTAGGAGTATTGGCAGGGCTCTTCAAGCTTATAGTTCATTGAAGTGAACTTATAGTCATGAATAATTAAAATGAATAAAATGAATTTAAATATGTAGGCTATAGGTTATACTGCCTTTCTCTGCTTTCAAGTATGCATCTTTACATAAATAAGTTGAAATTGCACAACTGTTTGTCAAGTGGAATGAATGCCACAAGATGGAGTTGGACATCATTAGTCTGTTGAAGTGTCCCTCTGAGCAGTGGAAAGGTGAGAGAAGAGCGTCAGTAGCGTCACTGTAGTGCTGCTCCTGCTCCCTTGACAGACAAGGTCACTGCTGCAGGATGTTAATTAACTGGACCTTAACCTCTCTTTACCTCTCCGTTCTAGTGTTTTGATCTCATGATGTTGGAAAAGGGAAACTTAAGAAATATCTCTGACAGTGGTGATGAAAAGTACCATGGAAGCATTTTTTTTTGTAACTGTCAAAACTTTTATTTAGAAATGAATTTGAAATAACATTTCTTGCATGCCATGTGTAAATTATTAATAAAGTTGTGATGAAATACATTGCTTATGACTTGATAATTTTAGCTGTGGATTTCTAATCTGAGGGATGTATGTAGCATTCAACTGATGCACTAGTAATTATTCCTGGTCTTAAATTGCTCTATAAGCAGCAACTGTTTCAAGCATCAACAGGAAGATGATAACCAGTATCATTATTTTTTGCTCAGATAACGTAAGAAAATTACGGAATTTATTATCGGTTTGTTTAGGCTGTATTCATCAGAGCACACATGGCAATATATATAGAACTTGAGAACGTGAATATTTCTTATGAAAAGAAAAATAAAACACTGTCTCCCATAAAAAATTTTCTCCATGGAAGCATTTTGAATGAGTCCTACTCCCTTGCTTTTATTTATTTATTTATTTTGATCTGTGACTTTGTTTTTAATTTTCAAGCCTTATGATCAGATAATTTACAAATTTGTGCTAATGATAAAGCTCCTCTGCCTTAACCCTTCTGAGTTGGCAAAAGCACCATTGCCCATCACACATCTACAGTAGTTCTGCCGTTGTGTTTCTGAATACCTGTTTTTTTTTAAGACAATCCTGAATTATAACTTAGTCTGACTTTGTAGAGAATTCACAAGCAAGTTTCCTAACATATCTTGTCACAGTGAATTTTAAAAGCATCTGATCTTAAAGATCATCTATAAAATGTGAAAAGTACTAAATATTCTTTATTTGATGCTATACATAAACCACACTAAAATTCCTTTCATTAAGTAAAACGCAATATTTTAGATGGAGAATTTTAATTAAATTGGCGTAGTTAAGACCAAAAAGATAAAGTGGATGTGTCAGTATATCTTCAGCCCTTGCCTTAACAGGCAAACGAACACAACTTGAAACACAGGTGAATCTTGCTGGTCTATGAGACAGTTAAGGGAGCTTCTCAATATTTAAATATATTAATATAACCAGTTATAGAAATCTAAATATAAAACCAATCTCCTATAGGGTTTGAGAAGGCATTCACCGTATCGCTGAAAAGTTTAACATTCCTTATTTAAGTTTAATCATCTCTTTAGAAGGGGAAAACAGTGATAGTACTTTTTGAACCAGAATTACTATCGAAATTCAAAAAACTGACTATATTCATTTAGCCACAAGCCAATCTTATTTAAATCAGGACAGAAATATTACCTCAGCCATTCATGATCTGAATTCTAGTGTATGGGATCAATTTAAATATGGTACACATAAAAAGTCATGAGACATTTGTTTCATAATAAATAAGGCAGTGGCCAACGATTATGCATTAGTAGCTTTTTTGAGATAAGCTATCAAGTCTGCCCTTTCTCCCTTCTTCTTAATGCCAGCGAAGAACATTTTTGTTCCAGGGATGTACTTCTTGGGATTCTCCAAATACTCCCATCAGCGTCTCCTCTCCCCAGGTGATGCCTTTGTTCTTGTTGGCATCTGTGTAAGAGAATCTGAAAGTCTGAGCTGTCTTTCACTCAAACAGACCATGGAGATTTGGCCCAGTCTTGTGCTTGCCTCCCTTTTCCACAGTATGGCACTGGGCACACTACTGAACAAAAATCTTCTTGCCCTTCTCAACATCACCCATTTTTAAATCGTTCTTTCTCCGTGCACGACTAAGAGGTTCCCGCTCGCAAGCCGAACGTCCCGCTCTCTTGCTTTCATTCTTCTAACGGAGTTGTATTTATTTGGCTATTCTTTATCAGTAAGGTATGTACAGCTCTGGACAGAAATCCTCTTTTGCAGGAGCTTCTTGGCCCATTTTTCTTCTGATGGGTGTCATCAAGATGCATTATTTTGTCATTGTGAATTGTTTTTGTTTCCTACTGTGAATTGTTATGGATTTCATTTGTGGCAAATTACATTTCATATATATCAAAGGGGTTTCTTCTGGTGGTTCATAGAGAGACTTTTGTTTATTTCAAATATAGACTTTGGAAAATGTGAAGTAATAGTTTTAAACAAAAAAAGATTTTTTTTTTGTCTTTGCCTTTTTCAGGCTGAAATGCCACAGCTTCCTCAGGATTTGAAAGGAGAAACTTTTTCTCATGTATTTGGGACCAACACATCCAGCTTGGAACTGTTCTTGATGAACAGAAAGATCAAAGGACCTTGTTGGCTCGAAGTAAAAAATCCACGTAAGGGAAAATTTACTTTCAGAATGCTAAGTAAATTGCTGTTAGATGCGGTTTCTAGAAGTTAAAGAATTGGACTCAATTTCAGTGCGACCACTTCCTTTTTAATGTTAGTTTCTTTAAGGTTTTCCTTGAGTGAGTATAGGAAGTACGTTTGAAATCACTCTTTCACCGTGGTGCTTAGCATTTTAGTGGGAAGGAGGTTTTAGCTAGCCTACTCGGGCATTTGGGTGCATCCTTCATTGTGTTGCTGTCAGCGTGGACTTCCAACCTGGCTGATGTGGCTCAGCTGTTCTACATAGTGAACTGCTGACTTCTGAAGGAGCAAAACATCACTGCCCGGTGTGGATAGTGCATGTATGGTCTCTTACCTGATGTTTTTCAATACTTGCATTTGTGATACTTTGTTTTGTCTTCATGAATCTCTTAAAACCGTTTTTTTTTAAATTTATTTATTTATTGTTGGTTCATTGGTTTGTTTATTTATTTATTTTTGGCTGTGTTGGGTCTTCGTTTCTGTGTGAGGGCTTTCTCTAGTTGCGGCAAGCGGGGGCCAGTCTTCATCACGGTGCGCGGGCCTCTCACACGGAGCACAGGCTCCAGACGCGCAGGCTCAGTAGTTGTGGCTCACGGGCCTAGTTGTTCCACGGCATGTGGGATCTTCCCAGACCAGGGCTCGAACCCGTGTCCCCTGCATTGGCAGGCAGATTCTCAACCACTGCGCCACCAGGGAAGTCCCAAAACTGTTTTTTTTTTTTTATTCCTCTAAGGCAGTGCTGTGACTTTTACAAACCTATTTTGGGTCTTGGATTTTTTGGAAAGTCAGATGAAAGCTGTGGACTTTTTTCCCAGGAAAATGAACATATGTATACACACACGAAGATTTGCATACAATCCAATAACGTGGTTTAGTTTTAGTTAGATGTTATAATAAGACATTCTTAGTAGAAGGTAGGATTGAAGACAATCTCGGTTAATCACAGATGTCTTAATTATAGTAACTTTTCTTTTTCAGCAAATAGCTATTGATCTGTTGTTCCTATTCTTTTTCAGAGCTCTTGAATCAGCCAATCAGTTGGTGTAAAGTTGAGGCAGTGGCCTTGAAACCGGACCTGGTGAACGTAATTAAGGATGTTGGTCCTCCTCCACTTGTGGTCATGTCTTTGAGCATGAGGACAATGCAGAATGCAAAGACACATGAAAATGAGGTAAAGAAACAGGACAGATTTTGTACCTATGCCAGAGGTGCGATACTTCTTGCACTTGTATAGCTTTTCTGTAAGGGGAGGTTGTTCTTTTTGGAAGGGAAAGAATACTAATTCACTACCAAACTCCATTTTGAAGAATGAATTGAATTTGTCTGGTTTGGAGGGTTTTTTTATTTAAAGACTTAAATTGCTGGACTTTGTGTTTTTAAATTTTTTTATTTTGGAGAACTTCAGATGGACATAGAATAATATAATGAACTCCTATATACCCATCACTCATATTCACCATTTAGCAAGATTTTGTCACACTTGTTTATCGCCCCCCTTCTTCTTTTTTCCTCCTGAAGTATTTTGAAGCTAATCTCAGACATTGTGTCATTTTACCCCTGTATACTTTGGTTTGCATCTCTCAAAACATGCACACTTTCTTATAGAATACCATTATCACCCCTATTAACATTAACAGTGATTCCTTGATACCAGCTAAAATACCTAGTCCATAGTCACATGACTCTATTTCTCAGAAATGTCTTTTTTTTTTTTTTTTGCGGTACGCGGGCCTCTCACTGTTGTGGCCTCTCCCGTTGCAGAGCACAGGCTCCGGACGCGCAGGCTCAGCGGCCATGGCTCACGGGCCCAGCCGCTCCGCGGCATGTGGGATCTTCCCGGACTGGGGCACGGACCCGCATCCCCTGCATCGGCAGGCGGACTCTCAACCACTGTGCCACCAGGGAAGCCCTCAGAAATGTCTTTTAACAGTTGATTTATTTGAGTCAGGATTTATAGAAGATCCACAGACGGTGTTTAATTTTTGTTTCTTGAATCTCTTTTAAATGTGAGCAGCTCCCTCCCACCCCCTCCAGCTTTTTCAGTGACGTTGACTTATTGAGGAATCACTGTTAGTGGTCTCAATGAATGACCCATTTTCTGTATTTGTTTGCTTCCTCGTGTCTGTGGATTTCTTCCTGTATATCAGGGGTTGGCAAACTGTGGCCTGCGGGCAAATCTAGCCCATCACCTGTTTCTGTAAATAAAGTTCACTGGAAGACAGCATGTCTGTTCGTTCACATATTATCTACAGCTGCTTTTGTACCACGGCAGCAAAGTTAGTAGTCATGGCAGAGACTCTGTGACCTGAAAGGCTAAAATATTTACTTTTTGGCCCTTTACAGAAAAAAGTATCCACCCCTGCTCATTAGCACTGCCGAATTGATTAGGTTCAGGTTTAACTTTTTTTGGCCAAAATACTGTGTAGGTGGTACAGTGTATTTCACGTTGGGTTGTATCAGTAGGCACGTAATGTCTGGTTAAACCACTGTTAGTGGGGCTATCATTGATTAGTAGGTTCAAGTTTTTTAACCTCGGCGATACTGATGTTTGGGCCGAATGAACCTGTTGTGGGAGCTGTCCTGTGCATTGTGGGATGTTTAACAGTATCCCTGGCCTCCACCCAATGCCAAATATCACCGCTACCGCCTAGTTCTGACAACCAGAAATGCCTTCAGACATCTCTAAATGTCCCCTGGGGACTGCGGGCAAAATTGTTCCTGGTTGAGAACCACTGATCTAATTTTTGCCTAAATTAGATATTTCATTAGGAGTTGTAAAATGGTCTTCTAATTCCGTCATCCTTTCCATGTTTATTAGTTAAGCATGTGAAATATTAGAATGATTATTAGTTAAATTTTTCTATAAAATTAACTTTTCCTCATTAACCAGTACTATTTGGTTATGCTGCAATACTTTATATAGGAAAGAAGAGATAAATGTGTACTTCTTTCTCTTTCGCTGCCAGTTTTCTGAGAGGGAAGTTGGGGACCTACATTATGTGCACTGTTGACACATGATTTGTTTATTTTTCTTGTTACTTATTTTTGCTTCGTCTTTTATGGACTATCATTATAAACTCATGGGCTTTATATATACTTAGTATATTTCAATCTGTTTCATTCATTAATTATTCTTGTTATTTTTGCTGCTTAAATTGTCTCTCTTTGTTCGATGGGAGCGTCTTTGTGTTTGCTTCTAAATCCTTTGACATTGATGGGGATCTTTTTTAACAGCCTTTTGGCAATTTTTTTTCGTATGTGATTTGATCTTTTAATAATAGTTGATATAGTAGATATTTATTAGTTAAGTGTTTGGGGAAAATTTAATTAGTTAAAAAAAATCCTTCCAGCACCCAGAGTGAGGTTTCTAAATACCATTTCCCCAGAAAGGAAATAGGGTTTTGTGAAGAAATAGCTGATTTGGGGCAGGAAATGTCCAGGATAAGCCTGGAACTTCTTGTTATACTAGAAAGCGAGGACGATATTAAAATCTACTGAAGATATGTCAGAAGGACTCAAGAGTAAACTTGAAGAGTTTCCTACACCAAAGATGGGACAATTTGAGCATGTATAAGTATAACTGCAACAGATTGAAACATACGACTTCATAATGATACTGTAAACACAGCACCGCATCGCTCATCTGTGAAGAAAGCTAGGGAACTAACTCATTATTTTGAAAACTGGTAAATAAATAGATTGAATCAAGCATTTATCTTGACTTTTTTGAACATATATTGTATCTCAGGTAACCAAATAATCGATATGGGGAAGTTTGTCTTCATAGAAGCTTTCCAGCTAATAAATAAATAAAATAAAGGAAAAATTGAATGTGACCACTTTGCAATCTCTAATGAGATAATGGATCTAGGCAGTGATTTTCAGAGGCTGCTAGTATCACTAGAGTAGAGATAACCAGACCCGATGTGATAACCAGTGATCTGTAGCACCTCCAAAGAATTCTTGCCAAAAAATCTGATTTTTATCAAGCCTTCAGATCCACATATGAATATACAGGCAGTGCAGAAACAGAAGAACATGTTAAATGACATTATTGGGATACGAGCAGCAGAGTCTTTACTGGGGGGGCACTCTACGGGGCAAAACCACCCAGTTTCTTCAACAAATAAATTGCAAGAAATAATAGATGGGGAGGAGTTGTACTTAGACAGTTTAACATATCACCTGGTTGCAAAGTATGGACTTATTTGGTAAATAAAATTGAGATAGTTGGGAAAACATGAGAATTTGAATCCTGCCTGGATATTTAATGATTTTAAGGAAACACTGTTAGTTGAATTAGCTGAGATGATTGTATTGCATTTTAAAAACTTCTCATCTTTTAAAGTAATGGCTCTCAATTCGGTGAGATTTTAACCCTCAAGGGGTTTTGGGCCATGTCTGGAGACATTTTTGGTGTCACAACTTGGAGACTGGGGAGTGGGGAGCGGTGCTGTTGGCAGCCAGGGATGCTGCTAAATGTCCCACAATGCACAGGGCAGCCCCACAGCAAAGAATTATTCGGCCTAAAATGTCCATAGCGCTGAGATTGAGAAACCTTGGTTAGGGATACCTGCTGACATATTTCTGGATAAAGTGATAGGTATGCATTTTGCTTCAGAATAATGTGGGGTAGGGCTGTTGATGAGTTGATGATTGAAGCTGGGTCATCGGCGTATGAGAGTTGATTTTATTATTCTATTTTTTTATTTGTTTAAATACTTCCGTAATAAAAAATTAAAGTATTCTTACGGATTAAAATCTGTATCTTTTTCTATTCTCGGTGGTTGTGGTGAGAATGCAGACTGCGTAGTAGGTATCTGATAAGTGATTTTCTCCTCCTTTCTTGGCAGATTATTGCTGTGGCAGCATTGGTGCATCACAGCTTCGCACTAGATAAAGCACCCCCACGGCCTCCCTTTCACTCACACTTCTGTGGTATGTATTTTTTTAGCTGGTTTATTAATGGCTTAATTTTTATTTTGTTTTTTCTCCAGCTGTTGGATCAGTAACTTAAAAAAAAATGCTTTTAAGATACTTTAAATTGAAGTATAGTTGATTTACAGTACTCTGTTAGTTTCAGGTGTACAGCAAAGTATTCGGTTATATATAATATATATCTATCCTTTTCAGAATCTTTTCCACTATACGTTATTACAGGATATTGGCTCTAGTTCCCTGTGCTCTACAGTAGGTCCTTGTTGCTAATCTGTTTCATGTATAGTAGTTTGTATCCGTTAATCCCATCCTCCTAATTTATCATACCCCCCACCACCGCCCATCCCCTTTGGTAACCATAAATTGGTTTTCTATATCTGTGAGTCTGTCTGTTTCTGTTTTGTATATAGGCTCATTTGTGTTATTTTGTAGATTCCACATATAAGTGGTAGCATATAATATTTGTCTTTCTCTGACTTATTTCACGTAGTATGATATTCTCTAGGTCCATTCATGTTGCTGCAAATGGCAATATTTCATTCCTTTTTATGGCTGAGTAACACTCCATTTGTGTGTGTGTGTGTGTGTGTGTGTGTGTGTGTGTATACACACACACCACATCTTCTTAAACCAGTTGTCTATCAATGGGCCCTTGGGTTGTTTCTGTGCCTTGGCTATCGTAAACGGTGCTGCTATGAACATTGGGATATGTTTATCTTTTCGAATTAGAGTTTTCGTCTTTTCTGGTTATATGCCCAGGAGTGGGATTGCTGGGTTATATGGTAGTTCTATTTTTAGATTTTTAAGGAACCTCCATACTATTCTCCATAGTGGCTGCACCAATTTACATTCCCACCAACAGTGCAGGAGGGTTCCCTTTTCTCCCCACCCTCTCCAGCATTTATTGTTTGTAGAATTTTTGATGACGGCCATTCTGACCGGTGTGAGGTGATACCTCATTGTAGTTTTGATTTGCATTTCTTTAATGATTAGTGATGTTGAACATTCTTTCATGTGTTTGTTGGCAATCTGTATATCTCCTTTGGAGAAATGTCTATTTAGGTCTTCTGCCCATTTTTGGATTGGGTTGTTTGTTTTTTTGATACTGAGCTGCATGAGCTGCTTGTAAATTTTGGAGATTAATCCTTTGTCAGTTGCTTCATTTGCAAATACTTCCTCCCATTCTGAGGGTTGTCTTTTCATCTTGTTTATGGTTTCCTTTGCTGTGCAAAAGCTTTTAGGTTTGAGTAGGTCCCATTTGTTTATTTTTGGTTTTGTTTGGTAAGGAAGTTTTTTTTTTGGTCAGTTGTGGACCCTAAGTTTTATTGGACTGGTTGCTCCTATTCAGCTGTTTAATTTTTTTCTAGGAGCGGAAGTCGGGAGGCAGTTTGGTATCTTTTTCTCTGTTCCAGTGGTTACTCTATTGTGGTAGAGTAGTTTTTTTCTTCTGGGTCAAAGTTATGCTGTAGCTGTTTTCTTTTCATGATGTCACCCTAAAAGCCTGTCATAGAAGCCTGGCCAAAGTTTTCTGTGTGATGAGGCAAGATGCCAAGGGATAAATAAATGTTTACCTATTTGGGCAGAGTTATGGTAATATCGTGCTGGAGTTGGAAATAGTTGAAACTATTCCACAGAATTCTGCGTGCCATGAGGCAGTCTCCACCGTGGATTATGATGTATTGCATGTTGAGAACTTGGCCAGTTAAATAGTCATTTTTTTGTAAAAAATAAAATAAGGGCACGACACTATTGATGTGTTATGCTTCCCGGGTTATTTTCCAGCCCAGAACCAGAGATTAACTGGGGCAGCATCTCCTGTCAGGTTTCTTGGATACTAGGAAAGTGGGACAAGGGAAGCAAGCAGAGAAGGGAGGGTGATGTGTTATTTTTGTGAAGTTTTACCCTTTAAGTTGGGTTGAATACACAAAACAAAGTGATGTTGAGAATAGTTTGGAAAATATGTGGAAGAGAGAGTCATGAGCTCATTTCAACATTTACCTCCTCAGAGTATGTCACTGTATGAACAGCTGTTGTGAATGACAGGGAGTCGAGAGTGTAGTGGGGGAAGCTTTGGTCATCTTTACTATCCTAGCTTTGAGAAGTTTGGACTGAGTTCCTCCATTGTATGCTGGTTGAGGTTTTGGTGGTGGTGGGCATTTCCTTTGGGAAAGACTTAAATATCTTCCATTCTGACTTAGATGGATAGCAAATGTTTCATCAAAGCAGTTTTAACAGTTGTAGGGACTTAGGGCTCTGTACTTGGGTATTCTTTTTTTTTCAGATTTAATCTTCTAAACTTTTAAAAAATTGAGGTATAATTGACATGTAACATTGTATGACTTTCAGGTATGCAACATAATAATGCCATATTTGTATATGTAGCAAAATGATCACCACAATAAGTCTAGTTAACATCCATCACCATAGTTACAAACTTCTCTTTTCTTGTGACGAGAAGTTTTAAGATTTTCTCTCTTAGCAACTTTCAAATATGCAATACGGGGTTATTAACTGTAGTCACCATGCTGTACATTACATACCCAAGGCTTATTTATTTTATAACTAGAAGTTTGTACCTTTTTACCCCCTTCACCCATTTCGTGCACTGCCCCCACAATCACCATCTGATCTCTGTATCTGTGAGCTCATTTTTTTCATTTTCTTTTCTGTTTTTGTTATTCCACATGTAAGTGAGATCATACTGTATTTGTCTTTCTCTGCCTTATTTCTCTTAGCATAATGCCCTCTGGATCCATCTGTGTTATCGCAAGTGGCGAGTTACTGTTTTCATTTTCTTCAGATAAATACCCAGAAGTGGAATTGCTGGATTATATGGTTCTATTTTCAACTTTTTGAGGAAATTCCATGACTGTACCAGTTTACATTCTCACCAACTGTGCTCAAGGTTTCCCTTTTCTCTCCATCCTCTCCAACCAACACTTTTTATCTCTTCTCTTTTTGATAATAACCATTCTAGCAGGTGTGGGTAATATCTCATTGTGGTTTTGCATTTCTCTGATGATTTGTGATGTTCAGTACCCTTTCCTGTACCTGGTGGCCTTCTGTATGTCTTTAGAAAAATGTCTGTTCAGCTCCCCTGCCCATTTTTTAATCAGGTTGTTTGTTTTCATTGTATGAATTTAAAAATATATATATGTTGGATATTAATGCTTTATCAGATATATGATCTACAAATATTTTCTCCCATTCAGTAGGTTGCCTTTTCATTTTGTTGATGGTTTCCTTTGCTGTGCAGAACTTTATACTTTGGTGTAGTCCCACTTATTTATTTTTGCTTTTGATGCCTTTGGTTTTGGTGTCAAATCCAAAAAGTCATTGCCACGACTGCTGTCAAGGAGCTTACTGTCTATGTCTTCTTTTAGGAGTTGTTTTTCTTTTTTGAGGGGAGCGGGGGGGCATGCCATATGGCATGCGGGATCTTAGTTCCTGACCAGGGATTGGACCCGTGCCCCCTGCATTGAGAGTATGGAGTCTTAACCACTGGACCACCAGGAAGGCCCTCTTCTAGGAGTTTTATGGTTTCTGATCTTATGTTCAGGTTTGTTTTTTTTAAATAAATTTAGTTTTATTTATTTATTGTTGGCTGTGTTGGGTCTTCGTTGCTGCGTGCGGGCTTTCTCTAGTTGTGGTGAGCGGGGGCTACTCTTTGTTGCAGTGCACGGACTTCTCATTGTGGTGGCTTCTCTTGTTGCGGAGCATGGGCTCTAGGCGTGTGGGCTTCAGTAGTTGTGGCACGTTGGCTCAGTAGTTGTGGCTCACGGACTCTAGAGCACAGGCTCAGTAGTTGTGGAACATGGGCTTAGTTGCTCTGCGGCATGTGGGATCTTCCTGGACCAAGGCTTGAACCCGTGTCCCCTGCATTGGCAGGCATATTCCTAACCACTGCGCCACCAGTATGTTCAAGTTTTTAATCCATTTTGAGTTACTTTTTTGTGTATGGTGTAAGATAGTGGTCCAGTTTTATTCTTTTGTGTGTGGTTGTCCAGTTTTCCCAACATCAGTTTTTGGAGAGACTCTCCTTTCTCCATTGTATGTTCTTGGTTCCTTTGTCATAAATTAATCGACCATGTTATGTATGAGTTTATTTCTGGGCTCTCTGTATGTCTATTTTTATGCCAACATCATACTGTTTTGATTACTGTAGCTTTGTAATGTAGTTTGAAATCAGGGAGTATGATGCCTCCTGCTTTGTTCTTCTTTTTCAAGATTGCCCTGGCTATTTAGGGTCTTTTGTGGTTCCATATGAATTTTAGGATATGTAGTTTGTTTTGGCAACTATTTAGAGATCAAGGGGAATTTATTTATATTTAAGATGATTTCCATTCAGAAACTTGCAGTGTATGTGTACTTGAAATTGGACTAAGATGGGTGTTGGAATCTTTATTTTTTTTCCTTTTTACAGTTGTGTCTAAACCAAAGGATTGTATTTTTCCATATGATTTTAAAGAAGGCATTAAGGAAAAGGTAAAGAACTCACTGTTTATTCCTTTTAAATATGAAATATGTATTTGTTTAAAAAGAGAAAAGGAGAATGCTATGGATTAGTAGAAATATGCTATTTTATATGTTAATTTATTAGATCTATTCTTGTTAGATTGGACTATGGCATTAACCCATTAAAAATGTATTAGAAGTTTAAAACTAGAAGTGTTATTTAACAATGTTTAAATGTTTTACTTCCTGGAAATAATGGGATTTGACACTTTATTAATAGATGGGTGGTCTCAAACCCTCCTTCAGATAACTTAATTGGAAGCTTTTCCAAAATTGCATGATCACATGATTAGTGTTTTGGGAAAGTGTTGGGTAAAGCCCACCCCACCCCCACCCCGCTAACTTGAAGGAAGTCAAGAGAAGTTGAGAACGCTGTGGATATTAAAGGTGACATATATTGGGAAGGTTGGTGTGGGCTGGCTATAATTGATCAGTGATCTCTAAACTCCCAGTATACTCCATGAAGAAGTTTTCACGAGTCCTTAATAAAAATGGGGGGGGGGTAGTATAATGTGAGTTTTTCATAAAAGTAAACGTATTCAATATGAAGAATTTTATTTTTGGAGAGTATGTTTTTTATTTTATGAAATGCCTGGGTTGGTAAATGTGTAGGTTTTAAAATTTTTTTTTAAAGTCTTCACTTGCCAAAATTAAAAGTTAGCAACCTTATCAGGTTCCACTTACTTTAAATTGGTTTGAGAAGTCCAGTAGTCTGGGGGTACTATTGGATCAGGCTATTATTTGTGAAGTGCCCTGAATTAGTAAGTAAAATGACCTTGGAAAATTCCATTAGAGTCAAACTGATATTTTTTAAACCTGAGCTAGTTGTAGAAAACATAGCTATCAACTTCATTTTAAGAGTCTTAGTAAGAGTGGATCTTTTGAATATCTGATTTATATTGAGTAATCCAAGTGGAAGCCTTTTGTGTGTAGATAGGTTTTATTTAAGACACTTAATTCTTACATGTATGTTTGTTTTTAGTCTAGTTTCTTATTTATGGGTTTTTACACTACTATTTGGGATTAGTTTATACAGTCCTTGGGATCTCTTTATGTGGTAAATACATAAACAACAAAGTCTACCAGGGATTATATAGGAAAGTAAGTAATGTTTTTGATAGGTACTCTGATTCAGGTGCTATAAAATGTGTCCAGATACACAAGCGTGTCCCTATGGAGGGACGTTTCTGCACTCGATAGTGCTCAGCACTTAAAATTTTGCTTCATTCACATGTTTATTACTTGAATGAGCTCCTCAGAGATTTTGTGCAACTATTACTGTGAAATCTAGAATCAAGAATTTCATTGCTGCATTTAATTTTGAAATGGATCATTTCTTTTAACCCTAAGAAATCTTATCCTGCTTGAACAAGGAGCCAAGGTATAGTAGTTGAGAGTAAAGATAAGTGACTGGTATGTTTTTGTCTAACAGAATGTGAAGGTTGAGGTTGCTGCAACAGAAAGAACACTGCTAGGTTTTTTCCTTGCAAAAATTCACAAAATTGATCCTGATATCATTGTGGTGAGTAGATGTTTGACCATATTGTGGGGAAGCTCTTCATTCCATAGTTCTTTTCAGTGTGACTTGATTGGTACTTTTTGAGCAGTGGAGAATCTTTTCAGAGTGAAATAACCCTGTGGACTGGTGGGAATTGCTATACTTTCTCCTAACAGAAAGGAGAAAAAACTCCAACCTACTATAAGATACTTTTTTTTCCCCTCTAATAGAAAAGCAACTCACGAATTACTGTTGAAGTTTAGGATACTCCTGTTATTTATAGTTAGAGAGCAACCCAGAAGTAAGTCAACTCATGTCAGCTGTTAATAGCTCCAAAATTTTGGCTTAGTGGCCCAGCAGTATAATGTCACAGGAGTGAATTCCCTTGGTTTGGTGCATATCCCCAAAGTGTAAGTATTTTAATTTTATGAGCTCAGTGGATCTCTGGCATATTCCTTTGAGAGCTCGTGGCTAGGAGTCTTTTTTTCTCTTGATGACTGAGTAGCTCCTACTAAATAGTAAGAGGTAATAATTCATTGAGTTGTCTTTGCCACAGTTCCGAAGAGTCCTAAAACAACATTTTGCTTTGTGTTTCCTCCAGCCTTCCTTAGTTTGTAGACTCCTATCAAGGAGTTCTTCCTTTTGTCTTTTTTCTGGGTTAATGGACCAATCACATTATTTTGTGCTTTTGGGTTTTTTGGAGGGAAGTAGCATATAAATGCCTATATTTTAAGTGTAACATCAGTAATTTGGTTACATTGAAGCCTTGTGAAAAATGTTTGCCGTATATTTCTGTGTTCGTTTTTGCTCTTGGACGCCTCTCTGGAAGATGGTGTAGCCAAGTACTGAGAGCCTGTAGGTTGCTACCAGTGTCTCTGCACCCGCTTCCCTTATGGTATTTCAGGAGCCATCTTGAAAGTGCTGGGAAGATTCTGTCCACAGTGCCCTCCTGTGGTACTCTGGCTCAGCACCAGGCCCTCACCCAATCTCCACTAGTAGTCTCTCTCTTGGACCCCAAGGAGATATCCTGGAGTCTAGGGTAGCTGGCCTGCTCTAGGGTGTAAGAGCCAAGACTTTGTGAGAAATCCAAACTGAAAGAAGAGAGAATCCTGACATGGGTTTGAGTCCCTAATCCCAGGCATGATAATTTGGAAATGAGACTTCCTCATGTCCTTTGGGTCTCTTAGTTTAATAGACAAACTTGCCATAAATATATAGTGGTATATATTTTTAATTAAAATTAGTGACAAATATGTTTATTAATTTATTTTAAACTTCATCTAGTTTAACTTACTAGAATAAACATAATTCACATGATGGGAATTATCATTACAGACATGGAAAATTTGGTAATATTTTTGAGATTTTTTTACTCGGGATGGTTTTGTTTCCATGTTTTTAGCAAAGTTCTTATTTGAAGTATGGAGTGATAGTATATGTTTATTTAGTTGCACATTGATTAAGAGTCTAAATCAGTAGTGTTTGAACTCAGTTCTTTAGGAAGAAACTAGATGCACTTCCTCCGTTTTCTAGAGATGTCTATGTAAACTGTCACGCAACATAGCTGGGTTCTTGGTTTTTAAGGAAGTAAGAAGAAATTGTTTGAATACAGCTTTTACTGATCAGCTAAAAAGTATGGGACATTAAAATTTGCATGAGACTGTGAAGCATGAGTTGCAAATTAAAAGACATCATATGAACCTTGCATCAATTAGGATAAAATAAAGTTTATTCCAGCAATCTGCTTAGCAGCCTTGTTAATGTCAAGGCTAATGAATGCTGCTGATGAATAAATTCCTGAAGAAGAAAGGACCCCAATCGGAGGTAAGCTCATGAGGCCTTCAATTAGAGACCAGAAAAAGAAAGGGCAAAGAAATTCTATGCATATGAAGATAAATCCTCTAATTTGCGTTTCTTATAATGTTATTGGCTGCCTTCTTTTTCTCACTAGGGTCATAATATTTATGGGTTTGAACTGGAAGTGCTACTTCAGAGAATTAATGTGTGCAAAGTTCCTTACTGGTCCAAGATAGGTCGGCTGAAGCGATCCAACATGCCAAAGCTTGGGGTAATAATAATTTTCAAAATCTTAACTTCTCTATTTGGTTTCTTTATATGAAGTAGCTACCAGGGAGTACCCTGTGCTTCTTTGACTAGGAATCTGTTGCCTTATGATAGGACATTTTAACTTTGGCACTAAACACCTTTTCCTTTGAATTCAGCATTTTATTGGTAAAAACCACTGGTAGTTTTTTTTTTTTTTAACATCTTTATTGGAGTATAATTGCTTTACAATGGTGTGTTAGTTTCTGCTTTATGACAAAGTGAATCAGTTATACATATACATATGTTCCCAAAACTCTTCCCTCTTAGGTCCCCCTCCCTCCCACCCTCCGTATCACACCCCTCTAGGTGGTCACAAAGCACCGAGTTGATCTCCCTGTGCTATGCGGCTGCTTCCCACTAGGTATCTATTTTACGTTTGGTAGTGTATGTATGTCTATGCCACTCTCTCACTTCGTCACAGCTTACCCTTCCCCCTCCCCATATCCTCAAGTCCATTCTCTAGTAGATCTGTGTCTTTATTCCCATCTTACCCCTAGGTTCTTCATGACCTTTTTTTTTTTCTTAAGTTCCATATATATATGTTAGCATATGGTATTTGTTTTTCTCTTTCTGAGTTACTTCATTCTGTATGACAGACTCTAGGTCCATCCACCTCACTACAAATAACTCAATTTCGTTTCTTTTTATGGCTGAGTAATATTCCATTGTATATATGTGCCAAATCTTCTTTATCCATTCATCCAATGATGGACACTTAGGTTACTTCCATGTCCTGGCTATTGTAAATAGAGCTGCAATGAACATTTTGGTACATGACTCTTTTTGAATTATGGTTTTCTCAGGGTATATGCCCAGTAGTGGGATTGCTGGGTCGTATGGTAGTTCTATTTGTAGTTTTTTAAGGAACCTGATACAAATAGATGGAGAGATATACCATGTTCTTGGATTGGAAGAATCAACATTGTGAAAATGACTCTACTACCCAAAGCAATCTACAGATTCAATACAATCCCTATCAAACTACCACTGGCATTTTTCACAGAACTAGAACAAAAAATTTCACAATTTGTATGGAAACACAAAAGACCCCGAATAGCCAAAGCAATCTTGAGAACGAAAAATGGAGCTGGAGGGGGCTTCCCTGGTGGCGCAGTGGTTGAGAGTCTGCCTGCCAATAAAGGGGACACGGGTTTGTGCCCTGGTCCGGGAAGATTCCACATGCCACAGAGCGGCTGGGCCCATGAGCCGTGGCCGCTGAGCCTGCGCGTCTGGAGCCTGTGCTCCGCAACGGGAGAGGCCACAACAGTGAGAGGCCCGCATACCGCCAAAAAAAAAAACGAGCTGGAGGAATCAGGCTCCCTGACTTCAGACTATACTACACACCTACAGTAATCAAGTCAGTATGGTACTGGCACAAAAACAGAAATACAGATCAATGGAACACGATAGAAAGCCCAGAGATAAACCCACGCACATATGGTCACCTTATCTTTGATAAAGGAGGCAAGAATATACAGTGGAGAAAAGACAGCCTCTTCAGTAAGTGGTGGTGGGAAAACTGGACAGCTACATGTAAAAGTATGAGATTAGATCACTCTAACACCATACACAAAAATTAGCTCAAAATGGATTAAAGACCTAAATGTAAGGCCAGAAACTATCAAACTCTTAGAGGAAACATAGGCAGAACACTCTATGACATAAATCACAGCAAGATCCTTTTTGACCCACCTCCTAGAGAAATGGAAATAAAAACAAAAATAAACAAATGGGAACTAATGAAACTTCAAAGCTTTTGCACAGCAAAGGAAACCATAAACAAGACCAAAAGACAACCCTCAGAATGGGAGACAATATTCGCAAATGAAGCAACTGACAAAGGATTAATCTCCAAAATTTACATGCAGCTCAATAACAAAAACAAACAACCCAATCCAGAAATGGGCAGAAGACCTAAATAGACATTTCTCCAAAGAAGATATACAGACTGCCAACAAGCACATGAAAGAATGCTCAACATGATCAATCATTAGAGAAATGCAAATCAAAACTACCATGAGATATCATCTCATACCAGTCAGAATGGCCATCATCAGAAAATCTAGAAACAATAAATGCTGGAGAGAGTGTGGAGAAAAGGGAACCCTCTTGCACTGCTGGTGGGAATGTGAATTGGTACAGCCACTATGGAGAACAGTATGGAGGTTCCTTAAAAATCCACTGGTAGTTTTAAAAATCAGCTCTTAGAATCTAGAGACAGCACATGTTTGTTAGCTCCACTTGGGCATCCCTGAGAGCAGAGTTGCGGGTTCTTGTTAAGGGAGGAGATTGGAAGGAGGAATGGGGGTTGGGGGAGGGGAGCAGACACTGAGTATGTGAGAAGACAACGGGCAGCATGCCTTCTGTGTTCGTTCTCTCTCACAGTAGCTCCAGGTTTATTGCACATTCTCACAGGGGTGGCAGAACTTGTTCAAGATCTTAGAGCTAGTAAAGGGAAGAACTAAAATTTTGAATCCAGGCCCCGTGTGACTCTTGTAAAGCTTGTCACTTCTCATTCTACCTGCTTGCTTCACTGAAGGGAGGTTGGGTGGTTTTGGATGAAGCACCTTCATTTCCTAAACCTGACAGTGCTCAGCGCTTGAAATCTTATTTTAGTCAAAGCCTTATCAGTAGAACGGCATGCTGCCTCATCAGAGAACTTAGGACTCTACCGTTATAATGCTCTCCAGAGGATTCTGCTGCCACAGTTTGGAGTTGGGAGCCAGTGCTCTTGCTTCTTTTCCTATTCATATCTTTATGGCGGTAGAGTTGTTATAAACACTTCATCCAAACACTTGCTTTGCTAACTCCTTACCCCCTTCAGGGTTCTTTATATGGCATCTTCTCAGTGAGGTCTGCACGATCACCCTATTTAAGATGTAGTCCCCCCAAATTCCTTTTTCCCCTCACCCTGTTCTATTTTCTCTTTTCCGTGTACTTAATGACCTCCTAAAACTATATAATTTCTTTTTTTTGTTGTATATTTCAATTGAGACCAGGAATCTTTTCTATTTTGCTCACCGCTATATCCCTATATTCCAAGTGCCTGGAACAGTGTCAGATACGTAGTCAGTGTTCAAAAATATTTGATTGATGGCTGAATGAATGCATGAATGGAACAATGAGAGTTTCATCATTGTAATTTTGGGACTAGCCTCAAAGCAAGTTAGAATGAAATGTTCTCAGTATCTGTTCTTCCATGGGATTTGCTTTTTTTCCTCCCCTTGTAGGGCAGGAGTGGATTTGGTGAAAGAAATGCTACCTGTGGCCGAATGATCTGTGATGTGGAAATTTCAGCAAAGGAATTGATTCGTTGTAAAAGCTACCATTTGTCTGAACTTGTTCAACAGATTCTGAAAACTGAAAGGGTTGTAATCCCAATGGAAAATGTACGAAATATGTACAGGTATGATCATGGATGCTTCAGAATTTGTCTGTCTTGAAATTAACAACAGCAAGACACCAGAATCATCCTTAGGCTGGAGAGACAGGAGCCTGTGGTGTTATGAAGGGGGAGATTGTCTGTCTTCATGTCAGACTCACCATCTCCATTACTTGAGTAATTTGAATTATTTTGCTTTTTGAATTATTCTAATTTTATCATAATATCTCCCTCATTTAACACCATCTTGATGCTTCCTGAGAGCAGTTTGGAAGTTGATGTGATATTTAGGTTTCTGCCCTTAATTCATTAATTCAGAAATTGATGGAAATATTTTAGAAATATAAAATCTGAGAAGTCATTCAAATATTTGGAGATATTGCTGATTATTTCTTTTTTCCAGCCTTGTTGAGGTCAAATTGACAAATAAAAAGTGTATTTTATTTAAGGTACAACTTGATGTTTGATATACATTGTGAAATAATCCTCACAGTCAAGCTAATTAACCTATTCATCACCTCACACGATCACTATTTTTTTCTTTTCTTTTCTTTTCTTTTTTTGTGGTGAGGACACTTTAAGATTTGCCCCTCTTAGGAGATTTCAAGTATACGATACATTATTGTTAACTGTAGCCACGTTGCTGTACATTAGATTTCCAGAACTTACTCATTTTGCGTAACAAACTTTGTGCTTGATGATCTCTTAAAATTTCTCCTACCCCTCTGGCCACTCCTCGTTCTTTTCTGCCTGTTCCTCCCGAGTCCTCAGACTGCTTCTCTTTCTGACTGCACTCCCTCCCTGGTTGATCTCGTTGAGTCGCAGGAATTTCAATACCACATGGGTGCTGATGCCTCCCGCCAGCATATCTTCAGTTTAGACCTCTCTTCCCTGAATTCCAGACTCATATCTCCACCTGCCTGTTCTACTTAATGTCTGACATTAACCTCCAACTCAGCTTGTTCCAAAACTGAGCTCCTGACCTCCTCTAGGTTTCTCTTATTTTTCCAGTATCGCTGGAAACCTCCAAAGTCATCCTCAGCCCAGAACCTCTGAGGCATCTTTGATTCCTCTCTCTGACATCTTATGTTCCATGCATCAGGAAATCCTGTCAGCTCCATCTTCAAAATATGTCTTTATCTGACCACTTCTTTTCCCCTCCGTTGGACCCACCCTGGTCTAAGTCACCAAACTCTTTCTCTTGGGTCACTGGGTCTTTCTTTTTTTTTTTTTTTTTTTTGTGGTATGCGGGCCTCTCACTGTTGTGGACTCTCCCGTTGCGGAGCACAGGCTCCGGACGCGCAGGCTCAGCGGCCATGGCTCACGGGCCCAGCCGCTCCGCGGCATGTGGGATCCTCCCGGACCGGGGCACGAACCCGTGTCCCCTGCATCGGCAGGCGGACCCCCAACCCCTGCGCCACCAGGGAAGCCCTGGGTCTTTCTTATATTAGCCTCCTCACTGGTCTCCTTGCTTTTGCCCTTGACTCCTTGCTGTCTGTTCTCAACCCAGGAACCAGAGTCACTGTGCTAAAGTTAGATATGGCACTCTGCTTACAGTCTCCTAGTGACTTTCTGTTTCGTGCAGAGTAGAAACCAAAGTACTTATTTCGATTTACAAGGTCCTATACAATGGGTCTCTCTGCCGTTAGCTCTGTCCTTCTACTCTTCTCCATCATTCTCTCTGTTGCAGCCATTGGCCTCCTTCTTGGTACTAGAACTGCCAGATTTATGCTCAGCTCAGGGCCTTTGAATGTGCTGTTCTGTCTGCCTGGAATGTTCTCTCAGAGATAACCCATCCACAAGGATTGCTCTCTCACCTCCTGCAAGTTTTTGTTCTCAGTGAACTCTTTCTCAGTTCCCTAATTAAAATTTGTCTCTGCTCCTGACACTTAATATTCCCTTTGCTTCTTAGTTTTTCTTCTTAATGCTTAGTGTTATATAACATATCACATATTAAATTTTTAATTTATATTCTGTCTCCCCCATGAGGACGGGAATTTTTGTCTGTTTTGGTCACAGCCAGCATCTAGAACAATGCCTGGCACGGAGTGGGTATGTAATACGTATTTAATGGATGGATGAATGAAAAAATTTAGGGAGTTTTCAGGTTGTATCTTTGTGGGATTTTTTTGTGTATTTTAGAGAAGGGCATTGATTGGGACCAATGGTATGAATGAATTCCTAATTTCATACTGACCTTATTTTAAATTGTTTCCAAAGCTGCGGTGCCATTGCTCTGAAGTTAACTTATACCAAAAATTTTTTGTGATAGTTTATGAAGTTTTGATTATAATCAGTTTCTTTTAATTACTTGATTCTGTTTCATTCTTTCTTTTCTGTACAGTGACTCTTCTTGTCTGTTGTACCTGTTGGAACACACCTGGAAAGATGCCAGGTTCATTTTGCAGATCATGTGTGAGCTAAATGTTCTTCCATTAGCATTGCAGATCACTAACATCGCTGGGAACATTATGGTAAATTTAACATAGAAAGGGGGAAAAAGCATTTCCTGTTGGATCCAGTGTTTTCTGGGGGTAGTTGTTATATGATAATGAGTCTAAATGCATGCTTATAAAATAAGTAACCTGTATTCTGAAAGCTGGGCTTCTTTTGTAAAATGAAGAACTGCTTGGGAGAAGGGGAGGAAAGCCAGGTGCAGTATGTTGAAATTTGGACGAACATAAGGACCATCTCTGACATCTGGATGTGTCTGATTTGTGGAATGGTCCATTTGGAAGTAAAGAAATAGCGCAAGTTGTCAGTATTTTAAGCTCTTTGTCTCATTTTAACCATAGTGCTTAAAGAAACTGCTAGAAATAATTTAGCACCTTTTTTTTTTAAAGCAGCCCTTGTTATGATGAGTGATTTTTGAAGGAGGTGCTATGATTAAATCTGCCAACTGGAAGTTGCTTTTGTTTATTCTGGTTTTGAGCTCAAGTTTTTTAAAAAAAACTTCTATTTAATAGTCTAGGACGCTGATGGGTGGACGATCCGAGCGTAATGAGTTCTTGTTGCTTCATGCATTTTATGAAAACAACTATATTGTGCCTGACAAGCAGATTTTCAGAAAGCCTCAGCAAAAACCGGTGGGTCCAAAATTGTATAGTGTTTTGCTTTTTCTTATCCCCCCCTTTTATTATCTAGATAGCTGTTTTTTGGGGTTTTTTTGCTGTGATAGTATCTGCTCCCCAAATAATTAATTCCCTGTATACTCTAGACTCTGTGTCACATTTGTTTTGTTGTTTTGTGTGGTCATTTCCTTCTTTACATTTCTCTATACAGATAAAAATTATTTGTGAAATACGAAATTCTTTGAGGGAGGCATTAGGCCTCTCTGATAGGTGGCCATACCTGGAAAGCGTTTTGCCTCGTTAGCCCTACCCAAACTTAGATGCAAGTTGAACCATTTATTTCCTTGAACCCATAAGCCTTTATTTTTGTGTTGCGTTGTTTCATTTTTATATTCTAGTAGGATTAAGGTCACTACAATCAGGTTTCTGAAGTGGCCTCCATCGCATTGGAAGTAAAACTTAGCTACTGTTTTATCAGCACTGATAGTAATTGATTCAGAATGGGAGTCTAATGTTAAAATGACCCAGGTTCTTATATTTGCTTGTTTTATGCACATTATCAAAATTAGTAAAGGAAGTATTAACTTATAGGAGTTTGACATCTGCTGAGGTATTGAATGTTGGCTATTAGTAAACTACTTGGGAAAGAATTTTCACTATATGGATGTACTTATTTTAAGGTGTCCATATTAATAATGAGAATAATGATAATATCTATATAAAATATTTTGTGTTTTTACATCATGAATGTTAGAGTAATGAATTTAAGAGGACTCTTAGAATCTCAAATTTTACATAATATGAATAGTTGAATTTTTAGTGTCCATTGATTTTATTTTATTTATTTATCTTTTTAAATTAATTTATGTGTTTATTATTGGCTGCGTTGGGTCTTTGTTGCTGCACGCGGGCTTTCTCTAGTTGCGGTGAGCAGGAGCTACTCTTCATTGTGGTGCACGGGCTTCTCATTGCGGTGGCTTATATTATTGCAGAGCACGGGCTCTAGATGTGCAAGCTTCAGTAGTTGTGGTGCGTGGGCTTCTGTACTTGTGGCTCACGGGCTCTAGAGCGCAGGCCTGGAAGTTGTGGTGCACAGGCTTAGTTGCTCCATGGCATGTGGGATCTTCCTGGACCACGGCTCGAGCCTGTGTCCCCTGCATTGGCAGGCGGATCTATTCTTAACCACTGCACCACCAGGGAAGCCCTGTCCATTGATTTTAAAATGTGAAGTTCTGTGAATTCAGAAATATTTTAAAGTAGAATTTGCATACTTATCAACTCAGATATAGTGTTTGTTTCGGTAACTACCATGCTTGGCATTCATTAGGATTTATGAAAATATTACAATAACTGTCTTTCCTCAGAGGTAGGACCACTAACTAAAAGTAATGTTAGATAGAATGTTAAATAGAACTGTGTACTGCAGTTGGAAAGGTGTGGGGGGGGATCATAAACCTTCTAAATTGGTCCATTAGTTGCTGGCTGGTGAAGTTATCTTTCCATTTGATATTAGGGAGATGAAGATGAAGACATTGATGGAGATACCAATAAATACAAAAAAGGACGTAAGAAGGCAGCTTATTCTGGAGGCTTGGTATTGGACCCCAAAGTTGGTAAGGCAACGCAGTGGCTCGGTTTGCCCCTGATGCTAAGGAACTTAATGCAGAGCCAGGCTTGAGAAACGAGAAGGCCTGAGTTATGTTTTGTAGGTTAGCGAATAGGTTTCATAATGACCTTATTTTCTCATGTTCATGCGAAAATCTTGTTTGCCAGTCTAACATCGAATTAATGTGAATCTTTTGTGGGTTTTTTTTTGCTGTATTCCAAGAAAGCTTTATTTATGGACATAGAAATTTTAATTTTGTATAATTTTCACATATCATTGAAATAGTCTTTTAAAATTTTTTTCGACCATTTAAAGATATAAACACTGTTCTTAGCTCATGAGTGGTACAAAAAGGGGGTAGGTTGGAGGATTTGCTCTGTGCAGTTTGCCAACCTATTTGTCCTGTGGTAGGAGCGCCTCTGTCTCCCCCCATCTACTCTTGGGCTCTGCCTCTGCCCAGCGTGCGAGGGCCAGTGCAGTTGGACAGCAAAGTTAAAGTACAGGCAGTAACTACCAAATTGAACTTTAAGAAGAGAATAATTGTTTCCTGTAATCATGAATGGCAAATAAGATGTTTTGTGGTAAACAGAGCTAGAAAAGGTTAAAAAAATTTTTTTAAATCATCTTAACCATTTTTAAGTGTAGTTGAGTAGTGTTGTTAACTGTATTCACATTGTTGTGCAGGAATGAATGTCAATTTTATCAAGTAACTTGAACTCTTGAGTAGGAGACATTTTTGACAAAAGTAATTTTATTGTGAGTTGTAATGAGACAGATCACTCATCCTTTGGTGTTAGATAGATCTGGCCTTGAATTCTGGCTATGTGATTGGGCTGCCTGTTTTAGCCTGCGTATGCCTCAGTTTCCTCTTCTTTAAAATGATGGCAAGAAAAATACCACACAGAGATTTAAGGAATAATAGTACCAGACACAGAGTAAGCTATCAATATATGCTTGCTGTTGTTATTATTGTCTTAATTGTGGACATTTATTTTTATTCAGTTTCTTCTCAAGGTGAAGATAACTCTTTGTAAATGTCCTAGAGAAATATAGTAGCTTTCTGTTCACCCTTTGCAAGTGAAAAGGGTGGATCGTTCCACTGCTGACATTTATGTGTACATCTCTTGTCTCATCTTAGCAGTTTGTGTACAGGTAAATGGGCTGCCTGTTTTTATTCCCTGCAGGTGTGATTGTAAAAAAATGTATAACCACTCACTGGTATAGCCCATGAAACATTTGGGGAGTGGGGGTGTGGAGGGTAGGTGGGAAGGAATGCTTTCTTGAAGGAGAATTTAACAGCATTTTTTGGAAATGGACATGGTACTTGTCTAAAGTAATTGATATGGGAAGCTGTTTGCCTATAATAATGGCGTACTTTGGCGACTGCTGGGATTTCAAGGCGAGACAGTGTCTCTTCTTTCCTTTTGTGACCTGACTCTTCACTCTAATCCAAGTCATTTTTACAGAGTGGTAGTTGACTCCTTTTTTCCTTTTGTGTACCTCACAGCTCTGGATAGTATATCGTTTCATAATATGTTACTTCTAATATGGCGTTTTGCCAAATCTACTTTTTTAAAAGACTTTTTGTAACGGGGCTTTTTTCTTGCAGGTTTTTATGATAAGTTCATTTTGCTTCTGGACTTCAACAGTTTGTATCCTTCCATCATTCAGGAATTCAACATTTGTTTTACAACGGTGCAAAGAGTTGCTTCAGAGGCACAGAAAGTTACAGAGGTTTGTATTCAACTGGGAACTCTGGATATTGAGATTAAAAGTAGTGCTTATAGAAGGAAGATAACCAAAGGGCTCAGTGTTCTAGTTTTTCCTCATAAAAGATAACACTATATCCTTTTTTAGTGGTCAAAAAAGGGGGGAGGGTTGGGTAGAAGGAGACTCAGACTGGTTCTGTGTCTTTTATCTAACAGCTTTATTGAGATGTAACTCATGTACTCTGCAATTCACCCATCTAAAGTGTGCAATTTAATGGCTGGTAGTTTATTTGCAGAGTTTGCAAACCTCACTACAATCAATTTTAGGACATTTTCATTATTCCCCAAAGATACCCTATCCCTTTTAGCTGTAACCTCCCTCAATCCCTTCATCCCTTCCAGATCTAGGCAACCACTAATCCTTCTGCCTCTAGATTTGTATATTTTTGTACATTTCATATAAATGGAGTCATATGTGACCTTTTGTGTCTGGCTTATTTCATTTAGCATGTTGTTTTCAAGATTCATTCGTGTTGTAGTATGTATTAGTACTTCATTCCTTTTTATTGCTGAATATTCCATTGTAGGGATATATCTCACATTTTGTTTATTTTAAGATCAGATTGTCAATTTATGCAAAAATGCCTGCTGGGATTTTGATGGGATTGTATCAGATCTGTGGATCAGTTTGGGGAATATTGCCATCTTAACATTGTTAAGTCTTCCAGTCCATGAAAATCGAGTCTTTCCATTTATTTAGGTCTTTAATGTGTTTCAAATATGTTTTCTAGTTTTCAATGTACAAGTCTTGCATTTCTTTTATTAAATTAATTCCTAAATATTTCATTATTTTGGGTGCTATTGCAAATGGAATTGTTTTCTTAATTTCATTTTTGGATTGTTCATTGCAAGTGTATAGAAATATGACTGATTTTTTGTATATTGATCTTGTATCCTGCAACTTTGCTGAACTCATTTACTAGTTGTAATAGTTTGTGATTTCTTAGGATTTTCTATATACAGGATCATGTTGTCTGTGAACAGAGATAGTTTTATTTCTTTCTTTTCAATCTGGATGCCTTATATTTCTTTTTCTTGCTTAACTGCCCTGGCTAGAACCTCCAGTACAGTTGAATAGAAGTGGCAAGAGTAGACACCCTTGTCTTGTTCCTGACATTAGGGGAAAGCATCTAGTCTTTCACCAGTAAATATGATGTGAACTGTGGGTTTTCCATAGCTGGCCTTTATCAGTATGAGGCCATATCAGTATATCATCAGTATCAGTATTTTGTTGAGTGTTTTTTTTATCATGAAAGAGTTTTGGATTCCGTCAGCTACTGTTTCTGCGTCTATTGACTGTACGGTTTTTGTTCTTTATTCTTTTAATAGGATGTGTTATATTGATTGTAGAGCCATCCTGTGTCCCTGACATAAATCCCACTTGGCTTTGGTAGATAATGCTTTTTATATATCACTGGATTTGATGCGGTAGTATTTTGTTGAAGAGTTTCTTTCTGTATTCATAAGGGCTATTGGTGTGTAAGCTGTCTTTTCTTTCTCTTAAATTAATTTATTTTTAATTTTGGCTGCATTGGGTCTTCATTGCTGTGTGCGGGCTTTCTCTAGTTGCAGCGAGCGGGGGCTACTCTTTGTTGTGGTGCACGGGCTTCTCATTGCAGTGGCTTCTCTTGTGGCAGAGTGTGGGCTATAGACACGTGAGCTTCAGTAGTTGTGGCTTGCAGGCTCTAGAGCGGGGAGGCTCAGTAGTTGTGGCACACGGGCTTAGTTGCTCTGCGGCATGTGGGATGTTCCCGGACCAGGGCTCGAACCAGTGTCTCCTGCATTGG
The DNA here is from genome assembly GCF_964374135.1 of Grampus griseus. NCBI lineage: Eukaryota > Metazoa > Chordata > Mammalia > Artiodactyla > Delphinidae > Grampus > Grampus griseus. The sequence continues at coordinate 20,970,415 of NC_138999.1, forward strand.
CAGGCGGATTCTTAACCACTGCGCCACCAGGGAAGTCCTGTAGTTGTCTTTTCTTGTTATGTTTTTGTCTGATTTTGGTCTTAGGATAATACTGGCCTCATAGAATGAGTTGGGAAGTATTCCCTCCTTTTCTGTTTCTTTGGGAGAGTTCGTGAGGGATTCACTTTAATTCTTCTTTAACTTTTGCTGGTGAAATTATCTGGTCTTAGACTTTACTTTTTTTGATTGCTAATTCAGTCTCTTGTTACAGGTTTATTCAGATTTTCTATTTCTCCTTTGGTCACTTTTGGTAGAGTCTATCTCTTTCTAGGAATTTGTCCATTTTGTGTAGGTTTTCTAATTTGTTGGCATAAAATTGTAAATAGTATTCCTTTTTAGTCACTGTTATTTCTTTAAGGTCAGTAGTGATGGTCCCCCCTTTTATTCCTGATTTTAGTAATTTGAGTCACCTTTTTTCTTTGGCAGAATAGCTAAAAGTTTATCAATTTTGTTGATTTTTTTTTTTTTTTGGCTGCGCCAGCATGTGGAATCTTAGTTCCCTGACCAGGGATCAAACCTGCGTCCCCTGCAGTGGAAGTGTGGGGTCTTAACCACTGGACCGCCAGGGAATTCCCATAAATTGTGTGGTTTTGTTTTTTTAAAGGTCAATTCCCTGGGTTCTAACCAAATTTTATTGTTCTTATTTGTCACGGCATGTGGAATCTTAGTTTCCTGACCAGGAATCGAACCCACGCCCCCGCACTGGAAGCGTGGATTCTTAACACCTGGATTGCCAGAGGAGTCCACTGTTGATCTTTTCAAAGAAGCAACTTTGGTTTCCTTGGTTTTTCTCTATTGCTTTTCTGTTCTCTATTTCATTTATTTCTGTGCTAATTTTTATTACTTCCTTTTGGTTTCTTTGGTTTGGTTTGCCCTTCTTTTTCTAGTTTCTTATGGTGGAAGGTTAGGTTATTGATTTGAGGTCTTCTCTTTTAATTTAGATATTTACAACTGTAAATTTCCCTTATAAGCAGTGCTTTAGCTTCATCCTGTAAGTTGTGATATGTCACACTTGGCCTTTTTATAGTCAATCCCCTCTTCCATCAGTCAGTCATTGATCTGACTTCTACTACCATAGCTTAATTTTGCCTGTTTGAGAACTCATATTAATGGAATAATACAGTATGTACTCTTTTTAATTAATTTATTTTATTTTATTTATTTTTTACTGCGTTGGGTCTTTGTTGCTGCGAGCGAGTTTTTCTCTAGTTGTGGAAAGCTGGGGCTACTCTTCGTTGTGGTGCGTGGGCTTCTCATTGCGGTGGCTTCTCTTGTTGCGGAGCATGGGCTCTAGGCGCACAGGCTTCAGTAGTTGTGGCTCGTGGGCTCTAGAGCACAGGCTCAGTAGTTGTGGCACATGGGCTTAGTTGCTCCGCGGCATGTGGGATCTTCCCCAGCCAGGGCTCAAACCCATGTCCCCTGCATTGGCAGGTGGATTCTTAACCACTGCGCCACCAGGGAAGCCCTGTACTGTTTTGTATCTGGCTTTTTTTGTTCAATGTAATGTTTTTGAGATTAATCCATGTTATTGCAGTATTAGTAGTTCTTTCATTTTTACTGTTAAGAAGTATTTCACCCTTACCTGTTCCCCTGAGATGAGCATATGGATTGTTTTCAGTTTGGGGCTGTTATTAATAAAACTGCTGTGAACATTCTTGTACAGATCTTTTTGTGGATGTGTGCTTTCATTTTGGGGGGGGGGGTAAATACCTAGAGAGGGAATTTGCTGGGTTGCATGGGCAGTATATGTTTAACTTGATAAGAAACTGTCAAATTGTTTTCTAAGTGGTTATACCGTTTTGCACTCTTACCAGCCATGTATGTGAATTGTTCCCCTTCTACTCCAAACACTTGCTATTTTCAGGCTTTTAAATTTTGGCTATGAAAGCATTTCTTAATGATTCTACTCATTAAACATCCTCTTCAAAAGGATCTTTTTGAATTATCTCACATGGATTTTAACTAGTGATCATTCAGTCAACAGTTTTATGTAGGGCTTAATAACTTAATGTGTGGTTCTTCGTATATAAAGCTTATACAATTGATTGTCAGTAGGGAATTTGATTAGATTTGGTTCTCCAGCAGTAAAAGATGTAAATTAACCTATTATCTCTGTATGTTTTTCTCTGCTTCTTTGTACATGGGGCAGAAGACATCTGTTTGCCCTCTAGCTCCTGAATTTACATGTCTTTTGGTTCCAGCCACATGCTTGGGGGCTGTTTTTCAGTCCCAATTCCATATTCCCAGAAGAGAGAATCTTAGAGGCTTGCCTAAGTTGTTGAACACACTCATCCATCAGCCATGACCACAGGAGTGTGTTCACCCAGTACAAATACGTCTGCTGAGGATGGGCCCTTCTGTGGGACTAGAGGATAATTTTACAGAGTAGGTATTGAGTAGACATCCCCACAAGGTAGTGAATACATTCGGTTAATAATATTCTTTGGACTTTGTCCTGCTGCTGTGTCAGTATTAGGATGATTATCATTATCCAGCGCCAACCCCCCCCCCACCAACCCTGCCCCCCGCCACCAGTTTGTTTATTTGAGCTTTCCAGTTTGGATTTTGGATATGAAAACATTTCAGAGTTGGAAGGGACCTTAGAGGTCATCTAAAAAATACTATACATGTAGCAGTTTATGGGTTCCATATCATTTTCCTGTGCAGTGCCTCAAGTCTTGAGAACAGCTAGTGCTGGTGGAGCCAGGCCTGGACTGTAAATTTCCTGACTCCAGATCCTTTCCGTTTACTTTTTATTGCACCTCCATAGTTGCTGTAAATAAATTGGAATGTGTACCAAGATCTCTTCAATAGGTTTGCTGTCATCATCTGCTCTATTGGAAAACAATAATAGTCCCTGTTACTATTGTGAGATTGTTCATTTGAAGTTATTGATCTTTATAAAATCAGACACTTTGTAAAGACTGGGTTATCAAATGGCATTGACTTGACATACTTTAAGCCAAGAGGTTTATTTTTAATTTTGAACCTTTGAAAGGGCAAATGTGCCTGGCTTTTCTTGGCAGCCTGTTAATAGAATTAATGGAGCCTTGAGAAAAATGGTCTAATGCTTTCCCTGCATTTTCCTGCTGTAAATTTTAATATAAGAAGACTGCTGGTTGCTTTCTTAAAATGTTGCTGTTTTACTGATTGCAAAGCAATTTGTAGACAAAAGGTACTACATAAATACTAAGAAATATACATGTATTAATTTTTAGAAATGTCGTGGCCTATTAAAATATGGGCTCCAAATTCCTAAAAGAAACCTGCTGATTTAGGATTTATTTTTATTTTATTTTTTTTAAATACTCTGACTTCACTCATCAATTACATTTTTTTTTATTAATTAATTAATTTATTTTTGGCTGTGTTGGGTCTTTGTTTCTGTGCGAGGGCTTTCTCTAGTTGCGGCAAGTGGGGGCCACTATTCATCGCAGTGCGCCGGCCTCTCACTATCGCGGCCTCTTGTTGCGGAGCACAGGCTCCAGACGCGCAGTCTCAGCAGTTGTGGCTCACGGGCCCAGCCGCTCCGCGGCACGTGGGATCCTCCCAGACCAGGGCACGAACCCGTGTCCCCTGCATCGGCAGGCAGACTCCCAACCACTGCGCCACCAGGGAGGCCCCTAGTATTTATATTTTTATCTTTCAGTCTAAAACATTTACAATAATTGCTATGATTCCCCATAGTTTAAAAAAATTTTATAGCATTTTGTTTGCTAGTACACAGGACTTAACAGTAGTTTAGCTGCTTTTTTATCTTTTTTTAAATTTTAGAGATCTCTCTTAGTGTTTTTATTTATTTATTCATAAATTTATTTATTTTATTTTTGGCTGCGTTGGGGCTTCGTTGCTGCGCACGGGCTTTTCTCTGGTTGCAGCAAGTGGGGGCTTCTCTTGTTGTGGAACACAGGCTCTAGGCACGCAGGCTTCAATAGTTGTGGCGCACGGGCTTAGTTGCTTTGCCCGTGCACATGTGGGATCTTCCCAGACCAGGGCTCGAACCCGTGTCCCCTGCATTGGCAGGTGGATTCTTAATCACTGTGCCACCAGGGAAGCCCAGTGTTTTTATTTTAAGAACAATTTCCCCAAACATATTGCTCCCCAATCTTGTTGAAGGGAGGAAAGGAGCATGTGTAAAAATTCATCTCTTTAAATGATACCTACATTTGTCAATAACTAGACGGGGGAGGTACTGGCAGTGATGGGCTGAGAGAATTGGAGGAGAAGAGGGCAATGTTGAGTTGTTCTGCAGCCCTCTCAGCTTTTTCTTCTACCACCCACACTTTGTTGACCTTTACTTAGACAAGAAAGTAGCTTTTCAAGATGTGATCACGGGGTCAGCTCCCACAGTGTATGATTTTGGGAATTCATTTCATGAAATTTTGATTTGTCTGAAATTTTCATCGTGTGTTCATCAGGATGGAGAACAAGAACAGATCCCTGAGCTGCCAGATCCAAGCCTGGAAATGGGCATTTTGCCCAGAGAGATCCGGAAACTGGTAGAGCGGAGAAGACAAGTCAAACAGCTAATGAAACAGCAAGATTTAAATCCAGACCTTGTCCTTCAGGTATCTCTTTCCACTCAGCAACCTCTGAGTGACAGTCTCACCTTTGAAAATTATCTAGGAGTGATTTAAACTTGATGCTGTGGGCAAATGCGTGTGCTTATTTTAAGTTGGTGGGTAGGAAACCATTCAAAAACACTGTATGCCTCAAAATACAAGGCACGTCCATCTGCAGAACTGTATCTGAGCAACATCCTTCTGACTTCTGGGAACTTTGGAGTGTGTTTACTTGATTCTAGGAGGTCAGGGAATCATGGATCTGGGAGGATGGGTTGATTATGTTAAGAGTTCTTTTTTCCAGGGTTATTGCGGGTTTCCTCTTCTTATTGGTGAGCTAGAAAGCATCTAATGTAATGCTGAAGCACCTACAAATACTTTTGTTTGTCTTTTGTCCTTATGTGGCCTGCAGTATGATATTCGACAGAAGGCTTTGAAGCTCACGGCAAACAGTATGTATGGCTGCCTGGGATTTTCCTACAGCAGATTTTATGCCAAACCACTGGCTGCTTTGGTGACATACAAAGGAAGGGAGGTAAATGGCGTAACCGTCCTATATCTAAAAATGAGAGTATTTTAAACTAAACATGTTATGGGGTAGGAGAGCCAAAAAGTTTATTGCTTAGTTATATAGCTTCAAGTATCCCTTTCTTAGGACAAATTTGAGACAGATATGCTTTTTAAGTAAGGATTCATTCATTCGTACATTTTGTGTGCGTGTGTGTATTTATTTATTGAGCATCCACTGTGTGCCATGGATTATTCTAGGTACTGTGGATAGAGTGTTGAGCAAGACGTAAAAAGTCCCTGCATCGTGAGCCTCACATTCTGCCTAGGGCAGGGGGTGTAGAGGGGCTTGGGGTGGGGAGAGCGTCATTCAGGAAAACAGAGTCTAAATAAGTGCATAAACAAATACAAAACATAAGAGAATATGATAGAAGTAATGCTGTGCAGATAAGTAAACAGGGTGGAGGGCTAAACAATGTTAAGATGGCTGGCTAGTTTAGCTTGGTCAGGGAAGGCTTCTTTAGGAGCTAACATGAATGAGAACTAAGCGACATAAGGGAGCTAGTTTTTTTTTTTTGCAGATATATTAGGTTGGAGTGTGAGGGAAAAGAAGAAATCAAGGAGGATGCCTCCATTTTTGTCTTCTAGCTGGTTAGCTAGTAGAACCATTTATTAAGAAGGAGAAATCTGAGGGAGAAAGATTAAGTTTTATCTTGGATATGTTACCTTTGAGGCTTGTAATAGATCTGTAGGCATGTTAAGTAGGCAGCTGGATGTATCAGTTCAAGTCCCCAGTGTCAGGAATATATCGGGACTGGAGTTATAGATTGAGGGTAATTGGTTTTAGAAACATGGGCCAGATACCAAACGGATTTGAGGTACTGTCCCTTTGTAAACACTAAAAGCTTCATTTGCTTTAGCACCACGTGCATGGCTTTTCCTTAGTTTGTAAAAGAACAGTTATGTTAAATATTATATTCCATTTAACTCCAGTAAAATACTGATTTCTGTCAGTGGATTTAAGACTACTCGGTCTTACGGAGGTAGTGGTTATGGGCAGAACGCTCATGCTGGGAGCGTGGACTCAGAGTACTCTTAGAGTAGAGTTCGGCACACTACAGCCCATGGGCCCAATCCAGCCCGCCACCTATTTTTATAAGTAAACTTTTATTGGCGCACAGTCATACTCATTCGTTGAAGTATCATCTATAGTTGCTTTTGCAAGTACAGCGGCAAAGTTGAGTAGTCAAGGTGGAGACTTGCATGACCTGCAAAGCCTAAAATATTTACTATCTGGCCCTTTTCAGAAAAAAAAAAAAATGCTAACCCCTGCTTAGAGTCTAGATCAGGACTGTCTAATAGCACTCTGAGGTGATGAAAACGTTTTCCATCTGCAATACCCAGTGCAATAGCCGCAAGCCCCAAGTGGCTAGTGAGCACCTGATGGCTGGCTGACGAAGTGGATTTTGAGTTTTATTTAATGATAATTAAAATAAATTTAACCTCACATATCCACATGTGGCTAGTGGCTGCTGTATTGGACAGTGCAGATCTAGCTGGCATGAAACGAACAGGATATTGAGAGGTGCTCTTCTGTTGGGAGCCCGCTTTCACTCCGCTGAGGGCACAGTGAGGAAGGACACTTGTATTGGACACCAGCATTATGCGAGAAGCTTTCAGATGCATTATTTCCTTAAGACCCCATAAGAATCAATCGATATAGGCAAGAGTGTTCCAATTTTGCAGATGATGAAGCTAATAAACTGAAAGAGGTGAAGTGTAACAAGTGACTTTTTTGGATGGGAATCCAGCTCTTCCTGACTGTAAGGCTTTTGCTACATGGGGGTTGTCTGCTCCATCTCAGGATGGCTCTCCTGTTGCTTTATATTCTGCCCTTATTCCTAGAAGAACGTTTTTTTTGATACTCATCTCAAGACATAGGCCTTTTTTTTTTTTTTTTTTGCAGTACGCGTGCCCCTCACCGCTGTGGCCTCTCCTGTCGCGGAGCACAGGCTCCGGACGCGCAGGCCCAGCGGCCATGGCCCACGGGTCCAGCCGCTCCGCGGCACGTGGGGTCCTCCCGGACCGGGGCACGAACCTGCGTCGCCTGCATCGGCAGGCGGACCCCCAACCACTGCGCCACCAGGGAAGCCCGACATAGGCCTTTTTTACTTGAGAAGATACAGGTGTTTTAGGGGCTCGTTGAAGTGAGGAAAGGATGTTTTCAGTTTCTTTGGCCAAGTTTACTTTAAAATTATTTAAATTTTATTTCTCTGTATGTATCCAGTGGCTTCTGATAGAATACCATCTTATTTTTGTATTAGGAAGTGCACTCACTATGCCCCAACTGGGTGATAATACATGGGTTCACTATTGAGATTGGATCAAGATTACTCTTAAGTTTCTCATGAGAGGAAGTAGTTGACAATTTACTCCCTTGGAGAGTGCCTCTTGCTGTTGGGAAATCCCTGTTGTTACATTTTCTGCATTGGCTCAGAAATCCACAAGCTTAAAAGGGCACTGTTGATAATGATAAGCCCCAAATTTGTCCAATAATCTCCCCCAACTCCCCTAATCCATTGTACTTTAACGGCAGTATTTTTGGTTAGCTCGATTTTTAATGGGGAATTTAAACTCAATTTTTATTTTTCTCTTATTTAAAATATAACAACAAATCTTTCTAAACTATTTTAAAAAAACCCTACTCTTCCCACTAAAAAACAAAGAACTTCAGACAAATCTAGAAATAATCATATGTGATTTAAGTTCTTGGCTTCTGCTTCCCTTTGTCTCTTTCCCCTTTGCTCCTTCCCACAAATAAAAAATACAACGGTGGGAAATGGGCCTTTAAAGTAATGTGAGGTTAATGAGAAATAATAATTACACAGTTGCTTCCTGGAAATCTTATTCTAGAAGAGGATTCAAAGCCACGTACAGAAATTATTTCCTATAATAAAAATGATTGTAACGTATTGATGATAATTATTAGCACTGGCGGATGGAAGTATTTTATGTGATAATCTGTCTTTGGGTTTACTGTTTTTTTCCGTACGTACTATTAGGTCTTTGTGAGTTCAAGCATCTCTTGATTATTAGAGGTAGGAGAAGCGAAGTGTAAAATGAGAGTCAGTTTGCCGAGCTTTTGGAATATCTTTGTAACTTACCAAACTTATCTTTTTTGTACTAAGAGTAGACCAAGTAATATAGTAACCTGAAAATCCTAGAAGTTGATTGCTTTTAAAGTCCTTGTGGGATAAATTAGATTAAGGTTCAATTGGAAATTAATGAGAAGGAAACCTGGTAGCATGTTGTCTGAAAAAGATTATAAAATTTTGCACTTGAATATAGATTAATACACAGTCTGGGGAGGCCTTAACCCCCCCCCCCCGCCCTTTTTATTTTTAAGTCTGTTTTGTGTGTGCTCAGTTTGTTGGAATCATGCAGGTTTGGCTCTGGTGACCTAATAATTTCTGTAATCAAATGTATTATGGCTGCTAGAGTACTCAGAGTAATTACTAATTGTACTTTTAAAAACAGGTTTATAATAAAAATGCTAATAGTTGTGTCAAATGGACATCAATATTGTCTTTTCCCAGGTGTGATCTTTCACACTTAAACTCTTCTATGATTTTTAATTGCTCGGTGGTAGAGGAATTAGTTAATGGTTAAAGAATTGTATGAGGGACCTCATGGTGTGCAAGTTATTTAAAAATAATGAACTCAATGTTTCCAGAGAAGTAATATGGAAACCTAGTTGACAGATAACTCGAAAGTGAGTCTATATAAATACCATCTGTATTTGTGTTTATTCTCAATGTATGTGTAGGGAGACATAAAAAAGATACTGAGCAAGTTGGTAGCAGTAAGTGGACATATATTTTAAATCACAGAGAAAACAGACTAGGTAGTCAAGTGACTGGTGTGGTAATTGAACTGATTTTTCACTAGATGGCGATAGACACCCTGAGATCATTAATCAATTAAGGGTTTTATTCTGTGAACAATAGTGAAAGCCATTTAGTGACACAGATCTGTCCAAATTTTTGACTTTTATTAATTTTGAAATTATTAAAGAAAGGACCAAAGGATTGTAATAGTCTAGTGTATTTAGTGTTTAAATAGTGACAGTCTTTGAATAAAAAGTTTTATTGATAAGAACAATCATTTTATGTATCGTAGCAAGCTAATTCTTCTATCAGAGAGCTCAATTCACACTTCTGGCCATGGGGCTACAATCCATGACTCCCTTGGTCACAGTATCAGGCTAATCTAAAGAGAACTGAAATGATTTTGATGTGTAATTTTGCCTCTTTGAATTTGTTGGGGTTTTTTTGAGGGATTTAAAACTTACTCTATACTTATAAGCATACTCATTGCATAATCCGTAGTGTAATGGTAATATTTGTCTTTATGGAATAATTACTGCTTACTGACACTGGTATTGTCTTATTTCTGCACTCTGTTATTTCTGTGCCCTTGAGAAAATGATTTTTGGTCTGGATTTCTGATTGCATTTTAAAGTGAATGCATGCTCTAATGTTTGGGTGTAGAGCCCATGCTTTTTCATTTTCTCACCCAGTAGGCTAAAGTGAGTCTTTGCCAGCCTGCTTGCCAATCAGTTGTAGACTGCCTAGCTTTCAATTGTGTTTGGAGCTGAAATTTGTGCATTTAGAAAATGTGTCCAAATCATTGCATGAAAACATTGCAGTCAAGCCCAGGGCAAGCCTTCCTGGGAGTCTCTTGGCCATGTGCTAGCACCTGTCAGGAGCCCTTCAGAATGGCCCTGGGATGGAGGGCTGTAGCCTTTGTTGATGTCAGCGGCAAAAGAGAATGAGTGAATATACAGAATCTTATAATTGAGTGCTAAAGGAGACTTTCAACTTTATCTAGAAATAAGCAAAAATTTCACTTTTCCAATCTTTTTTCTTAAAAAAGCCTAGTTTTAAAAAATTAAATGCAATAAAATATTGTAGAGACAGCTAAAGACCCTTTCCTCCCCACCGTCACTCATTTTTTTCTTTTCTTCTTCCAAGGTAACTGCTCCCTCCGGGTTGGTTTTGTCCTTCTTGCCCAGGGATTTTTGCTTTTACAACAAATACGTGTACCTATACACGTGGTGCCTTACAAGTTTTTACCATTTATGTGTCATGCTATCATATTTTTTGCAGTTTGCCAAAAGAAAAGTATGGGAAAATCCCTACTCTGTATACCAATTTTTAAGTATGTCCATGTTGATACATTTTTAGACTTGATTTATTCATGTTACCTATTGTGTAATATTTCAGTGAATAAATACGGCACAGGATCTTTTTTATTCTCCCATTGGCCATCTTTTTAGCTTTCCTCATTTTCACTTCTTTTACTTTTTTGCTGTTGCGAATGGTGCTATAGTAGACAGTGCCACATGTGTGAGAGTTTCTCTAGCGTATTACTAAGAGTGGAGTTTGCACATCTGCAAGCAGTATGGCATGTTATTGGTAGGAGCAGTCATTTAATTTATCATAGCGAGTTAATTCTTTCAAATAGTTAAATTCATATTTATGGCCATGGGACTACAATACATGACTCCCTCCGTCACAGAATCAGAGGTTAATTTAAAAACAGTTGGGAATAATTTTGGTATACAATTTTACCTTTTTGAATTTGTTGTTTATTTTTCTACTGAGGGATTTTTAGACTTCTTAGATACTTGTAAACATGCTTGTTGCATCATCCTTAGTGTTCCACACCTTTGCCAGCATTTGTTATTATCAGAATTAAAAATTTTTGCCAGTCTCGTGAGTGTGAAGTGGTATCTCATTGTGATTTTAATTTGCATTTCCCCAAGTATTAGTTAAGGTGAGCATCCTTTCATGTGTTTTAACTCTTCAGTTTTCTTCTTTTCAGTGTGATTTGCCTGTGCGCATATAGGTCCTATTTCGCTGGGTTGTATGTCTCTTAGTATTTCTTCTTAGTTATTCAAAGGCTGGTTCTTTTTCGGTCATTTTTGTTGCAGATATCTTTTAGTCTGTGACTTATCTTTTTAACTTTATATGTGGTCTTTTCTTGTGCAGAAGTTTTTAAATTTATTGTCAAATATTTGGTTTTTTCCCCCTTGTACACTGTGTTGTTTTTTTTCTTAAGAAACCTTTCCCTCCTTCAGTGACATAGACATTCTCTCTTATTTCCTTCTAAAAGTTGCAAGCTTTGGTTCTTATTCAGGTCTTAAACCCTTCTGGGAATTATTTTTAGGGATCGTATAAGTTAGGGATCTAACTCTATTTGTCTTTTTGCTTCCTGTGGAGTTGTTGAACCTATTCTTCTATTCCAGGGGTCGAGAACCTAGAACTCCAGGGCTAACTCCTGTCCACTGCTTGTTTTGTGTAAATAAAATTTTGTTGGGACACAGCCACACCCACTTGTTTATGGCTGCACTTGTGTTCTGTTACAATGGCAGAATTGATTAGTGCCCAGAGAGCCTGAATGACCTGCAAAGCCTAAAATATGTACTTTCTGGCCCTTTACAGAAAAAGATTGGTGGACCTCTGGTCTAAAAGAGAGTCACGTGTAATAGAAAAGTCACTCTCATTTCTAACAGCATCAGTCACAGTGGGTGAAAGTAGAGGAAAGTACACTCAAGGTAGTAAGAAGGAAGGAAAGCAATCTTTCGGACATCTAAAAAAACATAGATTTTCAAGTTTTATCTGTTTATATTGTCATATGAGAACTTCTCATAGAAGCAGAGCGAATGTCTGTGACTCCTCAAGTTCTTTGTGACATTTTATGTGTCTGTGCATGTGTGTGCTTTTTTGGGGAAAAGGGTGCATAGCATTTAAGAGATTCTCAAAGGGCACCATGATGCAAAAATGCTAAAGAATTGGTGGTTCTTATATTTCTTCATTTCTGCCCTCGTAGGTTGAGGGGACACTTTAGTCTTAAAAACGTATGATTTTGTTACCTAAAACATGGCAGTATAAAGAATTTTCTTGCCAGACCAGACTCATGGAAACTGTGTGGGTGGTAAGAGGGGAAGAGTTCTGTCTCCAGGATTTAATAGCCACCATTAAGACTACTTTTAACTTCAGCTGACCTACTAACATTTTGATTTTTTTTTTTTTTTTTTTTTTTTGCGGTACACGGGCCTCTCACTGTTGTGGCCTCTCCCGTTGCGGAGCACAGGCTCTGGATGCGCAGCACAGGCTCCGGATGCGCAGGCTCAGTGGCCATGGCTCACGGGCCTAGCCGCTCCGCAGCATGTGGGATCTTCCCGGACCGGGGCGCGAACCCGTGTCCCCTGCATTGGCAGGCAGACTCTCAACCACTGCACCACCAGGGAAGCCCTTGATTTTTTTTTATATAAGAAGATAATTTCTCTTAAGGCTGAAAGTGAAGGTTTAATATATTTTGGCAGAATATATTTTACGCTAAAAAAAGCAATATCCTTTTTCAGTGGTTACAGATTACTTACCACTTTGAAGTTGTTTACATTATAATACTCTAAGCCAGAGAAACTTTAAATTCCGTTTTTATTGTTGTATTTCAGGGATGTTTGGGTTCTAAATTCTTGGCAGTTCTTCATACTATTCAACTTTATTAATTCACATCTACTAATTCAGAATTGGTGGTAATTCAGATGTAATGAGTTGAAATTCTTCATAGTACAAATTAATAGCAAATTTAGAGCCGAGGTTCTTTTTATATACCTTTAACTTCTATAGAAACACCTGTTTTCTGTTGAGTAAGTGGCATCTTAACTGCAGATTATTTATATGGGTGAACTTTTACTAATTAACATCTATATTTGCTTGTCCCTTTGTCTGTATCCTTTCTGAAATTGGTGAAAGTAATGTTGGTAAATATAAAGCTAAGAAGAGGAAACACCTTGGAGATACCCTATGGAAGGCCAGTTCAAATTATGATAAATTAGACCTTCAATAATTTGAGAGAAATGCAATGACAAAAAAATTTCAAGTATGTAGAATAATCTATGCTGTATGAACACAGTATTGCACTCTATAAATAAGTGGGTTACATTTAGGCCTGGTTTGAATTTATGTACTACTTGAACACACATAATATTTCTTTCAAAATGGCTAAAACTTTAGACTTTCAAAAAGAAATTCAGAAGAACGTTATCCCTCTCAATGTTTGGAACCTATCCCCTCCAAGATGCCTGGACATCTGCCTTCGTGTGCTCTTTGGGTTTTGAACGTTGCAATGTATAGGTTTAGGAGCAAACAGGCGGTTGATGTTAGAGGTAGCTGGGAAGAGGGAGACAGGGTCAAGTCCTGCCTGTGAACCGGGCTGGGTCTGTGAGCAAGTCTTTTGTCAGAAAGAAGTGCCTCGCACCCGTCCTCACATGTACCTCCTGGGTGTCAGCGGCGGTGACAGGTGGTCCTGGGGCTGTGGGGGCTGGCCTCCCTTGTCTTCAGAATGCCATGGTTTATTTCATTAAAGAAGGTGGAATTTCCTTATTCTCAGTCTAAATTAGGGTCTTTTAAAAACCCACATGTTGGTAGTTTTACACCTAGATTTCATAATGGGTCTGTAAAAACTAGTATGAATACTTAAAATTTTTCTCTTAATTGACCAAAAAAGGAAAGAAAAGAAAAGCCTGCAGCCTCAAATTGTTTCTATATTCTCCAGTCTCTACTTGCGTTCGGTTTGTCGGGGATCACTATGTCTGTATTTTGATGTCCCCCACCCCCACCCCAGCACCTAGCCCCGTGCCCCACAGAGTGTGTGCTAGTTTGCTGTGACTCTGGGATCATGCTGGTCTCGTAGTTTCTGCAGTTATAGATGGGTGGGTGTGGAGGAGATGCATTTTGTGATATAGGATCTTGATATTTAAGCCTTATTTGAGTTTATAAGAATGGCCTGGATACTCAGAATAAGAAAAAGGCTACTTTATACGTTTTTACTGGGCCACTCTCATTTGAGAAGGCAGGGATGGTATTTTTGCCCCGACATTTTGCCCATTTAATTACTGAACCCACTGGGAGTGTGACTGAGGATGAGGAGATAAATACTATAGGACTAACTTTGTGTCGGCGCCGCTGATCTCTGCTCAGATTGAGTTTCATTACTCTGACTCGAATCACAGAAACTGAGGCCTGGAAACCTCTTCCTTTCTTCCCCACCCCTCGCCACAGTGAGTGATTTTCTGTTAACCCAAACTCATTCCTCTTTCTACATATGTGAACATTTTCTATCAACCTGTTTTGGTGTATGTTTCTTTTTCACGAGCCGCGTGTTATTTGCCAGGTGTTCTACAGCTCATTGCTTTGGCAGTGAACCAAGATGACAGAGCAGTAATGATTTCGAAAGTGCCATTCCCTCCTTGTTAAGACACAAAAAGAAAAGTGTGAAGTTATTAACCACTATTCACCAGTGGCACAGAAACTGACGTAAGGTTTAATTGTCTGGATCCACAGTCAGTCTGCCTAGGTAATTTCCTGGACAATGCTACTCTTAAGGAAAGGGGAAAATATCCTATAACTTTATTTTTTTTCCTCCCATGTCCACCCCCCTTCACAGATTGTGGATACAGATGGTTTGTAGAGAAAGGATCACTGCAAGCCAAAAATATTGATCTTTTCTCCAGATTTTCCTTTCCTCATCCACCCAGGTAGTAGATTTATGGGTGATGTGGTTGCACTCGGCAACCTTGCAGATTTCCCCATCCCCCAAATGGATCAGCCGCCCCAGCGTTTGAGTCTGATGATGTACAAGATGTCACCGCACCATCTCCTGGCTTCAGCCATGCCAGGGACACTCCGTGTTAATTGGAAGAACCTGCTTTCGGCAGCCCGCGCCGTCTGGTGGCTTGTGTGTGCTCTTCCCAGCAGTACAGTCAGGCCCTTCAGAGACAAATCCATCTCAAATTTAAAAACAGAACAAGCTGATTGGGTTTATTATGGCTCAGGACTGGTTAACTGAGAGCAGACTAATAGAATTAGTGCCTTCTGTTTGCGTTTCATCATTTCGGTAGGCAGCATGAGCCTGTGTCAATTTGCCATATCATAAATACGGTGTGAAATTACAGTGAGCCGAGTTTGGTAAGTTGTGGGAGTTTTGGAAGGCGGGGAGAAGGATGGCTTTATGTATGTGTGTATGTGCTAAGAAGCTGTTTGATTTTAAGCCAGAGATTCCTGAGCCCTGTAGTCATTGCTTTAGAGATTTTGTACATACTTTGAAATTTAGTGCCAGTGTCGGGTTGTACAGCTGTCCTTGTCTCCTTTTTATTATTAATTTTGGTGGGTGAATGGGCTGGTGTCACTTGTACACTTGAATGTATTAGAGTCTCAGAATTTAAATTTTTTCTTTGAGGGTTCCCTCCCTCGTTTAAAAAGCGAAATGACATAGAATGTAACTGAAGCCAATCTCTACTTGCATTTTTAAAAGAACAACAGAGCACGAGGGATTTCCAGAAATGACTTGAGTGTGGTGTTTGGGATTACTAATTGTTCTTTTCAGGTTTGGGTTTTGTTTTCTATTACTTATTTTTATTGCCGTTGTTGTTCTACATTTAAGAAAAGATTTGTTCTTTTGAGGCTAGTGATGAGAGTGTTTGCCTCAGGGCTAAGAGTTGAGTGGGGATGGGAGTGGAGCAAAGATATTAGGTTTCTGTCATAATTTGGAGTGTCAGACATTTGGCTATATTTGATTCAGGGGCTTTTCACCCTGCTGACTTAGCCACAGACTATATTTTCAGCCCTGTGCAGGAGGGTGGTGTGCCTTCCGCAGGCAGGGAGGAGGAGGGTTGAGGAGGGAGCACTTGGGGAAAAGAATAAGCTCATGGGCTATTAATAATGTGCATTGTTCATAAGGCCACGTGTAATACTTCCGTGCACTGGCCAACAGGGTAGGGTGTATGTTCTATTCAAGTTGGATTGCATGGCCTGATGCGATGGACAGCTGATCATTGAATCACACGAAAGATCCAGATATTTCTTCTTTAATCATGTCCTGACAGGGCAGAAAAAAATAACTTGTTTTCAGAAGCTTGGCTTAGAGCAGGTGAATATATTTAATTCAATTACTGATTCTTGCCTCATAGCCAGAAATTCTTCCAGTAATATTTGCTGAGTCTATCCCATGGAGGGAAATGGAGACAGATGACATTGCTTGTGACCTGTAGGCTGGAGATGAAAGCCTAGGTAATGATTCCAGTAAAACTAGAGCTAGAGCTCAGGAGGCCAAACTCATGATTCCTTAGTAGTAAGCAAGACAAAGGATCTGCGGTAGGTGCAAACCCACGCGGAAAAGCCTGAATATGTGCTGGAGGAGGCCTGGACTGGAAACACGGGCGCCATGCTCACTGCGTGTTTGCTTTGTTTGGCTTTGAGCAAGTCGGTCCCTGTGAGCCTCTGTGTTTTCATGTGCCAGAGCGTGCTAGTTGACGATGGCTACTGCCCTGTCCCCCAGTTACAAAGCACCTTAACCTAGGAAAGCCTGGGCACCATGGTTTCTTGTCACAATGCAGAGGAAGGCGCCAAACCCCTACCAGGTGTTGAGCCTGGTGCTGGTGTGTTGGGGATACAGTGATAAATTTAAATGTTCAACGATCTTGTCCTCATGGGGTTTTCATTCTGGTTGGGGAGAGCCATTAAGCAAATTGTCCAATGAATAATCATGCCGACCCAGGAGAAAATAAGAGCTAAGAAAAGGAATGGGAGTTTCTGAGTGCTGCTAACAAAGGCCCTCTGAAGAATCAAAGCTCCCAGACTGAAGAATCAGAGGTTTCCTGAGCATGTGACACTTGAGCTGAGATCAGAAAAGTGTGTGCTGGATGCTGGAGTTAACAAGCTAAAGGGTTACAGGGATCAGCATTCCAGGGTGACGGATGCCTTGTGCAGAGGTCCTGTGGTGGGTGGAAGCATTGTGTGGTCAAGGAACTGAGGGAAGGCTGCTGTAGCCTGGACGTAGAGAGGAAGCGGGGAGTGATGGGAGGCAAGTCTGGAGAGGACAGGGTCACACCATGTGGGCCTTGCCGGCCATGTTGAGCAGGGGGTGGACATTAGCAGGTCCTTCGTGCGGTGGAGGGATTGGCTCCCGTTTGCATTTTGAGACCATCGCTCTGGCTGAGTGGCTTGGAAGGGTCAGCGTGGATGAGGGAAACTAGTTAGTAGGCTCTTATTAAGGTATTCCAGGCAAGCAATGGTGGTAGCTTGGCTGGCGTGATGGCAGCTGGGAGAGGGAGAAGGTGCAGATATGAGAGAGATGTGAGAGAAGAAAAACCAGTAGAACCTGGTGGCAGCTTGGATATTGGGCTTAGGATGGGGAAAGTATCCAGGACAACTTCAGGATAACTCCTGGCCTTCTGAGTTGTGCAGGCTGATGGATGGCAAGCCTTTCACTGAGGTGAGGAGTGTTGGAAGATGCCTGGGTTTGGGGCCAGGGGAGGGAAGGATGAGCAGTCTGATGTTGGACATGTTAATTTTGAGGTGGCACGATGCGATATAAATTTGGGCGTCATTGGCGAATTGACGTAAATTAAAACATGGACATGGATGGGATTACTTTGGGAGAGGAGAGAGTAGAAAGAGAAGTGGGTGTAGGAAGGACGCTGTCTTACGGATCCCCAGTGTGGAATGGCTTGGAGGAGGCCACCACAGAAGGAGAAAAGCAGGAACACAAGGTGTCGTGGGAGCCAGGGAAGAGTGTCTCAGGGAGGTGGTGGGTGACTGTCAGCAAGAGACACAGGTGATAGCTTTGAAAATTTGGGGGACACTGAGGTGATCATTGACTTCAGCTGGTGCTGTATGCGTGCAGCGGTGGCGGCGACCAGAATTGCTGTGGTTAGATATTTTAATTCTCCCCAGTTCATAGATTAGGGATGTGAGACCCAGAGAAGTAGCTTGTGAAATGCCTCAACTAAGTGGCAGCCCTGGAATCCAGGCCTACGCCTGGGGGTCCCATGCTCCCTGCTCTCCCCACCCTGCCTGCCGCCTCCAGCCCCCCCCTGCCCCCCAGCTTCCCAGGTACGCGCAGCCTGGCTGGTTATATAACCTCTCTGAGCCTCAGCTTCCTCATTTTTAGTCATGGTAATTCCCCAGCGACGTTGTTGGGAGAATGAACTGAGATGGTGTGTGTTAATGCTTCGATTCAGCGTTTGATACATAATAAGCGCTCAGTAAACGTGACCTGAAAATCTAACACCTTAGCAGCGGTGGCTGCCTTCCAGACCCATTCTTACCGTCTGCATTTTTCTCTCACTTGAATGCCTGAACGTCTACTCTTATAAGACCAATTTGTCGGCTGTTTGCCAAATTATTTTCTATTTTGTGTTTTTACTTGTTGTTTCTTCTGCTTTTTGTGCCTTTGTCCACCCACATCACTAGTTTCTGCTCTTTCAGTCTTTCTGAAAACTCACTTCCCCTGAGTGATCTAACCTGACCTTCCTCACTCTTTAACTTAATGACCTCAGCTGATCCTTACATTTACTCTTAAGAGTTTGATGTTCACGAGTTTAAGTTTTTTCGTTTATTTTTACTAAGTAGATTCCGGAGCCTGGAGTGTTTTATCATGTCCTTCAGTAACATCTAGTAGTGGACCCTAAGTGGCAAACACCAGCCATTTTTATAATATTTAAGAAATAGTTGTCTTTCCTAACACTTCTTAGCCCAGTCCTAAGATGCAGTTAGTTTTAAGTCCTGCCAACCTTACCTTCAGTATACCCAGATTCATCCGTTTCTCCCCATTGGCACTTCCACCCTGTCTCCTAGTTCCGACCGCACCGTCTCTGGCCAGGATCACCGCAGCAGCCTCCCGTTGGTGTTTCCCTTCCACTCTTGCCTTTGATCAGTTCTCCACACAGCAGGTGATCTGTATTTTTTACGTGTGATTGCATCATGTCGTTTCCAGTGGCTTCCATCTCAGTTCACCATGGCCTCCCAGGTCCTCCATGGGTCGCTTCACCTCTCCGGTCACTTTCCCTGCTAATGACCCCCTGCACTCCCCACCCCAGCTTTGCTGCAGCCCCCTGGGGCTACGTTTTCTTTGAGTTGCGCACACATGTTCACTTCTGTCCCTCTGCAGAGCCCTCATGCTCTGGGTGCCACTGCCTGGAATGCTTCTCCCCAGCTTGGTGCAAGTTTGTGTTTTCCTCTCTCCTCTGGTCTTGGCTTATACGGCACCTTCTTGGTCCTCTGCCTAAATTGGTCCATTCACCTCACTTCCTTCTCTCATTTTTAAATTAAAAAAAATTGTTTTTCTTTTTTCCTATTAATTTTTATAGAGTAAAGTAACATATTCGTTTAGCCATCTCCCAGAACTAATACATGTTAAGATTTTCTTATAATTGCTTCAGCTTTTCTTTAAATGAAAGCCTTACAGATAGTCAGCATCCTCTGCGTGCCTCCCCTTCCCTCGTCTCCTCTTTACCTCTCCACAGGCAGCTGCTTTTGTGAAGCTGATATGTAGCTTTCCATTTGGTATGCTTTTCTTACCTTTGAAATGTACCCACTTAACTTATGTAAATGACGTGTCATATTTGAGTTTGCAACTTGCTTTTTTCTCTCAACGTTTATATTTTTGAAGTATATCCATGTTGATACATATAGATCTAATCATTCATTTGAACTGCTCTGTAGTATTCCATCATATGAATATTCTGCAATTTATTTTTCCATTTCCCTAGTGATGGTCATTTAGGTTGTTGTCGGTATTTCACTATTACGGAAAGTAGACATTCGTGTACTTGGTCTCTTTGTACATGTGTGCGAGTTTCTCTGTCGTGTTCTTTTCTTGCTCAGCACCCTATTTTGCTCCCATTTTGCTACTCATCATTTTGTACTAACTGGACAAACATCTGTTTGCATGCTCACATTCATCTTCCTTATTAGACTGTGAGCCCCATTTAAGGTAGGGGGTTTGTTTTACTCACCTCTATACACACAGCACCTCATATGGACCTTGGCATGTAGTAAATACTTGGTTGGTATTTGTTGTATTAATTCAGCTACTTGCTTTCCATTTGGCTTTTTCTTTTTTTTTTTATAATTTTATTTATTTTGGTTGTGCCAGGTCTTAGCTGTGGCAGGCAGGCTCCTTAGTTGTGGCTCGCCAGCTCCTTTAGTTGCAGCCGGTAGACTCCTTAGTTGCGGCTCGTGGGCTCCTCAGTTGCAGCATGCATGTGGGATCTAGTTCCCTGACCAGGGATCGAACCCATGTCCCCTGCATTGGGGGGGTAGGTTATTAACCACTGCGCCACCAGGAACGTCCCTCCATCTGTCTTGTATGCTTCATCTCTAGTTTTTGATCATCGGTTTTAGACTTTTGAAGAAAGGTGAAGACTGATGAAATGAACTGCCAAATCCCATGGGTAATGAGTGCAGGTGATGAGGTAAATCCGGTGTGCAAGGGAGCTGAGGAGAAACAAAGCTTTAAATCACTTGCTTTGAACTAAACCTATTTTCATCTTAAAATGTGGAGGTGAACAGCGATTTGGAGCCACATGGGCTCATTTTGGTTATTAAAGGAGCTGGGTTGATCAGCTGAGGTCTCCTTCCATATCTGTAGCATTATTTATTATAGAATTTTGCAGAGGTAAGGGGATTTTGTATTTATATTCTAAAATCATTTTATTTGAAAATTAGAAAATAAAGAACTATCCACCTGTTGATATTTATTTTTGGAATAGGACTTTTGGTATGCATAGGAGACAGAGGCCACAGATAAAGAGACGCAAGAGGAAATCGGACTGTTGACCTTAAGATTTTTTTTTTTAAATCTCATTTTTATTAGGCTCCACAAATCAGTGCATGTGTTCTCTGCTTTGCTTTTCGAAACTGTTAAGTGTTCCCTTACCATCACAGACTTTACATTTAACTATTTGATACTCACATACCGAATTCACACATAGAGAAGGAAGACCAGTTCATGGGATCAAACAGATTTATCTGTACCCCTCTGCTATTCTTTTTTTTTACACCTTTATTAGAATATAATTGCTTTACAATGATGTGTTAGTTTCTGCTTTATAACAAAGTGAATCAGCTGTACATATACATATATCTCTTCCCTCTTGTGTCTCCCTCCCACCTTCCCTATCCCACCCCTCTAGGTGGTCACAAAGCACCAAGCTGCTCTCTCTGTGCTATGCAGCTGCTTCCCACTAGCTAGCTATTTTACATTTGGTAGTGTATATATGTCCATGCCACTGTCTCACTTCGTCCCAGCTTACCCTTCCCCCTCCCCGTGTCCTCAAGTCCATTCTCTACATCTATATCTTTATTCCTGTCCTGCCCCAAGGTTCTTCAGAACCATTTTTTTTAAGATTCCATATATATGTGTTAGCATACAGTATTTGTTTTTCTCTTTCTGACTTACTTCATTCTGTATGACAGACTCTAGGTTCATCCACCTCACTACAAATAACTCAATTTCATTTCTTTTTATGGCTGAGTAATATTCCATTGTATATATGTACCACACTTTCTTTATCTATTCATCTGCTGATGGACACTTAGGTTGCTTCCATGCCCTGGCTATTGTAAATAGAGCTGCGATGAACATTGGGGTGCATGTGTCTTTTTGAATTATGGCTTTCTCAGGGTATATGCCCAGTAGTGGGATTGCTGGATCATATGGTCGTTCTATTTTTAGTTTTTTAAGGAACCTCCATACTGTTCTCCATAGTGGCTGTATCAATTTCCATTCCCACCAACAGTGCAAGAGGGTTCCCTTTTCTCCACACCCTCTCCAGCATTTATTGTTTGTAGATTTTTTGATGATGGCCATTCTGACTGGTGTGAGGTGATACCACATTGTAGTTTTGATTTGCGTTTCTCTAATGATTAGTGACGTTGAGTATCCTTTCATGTGTTTGTTGGCAATCTGTATTTCTTCTTCGGAGAAATGTCTATTTAGGTCGTCTGCCCATTTTTGGATTGGGTTGGGTTTTTTATATTGAGCTGCTTGTAACTTTTGGAGATTAATCCTTTGTCAGTTGTTTCATTTGCAAATATTTTCGCCCATTCTGAGGGTTGTCTTTTTTATGGTTTCCTTTGCTATGCAAAGGCTTTTAAGTTTCACTAGGTCCCATTTGTTTATTTTTGTTTTTATTTCTATTTCTCTAAGAGGTGGGTCAAAAAGGATCTTGCTGTGATGTATGTCATAGAGTGTTCTGCCTATGTTTTCCTCTAAGAGTTTGATAGTGTCTGGCCTTACATTTAGGTCTTTAATCCATTTTGAGTTTATTTTTGTGTATGGTGTTAGGGAGTGTTCTAATTTCATTCTTTTACATGTAGCTGTCCAGTTTTCCCAGCACCACTTACTGAAGAGGCTGTCTTTTCTCCATTATATATTCTTGCCTCCTTTCTCAAAAATACAGTGACCATATGTGCGTGGGTATATCTCTGGGCTTCCTGTTCCATTGATCTATATTTCTGTTTTTGTGCCAGTACCATACTGTCTTGATTACTGTAGCTTTGTAGTATAGTCTGAAGTCTGGGAGTCTGATTCCTCCAGCTCCGTTTTTCTTTCTCAAGATTGCTTTGGCTATTCGGGGTCTGTTGCATTTCCATACAAATTGTGGAATTTTTTGTTCTAGTTCTGTGAAAAATGCCATTGGTAGTTTGATAGGGATTACATTGAACCTGTAGATTGCTTTGGGTAGTATAGTCATTTTCACAATGTTGATTCTTCCAATCCAAGAACATGGTATATCTCTCCATGTGTTTGGGTCATCTTTAATTTTTTTCATCAGCGTCTTATAGTTTCCTGAATACAGGTCTTTTGTCTCCTTAGGTAGGTTTTTTCTTAGGTATTTTATTCTTTTTGTTGCAGTGGTAAATGGGAGTGTTTCCTTAATTTCTCTTTCAGATTTTTCATCATTAGTGTATAGGAATGCAGGAGATTTCTGTGCATTAACTTTATATCCTGCTACTTTACCAAATTCATTGATTAGCTCTAGTAGTTTTCTGGTAGCATCTTTAGGATGCTCAATGTATAGTATCATGTCATTTGCAAACAGTGACAGCTTTACTTCTTTTCCAATTTGGGTTCCTTTTATTTCTTTTTCTTCTCTGATTGCTGTGGTTAAAACTTCTAAAACTGTGTTGAGTAATAGTGGTGGGAGTGGACAACCTTGTCTTGTTCCTGATCCTGTAGGAAATGGTTTCAGATTTTCACCATTAGAATGATGTTGGCTGTGGGTTTGTCATATATGGCCTTTATTATGTTGAGGTAAGTTCCCTCTATGCCTACTTTCTGGAGGGTTTTTATCATAAATGGTGTTGAATTTTGTCAGAAGCTTTTTCTGCATCTATTGAGATGCTCATATAGTTTTTCTCCTTCAGTTTGTTAGTATGTTTTATCACATGGGTTGATTTACGTATATTGAAGAATCCTTGCATTCCTCGGATAAACCCCACTTGTTCATGGTGTATGATCCTTTTAATGTGCTGTTGGATTTTGTTTGCTAGTATTTTGTTGAGGATTTTTGCATCTATGTTCATCAGTGATACTGGCCTGTAGTTTTCTTTGTTTGTGACATCTTTGTCTGGTTTTGGTATCAGGGTGATGGTGGCCTCATAGAATGAGTAGGAGAGTGTTCCTCTCTCTGCTATATTTTGGAAGAGTTTGAGAAGGATAGGTGTTAGCTCTTCTCTAAATGTTTGATAGAATTCACCTGTGAAGCCATCTGGTCCTGGGCTTTTGTTTGTTGGAAGTTTTTTTTTTTTTTTTTTTTGCGGTACACGGCCTCTCACTGTTGTGGCCTCTCCCGCTGCGGAGCACAGGCTCCGGACGCGCAGGCCCAGCGGCCATGGCCCACAGGCCCAGCCGCTCCGCGGCATGCGGGATCCTCCCGGACCGGGGCACGAACCCGTGTCCCCTGCATCGGGAGGCGGACTCCCAACCACTGCGCCACCAGGGAACCCCTGTTGGAAGATTTTTAATCACAGTCTCAATTTCAGTGCTTGTGATTGGTCTGTTTATATTTTCTATTTCTTCCTGGTTCAGTCTTGGAAGGTTGTGCTTTTGTAAGAATTTGTCCGTTTCTTCCAGGTTGTCCATTTTATTGGCATATAGTTGCTTGTAGTAATTTCTCATGATCTTTTCTATTTCTACAGTGTCATTTGTTACTTCTCCTTTTTCATTTCTAATTCTATTGAGTCTTCTCCCTTTTTTTCCTTGATGAGTCTGGCTAATGGTTTATCAATTTTGTTTATCTTCTCAAAGAACCAGCTTTTAGTTTTATTGATCTTTGCTATTGTCTCCTTTATTTCTTTTTCATTTATTTCTGATCTGATCTTTATGATTTCTTTCCTTTTGCTAACTTTGGGGTTTTTTTGTTCTTTCTCTAATTGCTTTAGGTGTAAGGTTAGGTTGTTTCTTTGAGATGTTTCTTGTTTCTTGAGGTAGGGTTGTATTGCTATAAACTTCCCTCTTAGAACTGCTTTTGCTGCATCCCATAGGTTTTGGGCCGTCGTGTTTTCATTGTCATTTGTTTCTAGGTATTTTTTGATTTCCTCTTTTATTTCTTCAGTGATCTCTTGGTTATTAAGTAGTGTATTGTTTAGCCTCCATGTGTTTGTATTTTTTTACATATTTTTTCTCTGTAATTGATATCTACTCTCGTAGCATTGTGGTGGGAAAAGACATTTGGTACAATTTCAATTTTCTTAAATTTACCAAAGCTTGATTTTTGACCCAATGTATGATCTATCCTGGAGAATGTTCCATGAGCATTTGAGAAGAAAATGTATTCTCTTCTTTTGGATAGAATATCCTATAACGATCAATTAAGTCCATCTTGTTTAATGTATCATTTAAAACTTGTGTTTCCTTATTTATTTTCATTTTGGGTGATCTGTCCATTGGTGAAAGTGGGGTGCTAAAGTCCCCTACTATGAGTGTGTTACTGTTGATTTCCCCTTTTATGGCTGTTAGCATTTGCTTTATGTATTGAGGTGCTCCTATGTTGGGTGCATAAATATTTACGATTGTTCTATCTTCTTCTTGGATTGATCCCTTGATCATTATGTAGTGTCTTTCCTTGTCTCTTGTAATAGTCTTTGTTTTAAAGTCTATTTTGTCTGATATGAGAATTGCTACTCCAGCTTTCTTTTGATTTCCATTTGCATGGAATATCTTTTTCCATCCCCTCACTTTCAGTCTGTATGTGTCCCTAGGTCTGAAGTGGGTCTCTTGTAGACAGCATATATACAGGTCTTTTTTTTGTATTCATTAAGCCAGTCTGTGTCTTTTGGTGGGAGCATTTAATCCATTTACATTTCAAGTAATTATGGATATGTATGTTCCTATTACCATTTTCTTAATTGTTTTGGGTTTGTTACTGTAGGTCTTTTCCATCTCTTGTATTTCTTGCCTAGAGAAGTTCCTTTAGCATTTGTTGTAAAGCTCGTTTGGGGGTGCTGAATTCTCTTAGCTTTTGCTTGTGTGCAAAGGTTAATTTCTCCATTGACTCTGAATGAGATCCTTGCTGTGTAGAGTAGTCTTGGTTGTAGGTTTTTCCCTTTCATCACTTTAAATATGTCTTGCCACTCCCTTCTGGCTTGCAGAGTTTCTCCTGAAAGATCAGCTCTTAACCTTATGGGGATTATCTTGTATGTTATTTGTTTCTTTTCCCTTGTTGCTTTTAGTATGTTTTCTTTGTATTTAATTTTTGTAGTTTGATTAATATGTGTCTTGGTGTGTTTCTCCTTGGATTTATCTTGTATGGCACTCTCTGTGCTTCCTGGACTTGATTGACTATTTCCTTTCCCATATTAGGGAAGTTTTCAACTATAATCTCTTGAAATAATTTCTCAGTCCCTTTCTTTTTTTTTTATTGTTTTTGTTTTTTTGTTTTTTTGTTTTTTTTTTTGCAGTACGCGGACCTCTCACTGCTGTGGCCTCTCCCGTTGCGGAGCACAGGCTCCGGATGTGCAGGCTCAGCGGCCGCGACTCACAGGCCCAGCCGCTCCGCGGCATGTGGGATTCTCCCGGACCGGGGCATGAACCCGCGTCCCGTGCATTGCCAGGCAGACTCTCAACCGCTGCGCCACCAGGGAAGCCCCTTAGTCCCTTTCTTTTTCTCTTCTTCTTCTGGGACCCTTATAATTCGAATGTTGGTGTATTTAATGTTGTCCCAGAGGTCTCTGAAACTGTCCTCAATTCTTTTCTTTTTTTTTTTCCTTTATTTTGCTCTGCGGTAGTTATTTTGACTATTTTATCTTCCAGGTCCCTTATCTGTTCTTCTGCCTCAGTTATTCTGCTATGGATTCCTTCTAGAGAATTTTTAATTTCATTTATTGTGTTGTTCATCGTTGCCTGTTTCATCTTTAGTTCTTCTAGGTCCTTGTTAAACGTTTCTTGTATTTTCTCCATTCTGTTTCCAAGATTTTGGATCATCTTTACTATCATTACTCTGAATTCTTTTTCAGGTAGACTGCCTATTTCCTCTTCATTTGTTTGGTCTGGTGGGTTTTTACCTTGCTCCTTCATCTGCTGGGTGTTTCTCTGTCTTCTCATTTTGCTTATCTTACTGTGTTTGGGGTCTCCTTTTCGCAGGCTGCAGGTTCGTAGTTCCTGTTGTTTTTGGTGTCTGTCCCCAGTGGCTAAGGTTGGTTCAGTGGGTTGTGTAGGCTTCCTGGTGGAGGGGACTAGTGCCTGTGTTCTGGTGGATGAGGCTGGATCTTGTCTTTCTGGTGGGAAGGTCCACGTGTGGTGGTGTGTTTTGGGGTGTCTGTGGACTTATTATGATTTTAGGGTGCCTCTCTGCTAATGGGTGGGGTTGTGTTCCTGTCTTGCTAGTTGTTTGGCATAGGATGTCCCGCACTGTAGCTTGCTGGTCGTTGAGTGGAGCTCAGTCTTGGTGTTGAGATGGAGATCTCTGGGAGATTTTCGCCGTTTGATATTACGTGGAGCTGGGAGGTCTCTGGTGGACCAGTGTCGTGAACTCGGCTTGCCTACCTCGGAGGCACAGGGCTGACTCCCGGCAAGAGCACCAAGACCCTGCTGGTCCCCCGGCCGTGGCCCCGCAACGGGCGGCTGCGGCTTGGTGCGCAGTCGGCTCGGCATGGGGCTCTGGGCACTGGGCACTGGGCACAGGCTCAGTGGCACCGGGGGCGCGATCCCCACATCCCACGGGTGCCGCCACTGCCGCCATCTTGGCTCCGCACCCGTCTGCTATTCTTAAAATGGAGATCGATGCTATAATCACATCTTGGGCCTCATTTTCAGTACAGGGCATCTTGTTTTATCCTCTAGGAGCCTGTGCAAACCATTCGCTGATAAATTGAATCACCGAAGATTATGCTTGGAGACATTTCTTAGAGGGAGAAATAATACAGCTGTAGTTCAGTGCTATGCTAATGCCTTCTAATTTTTTCTTTTTCACTTTAGAGTATGTTGGTCGTCCCCTCCCCCACTCAGTTCATGGTGGCACACATGACTGGCCCTTGACTTAGGTTGGGTAACAGTTACTATGAACTTCCAAAGAGATTGGGATCTGGTCTGACTTTTCCCTCTGTATTTAACCAGTAAAAATTAGACACACCATTCAATTAGGGATAATAATAATAGCTAAGCTATACTAAGCATTTAATGCTTGCTAGACACTGTTCTAAGCAGTTTATGCTAACAGCAAAGCCCTACTACAACATATAAGCTGAATTTTAAAAAATGTTTTTTCCGGTTATGTGAAGTGTAGGAGTCATGTTATGAGTTTTATGAAAAATAGTGTTTTTCAATTTGTTTTCTAGTTACTGTGTGTGTGAGGTGGCATGGAGGAGAAAATGTTTTCACTTATTAGGTGTTTAGAAATGTACTGAACTGGGAAAATCGAAATGCTCCTGAGCTGGTTCTTTCCTAACCTCCCTTGCTGCTCATGCAGCCTCTGGATTCAGGCTTTAGTCCGGTCCTGTAAATGACAGCTGCGTGGACGAGGCAGGTTAGCAAGGGGGTTTAGGCCATGATCTCTATTTTATAAGCCGGGAGAACTGAAGGATGGAGATTGTCAGTAACTCGCCTAAGACCACAGGGCTGGTGAATCACAGAGCCATGATTTAAGTCCGGGCTATCCAGTTGTTCTAACTGCCTCCAGCATACATTGCCTGTGTTTTTTGAGAGCATGTCTATGCAACAGGTATCACGAGGTGGGAGAAAATAGGGTTCTATCTTCACCGTGCTGGGAGCCATTTTTGTTTGAGGGGATGTGTGCCAGTTTGCATGTATCATGCTGGTTTGGTTAATATTTGCTGCCATTTTATAGATTTTCCAAGAGCGTTGATTCCCTTTTTACCTCCTCAGTCTTTTCACACCAGCGATAAAGGAATTTGATTGGTCATACTTAATGAGGCCCTAAGAATGGAATTGTTAAGGAAGCGGATTGGGTGATGAAACAAGGGTAGACTCGGGTGGGGAGGAGTACTCCCTTCTGCCCTGTGTGTTTTGCGGCATACATGGCGGTGCTGCAGTCCCCCACAGCTGAAACCGGGGTGGCTCTGGAGTATGTCTGCATAGCTTGTCTGTGGCACTCACTGCCTGTTACAGTGGTGAAGGTCGAAGTGTGTTTGCCATAAGCAGAATAAACAAACAGATCCAGAAAATGTATTCAGTAATCTTTGCTTGGTGAGCAGAAGCTAGTGGTTGTTTAAAACAAATGAAGGGGATAAAAACTCCCCTAACTTTTATTTACCAGTCAGATTGCAAAGGGAAAAAATAGCCTATTTTTAGACTGAGGCTCCAATTATGCTAAGCCTTGAAGATAATGAAACAGTCTGACACAAAAGAGTGTGGTGACGCAAGTTTGTGTGGTGAAATTCCAAGGCATTCACTGACTTTTTAGGATTCTGCACAGTGAATATTAAGCTCCTAAAGTGTTTGTTGCCCGGAAACAGTGCTTTATTCTTTTACGTGCAATGTAATGAAGTGAACCTGTGTTGTAATTTGTTTCTTGCGAGGAAGGGGAGAATTAGCACAGACCATCTATCTCTGCATCCTATCCTTGGCCTCTTGTGTGTCCCTTTTGTTTGCTCAAGCCACCACATCACGCTGTTACTAATACAGAACACTTCCTCCTGCTTTAGTCACTCTCAGTTTTTCTTCATGTTCTACACCATGAGGGTTTCCAGTATTCAGTTAATTTTATATTGTAGATTTGGCAGAATGCGGAGCGCCGTCGCCCCCCCCCCCTTTCTTCGTTCTGCATAAGAATTACCCTTAGCTTTTTCTGGTCCTTGTCTCTCAATCCTATCAGGTGACATCTTTCCTTGGAGCTAATTACTTTGGGGGATTTAAGTGAAGTGTGCGCTGGCCCAGGGCTTCAGTGGCTGGGTAATGGAAGTTGGCTGTTGGTGCTCTCCAGTCTCATGTTGCCTTTCCATTTACAGGTTTGGTAATATGCTTCTGGGTTTTCATTCTGCTGCCTGTAGTTGTCTTCCTGAAAATGAAGCTGGGGTGCTCAATGCTCATGTGATGGAAAGTATAAAGCTTCCTTCCAAGGCAACATATTTCCTTACTCCCTGAGCCCTGCTATAGCTTAGATCCTAAGGCGTCTACTTCCTGGAGTCAGGAGCTCGGCCATCTTCCATTTAGCCTCAGTTTTCTTTTTCAAAGCGGTCGTTTTAAGAGCTAAGTGTGGGAAGGCAGAAGGAGAGACCTATCAAACCTAAGAAGTCAAAGCGGCCAGCTCCTGGCATTGGTGGTTTATGGAAGGCTTTGATGAAGTGGGGAGGGAATGGGCTGTGAAGGGGATAAAGAGCTCCTCATTAGATTCAGACTGAAGTGCATTGGTGTGACTGACCTGCGGAATAGCTGGAAACATAAAATAGCAATCAGGTGATTGATAAGGACAGCCTGGTTGGAAGAAGTGGAAGCTAGGAAATATCTCTGGCTGGATGCCTGCTATCCACATACGGTACTTTTACTGTATTTCATTTAATCTCCCGCAGTCCTGTGGGTAGGGGATCTTATCCCTTTTCACAAATGAAGAAGAAATCTCGAAGGGATTAAGGAAATTGCCAAGGTCTCTTTACTTGTAAGTGGCTAAAATGAATATGGCTTCTTACATCCATGCCACTCTTCTGAAATACAGGAAACACAGACACCAACAGTATTTATCTTCTTATGCTTGGTAAGTAAAATACTGGGTGGTCCAATTGCTGAAAAGGCTATAATAGGTTTTTTGTTACTATATTTCAATAGAGAGCTCTTTCTTAAAATTGTAAATGGGTCAAATTCAGTTCAGTTATCTGGCCTTCTGTGTGCCAGGCACAGTATTGAGTCCTGGGGATACAGGGATACAGGGGTCCCTGATTGTAGTCTGAGTTGAGAGGGTAGAGGGAAAGGAAAGACATTGACCTGTAATTGAATTCTATACCATATGAATAAGGTACATTTAAGGAAAGGAGGAAAGATGCTTATTGCCTGGGGTTAGAGGATGATACCCATGTCCATAGAATAATTCCTACTCTCAGTTCCGTTGATTCTTTGGTGATTGCCAAGATTTGCCCAGAGAGGTATGGCATGCTGTTTTTGTAAGAGTGAAGCCCAAGAGCAACCATATGATGTTGTCACATCCTTGGGGACCTTCTTTTCTAGCTAGAGGTCTAGATTCATGAGGTTAATGAAGGTTTTGTTTTTGGTGAGTGAAGGGTCTTCCATTTCTACAGCCATTAAACTTTGTTTTCTTAATTTTGAATTCTCCTCAGCTCCACCTCTCCTCATCCCCTTCTCTGACCAGAAAGGGCAGAGGGCTTTCTAATTCCAGCTCAGCACATAACTGGCACTCAACAAAGATTTTTTTTGCCACAGGGCAGCAGAACTTGAAATCTTCCTGTGATTCATTCATATTAACCTTTTGGAATGGAGCTAGAAGGGGATTAGTTTTGTTGGATAAAAAGCTGCCTCCTCACCTTCAACAAGAATAACAAAGATTATGGATAAATCATTAGTATAAATTAAAGCCCAAGATAAGCAAAACAATATTTCAAAATTTAAGTGTTCGTTTATAAATTCCATCTCCCAGCCAGATGCAGTACATCTCAGCTCAGAATGCTGAAGGTACTTGTAATTCCTAGCACCGTGCCTCACCCTTGATATACACTTGATGAAGAATAATTCGATATGAAATGGCTATTGGTAATCTCTGAGGAATCTTGGATAATAGGTGTTCTGGCATCTGCCCAGCTTGGAGACCACCTCCCCTTCCTGGAACAAACTGATTTTTCAGGTTGTTTTGGTACAATAAGATGGGGATTGTAGGGAGGAAGTCAAGAATCAAAGCTCAGTCAGAATGTTTCGCATGTTCTCCATGCTGTAGTAGACGTGGTATAAGCAGTACTTGGACATTGCCCTGGGCCTGAAGGTGGGATTCTTTAGCACCTCATACAGTCTAAGGTGGAGAACCTTTCAGTGCTTCTTTCAGGGGAGAAATAGCAGGGTCTTCGAGTCATAACTCTTGTAATTTGGGATGCAAATTACATATAACTTTGTCAGGATTTTCTTGAGGTTTTCATTCTAGAAGACCAAAGACAGCAAGTGTTGATTCTGTTTCCTGAAGGGTGAACTCTAGAAAATTTTAGCTTTTTTTATGAGCACAATTTTAGAAAAAAATGCTAAGCAGCTGTTCTTCAGTATATTACAGCAGTCACCAAGGCTCAGTATTGGTTCACCAAGATCCAGTAGTGTTGTTAATTTTGTTTTTCCTTTTAGGCTTAATATTGATATTAGGTTGAACCACTTGAAAGTGCTAATTTTGAAAGTCGAAGCAGTTGAATATCAACAGTTGTTTTGTTTTTTTGTTTTGTTTTGTTTTTTTCCCTGGCTGCTCTGTGATGCATGCGGGATCTTAGTTTCCCCGACCAGGGGTTGAACCTGTGCCCCTCTGCAGTGGAAGCTCTGGGTCTTAACCACTGGACCGCCAGGGAAGTTCCAACAGTTTTGTATTCTAATAGTTTTTATTGCGTTTTTTTCTGATTATAAAATTAATACATGTGCATTATAGCATACTTAGAAAATATAGAAGAATAGAGGAAAATAAAATTTATTCATAAGCTAACAACCTTTTTTTATGCATATCTTTCCATCTTTCCCTATTGATCACAAGGATGCTTTTTTTTTTTTTTTTTTTTTTTTTTTTCACTACGCGGGCCTCTCACTGTTGTGGCCTCTCCCTTTGCGGAGCACAGGCTCCGGGCGCGCAGGCTCAGCAGCCATGGCTCACGGGCCCAGCCGCTCCGCGGCATGTGGGATCTTCCCGGACTGGGGCACGAACCCGTGTCCCCTGCATCAGCAGACGGACTCTCAACCACTGCGCCACCTGGGAAGCCCAAGAATGCTATTTTTAAAAAATATAATTTAGACTATAGTTCATTTTTGTAGAGTATCTGGCTATTTATATTGAACCTATCATAAGCATTTCCTTGTAATCAGATATTTATAGAAACTGAATTTTTACTTTTACAATTTCAGCAAGTAGATGTCGCATAATTTATTTATCCGTGTTCCTATTTTAGCACATTTGTGTTGTTTCTGGGGTTTTACAGTGGTAAATAGTGCTGTAATAAACATCTATATGAATCATGGTCTCATTGTACTCTGATTGTTTCTTTAGGGTAAATTGTGCAAAGTGTGATTTCTAAGTTAAAGGATGTGAACTCTTAATACCTATTTCCAGATTGCTTACCATTAGAGGATGTGTTCTTTTATGCTCCCTCCTGGAGTGTA
Organism: Grampus griseus; assembly: GCF_964374135.1. Lineage (NCBI taxonomy): Eukaryota > Metazoa > Chordata > Mammalia > Artiodactyla > Delphinidae > Grampus > Grampus griseus. Next base: position 21,003,180 of record NC_138999.1, read on the forward strand.
TGAAAGAACTCCCCTTACAGTATCACCACAATTAGCTATTATTTATAAACACAGCAAAGAAATAGGATAGGCCAATGTTGTTTTTCCACCTTTAATAAGTTTTTAGTAAACAAGATCACATAATCTGCTTTTTCTTGAAGGCTCTGACAAAATTTCTTGTACTGTCATCGTGGTCCAATCAGACTGATGTGAACTGAATGCACATAGAATTGGGGGCATCTCTAGCTTGCTGAACAGCTATACCCTAGAAGGGTTTTATTAGTGAGTTATTGTCAGCTGGTAGGGACCCCTCTGTTTTGTGGTGAGGATCAGTGACCCTGTCCAGACCAACATTATTTGTTGAGATTTTGATGAAAACAGACCATGTGCTTAGCAGATTTACATGTATGTCATAAAGCCGAGAGGGATGGCTATTAGTTCTTTACTACCAAACTGTGGGTTTTTTAAGCATAGGAGCCAGTGTACAGAGAGCAGTCCTTCTAGAATCAGCTTTGTGGCCTTGGGCAAAGTTACTTCATCTCTCTTTGCCTCAGTTCCCTCATCTGTGAAACGGAAGTCAACAGAATACTTAGCTCCTATGTTTGGAAGATTAAATGAATTAAGTGTAAAGCACTGAGAATAGTTCCTGGCCCTTAGTAAGTGATCATTAAAGGTTAGCTGCTATTGTTGTCGTTATTAACCTTTCTGTCTCTTGAATGGTAGGTAACACATACTTCTTAAATGAATGACTAATGGAATCAACGTCATTAGGTAGAACGGGCCCATACTACAAATGTAGTGGACAAGTCTTGCTTTTATGTTTTATAATATTAGACTGTCACATAAAGAAAGGTTAAGTTTGATACTGTGTGGGCTTCCCTGGAGGCGCAGTGCTTAAGAATCCGCCTGCCAATTCAGGGGACACAGGTTCGATCCCTGGCCCGGGAAGATCCCACATGCCGTGGAGCAACTAAGCCTGTGCGCCACAACTACTGAGCCTGCGCTCTAGAGCTTGCGTGCCACAACTACTGAGCCCATGTGCCGTAACTACTGAAGCCCACGTGCCTAGAGCCTGTGCTCCGCAACAAGAGAAGCCACCGCAGTGAGAAGCCCGCGCACTGCAACGAAGAGTAGCCCCCTCTCGCCGCAACCAGAGAAAGCCCACGCACAGCAACAAAGACCCAACGCAGCCAAAAATAAAATAAATAAAATAAAATAAAAATAAATTTATTTTAAAAAAAAGAAAGATTGATACTGTGTGCCTCCAGAAAGTAGAGATGTGTTAATTGACAGAAATTAGCAATAAGGGACTTTCTATCACTTAGCTCTACTAAGCAGTGGAGTTGCGCTTCAGTTAGTGGAAGAATTCAAACAGAAGCTTCCAGACTATTACAAGTACATAATAGAAAAGAGAAGCCTTCTTTGGATCAGAGGTTGGACTAGATGACCTCTAAAGTCCCTTCCAACTCTGGGCCAGTTCTGTGATTCTGAGCGAAATAAGTAGGATTATCACAGAAGATGCAGTAAGGCCCCATGCCTGCATCTTTGGAAGGGTTGATGCTGCTAATCTCTGCCCACCCTGCCCTCCCTGCTTCAGTGTCTTTCACCTGTTGCACGTCATCCTGGCAGCGGCCTGTTCCTCAGCTTGATGCGGCGGTCTTACAGCCTAGCTTGGTGTTCCAGGCTGCCCCCTCCTCAGCAGCGGTGCCTAGGGGACGAGTATTTGAAACGAGGGCACTTTTTAAATACGCATACAAGAAAATCGAAAGGAAATTGCTGCCTGCAAAGTGTGTTTCAGAATTGTTTTAGAAACCAAGCAGATGGGTTTGTTCATGGGGGGTGCGCTCTTGTGTGTAGCTTTATACGGGGTGGAGGGGGGGATTCACCTTTTGCTCAGGAGTTCTGGGTCCTGGGTTTCTGTGCTTGCCTGGTGTCTCCGCTAAGTGTAGCATTAGTGTTCTAATCCCCGGGGAGGGGTCACTGAACGCACACTGTTGTCCATTCTGTTTGGGCTTACATACCTTGGGCTGGCATGATTTTTCTGTCATGTGAACTCTGATCCCTTGCCCTTAGGTTATTTAAAGGTAACTTCCAAATAAAGTTAGAAAGCTGTCTTGGGAGACCAAGCAGTTGCTTGCTTTCTTAGGGTTCTTCGCTGGATGCTTTCTGACAAGTCTTGGCATTGTTTTGTGCGACTCTCCCCATTTATAATATTTGGAGCATTGGGTTTTTGCCACACTTGTCAAGGATTTATGGGAGTTAGTGACATGTAGTATATAAAGTGCTTTGAGATTCTTTCATGCAACTTGGTGTTATCTTGAAAGCAAGAGGTTTAACTGTTCATTTGTTAGATAACTAGTGGGATTTTAAACAGATGTAATCACACCGTGTCTGGTATTTAATGTATTAGGTGATATACACAACTTTAGCTGCTCAGATTGTCAGTGAAGTGCCATTTGTTTTCTTTTCTTTTTTCTGTTTGTAAAACCTGTTATTAGGGAACGCCCTGGGAAACATTGGGAGTTAAGGTCTTGAAAAAAATTGTCCAGTCCATGGTTTTTAATATTTTGGCTTGTCCTTCTTTTTGCTGTCTTGCATTCAATAACTTAACATGAAGAACTCACGGCATTGTTGTATTTTGCTGATGTTACCGATGTATGTCTGTAGCTGGTGTTACAGGGTCCAAACTGAGTTCTATGCTGTGCGATGCATGGCCCAAAGGGTTGCTGTTCTGTGTGCCAGGTGGGTTAATATGTTTTAGAGAAAGCAGCTGAGGAATTTTACAGTGCATACTCTTACGCAGCCATATAAATTTTACTCCTTTTGAGTAGTATCACTTTACCAGCCAGAATCTAGAGCACGCAAATGCATTATTAGAGTGATTTGAAACAGTGATGTACACACAGGGAGTGAACTTTATGGGGATGGTTCTGATGCTTTCAAGGCCTTGGGTCTCATTGCATGTATTTTGAGCTGGAGTGTTAAGCCTGGTGCTTTAAGAAGGCTTTGCTTCTCCTTTTAATCTTTAGAATTTATAAAACCAACAGCTTTGTAGCCTTCACTAGGAGGATTGTATGTAGTATCCAAAGATCCTTGGAATGTAGAAGCCATAGAGAGGAATAGATCTGTTTACACTTGTTCTTGTGTTATGTGCACAGTGTAGAGCTCTGCAAGATAAAAATTAGAATAATAGATACGGAAGATTTTTTTCAAAGATTACTAAACATTAGATTACTGGACTCATCTTATGTAGACTGAAAGGAACCTTAATCCATCCCCCTCGTTTTACAAATGAGAAAATGGAAGTCCGTAGGGTCCCACTGAACCAGGATCAGGACTGATGTAAAACCCAGGGGTCTTCCCTTCCTAAGCCAGAGCTGATTGGATCTCTGGATTGGAGCTGGATTCTGACAGCTGCTGTAGAACACCCCTGTAGCATTTAGAAAATTCTGAATATATAAGAAAATGACTCGCAGTGAAACAGTGCAGTTGTTGAATCCATAGTCCAGGGAGGTCTTATCATTTGTATTAAGTAACTTCAGATGTTCCATAGTCTTCAGAAAGTCTGAGTTGACTGTATTTATTTTGTCTACCTTTTACCCAGTTAACAGAATGCTTACTCTCTTATTGCCACTTAAAAGTCATCTGGAAGACTCATGCTGACAGTGTAATGCACGGTGAAGGAAGGGGGTAAAGTAGGAAAACATAATTATTGCATGTAGTCTTTTTAAAGGCACTTTTCTCTTCCCTCCTCTATCTTTTCCCCAGCCTAGTTGGGTGGATCTGATTTGTATAGCCTTTTTTTCCCCTTTTCTTTTCCTAAATTGAGTAAGAGCTGTAAAACTATTGAGGAGAAGCTGTAAACTATAGCAAAGCATGTGAAAAGACAGTAGTTTGTGCCTTTCTCAACCTTGTTATAGATCTGTGGATAGTCGGGAGCTTACAAAACTGTACTTAAATATTTTCTATAATATAGGTTGAGGACAAATTTCTATTTGCTGTTGATGACTGTCAAAACAACTTCCCCAGAGCGATTGTCACAGAGTGCGGGGCCTCATTTTCTGATGGAGAAACTGCTTTGGTTTATCCTCACTGTGTTTTTAGATGATTATTTCTTACTTTCTCAAGTGCTTATGACATTTAATAAATTTGCAGTTGAGGATTGTGGCAGCCAGTAATGTGAGAAAGGGAATTTGGGTGCCTGGAAACTATTTAAATTCAAACAAATGACAGCAGAGCTTAACCAGGAAAATATAATTTTGAAATTGTGAATAAAAGTGACCTAGGCCCAAGACAAGCCGAAAACTGTATTTCCTCATTCATTCCTTTATTAACCAAGGTTGCTTGTCCTTCAAACACAAGCAAGTCTTTGGGAATTGATACTTCACAGCTCCTTATTTCAGTCACTGATGGACAGTATTCTTAGGATTCAGTGCTCAAGATGTATCTTTTTTTTTTTTTTTTTTTTTGCGGTACGCGGGCCTCTCACTGTTGTGGCGTCTCCGGTCGCGGAGCGCAGGCTCAGCGGCCATGGCTCACGGGCCCAGCCGCTCCACGGCATGTGGGATCTTCCCGGACGGGGGCACAAACCTGTGTCCCCTGCATCGGCAGGCGGACTCTCAACCACTGCGCCACCAGGGAAGCCCAAGATGTATCTTTTTTTAACTGTTTTACTGAATCCCAAGCTTTCTCAAGATATATTTTAAAACCAGCACAGTACAGTTTACTGTAAACTGTACAGTACAGTTTACATCTGCTTTCTTTTCTTTTCTTTCTTTCTTTTTTTTTAACTTTTAGCTTTGGCTAAGTTGGGCTTCTAGTTTGGAGTATGAAATACAATACAAAAAGGTTTGGCCAAAATAACTTTCTAAGCCTCCTTGCTGTATGTATATTTTTAGGAAATACTCTGCTCACAGGGGAAATGTCTTGTTAAGTTTTGGTTCCACCAAAAAGCATTTTGAGCAACTAACTTTGATATGCGGGGCTAAAATTAACTTGCATGCTGAGATTGTATTGTTTTGGAAAGAGCCTTAATACTCAGCATGCCATTTGTGTCATGTGTTCTTATTAAAGGAATGGAAAAGAAATATTAGGTAAATATATTTTTAAAGGAATAAACTTTTTAATCTTTAATTTTTTTTTCAAAGCTGATTTGTGTTATCTTTTTAAAAATTATGGTAACAAAACATACACCATAAAATTTACCATCCTATAACCATTTTAAGTCTCCAGCTCAGTAGTGTTAAGCGTATTCACATTGTCGTGAGACAGCTCTCCAGATCTTTTTCATCTTGCAGGTCTGAAACTCTATACTCAGCAAACAACAACTCCCCTTATCCCCCTCCCCGAAGCCCGTTAATCACCCTTCTACTTTCTGTCTCTATGAATTTGACTCCTTTGTATACCTCATATAAGTAGAATCATGCAGTATTTGTGTTTTTGTGACTGGCTTATTTCACTTGTGGCATAATGTCCTCAAGGTTCATTCGTGTTAGAGCATGTGACAGGATTTCCTTCTTTTTTAAGGCCAAATTATATTCCATTGTATGTATATATCACATTTTCTTTATGCAGTCATCTGTTGGTAGACATTTGGGTTTCTTCCACCTCTTGACTCTTGTGATTAATCTTTAATTTTATATGTTTCTTGAATAATGCATTTTTGCTAAATTAAAATCAAACACAAATTCTGGTAGACATATATGTGTAACTGAATGTAACAATGGACAGAGGTCTATGAAATATTTGTGGATTTGAAGACTGAAGTATATATATCTCTCTTTTTATTTTATTCATTCATTCATTCATTTATTATTTTTGGCTGTGTCGGGTCTTAGTTGCAGCATGCGGGATCTTCATTGAGGCATGCGGTATGTCTCGTTGTGGTGCATGGGCTTCTCTCTCGTTGTGGCGTGCAGGCTCCAGGGTGCATGGGCTCTGTTGTTTGCTGCATGCGGGCTGTCTCTTTGAGGTGTGCGAGCTCAGTAGTTGTGGCGCTCGGGCTTAGCTGCCCCGCTGCATGTGGGATCTTAGTTCCCCGACCAGGGATGGAACACACGTCCCCTGCATTGGAAGGCAGATTCTTTACCACTGAACGACGAGGGAAGTCCCTGAAATGTATATATCTCTTAAAATTCTGTAGTATTGATACTGATTTAAATTTATTTAAGTATTTTATGACTATGCCATTTTGGTTTTTGGTGTAGGCTTAAAATCTTTTTCAGGGTCAACCAGTTGACTCTGGAAACTGCAGATATAGTCTTTGAGGTTGTTCTTTATTAATAGAAGAGTGTATCCCAGGCATGTACAGCCTTAAATTTTCTTGAAAGTGAAATTGCCTCTCAGTTGTTCTTCATTAAAATGCTCATTTACAGTTTTACTTCATGAGACCTACTGTCGGTTGTAAAAGCATCTATTTGAAGTTTTGTGAAGTATTGTGTAAGCAACTTGATGATACAGGCGCAGTGTGCAGTTCACTGCCAGTTGCAGTAGCATAAGAAATGGATATTTATTTGCCTTTTGGAATCTTGGGAAGAGGACTGTTTCCCTTGACTAATCCTCATGGAATCTTTAAATGTGGAGAGAATATTGAGCTCCCTTCTCTACAAGACATTTACTTAAGCTTCTTGTTACCATTAATTGCCTCTATGGGCCAAAGGAAATGAAAGTGTAGTCAGGCAGTCAATTGGCTACTGATGTTCAAAGGAAGTGAAACATAGGACTGGCTTAATAGTTCAGGTTGAAAGTATACACAATTAACAGTAATTTTATATGGTCTTGTAGATAGTTGTCCATATACCTGATGTGAATGAAAGTTAGTAATACCAGGCAATGAGGAAAGCATTATTTTAATGGTTGTGTATGTTTTGGAAATGGAAGCTAGGGTGATTTAAAAAACAAAAAACTAAACATGTTCTAGGGCTGGTAAGTAAGTTTATTTGATGTGATTTGTTATTAGGATTTACCCTGAATTATAGTGGTCAGATTTTTCTTTAATTAATTAATTAGGCTGCGTTGGTTCTTCGTTGCTGTGCGCGGGCTTTCTCTAGTTGCGGCCAGCGGGGGCTACTCTTCATTGCAGCGCGTAGGCTTCTCATTGCAGAGCACGGGCTCTAGGCGCAGGGGCTTCAGTAGTTGTGCCACACGGACTCAGTAGTTGTGGCTTGCGGGCTCTAGAGCACAGGCTCAGTAATTGTGGCGCCCGGGCTTAGTTGCTCTGCGGCATGTGGGATCTTCCCAGATCAGGGCTCGAACCCATGTCCCCTGCATTGGCAGGTAGGTTCTTAACCACTGTGCCTCCAGGGAAGCCCTCCTTCTACGTACTTTTAAAAGGATTTGATTTGCTAAAACGTTTAACATTTTTACATTTATGTTCACAAAGGATGTTGTTCTGAAGGTTTCTTGAGATATCTTTGTCAGTCTCAATCAGACCAGGGTAATACTAGCCTCATAGAATATGTTGGGAAGTATTTCTTCCTCTTCAGCTTTCTGGGAGATTTTATGTAGAATTGGTATTATTTCTTCCTTAAATGTTTGGAGTAATTCACCACTGTGAAGCCATCTGGGCCTGGACTTTTGTTTGTGTAAACATTTTTAACTAAAAATTCAGTCTCTTTAATACATAGAGGGCTGTTGGGGTTACTGACTTCTTGAGTAAGCCTGGTAGTTTGTGCCTTTCAAGGAATTTGTCCAGTTGATTGGCATGAAGTTGTTTATAATATTCTCTCTTTGTCCCTTTAATAGCTGTAGAATTGGTAGTGGTGTCATTTGTCTCATTAATGATATTGGTAATTTGTGCCTTTTCTTTTTTCCAGCTACATTGGTCAACTTTAACCCTGTCTTCTGGCTCTTCAAGCCAGTAGAATTAAGACTACTGCTCCGCACAGCACCTATTAGTGCCTGCCCTCAGGCAAAAAATTGGAAAAATGGGTAACTTGGCTGGGAGTCTTTTCCTTTCTCCAGTTGTAGGCTTCCCTACATTTTGGACCTGTTTTTGGTTGCTCTCCAGTACCTTCAGGTGGTTGTTTTTTATGTTGTTCAGAGGCTATAGTTGTTTTCTGTGAGAGGGTTTGTCCAGTGCTAAAAGTCTGGGTTTTTGGTTTTGTGACATTATAGCAAATTGAAACATGCTTCAAGAGCTGTAATCAAAGTATGGAAGTGGGTAACTTAGCATTACTTTCTAGTCATTGTTGCCTTTATTGGATTTGATATGGAAGAGCTCAACTGGATATTTAGAATAAATTATGGAGTTAGGGAAAGGTGAAAGGAGAAATGTTGGGTTAACTCTTAACTTTTCAAAATGGTATCAGTAGGAAAAACCATATTACTTTAAAAAGTGAGCATTCTTGAGTACTGAGTATGTCAAGCTTCTGAATGTTTTTGAGTGCTTTTGCTTGTCATGGGGAAGTTTTTCAAGATGGAAGAAAACACTATATTTCAGGCATGAAAACAAAGCATTTCTAGTTGCTTAATGTTTACTATATCAAATAAATTAGTTTTAGGTCATATTAATGCTATGACACTTAAATATTTTATCTGTAATGGGCTTTATTTTCTGGTCATTTTATATTGACCATTTATGCCCTTTTAGTGTATATTACAATTGGAATTGAAAGACACTGTGAGAAGTCATCTTAGATCTCTGGACTTCAGCCTGATGTTGGTTGAGCAGCTATGATGAGCCACACACTGTTCTAGGCACGGGAGGTTCAGTGGTGAACAAGGAACTTATATTCTTAGAAGCTTAGAAATCTGACCCTTTTGGCACACTGTGGATGGTCAGACTCACATGTACCTGCCCTAATGCCAGTTTGTTCATTTGAAATGAGAACTACTGCTGTTAATTAGACTGGGGAGGTCGAACTGAGAGATTACTGCATTTTCTCTTTATAGACAAGGTGCATGGGAAGCCACATTACAATCACAAGGTTGCTTGGTGAGAATGGAATCAAAACAAAGGGACTTGGTTAGATAATCCATGATTAGGATACACCTGCCACAGGGACTGTTTGGGTTTCCCCTGAATAATGCTGAGCAGTAAAACTTGCCAATGTCTGGTTCTTTGGGCTTATTTCGATGGTGACCATTTTCCTTTGTTCATATGACTTTTTTCAAACCAAACTGGAATACATTTTACTAAATGACAAGCCACAATCTAGGCCTGCTTCCCAAGATTACACTCAGATCACCTTTAGAAACATGTACAGGCATTCAAATTCTGGGGCTAGGCGTGCACATAGACTCTTGGTTGATTTCAGCAGAGGACCACCATATCCATTGTGCAAGTAGGTTTTACCCTTAGAGGGTAGCCTTTTTTTGCCTTATATGTAGTCGTGGTCTGGAAAGAGTGTGAATCCCTTATAGTTGTCCCCATGTACTGCCAGTAATATAGTTTTACTCTGTTTAAGTGGTTATAGAAGACTTCACTTCTGTTTTTCCTATGACTTACTGATGCCAGCTCCTTGTTCATAAGATCAGTTCCCTACTTACAACATTGTTTCAATGGGAAAGCTTAGTCTGTCCTAGTGGAGATAAAATTTATTTATTTGAAAATGTCAGAAATATCTAAATTTAAATCTAGAAGGTCCTGGAAGCCAAGCATACATGTAAAAAAGTGAAGGAATTTACTATAATTCTCTATAAAGGTCCGGGAAACATGAAAAGTAGTTGCCTTCAAGCAGGAATGGCATGACTAGGTATAATCGAGGCTCAAACCTTGGAATTGTGAGCCAGTCTCACTAGATTCTTACATTGTCCTCTCCAGCTGTACGCCAGCTGTCCACAATCAGGGTTAAAAGACCACCCAGTTTACTGTTAAGAAAAATAATGTTAACACCCAGTGATGGCCATATTTGTCCACATCAGTTCTCATGTTTTCACTGACAGAAATGAAGTGATATCACTGTCCATATATCCACCAGAATCTATGGGCAGCCAGCAAGGAAGGCCTTGACAGGTACAGTTTGTAAGTTCCTTGAAATCAAGAACCATTAGCATCAACAACAGCAACAGTAGTGGTGGCAGCAATAATAATATATGTGTGTAGTGCTTTGTAGTTTTTTGCAGAGCCCTTTCACCTAAATTTTTTAATTTGAATTTCACAAGTGGAATATATAGCGTATGGGTATGTTGATAACCATTTCTGCTTTCTAGTCAATCATAACCTACACTGTTTCTTACTATAAAGTTTTGGCCTGAAAGATGGGAAAAATGTATTTGTCCCCTTTGAATTACCGTGGTGCCTTCTTTTACAGACAAATTTAGTTTTGTGAAATTTTAGACTATACCTCTAAGGAATTTTAACACCAAGTTGATGGTTTGAGGTGAAAAGCAAAACTAAGAATCAGTGTCTGACTCTCTTAGACGGTGACTGCCCTCTAAATCCTCTTACTGATTTTTTAGTTGAATAAAAATACAAGGCTACTTTCTTTTTTCAGTCTCCGTACCATTCATTCTTTGCGTGTGTGTGTGTTTAAATTTTTTTTTGTTGAAGTATACTTGGTATACAATATTATATAAGTTACAAGGGTACAATATAATGATTCACAATTTTTTTTTTTTTTTTGCGGTACGCGGGGCTCTCACTGTTGTGGCCTCTCCCGTTGCAGAGCACAGGCTCCAGACGCACAGGCTCAGCGGCCATGGCTCACGGGCCCAGCCGCTCCACGGCATGTGCGATCTTCCCGGACCAGGGCACGAACCCGTGTCCCCTGCATCAGCAGGCGGACTCTCAACCACTGTGCCATCAGGGAAGCCCTGATTCACAATTTTTAAAGGTTATCTTCTTTTTACAGTTATTATAAAATATTTGCTGTGTTCTCTGTGTTGTACAGTATATCCTTGTAGCTTATTTTATACCTAATAGTGTCACACCATTCATTCTTAAAATACATTCCAATTAATAACAGCTTTCTTTGCATACATTACTTCTGTAGATATCAAGTGTTCTAGATCTGTACTGTCTAGTATGGTAGCCATTAGCCACAGATCGCTATTTAAATCTAAATTTTAACTAATTATAATGAAATAAAATGAACATTTCAGTTCCTTAGTCACACCAGCTACATTTCAAATGCTCAGTAGTCGCATGTGGCTAGTGACTATCATATCAGACACTATAGATAGAGAACATTTCCATCAGTGCAGGAAGTACTGTTGGACATTGCTGTTCTAGGTGAGTATCAAATAATTCTGCCATTGTTTATAATTTTATCTGGCAGTATGCTTTTTAAAAATATACATGAGGGCTTCCCTGGTGGCCAGTGGTTGAGAGTCTGCCTGCCGATGCTGGGGACACAGGTTTATGCCCCGGTCCGGGAGGATCCCACATGCCGCGGAGCGGCTGGGCCCGTGATCCATGGCCGCTGAGCCTGCGCATCTGGAGCCTGTGCTCCGCAACGGGACAGGCCACAACAGTGAGAGGCTTGCGTACCGCAAAAAAAAAAAAAAAAAAAAAAAAAAATATATATATATATATATATATATATATATACACACACACACACACACACACGAACTTTTTATTTTCTTAGCACTCCTTAAGTAACAGGTCTTACAGGTAAGCAGGAATGGGAATCCAAGTAGAAACTCTGTAATGATAAAAATGTCCAGTTTCTCTTCCCTTCTGTGGATATTTGGTGAAGTCAACAGAAAAACTGATGCAGAAACATGATGCTGCAGTACTTAGAAAGTGCACGGCCATCTAATAAGGAAAAGTAACTGACTAACAATAATCTTAAGATGATTCACATATTTGAGATTCCATGATGCAAAAATTTAGGTCAATTGTACTCTCATCAGATTAAATATTAATCAGAGAGTTTAGCTTGAAAAGATATTTGACAATTGGAGAATCTCTCAAGTGTAAAGCTGATATTAAAAATTTGATATCACATGTTAGGACCTTAAGTGTTACAAGTTAACTCAGTAAGATGTTGAGCATATCCCATTTACCTTTTCTTCTTTCTACTTATATATTCAGATTGTGCGGAACTAAAGGAAAAATTCAGACTTAACACCCAAAGACTATATTTTTGCCATCAATGATTCAGGCAACTTCAGGCTAAAGATGCAGTATCCTATCATGTATTCAGATTAACTAGGACAAAACACTCACAAACGTCTTTGATCCTTGTTTGTGTAACAGTGGTCTCCCAAGTGGCTGTATGTAAGGAGAAGCCTCTAGGTAAATAGGCCATGGCTCCGCCATGGCACCAGCACTGTGCCATGGTGGAGGACGAGATTGGATAGGTCTTATTCAAGGGCTTTGCAGAACAGAGACATTTGGACACACTGAGTTCCAGATAGATTGAGAAAGTTGTATGCATGTGAAAGAAGTGATCACCTTTTAAAAACGAGCAAAGCCCCACGAAACACTGGTAGTTGTTATGTTAGTGTGATTATGTGCAATCAGATGTATGTTTAATGCCGTTTTCACTTTTAAAGGCCATCGCTTTCTTGCAAAATCAGACTGTTAAGAGACTCAAAGGACAGCTGTGTTTTTTGAAAAAGGCCTTTCCACTAGTTGGGGTGATAAGTGTAACATTTACATAGAAAGCAAATACTCCCCCTTTTATTTCTATGTTCATTTTAGATATTCTTTGCCTAAAGTAGCAGCTTGTTATGAGCATGAGTATAGAAGAGAAATTTTTATTCATAATTAAAGAACATCAGTAATAAAAACATTTCCCTAGTGTGACAAAGAACAGCCTTTGTTTAAGGGTTAGGTATGTCTAAGGAAGTGACTCTTGTTAAGAACTAAGGAATAAAATATAATTTGTCTTATCTTGTGTAAGGAAAATTGTCCTAACTTGCATGCTGCTGAGTGCCTAATTTACATTTAAAGCTGAAGTAATGAAGCCTTTATTTTTTGCCAGAAACTCCCATTTCTCTCCCAAATATATTCTCTATCAGACCAAAATAAAAAAAAAAAAGGCTCATTATTTTGCATGGTAATGTGTCTTTGCTGATGCAGAAAAGCAACATAATTTAGGATGAAGGATTAATTTAAACTTTCTTACGTGCTCTTTTGCAGATAATTAAAATTATTTCTAGGGATCAAAAGGTGGGTTTGCAGAGCACACCAAAAAGAATAGCTTCATCCTCTGAGTTGCAGATGGAAGGGTATAGTCGTTTTCTCGCCAGGAGGAAGAGGTTCCTGAAAACTCATGGATTTAGAAATTAAGTTAGAGAACTTTAGACCTCATGGAAACTGTAGTCACAGGGGGTCTGAAGTTGAGAGCTCTTAGGAATAAACAGTGTTTATATTCAGTTAAATAAATCTTCGAAATGTAGTACAAATGACCTTTAATTTATATTCTTATTTAGTAATAAGGGGTACTGTGTATTCATTTTCATTCATGATCCCTTGTTTAATAGAAAATTTGCTTTGTTGGAGGTAATAAGCATGCTTCGAGGCATTTCCCCTCCTTCCCCGTGGCTGGTCTTCAGCCTAGCTGTTCATTGCCTTTCTGATTTTCAAACTCCGAAATGGTCGCCTCCCAGGGTTCCCCACCCCCACTCACTGCTGTCTCTTAGATGCCTTCAGTGTGTAGTTTGGAGTCCCAAGTGTGTTTTGCACTCACCTTCTTTATTTTTCCTATGGTTTCATTCTTAAAATCTTTATTCTTGTTCTGCCATCGGCTCTTACCTTTCTTTCCTCTTCCCAAGCCCAGCTCCATCTTTCTCTAATTATCCCCAACAAGATTGAATCTTAGTGCAATTTGCATGTAGTACTGTGACTAAATGAAATTTTGGAAGTTACCCCCAAAATACACAGAAGTAAAGTTGAGAATATGCAAGCTCAGTTTAATAAGATCAGATATGGGTAATTAGTGTAGTATCCTGCAAGTGTGTATGATTATGTGCGCTCTCAAACACGCTATGTGTATATGTACGCTACAACCACGTATATATAAATAACATTTAACCTAAGAAGAACTTGCAAGTGTTAAGCTACTTAAGAAATTTCAAAGCTTTCAACACAGTTGCATGTTTCAACAAAAGCGGTCAGTGTGTTTGCTATCAGTCAGTGGCATAATCAGTCATTTATTGAATACAACTTTGGATTTGTGATGAAATGGAGGTATTTACAGCCTTTTGGAACCTAATTGGTTCCAAAGTCTAAAAGCTTCTCGGCCATTCCAGCACGAGAGTTTCAGATCCTAGATGGTAGTCACCTGGTGACTCCTGACACCAGACTGTGCCACCTATCTTCATTCCTTGGGCCCCGGGGGTGTCCCAGATTGGGTGGGAATGCCATTGACCCTCCCTCCCAGCCCTTCTCAGCTGGCAGTCATCAGACATTGGAAGAAGCAAAAACCGCTCCTTACTGGAAAGAAGTTGAAACTTTTGTTCTGTGAGTAAGTGCATTCCTGATAAAGCCTTGGTTGTTATATTGTTTTTAAATTGATTCCTGGGCTTTAGCCTGTGTTTTTATTTTTTAGGAAAGATTCTATGCATTGATAGTATGCTGTATTCTTTAAATTTTTAAAGAAGTAAATTGGAATGTTCTGATTTTCGTGTTGTTTAGAGTTCTTATCAGGGAAGAACATCCAGAAAGATAGTCTAGCAAATCTGTGATTATTTTACCCTGATTTGGTGTTCCCTGTGGTGGGAACTTAATGAGTTTTTCTTGTAATCATTGTTATCATAGTTAAGATTTATTGACTACTTACTCATTAAGGGGTAGTTGGATGTTTGTACTGGTTTTGTGAGTACTTGGATGAGATATGTAAAATAGATTAAACTCTTGAGGCACTCTTGTAACACTAAATACTAGAGCCACTGCCATTGTTCATCAGAAATCAGGAGATATATGTATAACTGATTCACGTTGTTATAAAGCAGAAACTAACACACCATTGTAAAGCAATTATACTCCAATAAAGCTGTAAAAAAAAAAAAAAGAAATCAGGAGAAAAACTTCATCATTGGCCTGAATGAGCTGAAGTTCTTAGTAAGACTGTGGTCATTATTCATTACCTCTTTTCTTTCAAATAGTGAAACTGTTGGGTTTCTGTGGACAAGGCTGCTTTTTAATGGCATGTTCTCCAAACAGCTGTTAGGCACCCCCCTCCCCAATACCACAGATCACATCTGTTCCCACTGTTGATTAGCTCGAGGGTGGAGAAAGAAGAGAGGCTGTAGCATGTGTAATTACCAGTAATTAATTCTTGTTGAGCCTCTTCATTTCCTTCTATTCTAACTCCACCTACCCTTCTTCCTGTCTCTGTTGTAAATTCTATTTCATGTTGGCTACTTGTGGAAAATAATCTTGATGGGTATACAGCTGTTTTCCTAAAATTTTACATTCACCTTACAGTGAAGGTTTTATTTTTCTTCTGGTGGCAAGATCTCTTGATAAGGCAAATAAGAAAATACTAAAGTAGTGAGTACACTTCTTGGGGCTAGTTTTCCTGCTTCCTTCTGTTCTGTTTCTGTTGATGCTGTTTCCAACTGTCAACAAATATTTATCGAATATATTCTTTCTTAAAGGAACTAATGCAAGGCATGAATGAAGAAGTGTGAGGAAAACAAATGTAAGATAGAGTCCTGATCCTTAACATTAATGTACAGAGTAATTAGAGACGTAAAACATGTACATGGAAAAATAACGATGTAAGTTAACATATAATAATTGACCGAATTTGTCAAGACCATAAGGTGGAGGTAATGTTCTACTATTTTTCTTTCTCTTTGGGGTAAGGTAGGGCTAAAGGAAATATAAATTTGAGCATTTTAATTAATATGTTACAGTAGAAGAGATATATCACAGGCTTGCTCTTTAATAAAGAAAGTTCACAGTAATCTTCTTTACACATCTTCAAAGCCTAGAGATTTTCAAGACGTGATGCTTTTTTTGAGCCTCTTTTCAGGAGAATGGAGCTTCGAGTGGAACATTTTAAAACTGCTTGCTTTTAACATTTCAGATAAATTTAAAAATGTATTTGGTGTATCAGTCAGCAGGGCCCCAGCAGGAAAGAGATGACACTGGGATTAATAGGAGGATTTGATAAAGGGATTATTTACCAAAATGTGGGCGGCGTATGTAGTAAAATCACAAGGCAGTTGTGTGAACTTCAGGGCTAGTAATGGCAGGGATGTTACACTCTGAGGTGAAAAGGAGTGAGAGGAGGAACAGATGCCTAACCCCCAAAGAGAGAGTTGGGTGAGGAGGGTCTTCTGATCGCAAGTGGATGGATTCTGCCAGCCCTGACATTGACCCCTCCGGGAGAAAGCCAGAGGCATAGCCTGTGCTCATTTCCCTCCTGATCCAAGCAGTGTTCGCTATTAGCCAAACTCCACTGGAATTGGGATGAGGGAGCTCTTTGATGTAGTCTGTTAGGTCAGCCTTCCCTCCCACAGAGCAGGGTGGAGCGTGTAACTGGATGAACAAAGGCAAGATACCTGGTATATTTGGAGACTTTGTTAAGTTTGCCTAAATATGAGAAATCCCTCTTGGATAACGTAATCCTGTGCGCTAAATAATCTCTGACAATAGGCGTATGTCAGGAATCAGTACGCTTCATGACACATCAGTCACTTCTCAAGCGGGTGCACAGGAGCCATTGATATAGGTTAGTGATTCTCACCTGGGGGAGATTTTGGCCACTATGAGACATTTGACAATGTCTGGAGGCGTGTTCGTGTGTGGGCTTTGTCATTAGGATCTGGTGGAGGGTAGTCATGATGAACTGAACACAGTGAAGTGCTTTTCCATTCCATCAGGGTAGCTGCCCAGATGATTGTTGAAGACTCTAACCGAAGCAATGATCACGACTTTTGGTGAGAAGAGATTACTGAGCTTTGAAAGAACAATTCGAGTTGCATTCTGAGAATGAAGCTACAAGTCAGCATAGGTTGTACACATTGAACATGAGGTTTGGGGGTGGGGTGGGGAGTCAAGCCCTAAAAGATAAAGAAGAAATGAGACCACTGTGAATAACTGGGGTGTAGATGGTAAGCTCCTCAAGGGCATGGACTGCATTTTAGGTACCTTAGGAGAGGTAAGCACCATGTTTTGAGCAATACAGACTGTCAATACCTATTTGTCAAGTGAATGAGTAACCCTTAATTGAGGAGAAATGGTTAGAAAGAAAGACCCGAGTAGGAAGGGACAGATGAAAGATGCTGGAAGGGGAGGAGGTGAGATTCTTGATGTGAAAGGAAAGATACTCTGGACTGCAAAGAAATGAGAAAGCTAGGCCGTAGAGGCCATATTGGGTGTGCCACTCAAGCTCATTGGATCTCAGGTTTCCAGACTTTATGTCTGTCCCTGACCTGGACCCTTGTATCTCATGGTTTCCTTTTCTTTAAGATGCAGTAGGTAGGGACAAGGATATTTAAATGATGTTGTCAGAAACCATTTGTCCCATTCCTCTTTTATCAGCACTGCCTTCCCTCCCTTTTAATGTCATGCCCTGCATGGACCCTGAGCTCCTTCTCTCCTTCTCAGTTGGATCCAGCTGAAGATTTAGGTAGGCCTCCAAAGAGAAGATTTTAATAGATCAGTCCATTGGTGTGGGACTTGGTGCAATTGCCTCAGTCATCCTGTTTTTATATTCCTGCATGACAACTCTTGAGATCTGTTCCTTTCATTGTCAGAAAAGGGAAAGCTGCTTACTTGGAGGTGACCACATTTGTCTTTTAAGTTCCTTAAGAGCAGTGAAACTCCTTTTATACTTCCCTCCGTGCTCAGCCCATTGTAAATGCTTGTTGAATTAGTGGATTTATGGAGGGTTACTCCTAAGATGGCAAAGAGAAGTGGTGGAGTGAGATAGGCAAAGATATATTTAGGAAACCTTGACCATGAAGTGTTCAGTCTTCTGAGTGACACATGACATTAGAAGGCCTCTTGTGTTCAAGAGGGTTGACTGTAGAATTAAGAAATAGAGGAGGAATTCAAAATACTGGAATGGGAGCTGGAGGTAACAAGAGAGCAGGAGTACTCTCTCTTTGCTGGAGGAAGAGTCATGCTGCTGTGGCCCGATAGTAGGCAGGGCCAGGTAGATCTGAAATGTCCACCAGCCAGCCTCGTCAGCATCGTTAAAAGAATGTTGGCCATCCAACTTAATAGCGAATCTTGCAGATTTTTAAAAAATCAGCTTTCGGCTTCCCTGGTGGCACAGTGGTTAAGACTCCGCCTGCCAGTGCAGGGGATACGGGTTTGCCTGGTCCGGGAAGATCCCACATGCTGCGGAGCACCTAAGCCCATGTGCCACAACTACTGAGCCTGTGCTCTAGAGCCCGCAAGCCACAACTATGGAAGCCCACGCGCCTAGAGCCCGTGTTCTGCAATAAGAAAGCCACCGCAGTGAGAAGCCCGTGCACCACAATAAAGAGTAGGTCCCGCTCACCACAACTAGAGAAAGCCCGCGCGCAGCAACAAAGACATAACACAGACAAAAATAATAAATTAATTAATTAATTAAAAAAAGAAGTTAATGATGGGTAAGATTCCTTACAGACAGCCAGTGAACTAACCAACCTTTGGAATTTCCTAATCAAAACCATACGCTATCTCTGTAATTATAATCATAGTGGTCATGGATTTGTTAAGACTCATTTGTTTTTTTTCCCTTCACCTATGACTGATGGTTGACACTAATTTTTAGGATGCTTAATAAAGGGTTTACAAGTGGCATTGGAGCCAGCAAAATGAGTCACTCCTCTCTGGCAGTCTCTTGGCTAAATCGAGCACAGCCATGGGTATGAAATACACCAGGCAACTCTTTACTATAGTTTTAAGACTGATTCAACATAAGCATAACATCTGTCCAAGTTTGTAAGGGAGGCTAATCTTTTTGGGGCTGTGACCCATTTGAGAATTGGGTGACAGCTGTGGATTCTTTATCCAGAAAAATGTTCACATATACACCAATACAGAATTTTATAGACCATGAAGGAGGTTCACAGACTGAGCCATAGCTCATAGAGGAAGTTTGTGCAGTTGAAAATGCATCTTCAGAATTACATTGTTAGGGACTTCCCTGGTGGTTCCGTGGTTAAGAACCCACCTGCCAATGCAGGGGACACAGGTTCAAGCCCTGGTCCAGGAAGATCCCACATGCCGTGGAGCATCTAAGCCCATGTGCCACAACTACTGAGCCTGCCCTCTAGAGCCTGCAAGCCACAACTACTGAGCCTGCACTCTAGAGCCCATGAGCCACAACTACTGAGCCCACGTGCTACAAACTACTGAAGCCCACATGCCTAGAGCCCTTGCTCCGCCACAAGAGAAGCCACTGCACTGAGAAGCCCACGCACCACAACGAAGAGTAGCCCCTGCTCGCCGCAACTAGAGAAAGCCCGCGCACAGCAACGAAGACCCAACACAGCCAAAAATAATAAATAAATAAAAATTTTAAAATTATGTTGTTATATTTGGGATGGGTTCAAACATCTGTTTTTGAAATATAAATTATAGAAAGTAATGTGGCAAAATATTGGCAGATGGGGATATTGCAGAAAAGAGATTTCTTTTCCCTGTGGTTATTTATTGAGATCATAGCAGAATCTTAAGGGGTAGGGAATTGTGGGGGGGGGTTGTTTGTTTATCAAACAAAAAAACCTTGAGGATCGTTGGCTGTTTTTGCCCCGTCTTTTTGTTGAGGCAGAGGAATGTGGAAGGTAAGTACCTCACCCCTTGCAGACCTTGTGCCTCTTAACATGGAGAGCGGCCTGTAGACCCACAGAGAGGGGAGCTGGCGATGGACAAGGAAGGGAGGATGGAAGCAGATGGGCGTGGCACACAGGATGGAAGGAGAGAAATTTCTTATGCATTTGCCCAGGTTGAACGCAATGCCCTTTTTCTTCTTCCTGTTTTAGTTTGTCTTGACATCTCCATCGAACAGGCACATCAAGAAAGGAGATTTTCCTCTTTGCCAGAAGTTCTTAGAAAGACTTCACTAGTCTTTAATTTCATCTCCTTTGGGGTTAAGGAGAGCTGTTCTTTCCGAACTTCTTGTCGAGGGTTCTTGTATTCCTAATGCTTTATCTCAAGCTAGCTTGTTTTCGATGAATCCCTAAAGCAGAAGGTATTTTGTTCAGCTCTCTAAGCACGAAAAGCAAGTATGTAATGCTGTAGTACCAGCGTTGTGGTTTTTTTCTCCTGCACGATATATTAACTAAGCAGAAAATTTAAAAGAACAAAGACAATAAAAGTAATGTTTGTTAGTGGTAGTTTGAGATATTTCAGGAGAGATGAGATGTGAAGAAAAGCAATGCCATATTTAGAAAGCTCCCTCCAACCCAACAGTATCTATTGAAGTAAACTTGATGACAGACTTTTTTCCTCTTCATGAATCATTGTATTCCTATAAAAGCGAAAATTCCTCTTCATCTAAACAAATGGCTTCCACATCTGTTTTCTTAGTTTCTCAAAAGGGTGTCTTTGGCTTGCATTTTTTTTTAAAGTGTTTATCTGTTTAAAACGGAATATCGTCAAAAGCAGTTTATACATCAAAATCCAAGTTGGTCTTCAGCTTCTAAGAATTAGTTAAGAATGATCTGGTGGTGATGGTGGTTGTATAGGGAAAAAAGAAAACACATTTTGTATTCTGCATAGGTAAGTTCTCCCTAACCATGCTCTTTACATTTTATTGATTTATATTTAATTTTACATGCTCTTTTGGTTTTAGGGGCTGACTGAGTAGGTAACTTTGTTATTGGTTGGCACATCCCAATATTTTAATGCTCTGGATTCAGAGTTCTGAACATAAGTATTTTCCAAATTAGTAGCAGGAGAGTTAATCTGTTAGTCCCATTGAGTAAGAACTGGTCTGTAGTTAGATTTTTTTATTGTTGTTGTCCTGTAGTCAGCTTTCTCCCACCAAGTCACTAAGAGAAACACACTCAGAACTGGTTTGTAAAAGGCTGCTGTATGCCCTTTTCTAAAGTGCTTGTTCAGTTCTCAATCTTGGGTGAGTCTGCGCACCCTCAAGCGTTTTGGTTTTGTCTTTTAAAATCTGTATTCTCTTCTTGTGTGACAGGTCACCATGCCCTTGAGACCATCCTGCCATTTAACAATAAAGAATGTGAAGCAGCTGAAGTGCTGGCTCGTTTGCAGCTGACAGCAATCTGATCTACTGCTTGGATTCTTTTATCTGGGGACCGACATGCCAGTGGTTTGTGGCTCATCCTAGCCATGCCATCTGCAGTCACAAGGTTTAAGAGGGTGGGAGGAGAGGAGGTTGTCGCCAGGGGAAAGAAAGGTTTTTGGTTTTGTTTTTTTGTATGTAAAGGTCAGGGAGAAAGGCTGTAGCTCGGCACATGGGGTCCTACAGCAGGTCGCAGGCTCCTGGCTTCTTCCCACACAGTGGAATTTCTGGGCCTTGATGAGGTGCTCTTCTTTCAGGAGGTTCCGCAGGCTCCTCCCACCCCCGAGCTACAGCTGTCTGTTCTGTCAAAAGAGTGGCTAGCTTTGAGGTCAGAGGTCCATGAGAACTCTGAGATATTTGATGTTATCAAATCAGTGACAAAGGCAATTGAATTAATCACTTAGGACTTAGTTTCTCTCAAAGGGTGTGGAGAATATTATTTGGAAACAGGGGAACCCTTCCCCCATCACTCCTTTTCTCTTCTTGGCTGACTATGAACCGGAACTGCCAACAAATGGCGTCAATCTTGACATAAGGGAGGAGCCCTCCCCGCTCCCAAATGCAGAAGAGAGGCAGGAAAAGGATGGTTATGTTTGAGCAATGGGAGGCTCTTTCCTTGTGAAGTGAATTGATTGCTGTTCCGTCTTCCTGTTGAGCCCATCGCCGCCTCAAGGAGGGGAGCCTCCGCAGAGGTTTTGCTTGCTGTTTCTTGAGCCGCGGCTGGTAGCTGCTTTGGTTGCTCATGAAAAGGCAAGGTGCTCCCCCCTTTTGACCTTGTTCAGAGGCTTAATACAATTATTTGTGTTAGGCGCTAGCCACCTGTTGGGATCGTTCTCGTTAAAGGTCAGCGTGTGGTGCCTCGCTGTCTGACTGTGGCAGCCTGCGTCAGATTTGCCAGTGGCCACTGGTTTGTGTGACACCTGCCAATTGTGACAGAAAGAACGGAGATTTGATAGATGGGAGGGAAAGGAAGGTGCTGGAGGAGGAATGAGGGATCAGGAGACCCACAGAGCACCATTACTGTGGTTGGGGTGCCAGCTTGCCTCGTCTCGGTTTTCTCTTGCTTCCCCATCATGAACTGTGCCGTCTGTTTTGATGGGCTCTGTTATTGTCTGCCCGCTGCCATTGCTTTGATTTATTCATATATTGTATCTCTGTTGAGCATTGGATTTCTTGCATCTGAAACTTGCCACATCCCCTCTATTGAGCATCCTTGCTTCCACCTGCCTCCCTGTGGTCTCCACTGAGTTATCCACAGGCATAGCATATTCATCAGCTACAAAACGCTCTGCCTCTGCTGCCCTTCCCGGATTTCCTATCTCAACGAGTAGCTGCCTCCCCAGTCGTTAAACCAGGAATGTGGGTATCATCCTTGACTCCTGTCTCTTCCTCGTGCCCCAAATCCAGCCAGTTGCCCGGTTTTGTAGATTCCACTTCCTAAATACCCATGACTCTCTCTCTCTCTCCAGTGCAATGACTATTATGTTATTCAAGCCTCATTACTTCTTCCTGGATGCTGCCCCTGCCCCCACTCCTCCACATGTATTCTCCACAAGTTTTATAGCCAGAGAGACCTCTTTAAACTATCAATCTGATTCTGTCCCTCCTTAAAAGTCCTTACTGTGGCTTATGAGGTCCTTCACAGTTGGGCCTCTTTCCTGCCCTCTCCCAACTTTCCCAAGCATTCTAGCCTCAGCCATACTTTTTATTTTCTTCTTGTGGCAAAAACCAAACAAAAACTTTAAAAAAATTTTTGAAAGCTTAATTTTCTTCAATCACCATTGAGTTTCCCCTCTGTCCTTTGGATCTTCATACTCTTCCCCTGTCCCCCTTATCCTGTTATTCCGTATAGCTCACCTTCCCCTTATTGACAATCTGCTTTCAGGAATTTTCTCTAACTCCCACCCCAGAGGCCCCTATTATGTATGCATATTTTTTTTTCAGTTGCCTATTTGGTTCTCTCCACTAGATATTACATGCTCTAGAGGGAAGGAATCATGTCTGAATCACTCACCTTTGTGTTCCTTTTACCTAGCACATAAGAACAGCTCAGGAAATACTTGTTGATGAGTGAATGATAACTTCTTTTTTGAGGTTCTAAACAAAAAGAAAATAACAGAGCTTCCTAGAATTCATATCAGATTCTTGAGCCTTGGCCAGATTAGAGAGTAGAAATGCAAATGAAGTTCAGAAGTAAAGGGGATTTTTTTTTTCATAGCAGTGATTAGCCACATCTTTTATAGCTTATATGTTGATATTTTGTCCTCTCCATATTCTGCATCTCCATCCTAAATGACTTTTCTCAACTTGGTATTTATCTTTCTTTCAAAATTTTCTGAATTCTTCCCAAAGAAAGCATAGAGGATGATGGGACAGGAGAAAAAGTGTGATAAATGGGAACACATTATTTGACTGGTCCTTAAATGTAGAGAGACATTCTGGAGGCATGCCTGAGTATGTGTGCAATGCATGTATCTCTGGACAGGTGGACACAATCACATTTCCCCAGAACGAGACCATCTTTCTGAAAGATTTTTCTTTGTAGTGGGAGCCCTCCATATTTTAATCATAGCTAGCTCCTAGAATCTGTTTTCTGAACTTATAATAAAAAGACGGTGGGTACGGGACACCATTTTTTTTTTTTTTCCCCATACGCGGGCCTCTCACTGCTGTGGCCTCTCCCACCGCGGAGCACAGGCTCCGGACGCGCAGGCTCAGCGGCCATGGCTCACGGGCCCAGCTGCTCTGCGGCATGTGGAATCTTCCCGGACCGGGGCACGAACCCGTGTCCCCTGCATCAGCAGGCGGACTCTCAACCACTGCGCCACCAGGGAAGCCCGGGACACCATTTTATAAGAAATAGAGTTGCTGTGGGAGGGCATGTAGAAAGTATGGTCATTATAGAACAGAATTTTGTGTTCAGCCTTGGGACTGAGGGAGGGAGTCGTCCCTTCCCCCCACCTCCCCGTCCCCCCCAGGTACTGAGCTTAAAAAGCTCTCCCTCCTCTGACCTCCCTGGAGGCAGAGAATAATGAAGGACAGCCCCATGACTATCTTGTCACACTCTTGAGCTTTCTGGAAATCAACAGTGCTTCCATCAAAATGGTGACAGCAGTGCCTTGGTCACTGCAGCTTGAGGTTGTCCTCCGGACCGCCAGCTAGGTCCTCTTCCACGGCTGAGCTTCAGGCCAGGTGCTTAGTAATGATGAGTGGCATCCTGTGAAATCTGATATTTGTGGGGGCCAGGAGCTCAGAGTGAGACCTAACGTGAGTGAGGCTAACGTCACATTTTCTCATGACCTCAGTTATAAAGAAATGTTGCAGATTCTGGAAAATGCTAATGTCCTTTTTAGCCATAAGTATTATCTTGATTGCAGTGCTTTAGAATTGCCCAACTTCATTATCTGAGCATAGCCAGCCTGACGCCTTCTTCTCAAATAGACAATTATGATCAATTAAGCACTTTCAGGCCTTATAGAATACTTAATTTTATTAGTCAATTATTTGTGCTTTGAAAGAGTTAATGGTAGCTACCCAAGCCATTATTAGAAATTAGAATGTCCCAAAATAGAAAGGCTATTTCGTTTGTGTATGGCACTGCAGTGGAAAATGCCAAGCATAGTTTTTACTGAGTTAAAGGGTGAGGGAGGGCGGGGTGGGGGAGAAAGTTACATGTAAATCATTTAGCCATTAACCTAATGGGTGGATTTATAAATCCTATTACTATAAGCCCTTTTCATTTCCACTGAGGCTTGGTGCATGCTTGATCCCACTAATGTAAAATTCATTCCGTCTAAGTGATTACTGAAGTAAGACACTTGGAGTCAGTTTTCATCAGGTTGTGCGAAACTTGCCTGAGTGCCGATGTTCGCTACAGGGCAGACATAGTTTGGCCGTGTCTTCATAAGCCCCCCAGATGAGTCATGTGAGGAGTCAATCAGGGAACCAAATCTTGGTGCCTTTTGACATGTCTGTGTTTTTCTGTGAGGGAAATACATTGAAGGGGCCGAAAATACCCAGCTCCAAAGCAAGAGGCAAGACCTGTGGGTGGGGTTTTTCTAGTCTCATGGACATTGTGTGAATTCCAGGAAATCGGAAAGCTCTATTTTTATGGCTAATTGGAACATCTTCAGTGATACTTATACTTAAGTGAATCAAAATTTCAAAATTGATGAAACACATGGACCCTTTTCCTAGAAAAATGCATATAGGCACACATTCAAATTTCTCCTTACAGTTTCGGGGATTTTCAGATTTCTTGACCTTAGGTTAACATCTCCTGCTCTAGTTTCAATCTTGTTGTCTGAGGGATTTTTTTTCTCCCCCTGAGAATTTAGTATTTAAGAATGTAGGCTCGTACTTGAACTCTTGTGTCTGTGAGTAGATTTGGCTCAAGTTTGCTTTAAAACCAGCTCTACAAGCTCTCCAGTCTCCTGTGTCAGGTATAATCCCACGTATGGCAATAGTGCACATATATGCAAGTGAAACATATAAGACGTGAGTTTCTAGACTGGAAGTTGGAGTGGAGGAGGAATAGAGCATAAGAATGTTGTGAAAGGAAGGTTTCTTTGAAGGTGAAAACAGTTTTTTAAAAGTCAAAATGTAAAGTGGATTTTTAAAAATCCACAAGATGAGTAAATATTTTGGGGCAAGCAATTAGAAGACAAGGGAGAAGTTCAGTTTTCATTTCACATATCCAGCTCCGTAGTTTGCGGTTTTTTAATTTTTTAGATCAAAATTAGGGCCCTGTCAGATTTTACGGCAGTAATTGAAAGATACTCGTAAATATCATTAAATGTGTCTGTTGGGGAGGGGAAACCTTTCAGAAAGCTTTGTTTAGTCAACGTGTTTTATATTCCTTACACATGAGCTATCACAAGGTTATGTTGTAAATTAAGGATTTAAAACAAAATCAGTTTATCTGGAAACGAGTTGTATGGGAGAGGTACACTGTTTCAGTCAAGTTTATAATTAACGGGCCTTTATCACTGGGGTAGAAATTAATTTCTCTTGAGTGAATATTTGTTTATTTAACATGCATTGTATTTGAAGGTGGAATTAAAATGATTTACTGTTCATTTCTTGCATGGAAGGAGCTAGCATTTAAATGTGTGCTGTGTGTAGGTTTAATAGCTGCTTCCTGTAACCAGCTTTAGGGTCCTGTTGTTGTGGAGGTGCATTTATCAATCCATGGCTTTGCTGCTTTTCTTCTTCTCACGCTGGACCACTTGGGTTTGCCTCCTTTTACTAGAGCCTGAGAAATAAATATGCATTGAATTACTGCTACATGCCAGGCATTGTGTTAGGTTTAATGGCAAAGACATGATCTCTGCTTATAATTTGCTTATAGTTTCTTTTTTTTTAAAATAAATTTATTTATTTATTTATTTTTGGCTGTGTTGGGTCTTCGTTTCTGTGCGAGGGCTTTCTCTAGTTGCAGCAAGTGGGGGCCACTCTTCATCGCGGTGCGCGGGCCTCCCACTGTCGCGGCCTCTCTTGTTGCGGAGCACAGGCTCCAGACACGCAGGCTCAGTAGTTGTGGCTCACGGGCCCAGTTGCTCCGCGGCATGTGGGATCTTCCCAGACCAGGGCTCGAACCCGTGTCCTCTGCATTGGCATGCAGATTCTCAACCACTGTGCCACCAGGGAAGCCCCTGCTTATAGTTTCTTAATCTTACCT
This sequence comes from Grampus griseus, assembly GCF_964374135.1. Classification (NCBI taxonomy): domain Eukaryota; kingdom Metazoa; phylum Chordata; class Mammalia; order Artiodactyla; family Delphinidae; genus Grampus; species Grampus griseus. Next base: position 21,029,937 of record NC_138999.1, read on the forward strand.
TTTCTAATAGAGTTGTATGCTGTGATTTACACAGAATAATTTGGGGGCTACATTGGACTAACATTCTCATTAGTATCATTGGATTGGGGAGGCCAGAGAGGCTTTTCTTGTGGTGTGAAGTTCCTTGTAAAATAAAGGAACTTCATGTTTTAGTTGGAGGGGCCATTTATTATGTTTGGAGCTGGTGAAGGTTTGGAGGAGATGGTTGGGATTTAGAATAAATGCTTGTGGGACAGACAGTTGAATATGGGCCTGGAGAGAGAAAATGTTGAGTTATCAGTATAATATCACTGATTCTCAGCCAGGGGCAGTTATGCTCCTCAGGAATCATTTGGCAATATCTGGAGAAAATTTTGGTCACAACTGAAGAGTGTATGTGTGTGTCTGTGCACACATATGCGTGTGCATGCATGCTACTGGCATCTAGTGGGTAGAGGCCAGGGCCAGCCTTCCATGAGAACGAGAAACAGTGGTGTGTGTGTGTGTGTGTGTGTGTGTGTGTGTGTGTGTGTGTGTAGGTGTGTGTAGGTGTGTGTAGGTGTGTGTAGGTGTGCATGTATTCTCCCGGAGCAGGGGAGCAGGGTTATCTCAAGACAAGGTGTCAGATGTTTTATATACTGTAAATGTGCCCACCCACTTAAATGAAGTGCATAAAGTTATATGCAGACAACTCGTGAGAGCTTATGTATTTCTAGTTATTTTACGACCAAGTGGCCTTCAGAAGCAACCTAGAATATGGCAATATAGTCTTATAATGATAGTTATTTTTGTTGGATATATTAGTGCCTCCTTTTCATAACACTAAAGAAATGAATGTGGTACAAAGTCAAAGCAGCCATATATAAGGAAGAGATATTGCTACTTGTCAAGCTTGGATTCTAGATTTTTAGATCTGGGAGGAATCCCAACCTCTTAATTTTATAAATGAGGATGCTAAGACCTAGAGGGGGAAACCAACTTGTTCGCAAATCACTTAGCTAGTAATTGGCAGTTTTAAACCAGTACTCAGATTTCAGACCCCTGACTTTTTAATTTTTTTAACTCATATTTGTATAACGTTTTATCTTTGTAAAGCATGTTTTCAGCATACAGTTCTTCTTATTACCACCTAGCTCTGGGAACTAGGTGGTAGTAGTATCGCAGTTTTAAAGAACGTAAAGCTAAGGTTTAAAGGCAGTAGAGAGCCCAGTGTCATGGGAATGGAGGATACAGAAAGTAGGGTGCTTATTAAATCCATAGCCCTTGCTCCCTGAACATCTTAGAGAGAAGACACATATCTAAGAACAACAGAGAATAGGAAAATAGGAAAAAGGCAATCTAATATAATGAAGATGAAATAAAAGATGTTTGCCAAGCAGGAGAACTGAGTAACACCGAGTCCTGCTTGGAAACTGCTGAAACTGGGAATAGGGGAAGCTTAGATAATGGTTGGATTACCAAATATCATAATATTTATATTTCTTCTACTTTTCTCTTCCCCATCCTTCAAAACCATTCATGTTGCTACCCCTATTATGCTAATGTATTACAAAAAGTTTCCAGTTTATTTCTAATTTTATGTCATCAGTAACAGAAGAATCCTAAAGCCATTTGAGATTTCACTTGTCATTCTGTTCGTGCGTTATTTGTTTCGAATTTGACCTTAACCCAGCATTTTCTTATCTTAGAAGATTCCCATTTTGTTTAGTTTCTGCATCAGATATCAAAGTGGGTTTCTTGTTAGTAGATATTACTATAATAGATGTATGCTTTTGGAGTAAGAACTTGAAATTTTATTTTTTTTAACTGTGGGAAATTGGTGTTTTCTCTCTCATTTAATATTAATAAGTACTGTTTGGGACTTCCCTGGTGGTGCAGTGGCTAAGAATTTGCCTGCCAATGCAGGGGACACAGGTTCCATCCCTGGTCTGGGAAGATCCCACATGCCACGGAGCAACTAAGCCCGTGAGCCACAACTACTGAGCCTGTGCTCTAGAGCCCGCGAGCCACAACTACTGAGCCCACGTGCCACAGCTACTGAAGCCTGTGCGCCTAGAGCACGTGCTCTGCAACAAGGGAAGACACCACAATGAGAAGCCTGCGCACCGCAACAAAGAGTAGCCCCCGCTCGCTGCAACTAGAGAAAGCCCGCGCACAGCAACGAAGACCCAACAGAGCCAAAAAAAAAAAAAAAAAAGGCACTGTTTTAGTCTGTAATACCATTAAAATCATTTTATAACCTTTGAATGCATGCATGGCAAAACACTAGGATTCTGTTCTAACAAAAAATAAAGACCCTGGCCTTGTTAGGCGAACCTGTAACCACACACCTCAGTCGTGGTTGGTCTTAGGTGGCTGCTGCTGTTTATCCTGGTGCGACAAACATGCTTCGTGCTTAGTAAACCGCATCATGGGTGTGGTCCTGAACACATTATTTTCTTTAGGAAGCAATTTTTGAAATACACTTCACATTTCCTTTTTAGTCCTCACCGTCCTTCCCCAGTCTTCAGAGGCTCAGACTGGGGCTAAAACACCTTTTCGTGTTATTTTAATGACTGCTCTCCCCACCCCCAGCCCCACTCCTTTCCTGTTTCCCCCTCCTCTTTTCCCCCAATGGCACTGCTCTGCAAAGCCTGCAATGATTGATATGATGGCAGTGCTGTCATTCTTTTTAACCAAAAAAAAAGTCATTTTTGTTCTAGTTATTTTAATAGAGTCCCATTAAAGATGTATTGCTGACTGAAATACCGGCATGAAGGGCTCTCGCTGAGCTGAGCCCAGGAATTAAGAAGTCAGGAAATCGGCTGCTGCATTGCAAGAGCCTTGTGTGACACCGAATCTCCTGATTGGGGAGATCATTACTGCTATTATGACTCGACTTGCGTAGGAATTTTAAATTCCATCTGAATGTCAGTAATAACCCTCTTAGCAAATTATCCTGAATAAAATCACGAAGGCATTTTATATAATAGGTGTTGAATTACTGGATAGATTTGCTAATTAAATACTCTTTGTTCTGCTGCAGTTGACATTACAGGGTAAGATCTTGAACAATTATTCTCAACAGCTGTACTTTGTTAAGGGAAAAATTAACCACAAAGTTTATTTTTTTACACTTGAAGTTGGCAGATTTTTGAAATGTGCTTGAAAAAATTCCATCATCCAATTGGTAATGAGTAGATAAATATGCAGGTGTTGCTGTGAAATGAGATAACTGCAGGCTGCCTTATTAATGACTTTAGCAAGCCTTTATAGCCCTGTGTTCTAGCTGCTGGCACTTAGAAAGTGATTTTCTGTCAGAATGGGTAGCTTTAATATTAGGCTTGTCACTTTGAAGTGAACTTATGAACGGTTATCTTGTAAGCACTGTACCTTGTGTCCAGTAGACCTTTCAGGATACCTGTGGCTTTTTTTTTAAATGCATTTCCTTAATGGGGAAAATATCTGTAATGTATAAGTTTTTGATTGTTGGCTTCCAGAACATTCATGTGGTATGGGCCTTTTAACAAGGCAGTGAGACACAGTGAAAAGAAAATGAGACATAAGGTCCAGCTTCCAGGTCAAGCTGTTGATTAGCTCTGTTACTTTGGGCAAAATCGTAGAGCCTAGTTTTCCTCATCTGTAAAATGGGGTTTATAATAGCACCTACTCCTCTGGATTACTCATTCAGCATTCTACAGATATTCATTAATAGCTACCATGTACCAGGGCCTCTGCTAAATAATAAGAGTTTGGTAACCCACAGGAAAGATGGTGGTTAAAAGTATTGTCAGAAATTGGTACAACCTCTTTGGAGACCTGTTTGGCTATATTTATCAAAAATGTAAAAACACAACCTTTGATCCAATAAGCCCTCTTGTAGGAGTTTATCTAATTACTGGCAGATTGGCAAATTACATGTATATAAGGATTATTTATTAAAGTGTGTTTATGAAGGTAAGGATTAGGAACCACCTACGTTCATTAACAGAGCACTAGTTAAATCATGCTTGAGTCGTACAATGGAATACTATGTAGTCGTTAAAAAAGCATAAGGCAGCTCTTTATGTGTGGGTATGGAATAATCTCTAAAATAAAGTATTAGGTGAAAAAAGCAGTTGCAGTATGTATAGTCTTTATAGTTTGCTTAGTTTCCTATCATTTTTTGCAAAGCATCCACTGAGAGGTTTCTGCCACCAAAGGGGAACTCATTTTAGTAGCAGCCCTCAAATTGTGTGTGGAAATGGTTGTGAGTTGGTGGAAGGACAGCATGAGGGTGGGTGGTGGATCTGAAAGGTGAACGTTGACACTTCATGTTGGAGGTGCACTCAGGGATGATATAGTAGGTTTGGTTCACAGTGCAAAAGGAGAGCAGAAGAAATCCGTTAGTGCATATGTGGAATTGGAGTCAAAGGTTGACAGATTGCTCCTGAGGTGGTGTACTTAGCAGGGAATGCTTACCTTGTGGGGTTGTCCGTTGTGATGAGGAAAGCCAAGCCTAGCAAGGTGGAAGGGGCAGAGGGTGAAGAGAACTCATGATAAGTAGTTTTGTCCTCACTATGATTAACTTGACTTGGGTTGATCTCATTATTGCCCTTTTCCCAAAGGAATTGTCAGGTATTCTCCCACAGTGCATTTCCCTGTAATTTATATGTTAATAAATGAAGATGAAGTGGAAGAGAGTGAATGTTTTTTATGAGTTAACTGGATTTTAGTGTCTAGTAGAAGAGTGATTGGGATTACTATGAGACCTATCAGTCAACTAGCCAACAGTTTTTCGAGTGCCTGTTAGATGTGAAGCGCAAACATGTGCTGTGACCTCCAGGAGCTTGTGGTCTAGTTGCGTAGGGGACAAACTGTCAGCTAAAAACTGTTTCCAGGGACTTCCCTGGCAGTCCAGTGGTTGGGACTCCGCCTTCCAGTGCAAGGGTGCAGATTCAATCCCTGGTTGGGGAGCTAAGATCCCACATGCCTTGCGGCCAAAAGGCCAGAACATAAAACAGAAGCAGTATTGTAACAAATTCAGTAAAGACTTAAAAAAAATGGTCCACATCAAAAAAAAAATCTTAAAAAAAAGATTGGGATTACCATGATTATCTTAGTCCAGTGGTCCTTAACCCTGCCTGCAACATAAGAATAATCTTGAGAGCTGTTTAAAAAAAATTGCTGGGGCCAGCTCTTGGCATTTTTTTAAAAGATCCCCGGGTGATTCCACTGTACAGCCACTATGGAAACCATTGGTTAGCCTGATCAGTATTCACCACCCCCAGGGCAGGGGAAGGTCTTCCTTTCCCAAGGACATATGACACTGAACTCATGCACAACATTGGGAGACAGTACTACAGAGGAGGCGGGCAATGGAAATGGAACGTGAGGGGTAGATATAAAAGACACTCAAAGGCCAGGATTTACAGGGATCTGTAATATAAAGGACAAGAAGGACAGAAACACCATGACGTTTGAGCTTAGTTGACAAGAAAGACTCTTGGAGGTAGGGAAAAGAAATATAAATGAAGTAAATCTTCTATCTGGGTCATTGGAAGGGTGACTTCTGGTTTAGATTGATGCTTTGAAAGATGGGTGCTTGTCTAGAAAGAATAGCGTGCAGTGACTCAGGCCCCACGCTCTGGAGTCAGAGCGCCTGGGTTCGTATCTTTGCTCTGTCACTTACTAGGAGAAATTAATTCTCTTCTCTTTGTTTTTTGCATCTAACAAATAACGGTATTAATAGTGGCTGTCTTGGGGCCCTTAGAGAATGAAATGAAGAAATGCACGAGATGCTCATAGCAGAGCGTCTTGCCCATATATTTTACACATACACACATATACTGAGTGCTCAGGATGTTGTATTACTCCTTTGAAGAGACCTTCATTTGTAAAATATGTTTTACTTCTGATCTAGTCCAAGATAATTTATGTCTGTTTTTATTTACAACTACATTATAACCTGTATGTCTGTAGTCTTACAGCTGCGTAGGCCTGGGGACAGACCTATCTACAGATACTATCTACTATATCTGTTTGTCTTTATTTACTGAATGTTTATTGAGCCCCACCTTTGCACTGGGCACTGTACTAGCTCCAGGGATATATAGTAAAGATCTACATATTTTTTTTTAACTTTTAAAATTAAGATCCTGAATACCGTAAGAATTGCTGGATTTGAAATGCTTGGTCAAGCTTTTTGTTAGCCATGTAGTTCTATTTAAATATTAATAGCAAGAATAGTTTGCCTTTATGCCGTATTATAACAGGGTATTTTATTCATATTTATTAAAGATAGATCTTTATGTAGATCTGCTTACATAGATCTTACATAGATCTTTACAGCAAATCTGCTCACGTATCTCTGCCTAAGAGTCAGTGTAGAGGCAAACTGATTTTTAGATTACGTTGATGATGTTGTTTTGAGGGTTGTAGTTAGAAAACCATCAAGAGCTTTAAAAATATATGGGAATGACAAATCATTGGGTTACCTATCTCTGTCAGCATATATTTAGGTTTTTGTAATTATATAATGCATTAATCTTGACTTTTTATTTCATTTAGATTTTGATGCATACGAAAGAGATGGTGCAGAAGGTAATGCTGAGCATTTTCATCATACAGTGATTCTTAGATATCATACCTGGTGACGTTTTTGTATTCAAGGAAAATTGTAACCCAGACTGGAAATGACTTCTTAGGATGCCTAGTTTATATTTATAATCCCTCCTAATGCATTATAGCCTTTTTCTTTTACTAACACTGATATGATCTAGCCGCTGTTTGAAGCCTATATGTGAGTGTTTCTAGCAAATTAGTAACGGTGCTAATTAGAGCTTACTTCCAGGCCTTTATACTGTACGTGCTCTAGTGTTGTTTGTTATGATTGATTTTTTGACACTTCTTATTCTACTAAATACTGTTTGAAACTGTTAAGTATTTAATACGGATTTGTGCCCCTGAATTGAAAAAACCCATTTTGTTTCTGCTTCATAAATTGCCATGACCACGAAACATGTGGGACAGTGGTAGACCCCCCTTTCCTAGTCCCTTATCTTTTTGAAACTAGATACTTCCCCTGCCACTCCACTCTCTTATAAGAAAATTAGGGAGATTTTCTTAATGTGGCAGTGCTTGCCTTTCTGGTTTATTGGGGCTTAGTCTTTGATTGTGCAGTGACAATATGGGTAAGAAGAAACGTAAACTCTTGAAAAATCATCCGGAACCTGTAGTTTCTATAGTATGGAAAATCTTGAGTTTCACTGGGTGCGTGATGGTCACAGTGTTTTTGTTGTTAACTTTTATGATATTTGCTTTTCATTAGATGAATCTTGAAGTTATTTATGGAGATACAGATTCAATTATGATCAACACCAATAGCACCAATCTGGAAGAAGTGTTTAAATTGGGAAACAAGGTGAGATAATTTTATAAAATTATCTGTTTTAACCTGCTTTTGTGAATTCTGTTTCTAACATGGAACTTCATAAATTCCAGTTTCTGTACATCTGTGTCCTTCTGAAAATAATAATAAACTTAGTGCCTTCCATTCTTCATCCTCTGTTATATTTCTTAACCTCTACTCCAGTTGTTTGTTTTGAGGGCAAAATTCAAAGGAAATTGGTTTTTCCTTAAGTGTTGGATATGTTATACCTTTGAAAACAGTCTAAGTTTAATAAGTTTAAGATGTGACCACATTAGTACCTATCACATTGTCATTCTTAAGGAGAATTATGTCTCTAGTAGTATTGAGATGCATTTTATACAGTGATAGATATGGATAAGTACCTACCAACATATATACATATATCTATAATTTTTATAGGAGTACTTAAAATATATTTGAAAAGTCAAAGGGACATTTAAAAGTAATCATTTGTAGCCTCCTAATTGCAGTTCACAATTAGCAAGTGCTTTTTGAGCACTTGCTATGTTAAGATATTGTCCCAATAAACTAAAACTAAGGTACCATCTTACAAGCTAACAGCTTCCTGCCTTTCTCCCCCTAAAATGCTTGAAATTTGAACTGTAGTCTTTACTTAAGAGCAAGCTTGGCATATTGTACTCATTGGACCTTGAAAAGTTGTGCATTTTCCCTAGAGGTGATGGTCTATGCCATGACCCTATCAATAAAGAGCAGGTGGCTGTTTCATTTATTTGTTCAGCAGGTAGTTATTTGCTTAAAGTCAAGGTGCTATGGGAGGTACAGGGAGATCTTAGACATTATTTTAATAGTCAAAGTTTTACTGGCCATGTATCTAGTTGTTGGACTATCTAATCTCTAATTCAGTAGTTTGAAGGTAAGTACTTATGCATTTAGTTTTTAGATTCGAAACAGAGTATTTCATAATCTTCATAAATTTCCTGGGGCTGACACTGCCAATTTTGTCCTTTGGTTGAGTGGGGTGATATAGTTATATTATTGTCTCTTTGTTTATCTTTTTATCTGTTTTTGTCCCTGTGCTTTTTCAAAGTTCTTGCATCATACCAAGCATAATACCGTGTTCTATATAACCTGAATGAATGCCTTCTAGTCTTATGTGACTTCTAGTTTTGTTTAGATGAACTCTTGGGAATTTGCAGCATGTTCATCTTCTCCCTATTAGATGTTTGAGAAGCTAGCATTAATGGTTGAAATTTTCACAGGTGAAAAGTGAAGTGAATAAGTTGTATAAACTACTTGAAATAGACATTGATGGCATTTTCAAGTCCCTGCTACTGCTGAAGAAAAAGAAGTACGCTGCTCTGGTTGTTGAGCCAACAGTGGATGGGAATTACGTCACCAAACAGGAGGTGAAAGGATTAGATATAGTTAGAAGAGATTGGTGTGATCTTGCTAAAGACACTGGAAAGTGAGTTCAGTTTTCATTTTTGCTTTTGTTGTTCGTTTTTAAAAAAATTGAAGCGTTAACAGTGTGGAGAACACTTTGATTCTGCCAAGCACAAGGACACGACTTCTTTTTTGTTATTGTTATCATTGCATATTAACAGTTCTTACTGATTTGGAGTGGAATTTTACAGATGGGTTAAAACTTAGAAAAAGCCAAACTCGCTCAGTAAGAAATGCTTGCTATAAGATGCATCTTACAAGTTTTAACTCATGGTGAGGGTAAGCCTTCACATTTTAGATGCTTACAGAGTTGGGTTCATCGATGTTGGCTTGTTTTTGGTTTGTTTTGCTTTACTGTTTCTTTTAGAATGTGCAGTGTGTTGTACTCCTGAATGTTCCTAGCGCCTCCTTAGGGCCATAACTGTTAAGGTGTCCCCGTGTTGTGGCTTAAAATGTTCTGGGATTCAAAGTGGGCCATGTAGTGAGACTTTGTTCCCGCCCATATCATTTGTGTGTAAAGATTCTTACTAATCTCAGGTGAATTTAAGTGCTAGTTCTCAAATACTGTATGTACCTCAGAAATCATAAATGTCATGACCGACCCCTTAGTTTTACATCTGGGACTGAAGGTTGTGATAATAAGACCTATTTGTTTGTTTTTAGGGTCACATTAAGTTATAAAGCACCCATTTTAAAAAAGACGAATCCTTAGGTAGTTTATGTACCCTCTTTCCAGATAATTCCTGTCTTGTGAACCTGAACAGTTGTGAAAATAGAAGGACTTTTTTCTTTAAAGTGAAATTTTAAATTAATTTTAGTATTGCTGAATGTCAGCATTTTTTCCTTGTTTTCCAGTCTTCTTCTTGCTTTTAAGTTGGGAGACTGAGCATTTGTTGCTTCTGCAAAACTACTCTTGATTAGGCAGAGTTGATCATCTGAGTATGGGTCACTGTTAGCCTTTTATGAAATATAGTTTGAAATGCTTCATTGCCCCCAAATGTACTCAAAGATGAAACTACTTTGTATAGACTCGATTAGAGTGTTCTCTTCAGCTTTGTGTTTTCTAAGAAAAGATGCATCATAATAGAAGTAAATTTCTCTGAGTTAGAAATGTATTAGTAATTAAAGCCATACAAATGTTTTTGTCAGGGTTCTTTTTCTGACAAATTATAATGCAGCTGTCAAACCCTCGCTCTGCATTTTCTCAGAAATGGATAAAATATTGGCTTCCTTACTCCTTTTCTTTTTCTTTTTTTCTCTTTTTTTTTGGGTCTGATAGAATAACATGACGTTTTTGAGGCATAGCAATACGGTTAGAGAACACTGAAAAATATAATAAAGCTGAAGAAAGAAAACTTTGGAATCTTTGAGTTTTAAAAAATTTGCATAAAGAACTTCATATTCCTACTTTCCTAGCTTGTAGTCATCTCGGGCAGAGATAATATCTTGGTGCTTTATGAGGAGAGTGAAATATTTGTGTTCTCAAATTTCTCCTAAGAGTAGAACACAACTGCTTGTGAATTTTTGTAATTGCATAAAAATATGATGGAACTCATACCGCTCTCTGTACACACGCAATGGGAAGCCTTAGCTGCTACGTTAAAAAAAGGGGGGAGGGGGCTGGTCTGTGTGTTTAAGGGCAAACCTGATGTTCCAAGGTTGATAAACCTTTGACAGAGTTAATGTTAGAAAAGAAATAGTAATGGGCTTTTGGACATTAACTGTCATGTTAGCTTTTAGTGTGGCTCTTGTCCACATGTTAGTCTAATGGCACTTATCTTCCTTTCTCTCCTTATTAGTAAAGTATGATACTAAAAAAATCAATCCGTCTCTTTTTTTGCAGCTTTGTCATTGGCCAGATACTTTCGGATCAAAGCCGGGACACCATAGTGGAAAACATTCAGAAGAGGTTAATAGAAATTGGAGAAAATGTGCTAAATGGCAGTGTCCCAGTGAGCCAGTTTGAAATTAACAAGGTAAATGTAGCATTTATTGCTGAATCCAGCTGCTGCAAACACATGTGTTTTTCTCCTCCTTCAGATAGTTGAAAAACCACCTCATTCTTGCAGTTGAAATAAATTCTAGCTAGCGATGAAAGCTGCTTAACGACTATCTCACAGACTGCGCGTTAGCATACCACTCTTCCTCGCCCAGCCACAGACACTACCCTGTCTGCAGTTGGGGCCTTCTCTCTCCGTTCCGCACGGAAGCCTCGTGTCCAGAGGGTCTATGGAGTGATGTAGTTGATGTTTCAGGGACTTGGGAGTATTGCCTTATTCATAGTCGTCCTAAGTTACAGTTGTTTGGGGGGCAGGCCTGTAAGCTTAGACAGAGAGCGTGTGTTTGTGTAACTTTACAGAAGGTGATCCTGAGGGATACTTATAATCAGAAGGCGTTTTTAGACGTTGTTATTTAGAATTAAGGCGGTGCCAGCGCTTTCTGTATATTCAAAGCACTTGTGCTTTTTTTTTTTAAACTATATAAATAGTTTCTCTTTATGGATAGTCTTAGTTGTTGAAAATAGGGAATATTTTTTCTTACCTAATTTGAAAAAGAAAATCTTGGTTTCCCAAAGTGCTGTGTAGTACAAGATGTTAGGTTATAGATTTCTGTTTTTCCATTTAAACAGAGTATCCTTACATATTCCGAAGGTAATTTTGCAAATACCATTTTACCCGTTTTGTGATACATAAATTTTGTTGTCAAAACTCATACTAAAAAGAATTTTAATGAAACAGAATCTAATGATGGCATTAAATGGAAGTTTTAGAATTAAAACTCGTTCTAAATACCCCTATGCTAAAGTAATGCCAGTCATTTTTGCACATTACCTTACTCTTTAAAACAGTTTTACATGGTAGCAATTACAGTGTATATTATTTTGAGATTTGTTTTCACTTAACGTATACAGATTTTCCCACATTTCTGTATTAACCTTAAAAATCGTTATGTTAATCTTATATTTCACTGCTACATCTTTAATTAAAATTTTTGCTTGATTATTACATTATTTATTTTTGCTATTGTTAATAACTGTATTGAACATCTTGTTCATGTCTTTTTTAAAAATTACTATATGATCTTTTAAAAGTACATTTATTTATTTATTTACTTTTGGCTGTGTTGGGTCTTCATTGCTGTGCACAGGCTTTCTCTAGTTGTGGCGAACAGGGGCTACTCTTCATTGCGGTGCGCGGACTTCTCATTGCGGTAGCTTCTCTTGTTGCTGAGCGTGGGCTCTAGGTGTGCGGGCTTCAGTAGTTGTGGCTCACAGGCTGAGTAATTGTGGCTCGTGGGCTCTAGAGCGCAGGCTCAGTAGTTGTGGTGCACGGGCTTAGTTGCTCCGTGGCACTTGGGATCCTCCCGGAGCAGGGCTCGAACCCGTGTCCCCTGCATTGGTAGGCAGATTCTTAACCATTGTGCCACCAGGGAAGTCCCCGTTTGTCTTATTGCTTTTGGATGAATTACTTCCTTTGTTTAGATTCCTTGAAGTAAAATATTTGAGTCAAAAGATTTGAGTATCTGTGTGTCTCTTGTCAAATTGCTTTGTACAAGTGATACTAATTGATAATAACAAAATGTGTGTGCTAGTTTCACCACAGGTTTCCTTGTACTATAGAAGTGACATTTCATTGGTGATAATATCATTGGTGATATTTAAATAAAACATTGCTACCATAAATGGATACAAAACAGTATTTTACCGCTGGATTTAATTTGCATTTCTTTGATTCCTAGAGAGAATGAATATTTTCTATGCGTATCCTTACGATTTGTATTTATTCTTAGTTAAGTCATTTGTTTCCTACTCCTTAACAATGATGTTTTTAATGTCACAAAAGAAGGCATTCATTTATACATGAAAAGTACAAAAAATTAGAAATAAGTAATATAAGAGGACATGTGCCTTGACGCTAGCTCTTCCCTTTACGTGATGCAGTGCATGCCTGTTGGCATGGAATCACTTGGGACGTTTGAAAGTGGTTTCCTTTCAGATTTCGTTTTGTCTCTTTCTCAAAAATTTGCATAAGTAAGAATTACTATTTCAGTCTTGCTTTGATCAATTTTTGTATCAGTTCTGCAGATTGAATACCTGACACTGTCTACCTTCTTAGAAATGTGAGTCCTCTGTTGCACGGGGTTCCAGGCATGAATTTGGAAGGCTGAGTCCAAACATGACCACATTATTGGCAAAAGAACACTGAGCACGTGTCCCCTAGGGTAGTGGGCCCAGTCCGTCATCTCCTCCTGTGGGTGATGGCACAGTGTTACTAGTGTGCAGAGAAACCTAGCTGCGTAGACACACTGGCCATCCCTGCGTTCTCAGGAACATTGTGCAGTCTTGCTATTTTGAAGTTTTTATTATCGAAAATTTAAAACTTATACAAGGGATTTCCCTGGTGGCACAGTGGTGAAGGATCCGCCTGCCGATGCATGAGACACAGGTTTGATCCCTGGTCTGGGAAGATCCCACATGCTGAGGAGCAACTAAGCCCATGAGCCACAACTACTGAGCCCACGTGCCACAACTACTGAGGCCCACGCACCTAGAGCCCGTGCTCCACAACAAGAGAAGCCACCACAACGAGAAGCCTGCGCACCATGACGGAGAGTAGCCCCCGCTTGCTGCAACTAGAGAAAGCCCGCGCACAGCAGCGAAGACCCAGCACAGCCAAAAATTTAAAAATAAATAAATAAATTTTAAAAAAAACCTTAAAAGTAAAGAGAAGAACATCATGAACCCCCATGTAGCCATCACTCAGCTTCAATAGTTATCAACTTAAAGTGACATTTATTATTACTAACAATACTAGTTAATAATTAGTGTGATTCGGGATGTGCATATATTTTCATGTGGCAAAACTGAAACCAACTGTCTTTTATTCTCCATTTCACTTGGCATAGTAGCTGGCAAATAATAGTTGTTCAGTGAGCATTAAAAGAATTCCTTTGCCTGTTTAATCATCCATTCATCAAACATGGAGTACGTCTTATGTGCACAGTGCTAGGTTCTGGGATATAAAGTAGGATAAGCAAAACCTGGTTGGTATTTTCAAGATGTTAATGGTCTAGCAAACATATTTACTGTCACATGCTCTTATACTTCTTTCAGTAAAGAAGAAGAATTTTAGTGTCGATGAAAGTAGAGTCAATTCTGATGAAAGGGCTCTCTATATCAGAGTTATTCCTGTGTCAGTTTACATTAAGCTTTTTATATATCAAGAGTGACTGTCTTAATTAACATTTGTCTGAATACCTGTACTGTTTAAAACTTGTGAGTAAATCAGTATTTACATTTTGTCGCTTGCAAAGGAGAGTGGAATCGAAGAGTCCATGTATGTGACTGGTTGTGGATGGTCTTATGATAAGATATAGATTAGGTTAGATTAGATTAGATTGATTTTGTGGGTATTGGTGGGCTTGAAAATGGGAGGTTAGCATAGGGTGGAGGGGTGAAGTGGTGAGATTTACCTTTGTGAAGATTTAAGCCCTTGTTGCCAAATGCAACTGAAAAACACTGTGTGTGATTTTTCTGAACTGCCACAATTTTAGCTTAAATATGTTTCATAAAGTAACACAAAATACTTCACAACTGATTTGTATAGCCCTGGCTAACTTGAGCCTAAACCACCAGGAAGCATTTTTTGAAAAATCAAGCCTTCTGAAACTAGGCTGTGAAATCCCCAAATAGTCCCAATCTAATAATTGGAAAGTATGTCAGATGAAATTCAGAATTTCTTAACATTGCACTGAAGTATAGTCAATTGAAGAAGATAACGGTTTTCTTAAGTAGAGTTATATTGATTAAAATTTCTATGCAGTATTACCCGTCCAAGTCAATCAAGACTTCGCATAATGCAGGTTTGAGAAGATTTAAATACTTAGAGAGGCTTCTAGGTACTCTCCTACACTGAGTGTATGATTTAGAAAGTGTATAGAACAGGGGGATGTGCAGCCATGTTTGACGACCTGCTTTATTCTACTACAGTAGTTCTCAAATTTCCTGATCTCAGGACATTTTCACACACTTAAAATAGTTGGGGACTGCAAGAGCTTTTGTTTATGTAGCTTATGTTGATATTTACTGTTAGAAATTAAAACTGAGAAGTTTTAAAAGCATTTATTAGTTTATTTAAAAATATCAGTAAACCCATTATATGTTTACAAAAATAAAAATTTTTTTTAATTAATTAATTTATTTTTGGCTGTGTTGGGTCTTCGTTGTTGCGCGTGAGCTTCCTCTAGTTGCGGCGAGTGGGGGCTACTCTTCGTTGTGGTGCTTGGGCCTCTCATTGTGGTGGCTTCTCGTTGCAGAGCACGGGCTCTAGGCGCACGGGCTTCAGTAGTTGTGGTTCGTGGGCTCAGTAGTTGTGGCTCGCGGGCTCTAGGTGCACAGGCTTCAGTAGTTGTGGCACACAGGCTCAGTAGTTGTGGCGCATGGGCTTAGTTGCTCCGCGGCATATGGGATCTTCCCGGACCAGGGCTCAAACCCGTGTCCCCTGCATTGGCAGGCGGATTCTTTAACCACTGTGCCGCCAGAGAAGTCCCACAAAAATAAAATTTTTTCATGAAAAATAACTGTATATTTCAAAACAAAGAAAAATTAGCCAGAGGAATGATGTTATTTTGCAAGTCTTGTTAACGTCTAGTTTAGTAGAAGACATCCGCGTTCTTATATCTGCTTGTGCATCCAGTCTGTTGTGACGTGTGGTGTTAGTTGAAGCATAGGAAGAAAGTCAAGTTTCACACAAATATGTAGTTGGAAAAAGAAGTATTTCAGTAATTTTTAAAGATAGTTGTGTGTATTCTTCTTTGATTCTACACCAGTACTCTAGAAGTGATATTGTCTGCAAGGTTATTTGTATTGTGGAAATAGGAAACCATATCAATGAACTTTTCATATTCTTACATTAAAATCTTTTCATCTGTGCGGTGCTTTGAATGGATCTTTTACCCATGTGTGATGTTATGCACTTGTAATTTATTAAATGTTGGTTCCCTGAGTTTTACAGATCTTCCAAAATATTGATACATCTCATTGTATATTAACAAAAACCACATTTTAAAATATTCCTACTCATCAGAAGAGTCTTTAGGTATTGGAAAGCTGTCAAGCTCACCGGAGTGGAAACAGAATTTCCAAAATTCTGATTGGTGCTTGATAGCTTCAATATTATCATAGGCAATATATACTGTCAGGTGTTTTCCTTGAAGTGGCAGACTCGCTTGGTTCTTTTTGAGTGATTGTCTGCCAGGTACTCAAGTTAGAATAACAGTAGTTGGCCTGCCATTCTTTCAAATAAAAACTGGGTTGAGAAAGCCAGCTAGTTTAGCTTGCAACTCAAATGGTTGCACAAATGCATTTCCTCGAGCATCCTTCGTTCTTGAGTATGCTGTAGATGTGCCTTGGGCATACTTCCCATTTTGTCACACAAAATATTAGCTTTCTACTCAAGGGTCAAGAACTTTAAAAAACTGTGAGCGTGTCATGGTGACGAATACAATGAGTATTAGTACAGTTTGGTGCTGCTGCCCAGGTTCATGTTTATAAGGCGTCAGCACCTTTACTGACCTTTGTTTCTATATCACCAGTGCAGATAGTATTATTAGGAAAATAGCTTTGATTTCTCCACCCCCTGAAAGGGTGTCGCTAACCCTCAGGGGTCTGCAGACCACACTTAGGTGATCTAGACATGGAGCACCCTATTCCCTGTCCTTCCTCTTGTCTTTTGAAACCCACCCCTTCCCTTTGTGCATATTAAGTTCCAGTCCAATAGACGGTTTTTTTTTTTTTCTCACCTCTTGCTTTTAACTTTTGCTTTTTCCCTCTGCTGGAATGTTCTTGCCCCGTCATCTTTTCTTAAAATCTATTTTTTCCTTCATGTGCCAGTTCGTTTTTTTCTTCCGTGATTTCTGCTCTCAGATGGTAGCAATCTTTGCCTCTCTAAACTCTCGGTAACACTTAGTTTACCACTCCCTTCTGGCACATGTAGCTTATTTTAGAGAGTTTTTTTGTGGAATGCGGAATCATCTGCTAATGGCAGGTGACTTAGGACCAGTGACTGTCTTATTCATCTTGCAGTACTTTACAGTGCTTGAACTTAGTGAATTATTGCAGAGTGAGCGAAATAATTTCTTCCACAAACATTTGGTTGCTGCTACACACCAAGAATCGTTCCGAGCCCTCTGAATGCAGCTGTGGGCAAGGCTGACGTGTTCCTGCTCTCGTGGGGCTTACTTTCTGTTAAAAACTCATTCACTCTGCCTTTGGAGAGCTTAAATTGACAGTGTGAGTAAATCCAGTGATTTCTGGTGCCTTAGGGATTTATTTAGGCTCGAGAAGCCTTTGAGAAACAGATCATTAAGTCAGAGTAACCGTTATCCATCCGTCTTAACTAATCAGTTAATTCAGTGGGAGAATTGCAGACATTAAGAGGAACTCTAAGGCTGCATAGAAGACTGAATTCACAGTCTTAATCTTTATATCCAAGTATTCTGTGCCATGGCCCAGAAACTCATATTTCTTTTTTTTCAGGGTTATATCTGGTCATATTAGTTACTTAATGAAGGAGAGAGGAGCCTTGAGGATAGAATGTCTGAAGATCCTGTGGCAGTGTTTTCTACATACAGCTGCTGTCATTTTTATGTTTATGTGGCTGGTGTGATTCTAGCAGAGATATGTTTAGTGTATATCTGTGTGAGAAAGGTTTTATTTTAAAGTTTGGGGCTTTTTGTTCCCTCTTTTTCTCTTAGGCGTTGACAAAGGATCCCCAGGATTATCCTGATAAAAAAAGCCTACCTCATGTACATGTTGCCCTCTGGATAAATTCTCAAGGAGGCAGAAAGGTGAAAGCTGGAGATACTGTGTCGTATGTCATCTGTCAGGTAAAACTGTCATAATAAATAAGACTTACACCAATTCCGAGCCCATGGTAAAATCCATCTCTCCATGGTGTCTTGTTTAGTACTCTGCCAAATAATTGATGCTGTAAAGAGAGGGTTTAGTCTTGGTTGGTTTTGCAGCATTTAAAAACATTAGTCAGGGGTATGACATTTTATTAAAATTTTTATAAAACATTTGAGACTAGTGTTTTGGTTGAGTGAAATTACTTTGGTGAGACAGGTATATAACAGTAGCTGCTGTTTCAATCTGAAATTAACTTGAATGAAAATGTCTACCAGTTTGCTTGTATATCCAGCAGTAGTCCTTTATCATTCCTTTTGCAGCAGTTTCCATTCTGAATATTATTCTACCAAAAGAGAGTAAATGCATTTTTCACTAGCCTGTTCAAATAATTACTTGAAAAAAAATACGAAATGCATGGTTATGGAGAAAGGTGAGATGTCCTAAAAAGCTACCTTATGAAGAAAACACAGATTATCTAACCAGGTCCTTTTTTTTTTTTTTTTTTTTTTTGAGTGGAAGGGGCCTAGAACCCACCTCTTGTCTTCTTCCTGTTCCATGAGACACCTCTCAGGAACCTCTAGGTCTTCTGGAACAGTTTTAAACCGCTGACCAGTTTCTTTTGAGAGTAGCATGCCTCTAACAGTCAGAGATAGGGAGAAAGGGTAGAACAGAAGAGGGTTTTGGTTTTGTGGGGTTTTTTTGTTTTTTGAAAGCACTTAACTCCAGTCGGAACAAAGGAGGGGTCTCATCCCTTCTCCCTGCTTAAAAAAAAAGTCAGAGTCAAAGCCTCTATCCAAATTCTTTACAGTTACTATGGTGTGGTCTGTTTACCAAAAGGCATAATTCATCTCAATGAGATTGTTCTTTTTAATTAATTAAATATTGCTTTTTGTTATTACAGTAAAAAAAATTAGATAAGCCTTAAACTTCAATGTGATTGATCTTTGTCAAAGTACAGTCAATGTGGTTTGCAATCAGAGAGCCTTTTCAAAATGTAGAAGTCGTCTGCTAATATCTGCTTGGTACTGTAGATGATGTACATAACAAATGATTTAAGTACATGGACAGGAATCAGCACTTGACTCTGTCTCCCTCCTAGGGTTACCCTTGATTAAGAACTGTTACAGAAAGCCAATTCCTGCAGGAAAATATTTCCATAAATGTCTGACTCGCTCAAGCCCTTAATGTGCTTTGCATATTGCCTCTGACAAGTCTCATCTCAAAAAAACAATTTTCATATTATGCAAATAAAGATTTGGTAAATAGGCTAGGTTTTTTTTTTTTTCACTTAGGTATTCACATACATGGAAAAGCTGTTAAGATTATTAATGACAGGAGCAGATGGCAACATACAACTTTGAAAAATTATATAGGTTTTCTGAAATAGCATCTAAAAATGAAATCAAGCCACAATTATGTTTTGGCTAAACCTGGAATGGAGATGTATGGTCCTATGATCAATGTATTTCAAAAGTCAAGCTTATATTCCTTGATGTCTGAATATTGAGGTCTTTTGATTTCTTCTTCTCGGGTCTTACTGATATAAGAAGAGCTCAAAATGCTGATGCTAAATCCAATTTGATGTATTTTCAACCCTTTTCCCATTCGACTGGTGCTGGGTGTTAACTTATTTGCTTGTTAAAAGAACAGTTCATGTTTCTTTTATTGGTTTATTCTTCTCACCGTATCCCAAGAAAAGCTGTAGGACTTTAATTTGCCTTTGTCCCCCAGCAGTGGGACATGCCCACTTTCAGCATGTTTGCTAACCAAAGCTGCCTACTTCTTTTGCTTTTAAGCACTCAGGTTATTCTTCCTCTTTCCTAACACAATTATATTTTTAGAATATGTTTTTCAAAATGTATGATGACACATTTTTAGGAGAACTATTTACTGCTGTAAGCAAAGGTGCCCTTCAAGAATAACCTATCTCCTAAACAGGTTCTTTTTTGTTTAAAATTTACATTTTGAACATAGTACTCTACTGATAACTTATTCAGACTATAAATTCAGGTGAATTCAGAGAGTAATGTTTGTGGTATGTAATTTATATTGTAGTTCATAGTCTTATTAAACCATGTGAATTATTTGCTGAGATCTTAAATCAACTTCCACTTGTTGGTTAAGTGTTAAATCCTTAACTATTTAACTTTCATTGGACATAATTTTCATAAGGCATGCCTTTAACATAATTGTTTTAAGGGCGCCACTTGTCATCTGTTAAAACTTTTTTTCCATTGATTTCCTACTAAAGATGACCTCATAGTTTTCAATGAATTGTCTGATCTGGTTGTCTCTGTAAAGTATGTACTTTGAGAAGTTCACAAATTACTACATGGGCACTTCAAGGAAGACCAACATTGCTTCTCAGTCTATTTTTAAAGGTGTATGAGATGTGTTTTTGCATATAGCATGGGTTTGAGAATTAGGTCTTTGAGGGATATATCTTATGTCACAGCCTAAATGTTTGCTAGGTTTGAGAATTAGGTCTTGCTAGGTTTGAGAATTAGGTCTTTGAGGGATATATGTTATGTTACAGCCTAAATGTTTTTCCAACGTAACACAGGAAGACCTGTCATCTTACCAATTGTTTTGAATTTAGTCATGTTTGAGCTCAGATTTTTTTTTGTTTTTTTTTGCGGTACGCGGGCCTCTCACTGTTGTGGCCTCTCCCTTTGCGGAGCACAGGCTCCGGACGCGCAGGCTCAGCGGCCATGGCTCACGGGCCCAGCCGCTCCGTGGCGTGTGGGATCTTCCCGGACCGGGGCACGAACCCGTGTCCCCTGCATCGGCAGGCGGACTCTCAACCACTGCGCCACCAGGGAAGCCCGAGCTGAGATGCTTTTGCATACAATAAGAAATACGTTTGGGAGAAACTTTTTCAACTGAGAATATGCTTAGAACTTTTTCAACTGTTTTTTTACAGACAAGCCTGACATGAGAACATCTAATGATATATTGGAAAGTAACTCAAGGGCCATTTTTAAAAAATAATAATTTGCCTCTACAAATTTTGTTTTTATTCTTTATTAAAAATTTTTAAACTCAACATTACTATAATCTTAAGGACAGACCAGTTTTAAAAAGAAACTACAATTCTATAAATCAGTCAGATTTCATGTGTTTGTTAAAAGGCAGTCTGAATATAGTTGTGGTGCATAAAGACACTGTCCAAGGATTTTTCACTCTTTTTGTCATTGGCTGTCACCTTACTCTCATCTAACAAATCAAACTTCTAAAAAGGCAACAATTAAAGTTGATTAGTTCTGCCTAATTTCTTTTACTGTATTGTGAACTCCTGAAAAATAATTATAAGCAAGTCTTTTAATCTGAGGTTTGCTTCCTTTCTAGTTATTTCATTATATCTTAGCATAGGTAGAACCTAGTTGATAAACATCCCAGTTTGTTTCCATCAGGAGCCTAGCCAGAGAAAGAAGCCAGTGCTTCCAGTTTGTGGTAAGACAACGGTATGAAAGGTTGCTTCTGCTTTGGGCTGGGCACTGAGCTGAGAAGGGACTGATTGTAGCAGGATTGAAAGAATAGGATTCACATTATAATCAGTTTTGCAGAGCAGCTGAGCACTGTGAATAGTTAAAATTTACGAATCTGAATAATAAATTCTGTTGTTGCAGACAAGAGGAAGAGTGGAGCGAGTTGTTGGATGTTGGTCCAGTAGAGTAGTGATGGCTTTTTGATTCACAGATGATGATGACATCACCCACAGGACTGTATATGGGCCAATTATATAGAGTTTCACAGCTTCTATTTTTAGACAGTAAAGAGAAGAGGAAGGCCTTGAAAAGAGGCTCTCTGGCCCTTCTTCCTTTCCTTGAGGAAGAGCCGCATAAACAGCGCAAAATGGCATGCCCTTCGTTCCAGTGGCCAGATATTTTGCTCCTAGAGCACTCTACTCCACCAAGGCGACTTTCTTAATTTTACTCTTACCTATTATATCTTGTACATAAATTAGTGCTCTTGGGTTTTGTGTACTTGTCTATTCCCCTTGCTCATTTGCTTCTCAGAGATACATATAGCTCTCATTGAGAGATATTACACACACACACACAAACACACACACACACACCCTGTCTTTAAGATGATAATAGGACTAGAATTCTTGCAAGGAGGGATTGAGTTAACATAATAAAAGGGTCACACATTTTTTTGTCATGACTCCTAAAAGGCCTTTGTTAGCAAGTCTTCCCGGTGTGTTTCTGTGATATGGCAGGTGGAATTGTTTAATCTAGTCATGCCATCTTGTTGGTTTCGAGTTTCAACAAAAAATAGAACACAACACATGCTGGATTTACATTCCTGGACAGTGGGTGAGTTGTTCTCCTTGATCTTCCTCCTGTTAGTTGCATATGAAATGTTCACCAATAGGTCAGAAGGGCTTCTTGGTGTTTGGAATTGAATACATAAAATTTGAACTGTTATCCAAAAGGATTTTGTGGTGTTTGGAATTGAATATATAAAATTTGAATTGTTGTCCCTCTTTTTGTCCAAGCAAGTACTTGTGATTGAATTTCTCACAACTTTACCTGTACCATGTCCTCTTGTAGGATGGGTCAAACCTCACTGGGAGTCAGAGGGCCTATGCACCCGAGCAGCTGCAGAAGCAGGACAATTTAAGCATTGACACCCAGTACTACCTGGCCCAGCAGATCCACCCAGTTGTGGCTCGAATCTGTGAGCCAATAGATGGAATTGATGCTGTCCTCATTGCAACGTGGTTAGGTAAGTGTCCCGAACTCACGTAGCCCCTTGCCTGGCAACAGCAGCCCGTGTGGTCATCCCTTACCCATCAGGAGCCCTGTTTAGAGGCACGGTACTATGTCAAGCACTTCTTTGTCTGTAGTTGAGCATTTATTTTTGTGGTTGTTTGGTTAATGTCTATCTCCCCTCCTATATGAACGCCACAGGCTTGCTACCTCTGTAAGCACATGCCTGCTCCAGGGTAGGCACTCCGTCAACAGATGATGAGTGGGGAGAGAGAGAGGCGGCAAAAGAAAGGACAAGAGAAGATTTTCGGCGCCCTCCTAGTCTCTGAGCGTACATTGTTGTTGCTTTTTTTTTTTAATTTATTTTTTTTTGGCTGCGTTGGGTCTTCATTGCTGTGTGCGAAGTTGCGGCGAGTAAGGGCTACTCTTCATTGCGGTGGCGTCTCTTGTGGAGCATGGGCTCTAGGTGCATGGGCTTTAGTAGTTGCAGCACGTGGGCTCAGTAGTTGTGGCTTGCGGGCTGTAGAGGGCAGGCTCAGTAGTTGTGGCACACAGGCTTAGTTGCTCTGTGGCATGTGGGATCTTCCTGGAGCAGGTCTCGAACCTGTGTCCCCTGCATTGGCAGGTAGATTTTTAACCACTGCGCTACCAGGGAAGTCCCTACATCGTTGTCACTTTAATCAGTGAACTTCACTTAATAAGATTCATTGTATCTTGAATATTGTTTCCTCTTGTCTCAGTCTCTAAATGTGTTTTTGTATGGAGTGAGAATACACAGCTTTTTTAACATTAAAACGTTTAACTTGTTGTATTCGATTCCTTTTGAGTATCCTGCTCTTGCGTTTAAAAATTCTTCTAAAACTGGACTCATTATCTTCTCGGAATTAGTTGATTGCTAATTTCTCATCATCTGGAGGTGCCAGCCAACCCTGAAGCCTCATTGTTTCTCAGACTTTTTGCCAGGTCACCAGGTTGTCATCTCTTGCTTAGAAATGTATTTCGTAACCAGCCCTGATTTCCTTTCTAGATGACCAGCATGTTGAGAGTTACGTTGCTTTAAGTTCTCTGCTCTCTATCCCATTGTACACAAAGATGAATATTCTTAGAATAAGTGCCTAATAAAGTCCTTGGCTGGCTCCTCACTATAAGTCCTGTTGCCACTGACATCTTACAGTCTCTGACTTCGGCAGTTATAGACTAACTTTTTAGCTCCAACCTGTATTTCTAGCCTGACTTCTTACTTAGTGTACTCAGGGTCCCCTAAATATGGCATTGTTTAATCTGTCCATGCTTCATGGAAAATCCTCCTCCTCTTCTCATTGAATAAGTCTGGCTTAAGACACGGGCTTTGGCATCATAGGGATCTGGGTTCAAACACTGGTTCTGTCGCTCATGTGCTCTGTGGCTTTGGGAAGCCTCTGAAGCTTGGTCTCAGCCTTGGTTTCTAGAGTTGCTCTGAGGGAGCGATTAGTGATACGTGTGAGATGCTCTGCACAGGCCTGGGTGGGGGAGTGTGCAGTGAATGCCTGTTATGGCCACTCCCCAGCCCCCTGCCAGGCCTCTGCAGAAATATGTTCAAACTCCTCTAGTCCCTGGGATTTGCACGCAGTTAGCTCTCTGTGCGTTTGTGGACTGAGACTGGACAGATGAATCATCAAGTCACATACTTTCCACACTGCCCCTGTTGAATATGTTTCTGAGCTCCTTCCCACCAGCGGGTCCCGCCACCCCCCCACCCCCACCCCCGCACCATCAGTGTCTGCTCTGGAAGTGGAAACTCATTTTTGACATTTGCCTAAGCAAAACATAATTAGGAAGATAAAATTCTGCTACCCAGATCATCATATAATGTATTCTCAAAGTTGAGTTGTATTTGATGATGTTTATAAATCCTCAGCTGGGAGGAGGGAGTGTAAGTGCACAATATTTTTTAGCTTCCTTCTTTTTTCTCTCCTCTGCCTTGAGTGCTTACTCTATTGGAAACTGTAATAAGTACTTTGCATATGTTATCTCATTTAATCCTTTCAGTAACCCCATGAGGCTATGTTGTTTCCTTCATTTTACAGAGAAGAAAGCTGAGGCTTAGAGAGGTAACTAACTTGGTCTTGTCACATAGCTAGTGAGTGGCCGACCGTGGTTGGTCTGGGATCCAGCTCTGCATGACTGCAAAGCTTGTGCTTGTAGCCACCACCTCTTCTTAGCTCTGGGAGGCTGTGACACATGCCCTCAGTCAGGAGCGTGGTGGCGTGGGTGTGAAGGCCCGGGAACTTCATCTTTGTGCTTCCTCCTCACCCCACTGCAAACCCCCAGTGCCGCTGACAGCCCCTCAGCAGAAGCATTTGTTTTTTAGAGTAGATCTTCCAGGTTTTCCATTTGGATCATCAAGAGCCTGCTTCATAGGCTCACCGTTGCCCTTTCCTTCTTTGGTTCTGAAGTTTCCAGTGGCCCAGAGCCGAGGAGAGGTAGCTGGAACAAGCTTCATCTTGTGAGTGACGTTTAACAGATAAGGGTGGAGCCTTGTATTTTCGGCAGAAGAGCTGTAGTGTAGAGTAGAAAGCGGTGGAGCCTGGCTGGTAAACAGCCTGATGCCTGCTCAGATGTCTCAAGACTGGCCATACCTGGAGGAGACCAGACTGATTTCGTTGGTTGCAGGGTCATATTTAAGATCATTTTCATATCAGTTAAACTGCAGGCAGATTGTGGCTGCTTAAAGATGAAACTTTCTCATCGTTGAGACTGTCTTATGAATCCAGTTTTCACAAATCATTTTCCAAGCCAGTAGCCTAGTGGGCCCCATCTTCAGAGTGTTCTTGCTATTACTGACCAGGCTCGGCCTACAGAGGGGACCCGTCATGCTTGTGCGTGGTCTCAACACATCCCCATCTCTCCTACCCCATCACCTGAAAGCTCTGGGTGCCAGGTAGCCGCTTGGAGCTGCTGAGGGGCCTGTGTTTGTAGCTCTGAAGGAGCTGCTGCCACTCCCCTTTGTACCTTCTTTTTCTCGTTTTTGTCTTCTGCTGTTTGGCAGCAGTTTTTATGCTGAAGACATGTGAAGTTGTCATCATGGCGCGGTGCGCCTCCTCCCACCGCAGCCCCGCCGTCACCAACGGTATCCACATACCTATCTACATTCGTAGTAAATCTCCTAGTCCTTTATCTCTCCCTCTTTCCTCGTAGGAGCGTCCACAGTAATGAAGGGCAGAACAGCAAGTGCCAGTCACCGTGAAGATCTGTAGAAAACATTGAAGCTTGCTGGGCAGGTCTTTGCAGGCATTTGCCCCCTGCCGTATCTGGGAGCTGCATTTTGATCTGTGTCCTTTATTCCTCTACCCCAAGTGGAAATTAGGGTGGCTGTTCTTCACTAGGGGATTTGAGGCCCCTGTTACCAGTTCTCACTTAGCCTGTGGTTTTAGAGGAGAAGGGAGGAGATAGGGAAGTGGTGGGGAAGTAAGGGGAGGAGTGTTAGGGGTGCATGGTTTCTAAGAGGTGCAAGCTATAGGCATACAATTACTGTAATTTGTTTTTAAAGTTCTAAATCTGTTTTTCTTTATATTAAAAAAAACTGCCGTTAGTGAACTGACACCGTTAAATAAGTTGAAGTCTGCAGATATATACATAAAATACAAGCCCTGCAACTGCCTAATCACAAACATAAAATAATTCTCTTGCCTTTAATGTAGTTTTTATCTTTGGTTAATCAAATGTATGACAGTGTAGAAACTTCAGTGAAGTTCGCTACTTTGTCCTTTTAGCTAGTATAAAGAAATCAGGAATAATGGCATAATTTCATTTAGAAAAATTATTAAGTTCATGATTTTTTATTTTTCAGACTCTTTTGTGGAGAGCAACTATATTTTTCAACTACTTCTTTTTCTATTGCTTTTATACTGCTTTCCTTGAAATGAAAGGCAAGCATCAAGTGTTGGTTTTATCCTGTGGCTTCGCTTTGGAAATTCTCTATTTCTCCCCATCAGGATACCTCCTGAAGTCTGTCTGGTGGCATGTTGCATGGCCAGGTGTTCTGTATGGGAAGGTCGTTTCAGTGAAAAGGAGAGAGGACAGTCTATTAAATGAGTGAATGAATAAGTCTGTTGTATTGAAAGAGAATAATTTGTTCTCCCTAATAACTAATGGTCCTCATTATCCCACAGTAAAATGTGTATCATTTTTCTGAAACCCATGCAAGATTATTGCTGTTGGGCTTAAATAAAGCTAAATTTTACTCTTTTCCATCTGTGAATAGAAAAAAATGTAGTATTACTCTTCTTATACAATAGCCCTATGGGAAACATGGCCACTAAAACTTGGAACTCTCAGCTTTTGTTCTCCAGACTATAGGGTTCTTTTTTCCCGTTCTAATGAAAGCTCTCTATATTCTGTGGGTGAAATATTCACAGTATGCTCCAACATCCAAATAGTCTTCTGTACCTAGCAAAACAGGCTGGGGATTAGAATATTCTAAAGTTCATTCCTGAATTTCATCTTTTAATAAATTTATATTTTATGCATAACAGTACTTAAAATTATATAATATCTTTCCTCCGATGAGGAATGATTTGTACAATAACTGTCAAATACCTTTCTTCATGGTCAGTGATAAAATTTCAGTCATTTGCCTATCAGGGCAGTTTTTTCATTGGTCCTGAGAAATTATTGATGTTTGAAGAACATGAGAATTTAACATTTAATCTGTGAAAGTAGTGCTTAGAACAAGACAGCACACTTAACCCGGTGTGTTCCTGAGTTAGATTGGGGAGTAATAATCCCCCCTTTTAAAAAATGGCCCATACCACCCACCTTACAGAAGGTGCTTTTTGTCAGTAAACAGGGTACCGTGATATATTCTAAGAAAATAAGTGCAGCAGCGGACCATGCCATGTTTGGGGGTGCCTTTGGTAGACCCGGGGAGATATACCTACAAAAGGTGGTGGGGTGGCGGTGGGGGAAAAGCACAGGTGGTTGGGAGTGGAACGATGCCACCAGCAAGTGCCTCAGGCATTACTTTGTTGATCAAGACTTTGCTCTTTTCATGATGAAGCTCTCAGAAGAATGTACGTACATGACCAGCATTTCCAAACCTTAAATATTTTCTGTGACATAATTCATAGTAAAATTTCAGAAGTAAGATCACACCAAATGCAGTGTAGGAGAGTAAGTCTTCTCAGTGGGTAAGAACCGCCCCTTCCAGGCTGGAGCGCCCTTCCAAGCACGTTATCAAATGGCTCATGGTCCCAGCCTACTTAGTCCCAACCTACTTATGCATCCATGGAACAGATGAATGTTGATGACCTGCCGTGCTCAGCAGTGTAATGGGTGCTGTGAGGGATACGAAGTTGAGTCAGCCGTGGCTCCCTTACTCACATCACAGCCCAGCCTGTTGAGTCAATTTCCCTGTTGTGGGGAAGTCTAGTGGACAGCACAAGTACATGTCCCCAAAGAGGTAGAATAAAGGAGTTTCAGTGTTTGGGGGAAGCAGAGACCACTTCTAGCTGGGGCCACCTGGGAAGAGTTTATAAAAATGGAGGCGTTTGAGGCATTGTGGGCATGTGCCTTGCAGAGGCCAATGTGGAGTCGGGAGTGGCTGCCTGTCCCCACCTCCCACTTGTCCTTCCAGCCCAGTGATAAGCAGCAGGGCTTCGACTTCCAGGGGTAGCCCAGGCCATCCCAGCTGCTCTTCAGGACACGCAAGGGAATTCACAGAGAGCCTCATGAAGGGTATCCATTACACTGCCTTGCACCGCAGTCCCTATAAGGCGAGCACACGGTGCTTGTTTCTGTGTCACTGGCTCCCTGTGCTGAGGGCCCGAGGTAGTGCTGCTCATTTGACTCAGGCACACCTCTAAGAACCTGGAGCCACACCAGAGCGTGTTTAGAATAATTGCTTTGTGTAGTGGTTTCGAACTCTGACTTTGTAAAGCTTGGAGTTTCCAAAGGAAAATGGGGATTTCTCAAATTATTTAAGTAAGATCAATTTTTTTTAATTTAACTTTATTGAGGAATAATTAGCAAATATAATTCTATGTACGTATGTATGTATGTATGTATGTACGCACGCATGCATGCCACGCTGTGCGGCTTTTGGGATCTTAGTTCCCCGACCAGGGATGGAACCCGGGGCCCCAGCAGTGGAAGTGCTGAGTCCTAACCACTGGACCACCAGGGAATTCCCTAATTGTATGCTTTTAAAGTGTACAGCATGGTGATTTGATGCACGTTTATATTGTAGAATGATTACCAAGATCGAGATAATTAACACATCCATCACCTCTCGTAGTTAACTCTTTTGGGGCAGGGGAAGCGTGGTAAGAATGTTTAAGATCTACTCGCAGGAACTTTCAAGTATACAATATTGTATTAAGTATAGATCAAAATTTTTAAGATCATCATATTAAGCATACTAAAATGACGTCAAGATTGTGTAGCCTATAGAAGAATGGATAAGACGTAACAAATGAAAAGCTGAATACAGCATTGTGCACAAATACTTAAACTATGTTAAATGTATACATATGAATAAGACAGAAACGAGTAAAGGTGGTGAATATTAGGTTCCTCCTCGGTGAAAAAATATAAATACTCTTAATCCTAAAAATAAGACAGTTTTTACAAAATCAGAAGGGAAAAAAACGGTTTTTTTTAATCTACCAACATAGCTGGAGAGGAGAGGCCTTTGTGTAAGAGAAGCAGTCTTGGTCTGTTTTATTTGTGTTATTTTATTTTCCAAGTATTTTTTCAGCATAAAGTTACTGTGTTTTCTCAGGTCTAAAAATAAGGTTTTTTTCCTGTTCAGAGGTACAGGTTTCATTAAGTTAAAATTCACGTTCAGGGCTGTCATCAAGGGCATTACAAGTAATCACATGCGGTTATGAGAGTGCTGTCCAAAAAAAAAAAGAAGAAAAGAATTTTTTCTTTTCATCAAGATTTTGGGAGTTATCTTTTGCAGGACAATAAGACTCTTGAGAGTTTATTTAACCCAAAGGTTTGGATATTATTTCTTTTAAAATACTCAGAAAATTTCCATTTATCTTATGGAGAGGTTTGTTGGTGGTAGAAGGCAGCTTCAGTTGTTTGCCACTTGTATAGTCAGTTGTTTATCATTAAATTAGATCCTGCAATATTTTAAACTTTTTTGTTATGGAAAATTCCAAACATGTACAGTAGTAGAGAAAACTGTGTAAGAAACCCCTAGATGCTCATCACCCAGCTTCAGCCATCTGCAACTGTGGCCAATGTTACTCCCCTTCTTCTCCTCCTCTGATGATTTTGAAGTGAATTCGAGACAACATATCATTTTATCTTTAAATATTTCATTTTGCATTTCTAAAAGACAAGGTTTCCCCCTTTTCAGCATAACTACGATATTATCACTAGGAAAAAAACTCCACAATTCCTTCATTTCATCACATAACCAATAAATGTATTTCCCCAATCGTACTGTGAATGCATTTTTCTTTTAAAAAGAAGCTCCTCCTTTGAATTGGAATCCAGTCAGAGTCCATATGATAGTTAATCTTCTCTATTTTTTCTTTTTTTTTTTTTTTGATCCTTCCAATTTATTTAAGGAAACTGGTGATTTTTGTCATGTGGAATGTCCCTTATTCTGGAGTTTGCCAATTGCATCCTAGTGGTATCCTTTAACACATCCATCCCTCTGTCCCATCTATTTCCTGTAAAATGGTAGTTAGATCTAAAGAGCTGCCCATATTTCAGTCCAGTTTATTTTCGTTTTTGCTAATCCGACTTCCTAGGTAATGGTGTGTACATCTGTGAGGAGGTACATAATGTCTGGTTGCAATCTAACACATTTTGAAACAAACTCAGAGATATATCATGAGAGATACTTACTACTTACTTTTCCTACCTTCTTCAGTGTGAATTTTCTTTCTCTTTAATTGAAATATAGTTGATGTACAATATTATGTTAGTTCTAGGTGTACTGTGTAGTGATTTGTCATTTGCAAACATTATGAGATGATCACCACAGTAAGTGTAATAACCCTCTGTCCCCATACAAAGTTATTCAGTATTATTGACCATATTCGTTATGCTGTATATTACATCCCCATGATTTATTTATTATATAACTGGAGCTCTCTACCTCTTAATCCCCTTTGCCTATCCCCTCCCACCTGACTCCCTCTCCCTTTTGGCAGTCGCCCATTTGCTCTCTGTATCTGTGACTCTGTTTTCCTTTTGTTTTGGCTTTTAGATTCCACATATAGTGAGATCATGTGGTATTCTTCTTTCTCTGACTTATTTCACTTGGCATAATACACTCTAGATCCATCCATGTCAAAAATGGCAAGCTTTCAATTTTTTATGGCTAAGTAATATTCGTGTGTGTGTGTGTGTGTGTACACCACATCATCTTTATCCATTCATCTATTGATGGGCCCTTAGGTCGCTTTATATCTTGGCTGTTGGAAATAATGCTGCAGTGAACATTGCAGTACATGAATCTTTTTGAGTTAGTGTTTGGTTTTTTCCTGGTAAACACCCAGAAGCGAAACTGTATGGATTGTATGGCAGCTCTATTTTTAATTTTTTGAGGAACCTCAATACTGTTTTCTACAGTGGTTGTAAAAACGTAGAATCCCACCAACAGTGCACAGGGGTTCCCTTTACTCTACATCCTTGATAACACTTGTTACTTGTTGTCTTCTTGATGATAGCCATTCTGACAGGTGTGAGGCAATATCTCACTGTGGTTTTGATTTGCATTTCCCTGATGATTAGTGAAGTTGAGCATCTTTTCATGTGCCTGTTGGCCATCTGTTGG
The DNA here is from genome assembly GCF_964374135.1 of Grampus griseus. Lineage (NCBI taxonomy): Eukaryota > Metazoa > Chordata > Mammalia > Artiodactyla > Delphinidae > Grampus > Grampus griseus. Next base: position 21,061,115 of record NC_138999.1, read on the forward strand.
TCTTCTTTGGAGAAATATCTATTCACGTTCTCTGCCCATTTTTCTAATCAGGTTGTTTGTTTTTTTGGTATTGAGTTGTATGAGTTCTTTGTATATTTTGGATATTAACTCCTTATTGGATATGTTATTTGCAGATATCTTCTCCCATTTAAGTGGGCTGCCTTTTCATTTTGTTACTAGTTTCTTTCCCTGTGCAAATGCTTTTTAGTTTGATGTGGTCCTGTTTGTTTATTTTTGCTTTTGTTTCCCTTGCCTGAGAAGACATATCCAGAAAAATATTGCTAAGACCAATGTCAAAGAATGTACTTATGTTTTTTCCGGGAGTTCTATGGTTTCAGGTCTTATTACATTTAAGTCTTTCGTCCATTTTGAATTTATTTTTGTATGTGGTATGAGAAATCAGTGTGAATTTCTTGTATAACATACATAGAGAAAAGTATGCAAAAGCCTAACTGAACAGCTTGAGGAATTTTGCTAAAGTAAACACATACCAGTGTAGTCAGTCCTGAGCTCAAGAAACAATATATTACTACATTCTCAGAAGCTCCCTCGTATTTCCTTCTAGAAATTATCCTCCATGCCCCACCAGAAAATTACTATCATGACTTCTAACATCATAGGTGAAGTGTTCTTATATTTCTATGCTGTATAAATTATGTCTTTACTCTTTATGTCTGGCTACTTTCGTTCAATATGTTTGTGAGATGGGTCCATGTGGTCGTACTTCATTTCTGTCTAGTATGAATATACTACACTGTGTGACTTACCTACTTATGGGTTCTTTCCACTCCGGGTGGTTATGAATAGTGCTGCTTTGGGCATTCTTGCACATGTCTTTTGTTGAACAATTGTATATATTTCTGTTGGGTATATACTTAGATGGAGAACTGCTAGGTCATAGGGAACATGTAGGTTCAGCTTTAGTAGATATTACCAATTTTCCAAAGTGGTCCTACTAATTTAGACCCGCTACTAGCAGTGTTTGAGTGCTCGACATTCTTACCAATACTTGGTGTTTCCTCTCTCCTCCATTTTATGTGATGGCATGATGTTGTGGTTTTAATTTGTGTTTCTTGGATGACTAATAAAGTTGAGCACCTGTTCTTATGCTTATTGGCCATTTGAATATCTTCTTTTGTGAGCTGTCCAAGTCTTTTTCTGCTTTCCTGTTGAGTTGTCTTTTTCTTATTGATTTGCAGGCATTCCTTTTATATTCTGAATGAGTTCTTTGGAAATATATATCACAAACATCTTCTATTTGGAATGTTTTTAGTATATATCACAAACGTCTTCTATTTGGAATGTTTTTGTTTTCAAGTATAATTTATGTACCATGAAACGTACAGCGTTAAGAGTATTATGCAAACAGTTTATCAAAACAATATTTCCATTGCCTAGAGAGTTCCATTGCACTCTCCCCAGTCCATACCCTCCCCCTCACAAAAGCAGCCACTCATCTGATTTCTAGGACCATAGTTTAGTTTTGCCTATGCTAGAATTTTATATAAATAATCTCCTCTGTTATATACTTTTTGTGTTCAGCTTCTTTCACTTAGCGTATTTTTGAGATTCATCCATCTTGTTGCGTGTCAATATTCTGTCTTTTTCATTGCAGAGTAGTATTCCATGGTAGATTATACCAGTTTGTTTATTCATCCTCCTGTTGATGGACATCAGATTGTTTCCAATTTATGGTTATTATGAATAAAGCTGCTATGAACTTCCTTATACGAGGCTTTTTATGGATATAGCAGTCACCTTTTAAAAATTCATTAAATATCTTTTCTTTAATCCTACTAAGTTTTCAGTTTGTATATTGTTCTCTAAGAAGTCCAGCTATATGAAAGCTTGGATTCGTGGAAAGGATTCATTTGCTAGAAGAAATTTTTAGAAAAAAATATTCACAGTAAGACTTCATTAATTAGCTTCCCTAGTAGTTTGAGTGATTCATATTACAGACAACTGCTTGGGAATACCAGTTACTCTACTCATCTGGAGTTTCATTCATATGGATTTTTCCCTTTTCCCCAGTTGTATGAACACATGTAATTGACTTTACTGTAGTTATTTGCAGTTGCACTAATAGAGACCTTGTCTTTTGGAGGAAGAAGATCATTTAGTCAGGCGCATCAGCCTTAGTCTAAACCTAATGCTTTGAGTTTGGAGTATTTTAAATACTCCTTGGAAACGGAGGCAAGTGAACATTCTAAAAACAGATAGTTTACAATTGTTAGAAAATTGTGGTAAAAAAAATAATTCTGTGCTAAATGTGTGGTAAGAATGTGGCGATCTTAAGTATAACACGGCACTGCTGAACTCATCCCCTCCAGTGCCTGTGATGTTACTTTCTATAAATACTTCTTGAAACATGAGAGCTTTGATCCTGTTGCCAAAATAATGTGAGATCCTATAAGTTTTCTAATTATAAATGACAGTATTTTAATTTCGTTCCGCTGCCCCTCTGTCCCGTCTCGTCGTTGTTGCCCTCCCCCACTCCCCCACTGCAGCCCAAGCAAAACGGTGCGGCTGGGTCACGACAAGCCACAGGGTTGAATTAAAGCACACATCATTTCCACTCCTGCTCTTCCCCCACGTAACTGGTGCCAAGCCCAAGGAGGTTGCTCCTCCTTTTACTCTGTGCTGGACCAAATGATTGAAGTCATCTGTCAAAAGCTAGTCTAGTAGAAGTGGAAGATCTCTTTTCAGCTGGGGCATAAAGTTTGTTTCTTTAAGCCAGTTGTTCAGAGAAAGCTCTCATTAGAAGAGATAAGGAACTTGGAATTCAGTTTTGTTATCTCTTGCTCGCTCAAAGACTACTGTGATTACTTACTGTATGGTGTGCAGTTTAATATTGATTATGCCCTGTATATGCATGTATGGAAACTGTGATTATAAAGATTTTGCTTTAATGTCATTTCTGACAATAGTGCTTCATTTTGGAGGGACAGTAACTACGAATGGAGTTCTATGTAGCAGCTGTTTTGTACATTTTAAAATTCAGAATCTACCTCTAGGTGGCAGCACCAGATACTTTTTCCCTGTTGTTTCGCTCCAGCCTTAACGAGTTATGGTTTAAGCAGTAAAACTTTTTTAAGTTTCCTGAAACTTCTAAATAAGCTGCTTATCGCCAATTTTGTGCGGATTTGGAAAAATTAATTTATATGTTGAATAAGTTTGCGGTTTAAGCATGGATTTTGACCTTAAAAAAGGACTCCAGCAGCAATGATCCATACTTTTTAACATGACTAATTATATGTTTTCTTAAAAAGATTGAACTTAGCCCTCCGTGATTTTTCTGTTGAACTTATAATTGTCCTTCCAAGGAAATCACTTTTTTGTGATATTTTTGTATCCAAGTAACTTCTTGTACAAGGATCGTTATATACCTAATATTTTAAGGTAATTACACCGTCTTCTCCCTTTATATTTAAAAAATTTACCACTGACTTATGGCCAAGAGTGCTGAGGTGAAGTCCCTTCTCTTGAAAAAAAATCAGCTTGTGAATAAATCTGAAGTAATTAGGTAGGCCATTTGTTTTTGTTGCTGCCATGGGCAGATAAGGATTGTGGAAATGGACATTTAAAGTAGGCATTTCATAAGGCCTGATAATTTTTCATAACTCTTGGTCACTTGCTGGGCTTTTCTCCGTAAGTAGCAAGGCAGCCCATGTCCAGTTGTGGTGTGCTCAGCAGGCAGGCCTCCCCAAACCTCAGGTGCACTCAGTGGGCATGGCTGGTGGGGAGGCCTAGAAAGAGATTTCACTGCTTCCTTGTTAGAGCCCAGCCAGTTTTGTCTATGTGCAAAGCCAGCTTTGTTTTGTTCCTTGATATTTAGGTTGTGAAAGAAGCTTGTCTTTCAGAAAACACTTATTATTTTTCTGTTTCCTTACTTTTTGAATAGTATTGGCCTGGGAAATTGATGAATAATTATACCATCAGAGAAAAGGTGGAGCTGCTTTCTCATAATCGTGAATAAAGCAAGACATTATGTGAATACAGTTGGATTCACAGCTAGCGGTTCAGGAATTTGCAGCAGTTGCCCTTCACTACAGAGAAGAAATGGCACCATTCACAGGCGTGGGCATGGTCTCTCTTACTCCTCTGCCCCTCCTTGTCTTTAAATGAGAGGGTGTATGTTCCTCCACACTTCACGAACTTGCTGTTGCTCTTAAGCTATAGGTAACTTGTAAAATAAAAATGTATAGTGAGTCTTGGGGCCAAGTGACCTATGTTACAGTAACCAAGAACAGTTTTTCAATTTGCTTTGAATGTGTAGTCTTTGTTTTTATTATACACTATCATGTTGGGAAATACTCACTTTGATTAATTACTACAAAGAGCAGCTATTAACTTGCTGTGCAACACGAACGTGCGTTTCATATATTTTTCCAAATTTGTAATTTTGAATGAATATTAAATGGTGGATTAAATGATGTTCATCCAGTATTTTATTTTTTCATTCACGTGGCATTTATTGGGTGCTTACCAGTGATAGGCACCAATGAAAATGATTTGTCCCTAACATCCGATTTAAACTCCAGAAGTGCATGGTGGTGGTAGTAGCTCCATCTTGCAGGTGAAAAAACCAAGACTCAAAGTCTCAGTCTTTTCATTCTTTGTTCAGCACCTTTCCACTGTGTCAGTCAGCCCTAAGTCTTTTATAATTAAAGAGATGTCACTTGACAATTGACCAGATGGGATTTAGGATCTTGTCACTGAGTTCTGAATACATCTGTTAGATTATCTAACTATGCAAGCTGTTGATAGAGTTACAATAATTTTTAGATGTTTTTGGTATTTGAACTTTTTTGCTCAGTGACTGTTTTTATTACTTATTTACCTTTATACTAAAACAAATGATAGCTTTCTTTAGATTACTCAGAAGCCTAGAATTCTTTGGGATTGCTAAGGAATGCTTTCAAGAAAATGTTATAAGATACAGTGTGGAATATCTTTAAGTGTAAATCCAAATAGTACATTTTGACATATGTGCTTTGGTCAAAGGCAAGTTAAATTGGTTGGCCTTACAATCGTTTCTTTTCTCAAATAGTTTGGGGAAACAAGATAGTGTAAACTATGCATCGATTGATTTCTTGTGTTGTTTTGATTGAAATATAGAAGGTATATTTGGCTTCAGTATTGTCGGGGACATTTTGGCCTATAGAGTTTGTAGATTCATTGTTTTTGCACATATTTTAAATTTCTGAATTCAGAACACCAAAAAAAAAAACATGTTGAGTTTTGACTCAGATGCTGCTACTGAATTTTAACCACTGAATTAGATTGCAACCTACATGCTGTTAACTACTGAGCCAAGATGGAATCGACCACTGCATTGAAATCAGGGTTAGCAGTGGTGTCTGCGCTTGAAGGAGTTGTAATAGCAGTGAACTTGTTTTCCATAATGGGATTTTTATTCTCTATTTTCAGTTTTAATGGTGATACTTTGATTTTAGGAGATTTTAACAGTGCACATTTTTTTGAGATTTTTATCGTAACTTTAAGAAAATAGTAAAACCATCCTATAGAAGTAGTTGCTTCCAAACGCAAATGTCCAGTGGAATGTCTCTGCATTGTTTTGGTGCAGTTTACTTGTTTTGTTTATAATCTCCTTAAAAAAGGAAGTCATTTGTCTTGGTGATATGAGCCTCTATCTTGAGTTCAAATAGTTGTGTAGTATGTGCATGAATTTGAAATAATTCTTTTCTGATTTCTCTTCTTTGGAGTATTTTTGGAGAAGGGAATTTAAATAATTGTACCTTTCTGAATTTATTTTTTCTTTAACATTAATAGGACTTGACGCCACCCAATTTAGAGTTCATCATTATCACAGAGATGAAGAGAATGATGCTCTCCTTGGTGGCCCAGCACAGCTCACGGATGAAGAGAAATACAGGGACTGTGAAAGGTTCAAATGTCCATGCCCAATATGTGGAACTGAGAATATTTATGATAGCGTCTTCGATGGTTCGGTTAGTTGCTTTTGTTTCTTTTGTTTGTTTGTTTTGTGAGTGAACTAGTATAAAGTCCATTTTCTCTCTACTATGTGTATAAAAAGGAAAAAGAAAACACAGGTTTTTATGTGTTTAAAGAATTTTAGCATCATATGAATTCTGCCTTCACAGCTTACTTATTTCTGCTTGAAACCTCTTAATAGAGTATGCTTGAGTATTGTTTTTGGCTTCCTAGAATGCTTGGCCTTGGTTTTTTAAATGGAATCTCTTAAAAACGCTGAATTATCTTAAAGTATTTTTATTGTAATTCCTTAATTAGCAACCTGTATTTCTCCACTCCCGGCCCAATTTATTAAGGCTTAGAGCAATATTTTCCTTTATCTTAAATCAAGTTAATGGGGAACTAAGTGTTTTTGGAAAGGTTTTGTTTATCTTTACACATCCCACTTGCCTCCTTTTTGACAAAGGTACTGTGATTATCTTTGCTGTCTTTGCATATCAGGCATTAAAGAAGTCACAGGGAGACATTTCTCTAAAGAAGTACTGCCAAAAAATGTATCATTGACCTTGGATCAGAACTTGAAACTTAGCCAATCTACTTGATTCCACTGCAGTGTTATACATGTACTAGCCATTGGCAAATGAGTAGGCAGCAGAACCACGTAAAACCTTGAAACTGAAAGAAAATACGTCCTTTATCTAAATTAAAAGTAATTATTTTAAGTTAATTTGGACAAACAGCAGATGTTTTGCATTTTTTTGAATCAAAACAAAGCAGTCTTTGGAAGCAAGTGCAAGGAAGAGGCAGACACAGATCAGCAATACTTGCTAAATCCTTGAGTTTTGCTTCATTACAGCTGTAAATAAGATAGTTAATTGCATGGAGGCTTGACGACTTGCAGATGGGCTAACTGTGGAAGAGCCCGATGTCAAGCTCTAAAATCTCTTCCACCTGGAATTGCTTCGTGTGGCGGGGTAGGGTTATGTACCAGATTGGAGCAGGAAACCAAGATGTTTAAGTATCAAGAAGGAAAACAAATGCTCCAGAAACCCCAACAGTTTCCCTGAATATTACATTTGCTTTGTCTTTGTTTAAAACAAAACAAAACGTTTTCTCCAACTACTAATAGTTCATTTTTTCAAATTTTTACTCCTCCTCTCTCCCCTCCCCCAAATACATTTCATTTGTTGGGGGGCAGTGGTTACAGAAATTTTAGATTTGCTAAGCTAACAATAAGTGATCACTCTGTGGTGTAACGCTTAAGTTTTAGGCTTTATTCTTAAAATTAAGTTGGCAGTATGGAGCAAACTGTTGTCATTAACGCTCTTGCTTTGCCTTGGAATGAATTAAGTGCAAATTTAAATTCTTGATCAGTATCTCTAGGAAGGATGTTTATTTCCAATAATGCGACTTCACTGGTATTTTCAGAGGGGAAACTATTTTATCCATAGTCTGTCGTGTATTGAATGTAAAAAAAGTAATTTCAAGATTTTCCCTTGGGCTTTGTACTCCATTATGATGGTGGCAAGAGTAGAAGGTATGTGGTGACTGAGGGGATCTTTGGGAGGAAAGTGGTTGAGAAAATAAGGTTAAAAACTTACCAATAAGACGCAAGAGGGAGGAGATATGGGGATATATGTATATGTACAGCTGATTCACTTTGTTATACAGCAGAAACTAACACACCATTGTAAAGCAATTATACTCCAATAAAGATGTTAAAAAAAAAAAGCTTACCAATAAAATGAATTTAAAATATTGTACACCAGGACAGCATGTAAGTTTTTAAGCACAAGAAACCTTTTATAACCTTTTGTGTACTTGTCTGTCTTGACTTCTGTAGGGAACCGATATGGAGCCCAGCTTGTATCGTTGCAGTAACATCGATTGTAAGGCTTCGCCTCTGACCTTTATGGTACAGCTGAGCAACAAATTGATCATGGACATTAGACGATGCATTAAAAAATACTACGAAGTAAGTATCCATAATGAGTGTCTTACATATGCAACTTACTAAGGTTTGGTACTTGTTTTAAAATAAAATGATACGGTTTTTGTATGAAACTGTAAAATTTTGAAAAGACAGGAAAATGATTTGATTTTTCTGTTGGGCATTTCATCTCATTAATGAGCAGTATTTTTAGTAATGAAGTTTTTGCTTTTAAGGAAAAATGAGAATATAATCAGGAAGTATTGTAGTTTATTGCTGCCTAAATAAAATGAAGTTAAATGGTCACTCAGATTTTCGATCAGAGGAGGAAAAATCAATATTACCTATCTTTGGCAACTAGAGCTGTAAATTCATGTGTGGTGATTTTATTTCTGTTTTACTTTTTAAAAACTTTTTATTTTATATTGGAGTATAGTTGATTAACAATGTTGTGATAGTTTCAGGTGTACAGCAAAGTGATTCAGTTATACATATATCTATTCTTTTTCAGATTTTTTTTCCCATTTAGGTTGTTACATAATTGAGCAGGGTACCCTGTGCTATACAGTAGGTCCTTATTGTTTATTCATTTTAAATACAGCAGTGCGTACATGTCAATCCCAAACTCCCTAACTATCCCTTCCCGTGTGGTGATTTTAAAAAACTGCCAACTAGCTGACACTTTGTGTTTATGTGGTCATCTAAACCATTTCATAGCTTAGTTTTCCAAAGAAATCAGAATAAACATCTTTTAAATTTCAGTGCTTTTGTGTGGCATTTTAAAGAAGAACGTCTAATTTTTATAAATATATAGGAAAAGTTCCAGAACAGTGAGTGAGCTGTCTGCATTAGAAAGAAGGTTCCTTTCAAAGTTTTTGTTTTGGTTTTTAACACATTTCATATGAATTAGTTTTTTTCTCTTCAAAAGTTAAAATTAAAAGAAAAAACACCACATTTCCCACTTGATTTTTCTTAGTGTTTCATTATGTCATTTGTCATCTAAACAAAATTTCTGTTACTTGAAAGTTCACTGTAACTTAGGTGGAGGTTACGCTGGCAACGCATTTCCCAAAAAATGCTCTGGTTCTATTAGGTAAGACTCTTGACTTTGATCAATATCATCCTATAATTTCTACTTATATGTTAGTTAACATATAACGTAGCATTATCTTCTTTAAAATCGAACTCATTAAATGAAAATCAAGTATTAGATCATTAGGATGAAGAGTAAAAGCATAGAGTTCTAGTCTTGTGATTTTGGAGTAGAATAATTTGTATTCGTCAAGAAAAAAGAACCAAGTAGGTTTGTCTGAAGATATTTTTAAAATAATAATTATGGCTACATTTTGGGAAATCTGAAACATTTTAGTGAATAATCTGGTGCTCTACTTAATGAACAGTTGGATGGGAATAAAGGTTATCTGTGGGTTCACATTCCGCAGTGGATGAACTGTTCAGCACGTGAAATGTTAGGCCTTTGTTTAGCATGAAGAGTCCAAATCAAAACTATTCAGCTCGTTTACAGACCTCATTGAGCAGAGCATGATTCTTGACTCTTGGGAAGAATTCTGAGTTTTCTCTCTGTGTTTAGTCTATCAAAATCTTCACCATGGAAATGTTAATACTATAAGAAGCTCATCTATTTCCTTCTCTAAGAGCGGGCAATCTGTTTTGACTAAGTTGAGAATAGGCAGAAAAATGATCTTCTGAATAGTTAGAAATATGCCCTAACTGAAAGATTGATTTCTAACTGTGTGTGTGGTGTGGTGGTCGTGGTTGTATAAGTATTTTTCAAGCTAAATAACCTAGTTTTAGGCATCCAGACGTTTAACCCGTGGTTTCTACAGCATTTGTTTTAATTGTCTACCAACCATCTCACTAGCAGCAAGTTAGTTTTCCTGTCGTTAACTGCCCACTTGATTGACTTTCCTAAGGCATTTCTAATTAAAATACCCAAATGTCATTCCTACACTTGAAGAAAGATACGATTGTCCTCAAAATTAAGAACTTGTTTCTCTACTTTCTGTCCTTAGGCATATGTGATTGTCTAGAAGAGAAAGAAATCCATTATTCGTTCTTTTCATGGCCCCATGATGAACAAATGTTTCAAATATTCTCAAGATCAGAGCTTTTATACAGAGAGCTCATGCACCTCCAAGTTACAGTTTATTGGTAGAGTGTTCTCTTTCTTCCTGACCCCAGACTTAAGTGAACTTTGCCAGTAGAGGGATATGGTGTGGAGTTTCTTTTGTCATCATGCCTCAAGTGATCCTGATTACAGTTAGTTCAGTGTGATATACCATAGCAGTGGTAATCCAGCTGGAGATTAATACACCAGGTGTACTGGAGATAAGGATGTTGGTACTGAGTACTGAGATCAAAGTGACTGTTCTCTGAAGCTAATGACCAAAAGAGTTCCCTCCTATTCTGCAAGTTAAAAAATGCTCCCCACTAGACATAAAGTTGTTAGTGGACTGAGAACAAGATTCTCCATATTTTTTTCATTTTAGTTTTAGAATCACTGCAGGCAAGAACAACCTACATTGAGAAAGGAGGCATCTCCATAAGGAAGGAGCTTTTGTAAGACAGTGGAGGAGTATAAGGTACTTAACCAAACACTGTAACCTGCCAGGGAACACAGTTCTAGATCACCAAGAAATCTGGCTGTCAAGAACAAAAGGGCCAAAGTTTAGGGTAGCAAAGTATACTTCTTAATCACTCTTAAAAAAATACACCACATCTTCTGTTGTATTCTGTGGTGAATAAATAGTGCTGACTGAATAAATGTGATACAGCAAACATTAAAATTTTTATATATCTGAGAATCAGTCTGTATCGTAGTGTTTTAATATTGGCTCCTTTAATAGCAGGGGAAATGCTTTTTTCTCTCACCGTACAGCAATGATTGTATCCTTCGGATTCTTGTTTCATAGAACATTTAAATTTCTGTATACGTAGAAATACAAGAAGCACCAAGCAAGGATATTTCAAGTAATATATTAATTTCCTTAGGAGGAAAACAACTCTAATGCTTTATCTCGAGATTTGACGAAGCATTGGAAGACTTTGAGGCAGCACAGAAAGCTCTAATTCAAAGTTGATTTCATGCCCCGGTCCTAATTGGTTCCTCTATACAAAGTTAAAATCGAACTGGTATTTCTTTGAAAATCATAAAAAGGCAGTTTAAAGACTATATCTCTCAGCTTTTAAGGATGTTTTTAAAAGACTCAATTTTACAGTGAAAAATTGATATGTGTTTCCCCTCCCCTTAAATTCTGCTTCAGAAGAGCAAATAGACACACACACACACACACACACACGCACGCACGCACGCACGCACAAAAGGGGAGAGAAACACTAGCTAATCTAAATTGGGAAATGAAGAGGGCTTTTTTTAAGCATGAAAATTTCATCATCTTGTCAGCTGGCAGAATGCCTGCTGTGTGGATTCACAAAGGCTAAGAATTACACTTTCATGAAATTTTCCTCACTAACTGCCCTGGTTAATTTGAAAGATAACCCACTGTTCTAATTCATTCCTCAATTGGGCGGTGCAGGTTTTATCTTTGATCTGACAAAGCATTTGTGTTAATCGTTTTGGCCCTCCAGTAGACACTCTTGGGATTGTGCTTTTACAATAAATGTGTCTGTGATAGCTCTTTAGTCTATTATACTTACAATAGATCCATAGAACTGGTAATTAATTCTCCACTGCTTTGGAAATGGGAAGAATAGGTGTAGCTCTGTCAAGTGCTGCTGGGAAGTTTGTTTAGCTGGTTCATTTTTGAAGTGTTCCCCTCAGCCATCCATGAAGCAGCCGCAGAAGAGAATGTGAGATTGAGATGCTGCCTACCCTGAAGACTTGCTGATAAATGGGAAATCTGACCCCTCTTGGTACCTGGGAGGGGGGTAGTGGCTCATTTACTTTCATCTCAAGTACTATTAGTTATAATGTACATTAAACCCTCATTTTAATACTTAAAGAGCCATTCGTTTCTAAAGGTGGATAGTCAACTGAAATATCCTCCTCAATTCCCATTGATGGCTTATGCAGGTTTTAGAGTGTTCCAGTGGGGCGAAATGTATTTCTCACCAGCCTTGTAGTGTTTCCAGCAACTTGTAAAGGAGCATTACTTGGGGCACTTCACTATGCTGTTTAAACAGAGGTATTGCTGGCCCTGCATCTAGAAAAATTAACAGTTAACAGCTAGTCAGTGCTATGCATATGATAACATTGATTAGTTGCTAGGACCAGAAATAGGTGATTGAATTCCTTAGAAATTTGCTGTTGGTTTTACAGTCTCAGAATTTCCCTGACATAAGCTTTCTGCGGACAGGACCTGTGCTTTCTTCGGTGTCTCATCTGTGATCTCTGCTCCAGCCGTTTGCTCTCAATAGTGTATGCATTTTAATGTTTAGTAATATACTTTCTTGTTTTTTCTTTAAATTCTTTTTTGCACTGCTATCATATTGGCAGAAGGTTTATTAGTGGTTCACAAGATTCTCAGGCTAACACAAGACTCCACATTAATTTAAGGTCATGAAAGCATTAATATAGCCCTTTGTTACCCTGTCTTTATTTTATGTCACTGATTACTATTGGTTTCAATATATGCCCATCTCCAAGTTCATAGCCTTAATTTGTTTTCTCCCCAAACCAAGTGTCAGGCAAAGAGGCATTGACCAGAAATATTTTTATTAAGATGCAAAATCACATCGTGCAGAAACGTATTCTCATTGTCCTGACACAAGAGTCTCACTCTTACTACACAGGGTGGCAGAGAGTGGATGCCTAGCTGTTCTTCCTCTCATACTCCTGCTCTCTCCCTGTATTTTTCCCATTTCTTTCTCAGTATATTAATTGTGGTATAAGTCACATTTTAAAAATCTCTTTTGGACCCACTTTTATGAGGAATTCCAAAAATAATGTCCAGCGTTACTTGCCTCATGATGCAGACTTTCTTATGCTCACGTGTGTGAGCACCTAGTAAAGAAGGGAGCATTTGACCAATGATACTGTGAGTCCCTCTAGAAGACAGCACACATCCAGGAAGTGGAGTGGGATGTTTTGTGGTATATGAAAAATCCACGTTCATTTTGGTTTTGCACCTTTGCTAAAAAAAAAACAGAAAATGATGCTTGTTAAGTTTGGAATGGATATGCATTCCTTGAAAACAAAATTAATAACAACCACCAAACATAATGTTGTTAAGCCAGAAGTTGAATCTGAGGACAGGACCTTAAAAGTGCAGGGAGGGCAGGGTGAAGTATTGGTTAATATATTTGCTCCACCAAAATACACACCCACTCAGCATCACAGGCAACAGAATCCATGGTGTCCAACAATGCTTGAAGGAGGACCATTTCTTTAGGAATACACAGAGCTCAATTAGTAAATAAATCTAATAATTAAAGATGAAGCAGCCTCTCACTAGATCGCCACCCCCATCCCCACCCCTACCCGTGTAATTTACTTATAGACCCACTCTTACTTCCATTGCCTTTTGCTTTTCAAATGTAGCAGTACTTCATGACAGCTATCGTGTGCTGGCGGATCTGAGGGTTTTAGAGCCATGCAATGATGTTCAGTAACTCTGTCTTGTTCAGCTGCAAATATTCGGTGTTCAATAACCCTCAAAATTTCTCATTTCTTACCTGTGGTGATATGGGCTGATAGTTTTTAGGTTGTAGGTTGCAATATGCAGTAGTCTCACAGGTACATTAGTTCAAATAGTTTAAACTCTAAGCACCAGTGGAATTATTGTTTATCTCCTTGCCTCTGCATTTATATTTAGAACATTTAAAAAGAATAAACTGGGTTTCTTTTTTGTAAAGACTCTTAACAGCATAATTATAAGTGGTAAAAAAGGCATGCAAAGAAGCAGTAGATATCCATCCCACCCATTCAGCATCCCAGGCAGTGCAATCCATGCTGCCCAGCGGTGCCTGAAGAAGGATCATTTCTTTAGGAATCCATAGAACTCATCTTAAATCTTGTTAAGACAAAACAAAAGAATTAGTATTTCTTTTTGCTCCACACCATTTGATAGGGAAGTTTAACATAAATGAACACCACGGACACCAGTTGCTTTTTTTAAATGCGGTATTCTAATACCAGGGCCCATTGATGGAGGATTGGTGTGTTTTTATTAGCGAATGGCTGTTTTTTCTTAAGTATGAATATCCACCAAGCTGATTTTCAGTCAGGTATAACATTTTACTGCAACACCATGGTGTGTTCTACAGAAAAACTAAGAAGTAGAATCTTACTGTAAGTAAATGTATTATTGTACAAATCTAAGGGAATAACAGGTCAAATCTAGTCCCCTAAAACGTGCCAGCTACGTGTTCTACACAAACAGCGTTAACATGGTATGAATATTAGTTGTTATAAAGGAGTTCCAGTATGTTGTAGAACTTAGTGTTTGTCTAAGTATAGACCACAAGCCATATATCAACAAATTAAACTTGAACTGTTTCAAAAAAAAGGAGTTCCAATAAGCAAATTGGATCAGGTACACCCTTATATGCCACCTGACTTTTAACCTTCATAGAATAACCAACGTTCCTTGTACTCTCTATATTTATCACAACACCTCTTTATCTTTTATTTTGTTTAATCTTAACCTTATGGCATGGACCCTATTTGGGGAGTCGCAGAACTAGAGCGTGATCTTGAGGAACTAGGAGGGAACCCACACCAAATTCTCAGGTGCCCTGACCACAGGGAACACTGACCTCAGATCTTTCTGCAGGGTCTGAGCTCGGGCCATAGCCTGTCTCTTGCCCATGTCATTCCCCGCATGTGCATATTTTCCTCCTCTGAGAGCTTTTTGTCAGAGGTGGAGGCTGTCGTAGCCACTGCCCTTGCCTGTTCTTTCCTCGTGTTTGGAAAGCTTAGCACTTGCTTTTATCAGTTTTCAGAGCAGCCCCTGCTAGCCTCGCGATGGACTGTGAGGTTTTGTACTCGAACACCTGGTCAGAGTTCTTTTTGGTCATCTAGCGGTTTAGTAACTTCTCGAGGCCAACGTTTCGTAGCTTATAAGACAACGACAGTGGTAGTACCTGGCACATCAGGTCATAAGAAAGACTACATGGGATGATGCATCTCCAGTGCTTAGTGCCTCAAGAGCACTCGCTGTTAACGTTCATTATTCTGTTCTGAGGTAACAGTGGATGACGTGGCTCGGTTGGGTTCCTCCACGTGCTCCGCCCCCGCCCGCTCCCGCCCTGAGATTCAGCCCTAGGCTGGGGCCTCGCTGCCCCGTCTTTCCGAGGCGTCCATCTGGAAGCTTCCGTTGTCTCGCCACTCTCCCCCCCGCCCCCCCAAGTCAGAACGATACCACTCCGCGCTGTCCTTGCTCCTGGCCCTCCCTGCACTTTGCCAGCATGGGAGTTTCCTTTTCAGTGTTGGTGAATGTGGCCCCAAAGTCAGCTTTAGGAAGGGACACTGATAAGGGCAGCTTGAGGAAGTGGCTACAAGCAAGGAAAGGACACTAGGTTCTTAAGTCCTCCAAGACCCAGCACCCAGTATTGTACCTAACCTGGTCGTTGTTCAGTTAAGAGTTATTGAACGAGTCATGCTCTTCTGAGAGACTGGAGCTATCAAGTGACTTTCCCAGGTTACAAGTAGCAGCATCAGGACTGTGACCATCCTTGGGGACCCTAGTCCAGAATTCTGCTCATCATCACATACGGTAAGACAGCCGTTGATGAGTAACAAGTTGCACGCCATCCTCACTGCAGTCCCTCTTTCAGTAGGATGCCTCCAGAGCCCTGGCGTGAGCCTCACAAGCTAAGCCAGGCCACAGGGCTGGCAGGGACATGAGTCCAGAAAGCCGATTACAGCTGCCCAGCCAAGGACCAGCGCGGCCACTGAAGGGGCGCCTGGGCTTTCGGCGGCTTCTGATATGGTTCGCCTCCTCTGAAGGGAAAATTGGAGGTTTTTTGAAATGCTCAGGAAATGCCATAGGAGTTGTCAAATATCTGAAAACAAGTGGGTAAAAACAGAAAACTGCTTGTGCCGAAACAGTAGAATTCCTTTTTCAGATTGATTTCTCTAACCTTGGGTCTTTAGGAAAAATTCAACTTCAGGTCTAACTCCAGTCATCTAGAGGTGTACTGTCTTGTAGTAGAGTAAGACACTGAACCAGAACAAATTTCATTTAACCTTTCAAAAGTGAGATTCTCACACCGTTGACCTTCTTGACTTCAAGGAGCAAAACTGAGCTCTCCGTTCTCTGCTGCACAGGTAAAACGAGAGAGGGGAGGGGAGCGCCCCAGGCAATGCGTGTCTCAAACTTGGCTTGCTTAGAAAGTATACGTTATGGTTCACATGTGGAAATTGGCCCTTTGCAGATAGTTACAGATACGAATTTCCAGATTGTTCTGTCTAGCTTACTCTCATGTTAAATGGAACAACTATATTTCTGTTCAAGAGGGATTTAGTTCAGCTGCCTTTCCATGGTACCATAGAAAAATTCTCAAAGCCTGGATTCCAAATACTACTAATGAAAATTAGGGCACCAGTATTTTCTAATTGGTGGGTGTTGGTTTGTTTTGGTCTTGGTGTGCGTCAGGTATGGCTTTACCATATGCTCATACCAACACCTACGGTGTGTTGGTCTTAGCTGGGTTTTGAAAAGCAGTGTATAACTTTACTGGTTCAAAACTCATTTGACCCTTGGTACTCCCTCAGAAATATTTTTGGTTTCTACCATGTTCCAGCATATGATAACTCTTCTGTTAGAGTTTTGTGACGTACATTATGCAGCTTGTTTCCAGAAAGATCCCCAGCCTCATTCACGTTGCACAGGTGCTCAGGCTCCTTGGCTGTTGGAGAAGCTCTTCGTGTTGCTGGGAACCTAGGTGATTTGCTAGCTCGGCTCTCAGGAGCCTGTGTAGCCAGCCTTCAGTCTCCATCCACCAGCAAAGAATGCTTAAGAATCATGGCAGGAAAAAACCCAAACTGCCCAGGATTTATGTCTATATGTATACTAAAGATTTAGAAACCATGTGGATGAAGTCACACATAATCCTTTGAGGATAATTTCTTTCAATTGCAGCTTTTCATCTAGTCACGCTCAAGAGCCACTCCTTTCAGGAACTGATCAGCAAAGAAAGACAAAAGGAGAGTAGTCTAGTACCAAGAAAGACCTGATTAGGGCTTCCCTGGTGGCGCAGTGGTTAAGAATCTGCCTGCCAATACAGGGGACACGGGTTCGATCCCTGGTCCGGGAAGATCCCACGTGCCGCGGAGCAACTAAGCCCATGCCCCACAACTACTGAGCCTATGCTCTAGAGCCCGTGGTGCTCTGAAACAAGAGAAGCCATAACATTGAGAAACCCGCGTACCACAACGAAGAGTAGCCCCCGCTTGCCACAACTAGAGAAAGCCCGCGCGCAGCAACAAAGACTCAGCACAGCCCCAAAGTTAATTAATTAATTAATTGAAAAGAAAAGAAAGACCTGATTAAATTTTCACAGCATAATGGCTTCTCATGCTGATGAGTGTATGCAATGTTACATAGCACAGTGGTTCTCAAACCTTTTGTTCTGTGGGACCCTGCACACTCTTAAATTTACTGAGAATGGCAGAGTTTCTGCTTATGTGGGTTATATTTATTTATTTATTTATTTTAACACGTTTATTGGAGTATAATTGCTTTACAATGCTGTGTTAGCTTCTGCTTTATAACAAAGTGAATCAGCTATATATATATATATATACATATATCCCCATATCTCTTCCCTCTTGCGTCTCCCTCCCTCCCTATCCCACCCCTCTAGGTGGTCACAAAGCACCAAGCTGATCTCCCTGTGCTATGTGGCTGCTTCCCACTAGCTATCGGTTTTACATTTGGTAGTGTATATATGTCCATGCCACTCTCTCACTTTGTCCCAGCTTACCCTTCCCCCTCCCCGTGTCCTCAAGTCCATTATCTGGTAGGTCTGAGTCTTTATTCCCGTCCTGCCCCTAGGTTATAAATTAAAACTGAGACATCTACAAACTGTTAACCCACTTATAAGCAACAATAAGCCTATTATATGACAAAATTTTTTAATGAAAAATAACTACCTGTCTTACAAAGCAAAATAATTTAGTAAGAATAGTGGTATTGTTTTAAATTTTTGCAAATCTCTTTGCTGTCTGGCTTCAAAAACAGCTGGATTCTCATATCTGCTTCTGCATCCAATCTATTGTGATATGTTGTTGTGTTGTTTTGGTGGAAGTATATGAAGAAAATTTGGCTTCACACAGGTATGAAGCTGGAAAAGATAGGAGTATTTCAATAGCCTTTTCCATTAATAGTGGGTATTCTTTTTTGTCATTCCACCAAACCTTGTAGCATGGTAGTTTCTTAAAGGTTATTTCCAATGTGCAATCTGAAACCATATCAATAAGCCATTTGTACTCCGGTACATTAACATCCAGTATCTTGAATGGTATATAACATTGTATTTCTGTTTTCCAAATATTTGACAATGAGCGTATATTACTTTTATGGGGGATGGTGCTTATTACATTTTGAAATTTATATACAGTACAGTTCACTCTCTGGTGTACAGTTCACTCTCTGGTGTACAGTTCTATGAGTGTTTACAATTGCATGAGAGTCATATTACTGTTACCCCAATCAAGATACAAAACACATCTATCACCCACACCCCCTGTCCACAGTTCCCTTGTGCTACTTCTTTCAGTTGCACTTTAAAAAATATTTATTTATTTATTTATTTATTTTTGGCTGCATTGGGTCTTCACTGCTGTGCACAGGCATTCTCTAGTTACAGGGAGCAGGGGCTACTCTTTGTTGCAGTGCGCGGGATTCTCATTGCGGTGGCTTCTCTCGCCGCGGAGCAAAGGCTCTAGGTGCGTGGGCTCAGTAGTTGTGACTCGCAGGCTCAGTAGTTGTGGAGTGCAGGCTTAGTTGCTCCACGACATGTGGAATTTTCTCGGACCAGGGCTTGAACCCGTGTCCCCTGCGTTGGCAGGTGGATTCTTAACCACTGGGCCACCAGGGAAGTCCTCAGTTGCACTTTTAAAATAAGTTCATTCAAAAGGCTAACCTCACATCATATGCTGAGTCCTACCACTTTTGCTTATGAAGTGTCATGTTTTCCATCCATGGCATTATCTTCCACCTGGGACCCACCTCTCACCTCCTTATGGAATATGCTGCCGCCGTTCTCAAAGATGTGCAGAATGAAACATTGTAATATATGTGTTTCTTTGCTTAGCTAGGAGTGGGTAGGTACTTGATCTGTGAATATAAAATTAAATTCTAAGGACAACTCCCCCACAAACAACACTGAAGAAAAATTCTAACATATCCGTTGGAACTTCATCAGCAGAGAAATTTTAGATCTGAGGATTTGAAAAAGAAAATTAGGTCATGTCTTCAACTCAGTTACTTTCGTTCAATGGGTCATGAAGACAGAACCCCAGCAGCATGAGCAGTGGGTCCAGCACTCAAGTAATTATATCCCCTACTCCAGCTTCCTAGAAATGAAACCTAGATATTGAGCCACTTAAAAGGAAGACTTAATTTTCCTATATTCAAATGTGCATCCATTTTAACCTACCCATGTCTATAGCATTTTGCTGTTTTACCGATTCTAGCACATGTATAGATTTATGTAACTACCACCACATTCAGGATACAGAATAGTTATATCGCCCCAAAAAACTTCCTCTTGTTATCCCCTTATAATCACACGTTCCTTCCCACCACTAACTCTATCTGTCATGGATGGATCAGTAATGGATCTATTCTCCTCACTTTATTACTGTCTTTCCAAGAATGTCATAGAAATGGAATCACCTAGTACACAGCCTTTGGGACTGTCTTCCTTCATGTAGGTTGTTCCTTTTATTACAGAATATTATTCCAGTGTATGGATGTATCAGTTTCTTTGATCCAGTTACCCAGTGGAAAGTGTTTGGCCAGTTTTTAGTAATTATGAATTCAGCTTATATAAACATTCGTGTATAGGATTTTGTGTGAGCATAACTTTTCATTCTTATCGGTTAAATAACCAGGAGTAGAATTGCTGGCTCATATGTTAAGTGTATTTTTACCCTTTTAAAGACATTGCCAAACTATTTTTCAGAGTAACAGCACCATTTTTCATTACCACTAGCAGCATATGAGAGTTCCAGTTTCTCAGCATCCTCATAAGCTCTTGGTATAGTTGGTGTTTTTTATTTTAGGCATTCTAATACGTGTGGGCAGTATCTCATCATGGTTTTAACTTGCATTTCCCTGATGGTAAGTGTATTTATATTTGCCATCCTTATATCATTTTTGGTGAAGTGTCCAAATTATCCCCCATTTTAAAATTTGCATTATTTTCTTACTGTTGAGTTTTGAGTTCTTATATATTCTAGATACACGTCCTTTGTTGGATATGTGATTTGCAAATATTTCCTCCCATTCTGTAGCTTGTACTTTTATTCTCTTAATGCTGTGTTTCACAGAACAAACTTAAAATTTTTTTTATTTTATAGATCTTGCTTTTGGTCTAATGTCTAAGAATTCAAATTTTATGTCTAGATCTATGATCCATCTTGAGTTAATTTTTGTGTAAGGTATGAGGGTTAGGACAAGGTTCATTTTTTGTGGGGGGAGGGTCTATGTAAGTCCAATTGTCCTAACACCACTTACTGAAAAGACTGTTCTTACACCTTTGAATTGCTTCTGTACCCTTGTCAAAAACCATTTGAGCATACTTGTGTGGGTCTATTTCTGGACCCTCTGTTCTCTTTCATTGATCTCTGTGTTTAGCCCTTTGCCAACATCACAGTCTGGATTACTGTAGCTTTATAGTAAGTCTTATGTAGTGTGATTCCTCCATTGTGTTTTTTAATAGAATGTTTTAGCTATTCTAGTTCTTTTGCCTTTCCATATAAATTTGAGTCAGCTTGTCTATCAACAAAAAAAGTCTTGCTGGGATTTCTGTTGGAATTATATTAAATGTATGTGTTACTTTGAGGACAGTTTTTTTAAATCTTTTTATTTTTATTATTATTATTATTTGGCTGCTTTGGGTCTTTGTTGCTGTGCACAGGCTTACTCTAGTTGCGGCGAGTGGGGGCTACTCTTTCATTGTGGTGCACGGGCTTCTCTTCGCAGTGGCTTCTCTTGTTGCAGAGCATGGGCTCTAGGCACACGGGCTTCGGTAGTTGTGACGCACGGGCTTAATTGCTCCGCAGCATGTGAGATCTTACCAGACGACCAGGGCTCGAACCCACGTCCCCTGTATTGGCAGGCAGATTCTTAACCAAACGCCACCAGGGAAGTCCCCTTTGAGGACAGTTGACATCTTTACTATGTTGAGTCTTCCAGTCTGTGAACACGGAATGTCTCTTCACTTATTTAGGTCTTCTTATTTTTTCATTAGCATTTTGTAGTTTTCAGCATAAAAGTCCTATATGTGTTTTTTTAGATTTATACCTAAAGGAGTTCATTTGGAGAAAGTTTTTGTTCTTTTTTTTGCTTTTTTGTTTGTTTGTTTTGCGGTACGCGGGCCTCTCACTGTTGTGGCCTCTCCCGCTGCGGAGCACAGGCTCCAGACGTGCAGGCTTATTGGCCACGGCTCATGGGCCCAGCTGCTCCGTGGCATGTGGGATCCTCCAGGTCCGGGGCACGAACCCGTGTCCCCCGCATCAGCAGGCGGACTCTCAACCACTGCGCCACCAGGGAAGCCCTGCTTTTTAAATTTTGGTTTCCAATTCTACTCCCTAGTATATAGCATTACAGCTATAGAAATTTTTTTTGACATTTCTATAGTTAAGAGAATTAAAGGTGAATCAGTTGGTTCTCAAAAGAACACTGAGGGCCCATGAAACATTAAAAATAACCTGCATAAATACATAGTTAATATGCAGCCTTTAACATTTATTTTACAAATCTGTATTTATTGGACCAAATATTTGGCCACATAATAGTGTTGAGTTTTTAAAAAACACCAGCTTATGTAGTGTAGTGTCACTTATGTAAAATTTTTGTATGTGTGTATGCTTAAAGAAATTTCTAGAAGGATTTTACCATAGGTCAGAAACCATATCTGAGTGGTGAAAAGTTTAGGTGAATTTTATTTTTTCCATATTGCTTTTCTCTCTTTGAATATTTCATAATAGGGATTGTTTTTATCAAAATAGTGAAGCTGCTTAAAAGAGAAAGGAAAAATAAAACAGTGCATTTTAATATGGTCCTTACCAGTAAAGAAGGATAGTATAGACTCAAGTCCTATTTGAGAATTAAGTCCTTGCATCCTAGAAATATTGTTGTTGCCCCAGCCATTTTAAGATTCTAAAATTTCATACTGAAAACCAAAGGAACATTTTGAGACAGATGGAACATTCTAAGAATGCTGCATTAAAAATTTTTTTTCACCACAGCATTTCGTTTTTATCATACGCCTGTCTCTGTATCAAGCAGACAGTGGATCTCAACCTTGGCTGCACATTACAATCACCTGGAGGGGATTTTGTGTGTGTGTGTGTGTGTGTGTGTGTGTTTTAAGGTTTATCTGAACCAGGTCTTTCTTTTATTATTATTATTATTATTTATTTTATTTTTGGCTGCATTGGGTCTTCGTTGCTGCACGCGGGCTTTCTCTAGTTGCAGTGAGCGGGGCTACTCTTCGTTGTGGTGCGCAGGCTTCTCATTGCGGTGGCTTCTCTCGTGGCGGAGCATGGGCTCTAGGCGCACGGGCTTCAGTAATTGTGGCTCAGTTGTGGTGCACGGGCTTAGTTGCTCTGCAGATCTTCCTGGGCCAGGGCTTGAACCCGTGTCCCCTACATTGGCAGGCGGATTCTTAACCACTGCGCCACCAGGGAAGCCCACCTGGATGGGTTTTAAAAAGAGTGATGAGTCAGCCCACCCTGGAACATTAGGTTAGAATTTCTGAGGGTAGGCAAGGGCCCTAGTGTTTATAAAAATTCCCTCTGTGATTACTAAACTTTTCAAAAAACACATGTTGATGAATTCTAATGTAATGTATGAGGACCACTAAGTATTTTAAATGTGATTTCTATATATGACCTCTATGGTTATTATTATATATATGATTTCTATATATTCATATAGTTCTGTATATGAAGTTATGAGAATAAAAGGTATATATGCTTTCATACGTGTATCAAGTTAAATACATACTTAAAAAGGAGAAGGGGGAAGAGCCACACAAATTGTTTTATGGAAAGCTCGTTAATTTGCATTTCAGGTGAACGGTAGAAGATTATTAATGGGCTCTTCCAGTGGAGCGCAGTGCCAACAACAGAATGCTTGCAATTGCTTGTGTTATAATCAGTATTCAATATATTATGGTATACATTTATAAACTAATTGTTAAGCTTTTAAACTTGGCATATAGAATTACTTTTAAATGTAATTTTATTTTAAATTGCTTTCACTCTTTCCTCACTTTTCAATAAAATCATACATTTGATAAATCAAATTTTCCTAAAAAAAATGAGAAGGGAATTAAGTTTCTAAAACAAAATGAGTTCTAATGTGACAAAAATTAATTGTATGAAAGTAGAAAGCCCATAGCACCTTTAATACTGTGGGGGTCTTTTTTGGCTCTGTTGGGTCTTTGTTGCTGTGCGCAGGCTTTCTCTAGTTGTGGCGAGCAGGAGCTACTCTTAGTTGTAGTGCACGGGCTTCTCATTGCTGTGGCTTCTCTTGTTGCAGAGCTCTAGGTGCACGGGCTTCAGTAGTTGTGGCTTGCGGGCTCTAGAGTGCAGGCTCAGTAGTTGTGACGCACAGGCTTTAGTTGCTCCGCGGCATGTGGGATCTTCCTGGACCAGGGCTTGAACCTGTGTCCCCTGCATTGGCAGGCAGATTCTTAACCACTTGCCACCAGGGAAGCCCCCACAGCATCTTTAATATTTCCACATTTTTGGTGAGAATTTACCATCCTTGTTAAGTCTTCAGGTGTATCGCTGACACTTGACAAATGGCAGATAATTAGCATTGCTCAACCTTGTCTCTTCTCTGGTGTGGATATGATTGTATAAACCTAGGCTGAGGAATATTTGTGTATAGAAATGTCATCTTCCCTGTATCTCTTCTAGGAGACCTCCTGTATAATGATTTAATGACATCATCTGATCCTGCATATGCCGAGGAATTATGTTCTTTACAACATTTTAAAGTGGTTCTGAGATCTGCAGTTTTGTCACCACCCTCTCAGTCTTGACTGTGACTCACCATAGTCTCTTTCTGAGTAGTTTCACCCTCCCTTCTGTAGGAAGTGCGTAGTTTTGCCTAGGCCTAGCACTGTATGAGCAGGGTCCAAAAATCAACATGGCCAGGGGAGATGTTGGTCAAAGGGTACAAAGTTGCAGTTACATAGGATGAATAAGTCTAGAGATCTAATGTGTACAGTATGACAGCTATAGTTAATAATACCGTATTGAACACTGGAAATTTTCCGAGAGTAGATTTCAGGTGCTCTCATCACAAAAAAAAAAAAAAAAAAGAAGTAGTAGTAACTATGTGAGGAGAAGATAATGTTAAGTAGCTTGACTTTCGTAATAATTTCACTATGTATCTCAAGTCATCGTGTTGAGCACCTTAAATATATACAATTCTTATTTAAAAAAATAAAATTACAATAAAATAAATGGGACAGTCCCTAGGCTGCATTTCCCAGTGTTCCTCACAGGAATCAGATAATAGGAATGGGATTCTGCAACCCCCTCAGTATGCAGCAATTCGAATGAAAATAGACTGTCTATCTTTTGAAATGTTTTGGGCTTTTTCTTGCAAACTGGTTTACTTAGCTCCCTGTCTTTAGGGCTGTCAGGACCTTCCTGACAGTTTTTTCATGATCTCACCTACCAAAAGTATTAAATGTCCCTTAAAGAAAGAAACAAGTGATTTGAAAAGGAGAGGATTCCATTATGGTAATATACATTGTATATTACACAGTGCATTGCAATTTTCAAAGCATTTTCACACCCTTTCCTAATGTGTTCCTCACAGTAATCTTGTGAGGTACATAGAGCGATACCCCTCCAGCACATCCTAACCTAGGATGATAGAAGCCCTCAAGTTGCCCATGTTGGATGTCATGGTGTTTGTATTTCTCTTAATGTCACATTGTCTTTTCCTCCATTCCCACAGATTTAATTTGCTTCTTGGTCCTCTTAGCTTTCTTTTTTCGTTTTTTCCTTTTTTGTGGCTGCGTTGGGTCTTTGTTGCTGTGCACGGGCTTTCTCTAGTTATGGCGAGTGGGGGCTACTCTTTGTTGTGGTGCGCAGGCTTCTCATTGTGGTGGCTTCTCTTGTTGCGGAGCACGGGCTCTGGGCACGTGGGCTCAGTAGTTGTGGCGCACGGGCTTAGTTGCTCGGCTGTGTGTGGGTTCTTCCCGGATCAGGGATCGAACCCGTGTCCCCTGCATTGGCAGGCAGATTCTTAACCACTGTGCCACCAGGGAAGTACCATCTTAGTCTTCTAATTGATCTTCCTGTCTTGGCCTATTCCCTTATCAGTCCACTGTCCACACTGTTCACAGGATTACCTTCCCAAAATAGGGTTAATGATGTTACCTTGCATTTTAAAAACCTTCAGAGGATTCTCATTTCTTACAGATTGAAATTCAAATTCCTTAGCGTGGCACTAGTCCCCAAGCTAGTCTTGCCACCTTCTTCTCCATCCTCACTGCCCACCGTAAGTTATCTGCATGCTGCCCCGGGGGGGCCTGGTATTCCTCAAAGTTCCCACGTGCTTTTCTCCCTCCCTGCCTTCACTCCTGCCATCTTCTCTGCCTGGAATCCCCTGCGCGCACTCACATGGCCCCAACTTGCGAAATTCTCCTTACACCTTCAGCAGCACAGTCTCTGGAAAGCTTTCCTTCCTCAATTCTACAGGCAGAATGTCCTCTCTCCTGTGTGTCCATAACCCCTGAACACAACGTGGGACGGCATCTATCGGCAAGCAGCTCTCTCCTGCACAGACGGCAAGCTCCTGGTGAATGCCAGCTGCACTGTTGAGTGCCTTATTTCGCTTCATGTCCCCGGAGTAGAGCAGAGCTCCAGGGACATGGCAGACACAGGACTTGTTTATTTGAGTGAGGGAGTGATTTTTAGAACCTTCAGAAAGGCTGTGGGTGGTATTTAATGGAATAGCCAATTAATTCCTATTTTTTATTATTAATGACTCCACACTCAGTGGACAGTATTTTCTGGAATGTCAGCTTCAGTCTCTCTCACAATGTAAATTTCAGTCACCTTAGGAATCTTAAGAAGTTCTCTGTGTGTGTGTTACAAAGATGTGGTTTTGATCTTTTCTTTTATCTAATAGCACTCCTACCTGTCCCCCAGACCACGGCCAGGAAACTGGCTTGTTAGTGGCAGGGCTGGTTTTGAAACTCCTGTTGGCGTAAGCTCTCTTTAACGCTGGCAGTCATAGCTTTTTCCTGTTAACAGCATAGCTAAATACGCAGACATACAGCTCTGAGAAGCCCTTAGCGCCCTGTGTGTGCTTGGGTGTTTGTCTTTTTGTGTGCTCTTCCCTAGCCCTGGCATACACAAATACGCTCTTGCAGAAGAGTGATGGGGCCCAGTTGGCTTTTGCCTCCTGTTGGAGAGTTGTTCTGTTTATTGGTCATCATATGCTCAGTGGTGCTGGTGACACTTAGGGAAAATCAGGAGAGGTGAGAAAGTGGCTGATAATAGGATGTGAAATCTAGACTTCTGTAGGGGGCCTCAGAAAAGCTCATCATATCCAAGTTTAACAGATAACTTGAATTTGTGATATAGAATTAAATATTTTTGGACAACAGTGATGCAGTATATCAGTTCCATTCTAAAGTTGGTAGTAAAAGCAACTCTGTGGGAATAAGCTAGAGCGAGGGAATGGACACGAGTTCAGATGACTTTTTTTGTCAGACCATCGCCAGCAGTTCATAGAACAGCTGTACTTTTTTTTGCTACTTTTCCTCCCTTTTTTTTCTTAAGCAAGTAGAGTGCAGTGCAATTTGCAACAATTGGAACCTTCCAAAAGACAACCAACCAAACAGATAATAAACCAAAAAGAAGAGAATCACCCAAGGCACACACTGGGTAGCAGCTCTGTCTGAGCAGCGTCAGACTCCTAGGGCAGCAGTACCCCCCACCACCCATTCAAAATCCTCTGGACACCCCCTCGTTGTTTCCATTGAAGCCAAGAGTCAGGCAAATAGCTTTTGTGTTTGGCTTTAAAATCAATGTTGTTTTATCATATTAAACTGCCAAGACCATGTCTTCTTGACACGAGACCCTGAAATGCCTATTACAATGCCATGGACTCAGCAGACAGTTTTATGTGAAATCACACACACTAGAAGCATCTAAATTCCCCTTTCTCTGTTTATAAACATGTGGATTGTAAGAACAACTCAGTTTTCTAAACTAATGCTTTACCTGGTTCTTTGGTGATCTTTTAGGTGATTTCAGGCCATCACCACAGAAGTTAATGTCTGATATCCATCAAGACATCTGTTTTATACAAAGAAAAGATGGAATGTTAGGGGGAAACAAACTAGGTTTTGGTAATGGTAAAAAAAAAAAAAAGAATCAGATATATGTTTCGGAAGTTTGGGGAACCGTTTTCTTTGTTAAATTTGTAAGTAAAGCCCTTAGGATGTCTCTCTGTTGCCAATCCAGAAAATGTGCTTCAAGCCAAATTTTGAGCTGCATAAACGTTAATATAATGTTTGTGAAAGCAGGTTATAAGCTTTGTCAGCTGTGGAGCTAAATGTCCGTTTTAAAGATTATACAAAATGTATAGTTGCGTCTTCATGTATACTTTTATAAAATTAGGTTTATGATCTAAGAGTTTTTTTAAAATCTCATAATGCTGGTTATATATACACACACATTTTTTTTAGAAATCAGGAATCACTCCTTTTCTTCTAAAGTAGACAATCAAAATAAGCAGTTTGAAGAGATGGATTTAAGACAGCAAAATTGTATCTTCAGCTGTGTAAAAGAAGTACGGTACCTTAGACCAGAAAACGTGTATTAGCGATGGTTTGATTAGTGACTGCAAAAGCAAAATAAATACCGTAGTGTAAAATACAGTTCCACATGACGGCGTGTTTGGCTAGTACCGAACATCAGAATTTAGGGAGCAGTTAGCACTAAGATATGTTCTCTTTCTTTGCATGAAAATACATTAATAATGAAATCTTAGAGTTCCTTTGTTTCTCATTGATTGCTAGTTAGCAAGAGGTTTGATCAGGTTTTGTTGTTGACGTTTGTTTTCTACGGGGAGGGAGGAGTGTTTGTCATAAACCCATCTCCGCAAAAGTTGTCTTGTTTCTCCTCTTCAAAACTTCCACTGCCTATACAATCTTTGCAGAATAAAGGTGCATGATTATTTATTTTGGATGTGGAAGGTTGATCATCACTTTTTAATGTAAAATTACAGTGTAATGAGCTACATGATAATAAACTTACTTGCACAGGGGTATTTTCTTCGTTCTGTTAATCTTTAAAAAGTCTCTACGTTCACAAAAGAAGATAACTGTTAAAGACCCTAGATTGCAAAAGCAGTGCCACTTCTTCTGAGAGCTTTGGGGCAATCCTCTGATGTGTAATTGCTTTTACATCAGTCACAAGAGAGAGACAAGAATGTGCTTTCCTTGAACTTAACAGTTTGGGCAATTTTCTATAATCCAGTAAATACAAATTGTAGCTTGATTATTCATCTACGTCTGTCAAGCAAATTTTAATGGATGAATGAATGAGTCAAATCTATGCATGGAAATATACAAATGTGCAAAATATGGGTCTAATTACCAGGCTGCTGAATTTACACAAGGTCAGGTAAACAAGGCACCAGTGTAATGATTATTAATTGTTAATAATGCCTTTGGGAAAACATTCACATTTTCCTTCTGAATACCTAACAGTTTGTCTTTCTAGTGACTTTAAACTCTGAAAATTTTAGCTGGGCTAAAAACACAAAAACATTTTTGCCCTATTTGTATCCTTTCCCTATAATTGCCTTCTAATTCTTTTAGAAAAACGAGTAAAATATAATATGTTTTTCAGGACCCTGTTGAAAATCACAGTTTAATATGATGGTGAGAGAATTAAGGGGGGTGGGGGGTAACACTCTCACAGCAGAATGAAATAGCTGCTGTCTTTTGTCTTCATTGAAGGGATGAGCATGCCCCGCCATCCTCCACCCTCTTTTCAAACGTAATCGACATTCTAAAACACAAAACCAAGGTGGTAATAAAGGGAAGGAAATCAAAGCAGGCTTTTTTTCCCCTCTATTTACCATAGTAAGTCAACATTTGACTCTGTCTTGATATTCTATAAAATGAATGTTGGAAAAAGAATAATAGCAATGAGTAGTTTCCCATCGAATGCCCAAGGGCCGAAATAATTGAGGGAGTACTTGCCGAGGTTTTTCTTAGTTCAGTAACTCTTGATCACTGTGCAGTTTTGTAGCAGTGCTATCATTAAGGGCTCTCCATGTCTGGAAGGACACCCCCCCTCTCCCAGCTTTAATCCAAAAGTCATAAATTGTAGAAGTAACATGTCGTCTGCAGATCACCCAGACGAAAACACTGCATCTTGAGAAGTCTTATCTTTTTGTCACTGTGCTTTGAAAATCTTTTGAAGATTTTGCATTAATGGTACTGCTGCAGTCTCTTGCTGGGCTGTCTTCTTATCCTCACAAGCTCTACATTCACAAGTTTTTTCCCATGGCTAATCTAAACGTTCTTCCCTCTGTTCTAGGCCTTACTGCCTGCTTCACACCCATGTTGAACATCAGATGAATACAGCCACCTTCCTTTGTGCTTTTTTTTTTTAAATTTAGTACTTGTAAATATCACTCATATCTCTGTTAAATTTCTTTAAACTCTGTAATTGATGACTCAGTCTCATTTCTTCAACATTTTCAGCTGTCATTTTTTGTTTTTCGGGACCTCTATTGTTTAATCATGGGTGCCCTTTGGGGGTTAGATTATTCTGTCTGTAAGCCAAAGGAATTTGGACTGTTTTTTGACCTTAGCTCTGTAGGTAGCATCCTATCCTCTTTTATAATCTACTCTAGAATATAACAGGCACAATTTACACACACTCATGGGTACTGGAGTGGCTTAATTAAATCTCTGTAGAATCATACCCAAACTCTGTATTCTGGCATTTAAGACATTATATAATCCAACCTTCCCTCTCCACATACCCTCTCATCCGATGACACCATCAAATCCCCATTCCTCCGGACGGGGCTTCTTGTTTTCTCACAACTGCCTGGATTGTTCTTGCCCACATGCCATCTCTATCTGTTTAAATTCTTCTCAACCTTCATGACCCAAACCCATCTCAGTTCCAGGAAGCATACTTTCACATTACAACTGTGGAAGGTTTTTTCTCCTCTGTGTTCCTAGAGAACTTTAAATGTATAACTTCTCTCCTGCAGTTTCTTTCAGTCTATCGTAGTTACATTGTTTCATTTGGCAAATAATTTTGTTTCCTATAAGTTTTTAGATTTCTAGATAGTGGGAGAAATAAGACTAGTGTTTTGTTGTTGTTGTTGTTGTTGTTGTTTTTGGCCACACCACGGCTTGCAGGATCTTAGTTTCCTGACCAAGGATCGAACCCAGGCCCTCGGCAGTGAAAGCGCTGAGTTCTAACCACTGGACCACTAGGGAATCCCCAAGACTAGTAGTTTTTGAGCTCTCTAACACTTTGCTAAGCATCTTTTACGTACGTGGTATCATTTAATTCTGGTAGCAACCCTGTGAAGGTAGGTGATATTTTTTTCTACTTTTACAGATAAGGAAGCTGAATATTGTAATCAGACACTCAGCCAGTGTTAGAAGGATAATACATTGTAGAGCTGGGATTTTAACTTGGGCCGCTGATTCAAAGTTCATATATTCTTTTCAGAAAGCCTTCTTCACATAAGAGTGTGACAGTTTGCATCCTGCTCTATCAAGTTACTAGAAAATTCAAAGAACAAAATAGGTGTTCAGTAAATGATTGAATTTATCACTATGGAAGTCCTATTGCTTCAACTGCTAATGGTCATGTGAATTGCCAATAAAATAGCCAAAGCCTTAGTAAGGGCCCTCTGTACCCTGAGAGATGGCTGACACATGAAAGGTTTGGCAGTTGTACTCCCACATAAGACTGTTTACTTGAGACATTCTTTTTTTGTTGTTTGTTTGTCTGCTTTTAAGCTTTCCTCTTGTTGATCCCTACATTCATTGGTATTGTTAAATGTCACGCTTCTCATTTACTATTTGCATTTCATTTTAAGAAAGTAAATCTCATTGTAGTGGCATGAATAATTTATGCTTCTGTCAAGGAACTATTAAAACACTAGACATTGAAAAATATGCACATTCTGAAGTTTGTGTAAAAACTAAGAACTGCTTTTGCCTCACCCTGAGTGTTTACTCCAGCAGTAAACCTGGGTGCTTACTAAAAAAGCCATGATGGTCTTACTGACTTTAATTTAGGACTCCGTGCCAAGTTGTAATTATGGTTATAGGTAAGGAAAATTTGGCATTTTATCTTTCATAGAAGATAGGCCTTTGTAACTTTGGGGGAGCTGTTTATATTTGTATTTAAAGCAGGGAATTTTTTTTTCTGAGGTATATTTATTCTTGAAGAATTTGTAGTTATAAGGATTAGGAAAGAAGATTGCCCAACCTAAGAATAAAAAATTTGATTTGATGGACACAGGCAACATGACTGAGCTTTGGGGTGACAAAAATATGATGTTTCAGGTATCTGAGGTTTCTTCTTATCAACTTCTGTGCATATTGATAAGTTCAGCCTATTTTGGAAACAGTTACTAATGCCATAATGCATTTTCCCATATCTTCCATCTGAAGTTTTTACTATTATTGATTGAGGATTCAATTGAGAAATGTGTTTAGAACCCTGCATTCTGTGGTAATCATAGAAGTCAGTGGGAAGACAAGAAAATTGTATTGAAAGAAATTGTGTGCGTGTGTGTTTTGTGTTTCAGCATAGATTATCTCTGCCAAAATAATAGCTGTCATTTTCTTCTTGTTATATTAGTGGCCTGTAGCTTACCACTATCCCTTTTGCCTTAGTTTTGCTTCTGACCACTGGCTATTACCCTCAGCAAGAAGACCTTTTTAATTGAATGTCCGAATTTGCATGATTCTTGTCCTAATACCATCATAATTTTGATCCATTTCAAATTAGAGAGCCCTAAGTTGCGACCTCTCACCTCAACACGAGAGCCCTTTAACATTCAGGGACTTTGAAACTTCACTTCTGTTTAGAATTTCATATCATGCCCATCATGGGGGGAAGAGATGGAAAATGTATACGCTGAGCCTATAGGACTTCCTGCAGTGCTTATTAATCCTTTATGGATCATTTGAAATGTTTCTAGTTTATTTAAGCTTTGCTGCTTGTATCAGATTGTTCCTACGAAAAAAAAGTGATCATGCTTTGAATTTTTAAAAATGATCTCACTTTCAAGCAGAAGCACTTTTATGCTCCATTAAAGTTGAATTTGCCAAACTCTTACATCGCATTAACACAAGCTTTACTGGATAGATAAACGTGTTGTTCAAAGACTGGCTTGAACTTTACCAAACTGCATATTAAGATTTTTATCTTTATACTTTTTATTTCTTAAATTATTTTAAAACAGACTAGTAAAATAGACTAAGTTTGCCCAAAAGTACTGCTTTAATGACAAAATAATTTTTCCATTTGATTTAAAATATTAATATAGATTATGAGCTAATTTGAATATGAAGCTAAAATAAAATATTTTGAGCTCTTAAGTAAAATTTTTTTATATTTGTTTCATATATCGTTAATATCTCAATAAACTGTTTTGATTTTGTTTCTTGAAATTTGTGTATTTAATCATTTTGACATTTCTGATTTTTACTCAAGTCTGTCATGTATCCAGTATTTTTTTTTTTTTTTTTTTGGAAATTTTAGTAGGTTTGCCAACAAAATGACTCATTATTTTCCCCCTTTCCAATTAATGGGTTTTTAAAAATATGCACAGGACATCCTCCAGTTTTCTGTGAATTACAGTGTTACACTCTTTGTTTTTATTTATTTCATGAAGTTTTTAGCTTGGAAATAATCTTCGAATGAGTATACTTTTGACCTAGAGTTACTTAGAAAATTCTAGTCTCATTTGTACCATGGCTTCCTGGCTCCCAAACACCGTTATAAGAACTTGGTCTTTCCTTTATGTCTCCTTGGCCTTGAGGTTTTAATTTAATGTGTTTGTTCTTCAGAAAGAATGTAAGCTAGTTTTCAACTTGAAATGACTTTTTGTATTTTTTTAAATACGTGAAACGTTTACAAAGTATGAGGTTTTATTTTATCCAAAAATTATTCATGCATGCTTTTCTTAAAGAACTAATTTACATTAACATGTATAGTGACCTTGAAAAAATATATTTTAATGGTAATGAAAATAAAATTTAATATCGACCTAAATCTTTTTTAGGTCTCATAGATTCCACATTTTTAGCTGTTGAGTCACTGGGGTTCTTAAAAAGAAGGAAAATGCATTTTCAGGAAATTTCTTTTTTAAGGTAAACAACAAATTGTACACACAGAGGGAAAGGAGAACCTTTTATATGCCTCGTGGAGGGAAATTTCCAAACTCTTAGATGAAATATTTAGTAAGTTATAATGTACAGCTCACTGTTTCTGAGAGACTGATGGTAACTTTTTTGTAATAACTGTATTAACTTTGACTTCTAATGGAAAAATCTACACTCAATTCATTTTCACTAATTCACTTTATTCTTGTCTCCTAGTGTTCCCATGACCTTTCAGAAATGTGCAGTTCATATTTTGTGCTCTACAAAAGCTGCCCCTTAGGTTGTATTGAATAACACAAAGTTGAATTATGAACATAATGGCAGTTCTCTGTGGCATTTCCAGTTCAAGCTTACTTTCAGTCTGTTAAATTCATAAGTGAAGTGTTTTTTTAATGTTGTCCATGTTAGGGAAAAGGTTAAATAATGCTGGGCTTCTCTTCGTGGGCAAACAGGGAGAGTCATTTTGGTTGTTTAGTGGAAGGTTGTGTTCTCATATTTTCATTCCTCGGTCAGCATAGATGATGTTCCGGATTGTTTTGGAGCTTTCAGATAGGGCTTACATACTTCTCAAATATTTCATGAACTGCTCATGGTACAGTGGAACTGAAAATCTTCCAGGGATTAACAGCTTGAGACATGGCATTACTTCCCACAGTTGTACACTTTGAGAAACCTTGAGAGGAAGGGAGAGTCACAATGACTTGGAATTCTCTGAGAACTCTGATTTCCAGCAGAAAAGCCTGGTGGCACCCAGTGGATGATGGGAATTTTTTTTTTATTGGAGTATAGTTGATTAGCAATATTGTGTTAGTTTCAGATGTACAGCAGAGTGATTCAATGATACATATACCTGTATCTATTCTTTTCCCATTTAGGTTATTGGGGTTTTTTTTTTTTTTTTTTTTTTTTTTTTTTTGGCTGTATTTATTTATTTATTTATTTTTTCGGTACGCAGGCCTCTCACTGTTGTGGCCTCTCCTGTTGCGGAGCACAGGCTCTGAACGCGCAAGCTCAGCGGCCATGGCTCACGGGCCCAGCCGCTCCGCGGCATGTGGGATCTTCCCGGACCGGGGCACGAACCCATGTCCCCTGCATCGGCAGGCAGACTCTCAACCACTGTGCCACCAGGGAAGCCCTGGGATTTTTTTTTTAACTTGAAGCATTTCAAAAAATGTAATTTCACTTGATATTTATCTTTCGTCAACCAAGAAAACTTACCTTTTGGTTATCTATTCGGATTTAATTAATGTAATCATCAGTGAGTTGTCTGTTGTGAAAAGGACATAGAGAAGATGCACTGTTTTCCATTTTCCAAGTAAAATGGATCCCTGAGAATTCATCACAAGGCAATGGTTTCGCAGCATTCTGATGCAATATTTTAAATATGCCTTCAAGAAGAAAAGCCCACAACGCTGTGCTGTATATTGTCAGGAAAGAAGACCGAAATGCATGTACATGGGAATTACACTTGTTCACAAGTCTGCAGTTCTCAGGCAGTTTTAAGACTTTGGTCCCACATGATGTATCATCCCATGGAAGAGGGTGGGTAGGTGTTACTGCGGTATCCAAGTGGGGCACACCCAAAGGCTCCCCAGGTGAAAGGGGCCTGCAGTGAGATGAGGGGAGAGCTTTGAGTTGGCTCCTGCTCTTTTGCCACAGGGCTTCTTTATCGGCCTCCTGCAAAGGAAGGGCTTTTGGATTCTCACCAGCAACCTAGCCTGAGGGAAGCTAGAGTGTTCAGCCAGTCCAAATTGCCCTTGATATCATAAAGTTTAATTGCATTAGTTTAAAATTGAAAGAACATTTCTTCAGCTCCTGCAGTGTGTGACATATTACTTCAGGCCCCGGGGGTTCAAAGCTGAATGATAGGATCCTCTCCCTTGGGGGCTGAGGGACTGGCCTGTGGATGCCCTTGTGTCTCCCTTTCTTCTTCCTCTTCCCTTCTTTCCTCCATCCTCAAAATACCCTTAATCTTTTATGTTGGCATGTCTGGGCCTCCAGCACTTAGAGCCATGCTCGCTGTCTTGCTTTCCAGGTCTCCCAGATCAAAATATCCATTCCCCCAGAGATACAATTGAAATGATGTTTTACATACAGGTCCAGCATGTTGTTTGCCCTTAAGAAGTGTTCGTTTTAATTATTTGATATTAAATTCAATTCATACAAATGTGTAAAAAATTCAGCTCTCTTGGGGCTGGGGGAGATGGGGATGTTTTCTCTTTAAAAGTCATTTCAAATACTATTTTGGTCATGATGTTCCTGGTGAGGGCAGCCAGGATGGAAGCTGGGCTGGATGAAGGACAGATCCTTTCTGCTTAGGGAATCAGTTTGCCAGACACGTGAACAGCTGTATCTCCACTCCAGGTACCTGTACCCACATCCTTCTGAGATCATTGATGCTCCAGTGATGCAGTAAATGTAGCAGTAGAGTGGAGAGTCTTCCTCCTTTCATGTTGGCATGGAAAATGCCTCAGGTATTTGACTACCTTGATGCTGGAGGCTTTTGTGTGATCGGTAACAGTGTGTCTGGTTTGTGGCCAGTTAGTGAAGTATCTCAGACCTTCTTTCCTCCACAAAATTTATAAAAACCCATTCTGTTGCAAAGGGCTTTCCTTCCTCAATGATACTTTGGAGTCCCACTTGTGGAAATGTCAGTATCTCTGCTGGCTTCTAATATACAAGGCCTTCTGAGCATGTTCCCAGGGAAGGAGAGTTGATTAGGTAGACTTCTCTGGTTTTAGTTAATTAATGGCCTACTCCAGCTCCATTTCCTGCTTTCCTGGAGGAACACTCAGTGACTGTACTTATGCAGCAAAGTCAAATTCGTTAGTTTTATTATATGAAACGTCAGATGAAGAGCTGAAGAGAATCTTTTCCCAGTAGCATCTCCTAAGCTCCAGAATGGAATCACAAGGAGGGCAGTGGAGTAGTGCATGGACAGGCCTGCCTAAGATCATCTCAGCATCCGTGTGAGGCACGTCAGGCTTGCTGCAGATGGGTGAGACATGAAAATAGATTCAGGGGCTAGTTAGAAGATTCAGAGACCAAGGTCAGGAGAGCTGGGGAGCTGACTCTAAAGTTTTCTTTGAACCTGTTTCTGTAACACACGAAAACAGCCGCTAAGGTGGACAGTATTTTCTTCAGAGGTTTTGTCTGAATGCTTCTTGCAGTTTAGAAATTGTAGGCCCTGGGAATATATATATTCAAATCCTTAGTAATCTAAGTATTCAGAAGGGCATAGAGTATTTTGGGCTTTGAGAGGGCAAATGTCAGGATTAGCAGCTGATTTTTTTAAGGATAGTTTTTTTTTCCCTTTCTTCCATCGTGCTAGCACTCTATCTCAGCCTGGCTTCTGGGTTTTACAACTTGATAGAGTATGCCATTTAGCCTCATGATTTATACATATTAAGCCTTATTTTTATAAATACATGCCCACTTATCACAGCCACACCACTGAGGACTTAGTAAAACACAGATTGCTAGATGCCACCCCAAGAGTGTCTGATTCCGGGTCTAGGGTGGGGCCTGAAAATTTGCTTCTCTGACATGTTCCCAAGTGATGCTGATGCTGCTGGTTCAGGGACTACTTTGAGAACCACTACTCTAGATATTCACTGAGGTTTACTACTCAGCCAGGAGCAGTTGCAAGAAAACAATAACAGCATGAAATCCCAATGTAATAATGGTGGAGTAATGAGATTTAGTTAAGAGAAAATACTTTCTGTGATAGGAATTTGTGTGCATTGTCCTAACCTCACTTATGGATAAATCATGAAGACTTATGAGGAACCTCATGTTTGTTTTTTAAAATTATGTCACAGAATTAGAGAAGTCTCTTGCTAGAACAGACCTTAACACCATCTAGCTAGAGGCAGAGGCAGGAGAAGTGATTGGTTAAGAAAACTGTGTTAGGGAAGGGAGCTTTTAAGAGAACTAATTCCCCAAATATAAAAGGAACCATTTTAGTATTTAGTCAACATTTAAAATGTTTAAATTAAATTCGGCGCCAAAGTTTATTTTAGGCCTTCTGAGCCAAAGGTCTATAGTGATTTTAATATAATTTTTTCCAGTTGCAGAGATCCTTTGATGGCTTAGTTTTTGGGTCCACAGCCCTAGGTTCTTGGGAAATCTGATACCAGAGGCAGCCCAAAGAAAATTTTGCCAAATGCCAAGTCTTCAAAGAATTAGCTACTGTAATTAGACAAGGAAAAGAAATAGTATATAAAAATTGGAAGGGGAAGAGGTAAATTATCATTATTTACAGATCCATGCAAACCCTGAAAACCTAATGAAATCAGCCAAAAATCTAACAGACAAAAAGAATTTAGGAGGAGTTCCCTGGTGGGGATTCCGGGCTTGCACTGCTGAGGCCCAGGTTCAATTCCTGGTCAGGGAACTGAGAATCCCCCAAGCTGCGTGGCACGGCCAAAAAAAAAAAAATCAATAAAGTCACTAGTTAAAAATTAATATTAAAAAATCATAGCTTTGATCTACACCAACAACAATCAGAGAATATAATGGAAGAACTAAATACCATTTACAGTAATGACCAAGAAGATTAAATACCTAGTAATAAAGTTAACAAGAAATGTGAGATATATATAGATATAAAGTAAACTTTAAAATGCTACTGAAGGTCTTAAAAGAAGACTTGAGTAAATGGAAAAGTGTATCCTATTCTTGGCTAAAACTTTTCAACAGTTTAGGATCATTCTCTTTTAAGTTTATCCATAAATTTAAAGCTTCCTCCATTAAAAAACAATTGCAGGAAAATTCCTACAAAGAAGATGACCTGCCAGTTATTAAAAATTTTAGGAGTTTAGGGTAATTAAAGTCTTTTGGTGCTCTCCTGATTTTGATGGAGCCAATAGAGAAAGTCCAGAGATATATCTAAAAGTTGCACTTAGTATTACATAAAGAGGTGGTTCATATCAGTAGGGAATAGTCAACCTTGAAAAAAAAAATACAGTTGTATTTCTTCCTTGCTCCCTACACTAAAACAAATTCCAGATGCCTCAAAAACTTAGACTTAGAAAATGAAACTGTAAAAGTAATGGATATTTTTAATTATCTTGGAGTTGGGAAGACTTTTTGAAACAACACAAAAATCAGACTCCAAAGAGGAAAACTATCAATAAATTTGACTACAAATTAAAATATAAAAATTTCTGCAGGGCAGAAGTTACATATACAGACACACCCCATAAAGTCAAAAGAGAAATGATGAACAAGGGAAAATAATAGCTGCCTGCGTAGCAAATAAAGGGCAAATTTCCTTCACATATAAAGCAGTCTTGCAAATCAAGGAGAAAAAGACCAATAACCTAGTAGAAAAATCAATTGGTAAAGGACAGGAACAAGCAGTTCATAGAGGAAGAAATGCAAATGGCTTATAAACATAGGTAGAGATGTTCAAGCTCACTCTTAAGTTCAGAAGTCCAAACGAATACCATTTTTCACCTATCTGAATGACAGAGATCCAAAAGTTAGATAATAGGTAGCCCTATCAGTAGGCAAGGGTGCGGGGAAAGGAGTACTCGAATGCACTGCTGGGCAGTGTGGAAACTGGTACGCCTTATTTGGACCACAGCTTGGTGACATCTTTCAAAATTTTAAATGAATATACCTTTTGACTCAGCAATTCCAATTTGGGTATCTCTCCTTACAGATATGCAGGACTTGCAGATGTTGTCAAAGGTACTGTACAAGAATATTCCTTGCAACATTACTGGTAATAGTAAGAGACCAAAACCAACCTAATTGTTGGTCAAAAGAGGACTGATTTATTGAATTATTATAATCATACAAGAGAATTCTGTGCCGCCATTAATAAGAACGTTGATGGTCTATCTATGCTTAGAGGGTATAATTTCCTCTACTTTTAAGTGGAGAAAAGCAAGATTTAGCACAGTGTATATGATACATTTCTTGTATTTTTAAAAACAAAGGGAGAGATAGTTGTAGTGTAATACATTTTACTTAACCCATTATATTCAAATTATTTCAATCTAATGAATATTTAAAATATCAGTTGGATACTTTATATTGCCTATTTTGGACTAAGTCTTTGAAATTCGCTGTATATTTTACACTTACAGCACAGTGCAATTTGGACTAGCCATGTTTCAAGTACTCAGGAACCACGTATGGCTCTTGGCTCATGCACTAAGCAGAGTAGGTACAGAGAGCAAAGAGCACTGGACTAGAAGTTCAGAGACCCAGGTGGCCCTGCAGCTTATTGCTGTGACAGTGTACACGGAGTCTACTTTTTCCTGGGCCTCATTTTCTTCAGATAGAATGCGAAGGATTAGACTAGAGCTCTAAAGTTCCTTCCAACTTTAAAATTTAGGGTTCAAATATATTTCATATTATTTGTCAAAGTCAGAAATGGAATTGCACTTGCTTTCAGAGACACAGTTTTCACCAGCACTCCTAAAATTCTGTGTTCCTAAGTGAAGCATACTTCATATCGTAGGGACTGTATTGTCAGTGCTAGAGTAAGGGTTTGTTTATTGGTTTGTTTAAGGGAAGAATGTTACTAAGCTACATACATGTTATAAACCAGGTAGGAATTGGTCAGTTCTTCTAATAGAATTACATCCAGTATGAGGCTTTGCTAAGAATTCTAATGGCACATGGAGAACTTCAAAAGAGTAAAAGAGAGACTCACATCAATAGTATCTAAAGAAAGAGTAAATGGTGAAGGAGAAAGAGTTGAGAGGGCGGAGTTTTTTAGTACAGTTCTGTTTATAAACTTTATTCTTCCGAAGATTATAACCAGTAGTTCCCTTAGAACAGTAGAGAATGAGAATCACACAGACAGTGAATCTCAACCAGAGCCACACATTGGAATCACTTGGGGAGATTTTTAAAATCCTGATGCCCATTCTATACCCCAGACTGGTGGTTCCCAAAGCGTGGTCCTGGGACCAGCAGCAGCAGTAGTATCTCCTGGGAGCTTGTTAGAGATGCACATTCTCAGGCACCCCCCCCAAGACCGACTGAGTCAGAAACTCTGGGGTGGCGCCCAGCAATCTGTTTTGTAATGTTCCCCTAGTGATTCCACTGTGCAGCCAGAGTTGAGAATTCTAGAGCAAGCAGGATTCAGGGCAGGGATAGCAGGTGGGTTTCATTTTGAGTACCAGTTTTCATCCTATATCGCCTGTGGGGATGGAGCTGGAGATGGAATGCAGTCCACCTGCTTGGTATTTGCCATTCTTGATTTGGGTAATTTATTGGCGTTATAGAGGGTTGGATGTTGCAGTTCACAAATAGAAGTCAAGAAGCATCCTATCCAGTTGAGAAAAAAGAAGAAAAAAAAGAGGAGAAAAGGGGAAAAAAACCCACGGGAACCACAAAAGCCATAGAAGCTACAAAAGGTTGGGACAGGAGGGAACAAGTATACTAAGTAAAATATTATAAGTGAAGAAATTCCAGATAGATTCTAAAATATTTCATTTATAAATAGGGTTTCTTAAAGAAGTTCAAGTGTCATGACGATTTTAGGCCCACTTTATGATCTGTCGTCAAGTCTGTTTGATCAAAAAATACAGCTTGTTGAACCCTTTATCATTTGGCATTGAAGAATCCATTTCCTCTTAACATTTGGGCTTTAGGTAGGAATGCACTTAATATAGGTATGGTAAATTCAGAATGAACTAAGCCAGAAAATAAAATATATTTTCCAAGTATAAAGAGGTTGTCACTGACTGAGAAGGAGTTAACGTGTCACATTCTTTCGATTTTTACTTATCAGGAGAAATCACAGTATCTGTAATTTCAGAGGCATATTCTGAAGAATGTTATATTGTGATCTCTCTAAGCTGAATCTTAGAAATCTATCTGGGAGTTTTCAGACCTGACAAAATAAGAATGGACCCATTACAGTATCACGTTCATTTGATTTTTCAAAAGTTAGGAGGACTGTATATGCAGATCATTTGAGAGACTGCTTTTGCTCTGCCTTGTAATAAGCAGATGGAGGAAAGCAGGCTGGGCTGTGTTGAGAGTGCATCTGGTGCTTCTTGTTTTTCGCGATCTCGGCTGTATAACTTCTGTAAACCCTTTCTGTGTATTTTTCTTTTCTCGTTCCCAAACATTACATTTTACATGGGAAAGTCAATTTTGATAATTTCCAAAAAGCTAGGTGTTACAGCAGAATTTGTGCCTCTTAGAAAAAACTGCTCCTTTACTATAAAGTAGAACCTGCCTTTCATACCTAAGTAAAACAATTCTGATATAACTTTCCTAATCGTCACATTTATTACAGAAAGGATGATAATACTATTTTCCAGACCATGTTTACAAAGAATATGATTTTGATTTCTGTGTTAATTTCTGAGTACTGAGTTTCTGTTCTTAAATTGTTTTGTGAATTGGGCTCTCTGAGTATAAAGTGGCTTTCAGCACATGGGTGGTATTGTCAAACATCTTCCCCAGATAGCAAACACATGCATTTCAACAGCTTTTTGGACAGAACCACAGTTAATAATTTCTTTACAAGAAAAATGTATTTTTTTAATTATCATTATTTTCTCATCTTACGTTCTGGCATTTAAATTATGAAACTTCATCTCGCCATGTAGACTTACCTTGTATTGCCAAGAGGAAAGAAGTGGCTTTTCTGCAAAGCTAAATAGTTTTTACTTTATTGTCTGCTACGAAACAGCTGCTGATACCAGAAAAATGCCGTCTCATCATTGGGCCTGGGGTGTCCAAAAGAGGCAGGAAAAAAATGACTGTAGCTCCCTGTCTGCCCTGGCACTCTCCTCCTTTCTCTCCGTTTTCATTGCCGTGAAGAGCAGGAGAACAATATTCTGCAATTAAGGATTCCATTAAGTTGAAGAAAAGAGCAAATGGGGGATGTTTGTTCTCCAAGCTGAAAAAATTTGTCTGGGATGGGGGTGGATACTGGTAGTGGTATAGAGAGAGGTGGGTGGAGAGAAGAAGTCAGGGCTGTTTGTTGAATATACTGTTAAGGACTGTTACCATCCTAATTAATCAAGTTAGAAATTACAGCTGTAGTCCGTTTCCCCCCAATTCTTGTTATCAATTTTCTTCTCTTTTGAGACAAAGCAAATATAAATTTTGTGTTCATTTGTCATTCGTTCTTTGACTTCAGCATCTCTGAAAATAACAATGTAGCACAAAAGCCCAGTATTTACCTAGTTGTAATGTGGGTTGCCATGGTGTTTTGCAAATTATTGCAATTATGTTCACCATGCGAGTCGCCCTTGGTAACTGGCGAAAAAACTGATAATCCTGTTTTGAACAAAAGGTCAAATTGCTGAATAGAAAGTCTTGATTAACTAAAAGATGTACAAAGTGGAATTATTTCCTACCATTCAGAAATAGTTCTTGATCGGGTTTGGGGGAGGGGGTGAGTAAGTACATCTGATTACTGAAGTACAAAGCATTGAAAGGATGTTGTCTTGAGCCTTTCATGTAGTCTTAATGGTGGCTTTTTTGTCAAATTTACCCATTTGCGGCATTGAAAGAGGCAGCTGCATTTAAGCTGGAGAGACGGTGCTTTTTCAAGAGTTCAGTGCATGGAAAGTTCTCAGCAGTATCTGCAGTTTACTAGTAGCCCCTGGTCTATTAAAACTGATGTGCCGCATTTGAGCCCATTGCTCTCAGTACTTGTGAACCCCTCTGCCTGATGATCTAATAAAGTGCTCTTACTGGACAATCTCTGATCAGCTACTTAAAAAGGAGCTTGGGGGAGGGGCGGCAGGGAGAAGCCTTACAGGCAGTGAGACCTGGTGTATAGGCCAGAAGAGAGCCTCCAGGGGCTAAACCGAGAGGTCTGTCACGACGGTAATCTGTGCTGAGGTATTTGCCATGGGGTTGTGGGTTTT
The DNA here is from genome assembly GCF_964374135.1 of Grampus griseus. Taxonomy (NCBI): domain Eukaryota; kingdom Metazoa; phylum Chordata; class Mammalia; order Artiodactyla; family Delphinidae; genus Grampus; species Grampus griseus. The sequence goes on from NC_138999.1 coordinate 21,104,435, forward strand.
GTGCCCCAAATCCCTCTAAGCTGTGGTCACAGGTTTTTTTTTCTGGAAAGAAATCTTTATTTTATTCCAAGTTGAATAAGAAAAGATTAGACATGTCGTTTTGAAATTTGGAAATCCACTTTTGTGGATTTGCTTCTTTGGTGATGGCATTCATAAAATACAGGATCCTACATTTACGTAAAAGCAAAAGTTTCCCAGGTTACAGCCAAAGGTCAGATGGATTTCAACTCTTCCGAATCTGGCAGAGCATTTGGGGGAGTATTTCGGAGGGGGGGGGTTCTCTTCTTTTTTTTTTAATGGCCACCTGAAAAATCAATTCTCAAAACTTTTGAGAGTGTGTGAAAGTGGCATGAAAGCAAAGCAAACCTTAACAAGTTTGTGGGTTTACATTCTACATCACCTAGCAACCCCCTGGCTCAGCCAGATCTCTCGTCTACCCTTAGTTCTGTTTACAGACTATTCAGACGGTCCTTCGAAACCATGAAAGATATTCAGTTTCATTAGTACCATTCTCAAGGAGAAAATAATTAAAGTTAAATGAACAAACACTGCCTGGTGATGGTTTGAAGTCCATTCTGATTTTAAGATGCCCTTTGAGGCAACTGCATAGATAGTTCAGTTTGAACATTTGTTGTTCAGTACCCAAAGGTATATCATATTAAACCATGCCGATAAATAGCCTGGAAACAAACGAACAATAAAAATTACTTTTAGCTAGACTTGAGCAAAGCAAAGAAGCTCTGCTAGTAATAAGTTTCTAGGCATGCCCTCCTGATTGAATTTTTTATTTGATCCCTACCCTGGACATCTAAGCTGATCCATTCGTACACTGAATAAAGACAGGGAAAGAGGCCTGAGGAACAAAGCATCTCTCTTTAAAACTGATTTATTACCTACCCTTGGAGATCAAATCATATTCCATAGAAGGCTGTGTGCATTTTAGTGAGTAGCTTAATTTCATATATGATTGTAATACTAATAATGCATGCCCTGCCACTTTCTATTTGGAAACTGCTTATGTGCTTAAATCGACCTACTCTTGAAATTTCTGAGAGTAAAAAAAAATTTTTAAGAAAATGTTTTTTATGTGCCTTTTTTTCCCATAAGCCCATTCTCTGAAAAATCATTTTGGAAACAACCAAACACATGTTAAAGCTCAAAATATTTTTCAGACGTGTTAGTAATTCACTTATATTGAACACTCTTGGCAAAACTGTCTCTTCCCCCACCCCCCATTTAATAACAGTTTTCTGATTAAAAAACAATATACACTTGTAGAAATTTTACAAAATACAGAAACAGAAGCAACTACCTAGAGATAACCACAGATGGCTTTTTAGAGTATTTCCTTCCAGTCTTTTTTTCTGTGTACATATTGATGAAACTAAGCCTTGAGTTAACTTTTGAAGTTTATTTGTTAGTATGTGTACATACCTAAGGTGATGTTTTTTCAAGAGCGAGGAGTTGAGAGGCCGGAGCCGTGTTGGAAGTAATGAACAATTTTTCTTAGAGGCCTCATCACTAAAATATTAATGTGAGCATCAGAGTAGCCATTTTTCCATCTCATTCCATTTGATTCTTTCTTTTTTCCTTGTTGAAATGACTGTATGCCTTAACTGACACATCCATTTATAACCATTCATGTTGGAAAGTCGGACATTCATCATGGTTGGAATATTACATCCCCAAGTCACTTGTAGCTTCACATAGGGGAAAAAAAGAGTCTTTTATGAAAAGATTTGTAATACAATAGAGATTAATGGAATGTGGAGAGGAAAATGCTTTCAGTTCCTCGTGTAAAGTGAAAACAGGGCGGCTCAGAAATCTTGTATTCTTACTATTTGTATTTTGTTAGATCTCTGTCATCCACAGTACATGGCTGGGTTGCATGAGCTCTTTGTGCTTTGTTGACAATTGACAGACAAAGCAAAATTATTCCTGAAGCAAGGTACTGTGTACTTAGTTGTGACCTATTACAGCCTAAGAATGTAGCTTGCTTTTGAGTTGGATGAATAGGGAGAGTATTTTATAGAATAGGCTTGAATATACTAGGAGAGATTTTAGCTGCCCATACAGAAAGATACATGTCCTCCATTGAACTTTTTCCCCCAAAATGTAATTTTCTGTATAAAGTCATTTCAAGTATATTTTCCCTGGTTGCTTGTACGGAGACAGTTTTAACTGTTCTAGTATTGTCCTACAGTGGTAAAATAAAATTGCTGGTAATTGTTGGCTTTCTCTGCTCACAGTATAGCAGGAGAAGATGGCTTGCATGGGGCTCTTTAATGTACCTCAGGTACATCTTCTGATGCTCAGCTTCTGATTGCAAATTAAAATAACAAGCCTAGGGTATTGAATTTGATGTGAGGCAAAGCAGAACAACTTGCTAATTTATCCTGTAATATACAATTGCTGAGGTTGGAATTTTTCCACTTGTAGTGCTATTCTCTGTGTCTAAATGAGGACCACTGTTTGCATCTAACCCATCATAACAGTTTGGGAGTGCTCCATTATCTTTTCAGCAAACTGATGGCAGAGTCTGGTCCTTGCACAGATGATAAGATCAATAAGTTTCAAATAACTTGGATGAAATGACATGTGACTGTTCACTTAAAGAGATGTCTTACTTTAAAAATCAATTTTAATAATATTTAAAATTCTTACATTGACCGACGAGGCACTTTCCACTTGTTTTGTTTGATAATTTTGTTAAAAATATTTTTGTATTAACTTTGGTGAATAGCTAGTTTATGTGTGTATCTTTCCTGATCTGCTCTTTCGTCTCCTACCCTGGCACCTCTCTGAGACTTAATAATCACTCTTTGACACGCCAGCATGCTGGAGTGTAGAAGATTTAACTTTAAAAGCAAAATTATGTTCCTGTTAAAACTTCCCCTGGAGATCTTAGGAAAATTTTCTCCCAGTTTTGGGTGCAAATGTGGGTCAGAAAGCAATTTGTTTTTTGATATTTCTGGAAATCCCAAATCACAACATGTCATTCTTCAAAAGCAGCTGTGGGCCCATACTGTGCACTGTCTATAAGAAGACCCGTTTTACACTGGGGATAATTCTGTGACAGAAAAATGTGACTGCACGGGAACCCCAGAACATTTATAAATGGTTTTGGGTGAAAAGAGTGTCTGGTATTCTCAAAGTGCATATAGTTTGGGGAGAGGAGCAGTTAATGGCCATTATAGAAAAATAGTAATGATACGATGAACTCTGTAACAGCACACATGCTGGCAGACCTCGCCCTGTAACCCTGTCACCGCACTCCTGGAGAGCCATTACAGTTTAAGTCATACGTCACTGCAGTACTGTGTTGTGTTGTCTCTTGAAAATCTCTGTAAATCCCAAAATAAAGCACTTCTGCATAGTTGTACTATTTTGCAATCAAATTGAGAAGCAGCTCCACCTAATCTTACGGGTTATCCCTAAGTTCTCCATTTTGGGATAACACCAGGCAGAAACTGACCAGGCTCTTTCCTGGTTAGAATAGTGCATTTTGAATAATGCATTGTCAGCTGTAAGTACAGCACTGACATTCCCCAGTACCGGAGGCATATGGAGGATAATAACAGTATTTGACATTTACTGAACATTTGTGCGTGCTTTCTTATAACAACTCTAATAGGGTAAACAACTCTAATAGGGTAAATATTATTACCTCCTGTTTTATAGACGAGGAAACTGAGGCTTAGAGAGAGGTTTGGCAACTTTATACAAAATTACCTATTAATAAATGGGAGGGGAGAGACCACACTGAAGTGCATAACCTTTTCATAACCTCAGCTCAGTTTTCTTGATTGAGTGTGAATGCTTGTGCTTGATATTGGGTGGGACACTACCAGATCCAAAGTGGGTCATTCCCTTAGGGCCTGACCGTCCAGTTAGGGAGGTAAAATAAGACGGTTCCAGGAGAGTGCAAAGCAGAGTGTGCTCAGTGGCAGCTGGGCTAGAGGGAGAAGTTCCTGAGGGCTGGGAAAATTTTACGGGAGAGGAATAGAAGTTGATGCTCAAGGAATGGGCATTTTAGGCAGAGGTTATACAGCATGAGCAGAGACAAGGAGTTGGCAACAGGCAAAAAGTGGTGAGGACAGTGAGAAAACCACCACTGTGGGGCGAAGAGCTGGCGTAAGAGAATGATGAGAAAGGAGGAATGGGACCATAGCATGTGTTCTTATCCTCTGTGGAAGGTATACCATTGGGGTATGGGAGTGGAGAGGCCTTGGGAAGCTACACTCGCAACTCTGTGCATTGGATGTGGGAGAGCATGGAGTCAGGGAAACCAGGCATGAGCTATTACAGTAGTTCAGTTTTGAGGTCTGGGCTTGAGTGAGGTTGGTGATAATGGGACTATAAGGCCAGCGGACAGATTTGGTAACTGATTGGGAATGGGAGAAAGACCCATCATATATTTGATTCCAGAGTATGAAAACTGCTGTGAAGTTGTTTTCTCCTGTGAATTTTAGACCCTTTCCTTGTTTTCCATAAATCTGCTCCTGTGCATTTTTATTTTATTGCTTCTATTTTATTCATTTATCTTCTTCAAAAGATATTTTTGAATGCCTCCTATGCACCACATTTCCGGGTGTGGGTGATTTCTGTGTGTGCATCCTTCTAAAAATACAAATGTACGCAAATGAATAGCAGTTTGTGTTTGAGGTGCGGCTACCAAGAACACCTCAGTTACAAGTGGAAATCGATCCCTTTTTAGCATGTGCAGACAGAAACCATTTTCGTTGAGGCCTCAGAAATATAATTTAGCAATCAGAACCAATCAGCATTTGACACAATTTCATACACAGTGATTTCAAGGAATTAGTGATGCTGAGACTAAAGCAACAGGTGATAGAGTTTTGCATGTTTTGGTAAAGGTTTGTTTTGCTATTGGACAGGCCAGCAGTCACGTCTTTTGAACCCTCTACTTATAAACATGGTTAAAGTAGCCATCGGAAAACTTAATGACCGTATTACTCTTGGTTATGACAATGTGGCATTGCATAATAAAATGACATTTGGATGGCAGACATCCTTAGAGTGGTTCTGGGGTTTTTTATTAAAAGCCAAACATTTTTATAGGTTGGACTTCCAAAGAACTACACATTATTAATTTTTTTTTCCTTCCACTGACTTGGCAATGTACCTTTGGGCGGCATGTTATTTCCCAAATTGGAAATGAAAATAAGTTTAATTTTGTCCTTGTGAGTGGTAATTCAAAGGGAATTTATACAACGTTAGTATTTTCTTTTGCTTTGTTTTTATCACCTATGAGAGGCAAAATGCACTGTGAGATCTTGTGACGTAAGATTTGCGCCATCATGGAATATTTTCAAAGGCCTGGCATATTTATTTTTAACAGCTCAAATGTTCCTTGAAAGGTATATTTAGCACAGTCAGTCAATATTTGCTGGGGGAACAAAGGGTTAACCAAATGTACTTGACAAAACTGAATGGAAGCAAAGCATATATTGAATATGATTAGGGCCTCTTTCCCCCATAGAAGAGTTTTATTTAAAATATGCCAAGACCAAAAGCTTAATTATCAAAATAAAACAAGAGGCATAAAGAGTTACAGGCTTCTAATATTTTTTTTCAGCCCCAGTTCCCTTCACACAGTTATCAGCATGTTTAATTTCCATGCATAATAGCACTAGTTATTGTTGTCATTTGTAAAGGGAGATTAACAGATAGTAAGTACAAACAAACTCAAATAAGTACTGAATAGAGAGGTGACAAAGAAGAAAAGACCTCTTTAATGTTAATTATAACTGGTAGGCAGTCTAGACAAATTATATTATCTGTTTTCTATATGATTTGAAAGGACATTTAGTTAGTAACTCTGTCAGAGATAGAGTTGGGTGTTTGCTTTAGAAACAGGTGAGGTGACAATTTAGCATCTCCCTGGTTGGCAGCTCACCTGGTGAGTCATGAAGTTGTCGTAAATTGATGGAATCAAGTTTCAAAAACATCTGAAAAGAACTGTAGCTTTTGAACATTATATTTTAAAAATTAAAAAATAATTTTAACTTCTGGGTTGTATTCTGGTACTTAATACTTTACTGTATCAAAACATGGTAATTGACCTATCTGCTTGCTTTTTAAAATTTTTTGTTAAGAATTGAATGAATTACAGCTATGGTTGTGAATATTAACTGATAGACATTCGCAAGTGTGTAAAGCCTCAGGTAGCAAATAGTGTCACAAACCCAAATGAATGATTAAGGGGTGGTTCAGTCCTGCATTTTTCATACGTGGTTTCCTTGAATGCTACTGTTTCCTTTATTAATATGCCTAAGTTGATACTTCAAGAAAAAACTAGTCTCATGTTCAGTTTTATAGGCTACATTTAAAATGTATTACCAGCTGCTGCTGTCAGCCCCACAATCCCTCTGTCTCCCCCATACCTAGAACAGGCTAAAGCAAAGTATCTTGTGTCTTTAATTCTGAGGGGCCATCGATTGTGAGCTGCACTCTTAACAGCTTTTTTGGAGGAAACATAAATACATGTCACTTGTAAAGGTGTCTGAGTTTCAGAAACATTAAAATGTGAATAAAACCATGTCCTCAAATCAAGAAAATGTGGTAATAGGCCTAGGAATTGGAACAAACAGTTGCCTATGACTCAGAACCACTGGTTCTCTTTTCTAGTTCAGGGTATTTTGGTATGGTAGTAGCTATATGTCTCAGATAGGTAGAAGCTACATGAATCCCTCCCTTCTCTGTGTTGTTTTAGTTGGTACCATACAACTTGCTTCTTAAAGCCAGCCCATAGTGAATTGCTTTTAGGCTTTGTGTAAAGCTTTTAGACCTTGCTTTCCTATTTAGATTATAATTTCCTGTAAACCCATCAGTTTACATTCTGCATGTAATCATACGAGTTTTTATTTGGAGGTTTTGATGTATTCGGTGGGGTTGGGGATTTCTTTTAAGTAAAGAAAATAATGTCTCATGTGATTTGTTTTTTTTTTAACTTTATGAGTTTCCTGACTTTTATGTTTGGGGCATAGATCAAATTAACACATCAGGAAAGAAGGGTAGAGAGCTATTTCAGAATCTCTAAGGAGGGTTTGAATGAAATGAGTCTACCTTGATCACAATGAGTCTATCTTGATCACGATATGGTTTTTATTTGTATTAGTTGATGGCGGTGATAGGACTGAAGCATCCTTTGTCTCTCCAGGGCTGGTTGATTTGTGAGGAGCCAACATGTCGAAATCGAACTCGGCACCTTCCCCTTCAGTTCTCCCGAAATGGACCTCTTTGCCAAGTCTGCATGAAAGCTACACTTCGACCAGAGGTGACGGTCGTATCATGCTCAAGAAGTGTGTGTGTGTCTGTGTGTGCGTGTGTGTGTGTGTGTGTCTGTGTGTCTGTGTGTGTTGGGGGGAGCTTGCTCCTCCCTTAGCTCTGGGAAGTCGATATTTGGTATATGCCCTGTGGTGACACCCTGCACACATGTATTTAAGAAAATATCCAGACTTCAAAAAGATACATGCTTTATTTTTCACATCATGAACAGTATATATTTATATCTAAAAGAGAAGCTGACTGGTTCCCATATGGGTTACTCATATCTTTGGTTGCCACTTCTTAATTACAGAGAATAGATAACTTTCCTTTGTAGAAACTGCTGTTACCTTTGGACTGGATCAGAACCCCTTTTGCAGGGGCCAGAAAACCTCCCAAACCTATCCCATAAAGGGCTTATTTGATTTGTATGGGATTCCATTGTTTCTAAGTAGCAGCACAGAGGAGTAGTTCTCAAGCGTTTTCTCGTCCTTAGTACGTACACCTGAGGGATAAGGCAGTCTCTCGTTGGTGACTCCCATCTGGGGAGCACATAGTCTGGAAGCACCTTACTGGTAATTAAGATGCCTTCCCTCTGTCGCCCCCTCTGAGCATCATGGACCCAAGCAGCATTTCCCAAACTGTGCGGAGAGGAATGTTTGAAGGTCTTCCAGGCAAAGAGGGTTTTGTGATCAAGTACTTCTAGCCAACTCTGGGCTGGCCAAGGTTAAACAGGACTTATTGTAGATTGTCCTGGAACCTGTAAAATGATAATGTGAAGTCTGCCTCACCAATACAGGACTGTAATATGCCTCACTTTCCAAATTTATCCGGTCCAAGGATTTGTAAGGATCTGGGTGAGAAGAGAGTAAGAATAGGGAACTTGTTATTTACTTATTTTTTAACTCATAGGCCAGTTTTACAACCAGATTTTATCTTCAGATCTTTTCACTGAAAAGGGTTGATACACAGGCTAGTTTTAGAAAAATATTTTAAAGTTCTCATGGGTTTTTATTTTAATTGTAAGATAATATATCATTTCACAAAATTTAACAAGAAGTCAAGAACTACAAAGGGCTACCACCATTGTTGTGTATACCCTTGTTCTTTTGCATATCCATATGTATTTTTTATGTGGTTTCAGTCATAATGAAGATACACTTTTGTATCATGTTTGTCTTTTTCTGAGCATCTGTCTCTGTTGCTAGTTAATTTTCAGTACCAAAACTTTTAAACACAAATTTAACCATTCCTCTCATTGGACATTTTAGGCAATTTCACTATCCCTTTACTAGAAAATTGTGATGAATGCTTTCCTGCTTAAATTATTTATTATTTCAAATATTTCTTATCAACAGTACATATCTAAGTGCATAAATACAATGTGGACATGATTCATGTTGCCACATTACTTTCTTAATGGATTATCTCAACTTAAGTACCAGTTTTACCACTGCCTTTGCAGCATTTGGGCATTATCATTAATTTATTTTTAACTAATTTGATAGGTATAAAATGTTCCTTGCCTTATTTAGTATATCTTTGATAATTAGCAAAGTAGGATGTAGATTTTTTTAAAAATATGGAACACATAAGTGAGAATTAGCTGTTATAGCGAATTCTTTTTACGTCAGTCTCGTCCTAAGATTTGCATCAGCAGGTGCGAAAAGAAAGCAAAAGTATATATATTTAGTGTGACTCATCAATCCAGTTGTACGCTCCAGGGGAATCACCTTGCTTCATGAATCGATGCTGCCTTTGAGACTTTTTAAGCATCTAGCTCATCAGGTCAAGTTCAGTGAAAACTGAATTACTTCTTAGAAAGTCAGCCGGTCTTAGGATTCCATTCCTGGTGAGAGAAAGTGAAAGGAAAGTGTACAGCTAGTAGATCGGAAACTTTCCAGTAAATGCTGCTGATGTTACTGGTAGTGCTTTAATACATCAGGTTATCTTTTATTATTTATGACCCTTTTTTAAATGAGTGAACGAACACATGCATTTTGAAGTATTTTTTCCCTTCATTTTCTTGTCCTCAAGATGGGAGCATGTTAGGCAGGCATTTACCAAGGTTATCAACTACTCTTCCCGGAGAAAAGCTTTCCTAGCTTAGCTGCTCAGGCCATGTTGCTGCTCAGAACATGACCGTCTGGAATAACTGGACGTTCAGAGCATCCTGGTTGGTGATACTGCTCTTCGCCATTCCTCACAGGGACCTTGACGGTGGGACTCAGCCCACTCTTTTGCAGTCCATTTTCAGTTGCTGGTAATGAGTGGGGAATCTCTTAATTCTATTTATGATGTTCCTGGGCTTTCCTAGTAGGAGGAAAAAGCTGCATCTTTTTAGAGATAGTTCCAAGGTAGCACCAAAATCAGTCGTGCGATGGACAGGATCATTGTAATTACCACAGGGTTTTCCAAAGGGTCTATTTTGCAGGATTATGCTTAACTGGGTCTTAAGTTCTGGGTTGCTGTGTCTCAGTCATACGTTACTTTCATTTAATAATAGTTTATTAAACCCCTACTATATCCTAGGCACTTTGCTAGGGACTAGGGACATAGCAACGAACAGGACATTTCCTTATTTGTAAAAGTAGTTTAGCATTACATGGATTATATAAAATTGATGTCTGTGGGCAAAAATAGGCATTTGTGAATATCCATATGGACAAAATCACCAGACTTTCCTAATGTTTGACTAGTGGGGACTTTAAATATGTTGTCAAGGTTGATGGTAAAGTACTTGCCTCTTACTATGCCAGTCTCATCCTCACATGATAAATCTCTCATTTAGCCCTGAGTTGCAATTGGCTTGAGTACTTTACAGAATTGACTTGGGGTATGAGAGCTGGCTCTTTTTCTGGCTCCTCTTGCCAGTGTTACAAGAAAGAAAGCTGGGACGGTTTTGTTCTCAGGGTTTTAGACATGTCTCTCTTCTCAGATACCTTAAAAAAAATCAGTTAAGTTTTTTCAGGTTCACGGCAATTTAACAGTATACAAATTGCTGATTATTAGGAATATACTCTCTGGCATCCTCTGCACATAGGAAGTGCAGATAAATACAGGAATGAAACCTCCAGTATATGTGTAAGTTCCTAAGTGAATAGAACCCTTTTTCACACTGATGATAGAGACAAGACTTATCCAAGTTAGAGAATAATTATCTTAATATATATTTATTTTAAGGATGTGGTTTTTTACTTAAGGTGGCCAAGTCTGTATGGCTAGTGAGCTGAACCCCCAGGGGATCCTGTATTATGTAATTCACCAAAAATAAAGCGTTAGTTTGTTTGTTTTGGTTTTTTCTTAATAGAACTAAGATTTCAAACCAAGTTAAACTTTTCCTCACTAACATTGCCATACTTGAATCCATACTTGATAAGAAAACATTTACTTGTGACGCTGTCGGGGGCAGGAGCCCTGTGGCGGAGTTTAGTTTGTTCGACAAAATTACTTGAAGACCCCTCATGAGGAAGGCACTGAAATGACTTCTAGTCCTACTGTGGGACACCCCTAGTGTTTCTCACATTATCCTCAGTTGTAAAATTGTTAAAATCTTTTGTAACGGAACATCGGTACCATATAGGACTCTGGCCTTCAAGGGAGAAGGGAAATACTGAACTTGTGATCATTGTGTGTTGCAATTTCAAAATGGCTGTGGCTGACGGATTATTGATTTAAAAAGTAGGTTAGAGACAGTGCAAATGTTGCCAGGCTACGTGGGACAGTGTCTTGTTTCTGCATAAGTTGAAAACATGAAGATAGTTGTGGTCTCTTAAGGCAGTAATCATAAGCTGTACAGGAAGAGAACCTTGGGACTGTGATGGAAAGTCTTAAACATCTGTATCTAGTCATGGGTTACCCTCCAGTAGATGACGGGTTTTTACCACGAAGGGCCTTTTGGAGTTCTCTGCTCTGATTTTCCTGTGCTTGTTTTCTGATGCAGAGTTTGCTAGATTCTACATGCAGGTTTGCTTAGCCTGAGCAGATGCTAGCCTTCCTTTTCAATATACTTTTTTTCATTTTTTTAAAAAGTATCGAGGTGAAATTCACATGACAAAATTAACCATCTTAAAGTGAAGAATGCAGTGGCACTTAGTATTGCTGCATTCACAGTGTTGTGTGATCGCTACCTCTATCTAGTTCCAAAACGTTTTCATTTTCCCGAAAGAAAACCCTGTACCTATTAAGCAGTCACGGCCGATTCCTCCCCTTCTTTCAGCCCCTGGAAACCACTAATCTGTTTTCTGTCTCTATGGATTTACCTAGGTTGGATATTTTATATAAATGGAACCATACAGCATGTGACATTGTGTGTCTGGCTTTGTTTCTGAGGTTCATCCATGTTGTAACCTGTGGCAGTGCTTCATTCCTTTTTATGGCCAAACAATAGTCCATTGGATAGATATACCACAATATATTCATCCATTTATCCGTTGATGGACACTTGGGTTGCTTCATTCAACATACTTTTAAAGTTTATTTTATTTTCATTAGCTAGATAGGTCTTACATTTGGCCTAAATTTGTGTCCTGTGCCTCCCTTGTTGGTCCTAGTTCAGTTGAATGGTATTACACAAAGCTAGACTGATCCTTCCTCTGTTCTTGCCTTCAGTAAGCACCTACTCTCTGCCTGTTTTCTGAGAACCTTTTAGATATTTGAAGGTAGCTGTCTTCCTAAGCTTTCCCCTGCCAGGCCAAGTATTCCTAGATCTTCAATCATTTCTTTAGTGCTTTGCTTTCAGAAAGTTGCATGCAGCACTTGGTGAGCTCTCACTAGCACTAGTATGGAGCAGAATAAACCTGCCACTGCCAACTTTTCTAGGTAGTACATTTCTTTGAAGTCTTTTTAGGGTTGCATTAACTTTCTTGGTATCCATATTCACAGCATTGATTCATTTTGAGTGTTTCATATGCTCAAACAGATAATAATTTCTCGACACATACAATTGCTAAGCCATGCCTTATCAGGTTTTCTGAGACCCAAGTGGTTTATTTTTACGTAATGTAAGACTCCATTAGTACTATATTAGTTTCCTAGGGCTGCTGTAATGAAGTACCTCAAACTGAGTGGCTTAAAACAACAGAAATTTCCTGTTTCATGGTTCTGGAAGCTAGCTAGAAGTCTGATATACAGGCACCGTAGGGGACTCTCCCTCTGAAACCTGTAGGGGAAAATCATTCCTTGCCTCTTGTAGCTTCTGGTAATCCCTGGCGTTCTTTTGCCTGTAAATACATCACTGCAGTCTCTGCTACCACAGTCACGTGGCCTCCTCCCAGTGTGTCTCTTTTCTTCTTATAAGGACACCAGTCATACTGGATTAGGGCCCACTGTAATCCAGTATGACCTCACCTTAACTTGATTTTCTCTGCCAAGACCTATTTCCAAATAAGGCCACATCCACAGGTGCTGGGGGTGAGGACCTCAGTATATCTTTTTAGGGACATAATTCAACTCATAACAGATAGGAAATGTACTGAGCTGAGGAAAATGGAGACCAAAAGTAACAGTGGCTTAAACAGAATAGACATTTAATTCACTACCTAAGAAACATGAATTTTTTTATCGTGTGACAGAAAGCCAGGTGTGGATTGCTATAGATATGGCTCAACAGTGTCATCAGCAGTGCCGGGCTTCCACCCTCAAGGTCACAGTGTGGTCCAAGGTGACTGCACAAGCTCCTTCAAGCCATCACAGGCTACAAGACAGAGAGAAGGTTGAAGGGTCAAAAGGATGCACTTCCCAGCCAAGTCAGTTCTTCAAGCAGCCTTCCCAGAACTCCCACCTGACACTCCGTGCATTTCATGGACCAGAAATTAGTCACATGGAGATAATAGCTTATTTTGTTACTAAAAAAAAAAAAAAGAGTAGACTGAGTATTGGGGGCCAACCAGCACTCTGCGGCAGAGACCTTCCAGTGAACCCTGTGAAGTCTCCCTTTGCTGTGCTCAGCCCATCACTGTCCCATTGTGGATATTTTGGATACTGGTTCTGCCGTGCACCCAGCTTTTTGGCTTCTACAGATCTGATGCTGTGATTAGCCTTCCCTCTTTTATCTTCTCCAAAATATCGATTAAAATGTTGAA